>NC_139807.1:11016577-11746577 GCF_963457635.1 Microchirus variegatus | reverse complement strand
TGTAGTCAGTTTTCATGAGGCTGTTGATGGACTCAAAAAGCCTCCTCAGCGACTCCTCAAACTCTGCCTGCTCTTTCCCCTCGTACAGCCTGTGAAAACGGGAGGAAATGATAGTCAACACGAGAAGAAAATTATTAGAGAAACCAAAGACACAAGATGGTTGTCAGGAAAAACTGACGTGAAATTGTTGGTGAGACGGAAATGAGATAAAGAAAGCAAAACACAATCTGAAAGATTAGAAAAAAACAAATAAGAAAAATAATGATTACTGTATCTCTGAATACATAACCCATGCACTTTTTCATGCATGTCTTACATAGGAACTTGTTTTTGGGATGATTTCTTTTTTTTAATAGGATTTAGTGGGATTGTATGTGATAACACATAATAGAATTTGAAGAACATATTGCAACTCCACAACAGATATGTGCCCATGACCAGTTATTTTTATTCTCCATTTGCCTGCTTTTAAACACTTTATATTTATTTTTACCTGAAAATACTGGGATACAGATTTATCCATTTGGTTTTTCTGTCACACTTTAAACTGGAGTAATCCAGCAACAAGTGAAATTCAAAAGAAAAACAAAAAAACCTTCTTGTTTTTGCAGCACATCAGTAGCAGCTCTCCACAATATGACTCATCTTAAAGCTCCTACATGCTACTTTGACCCCAAAGTCAGTCAGTACATTGTGCGTGTCGACCTACAAGACTATGAAGTGATTGCAGAGCTGTGAAGTGCACTCCTGTAATTCACTGCATTTAATCGCAGTGACGCAACCAAACCGCTGCACTGTTTCCATGACGAGGAAGTGTAACGCTAATCACTGATCGTCAATGGCTGCTGTGATCACAGTTATTCCAAAATACTTGGTTTCTTCGCTGCTGTTATTCTCATCACACGCCAACACTCACACCAGTTCAACCTCCTCCTCCTCCACCACCACTCCTCTGAACTTTTCTCTCATCCTTCACCCCCCCCCCATCTTCCTCCCCCATCTCTATGTGATTCAGTTGTGCAGCTGTTAATTACAATAGAAGTAATAAGTGCAAGAGGGAAGGATTAGCATGTGGCACACAGCAAATTTAGCATGTGTGGGGGAAGGGATTAGGCACTAACACACAGCGGTATTATCACTGGGGCTCTTTGCAGAATACAGTTATGATCACAGATGCATTGTCCTACTTAATCTGCCAGCCCCCTCACTGCATTAATGTGTGTGTGTGAGAGAGAGAGAGAGAGAGAGAGAGAGAGAGAGAGAGAGAGAGAGAGAGAGAGAGAGAGAGAGAGAGAGAGAGAGAGAGAGAGGACTTTGGGGGACAGATTTTGTACTAAAGAGCAGTTAATTAGAGCAGGCTTTTAAAATTAGGGACAAAAGCCGTATAAAAAAAAAAGTGGATTTTTGGGTCAGTGGTTGAAATGACCATTGCTGCTGAAACTTATCTCGACACACAGGCTCTAAAATATCCCCAAGTACAACAGGAAACAGTATCATCGTAGCTCGGTCAACTGATACTGGAGACAGATGGAGATGAGGGAGGGAGGGATGAGAGGAAGATGATCAGCAGGGCAGAGAGAGGGGAGTCATACTGAGTAGGAGGGAGGGGACAGCTCAGCATGATGTTGTTGTTGTTTATGAGAAAAAAAAAGAGAGAACATTATATATGTCCACCCATGAATTATGAAACCCCTGTCGGGGCTGAATCAGTCAGAAATGTCTCATACTTGTGATTTATAATATCAGTTCCCCCGGTTCAATCAATGAAAAGTTATTTACGACACAGAATTTTACCACATGTGAACAAGCAAATGAGTGATGCAGTGATGAGACACAACATTACTTATCAAGGCTGGCTAACAAACATTATAGATATTTAGGGCAAATCAGTGTAATTGTGAAATGACTGGAAGGCACCAGAATTTGGTCTCAAAGGTAGATATTTTTGGTCTCTGATGGACATAATTTATTAAATAATGTGTCACCGTGTTCTCAATTCTGCGCGTGATAAAGGTCATCGTGAACTTTATTTCCCAATCATTTGAAAACGTGCTTGTATTAACAGTAAGATCCTGTCTTTCTCTCATTAGAAATGATCCAAAAATGTGAAACAGATCTCAGAATTACATCCTAGCTACACTTTAATGAGGAAAGACACATGAAAAAGGGTGTGAAAGGGAGAAAGAACAAGGTGAAATTTGAAGATGAAGAGGGGACGGCACAAAGGAGAACACAGAAAGCGCTCGAGGGAAGGAAAAAAAAGACACACAGACGGATGATGAACTAGACCACAGGGAAGTGTTGAACGCTATAGGGTGTGAAGGACAAAAAGAAGGTGAAGTAAAGAACAAAATCTAGTATACCTATACATATTTACATAAGTCAACATTTCACGCTCCTGCACTCCGGCTTTGCACAAGCACGAAGTGAGTTTGACAAGCTAATAAATCTTCAATGCTGCCTACTTAATTATTAATGTCTGCTCATCCTGATGATGATGGAGTCTTGCAGATGCACCTACAGTGTACCCGGTGTTGCCCTTGAATACCTGATTCTCTCTCGCAATGACAAGGTTAGAAGAGGAGAAATGTAACGGGATAAAACTTTGGATGGAGGAGGAAGTTTTCAGCTGCAGGTGGTTGGGCTTCAACAGATGGAGGAGGAGACGGAAAGAGAGAGGGAGATTTATCGGCTCTGAAATACCCAGGGGGTTGAAGCTCAGGAGCAGCGGAGTGGCAATGCACGTGGCGTAAAAGACATATAGTGTACAGTCTATATGTGAACTTGTAAAGATAAATATGCAGATACAAGCATCCAAACACAGGCTCCCTCTGTTACCACACACACACCTAACACACACACACACACAGAGGGACAAGTGTGCCTCAGCATAACACAATTACGAATTATGTTTCTGATCCGTCAGCATCTACAGCCTTCTCTGCAGCCATGCACGCTGTTTACACGCTGTCATATGGTGCAGCTCTCGCCTCGGGGACAGTGGGTGTCAAACGAGTCTCTCCTGCAGGAATGTGAATGTGGCGTATCGTCAGCTGCCCATTCAGCAGCTCTGCCCTGTCATTAGCTCTCGTTTGGACACTGCACTTCATCATCAAGGCTTATTAGCAACATTAGTGCTGCAATCAGCAGCCTAATGTCTCACAGAGCTGTCAGAAACAGTTACTCCAGCAAGGCAGTCTGACTGGGCATCTGCGCGTGCGTGCGTGTGTGTGTGCGTGTGTGTGTGTGCGTGCGTGTGTGTGTGCGTGCAGTCATTATCATCATAAGTTCACGGTGCGCTGCACAAACACTCACTGGGAGTAGAGCCTGCGCGAGCGGACGATGAACTTGAAGATGTACTCGAGGGCTTTGAGGGTCCGGAGGATGGGCTCACACTGTTCCCCTCGACTGGACACATCCAGATACCTCTTCAACACCGACATCAGCTTTCTGAGAGAGAACGGTGCGGAGAAAAGAGAGAGGGTCACTTTTTTTTCAGTCACTTTTTACAACTCCATGCTTTTTCCCCTTCCATAGAGCACGAAGAGTGCACAAATGAGTGCGAGTGGAAAGAGGAGAGAGGGAAAGCATGACAGGAAGGTGGAAGTGGGACAAAAAATAAAAAATAAAAAAAATAGGAAAGAAATATTTCACACTTCAACAGATGTAACTTTGACACATTTTACAGATTTAGATCTTGTTGACGCTTACAGACGCCACATATGACTTTACAGAACACATTCTTGTGTGTGTTCAAGGAGTCGTAGAGAGGTGTGGGTGGCACCGAGCGGCAAATCAGTCTTAGTTTATGAGCCACTAGCTTCTAAGCGGTCTCATCCCACATTATCTTAGCGGCATACAGGGCTGAAAAAGATTTTAGTTAAGACATTAGAATTAGTAATGACTCCACTTCTGTGAAATGGCAACTGGTTTAAAACAACCCAATCCTCTTAAACAATAAACAGTCGCATAAAAGTTAACTTTAATCTGGTATCCCGCGCTATCTGGGCCATCTTTAAAATATTATTATTGCCGTTTGGTCTTGCTTTGTTTTGGTGCACGGCTTAAAAGTTAGCACTTTGTTCCTTTTAAGTGCAAGCGATAGGGCATTAAAATGTAGTCAGAGGGTGTTAGGAGGGGTTTACATAACGGCTTCACTGCTGACAGGCGGGAAAGCTGCAGTGACCCTGGAAGTGGGGGTGGAGGGATGATGAGGAGACGGATGAATATGGAGCAGAGGGAGGAAAAGACAGGAAAAGAGTAAAGTGGTTACAGGAGGTGGAGAGTGGCACGGATAATTGGGAATAAGAAAACAGAGAGAGGAGAGGCAAGAAATGCAGGGGGAATAAAGAGCAGGGGGGAGGCAGAGATGTTTTTTTTAATTTTCTGAACAAAAGCTTTGCCCAACACAAACAAACGTTTTCTCTCTGGTGCCCGTTGAATTAAAGTGAAGTGAATTAACAAAGACGAAGAGGCAGCAAGAAGTATTTGGGGGCTTGCCTGAGTGCTTTCGCTGTTATCCCAGAGAGAGGCAGCATTAAAGCTCTGGCTAACAGAGAGAACAGTAAAAACACATTCTGTAATCCGTTTCAGTCGAGCGGTGGAAATGTGACACGCGGTGACGTCCAAGCGGCATCTGGACGCAGTTGCGTAATTATTTATTCACCTAGCATTAAATCTTCCCGACGATATTTGAATACATTATAGGTTCGACGCTTTCATAACATCGACTGTGTGTGTGCAAAGCTGACGACCACACACACACACACACACACACACGGACATCTGATGCTGCACTTCTCTGGGGATCTAGATTATACTCTGACAAGATACTTCATAATTATTGAAATATCAAATTGACACTTGTCTCATTTAAAATAAGCACATTCCAAATAAGCACAACATAAATATCCTGACGTTGCTGATGTACTCCATACACACTGGTTGTGTATGTTTATTGAAGCGAGGTGGAACAAGGTTCTGAAGTTTATCTCAGGTCAAGCTTAAATCAATCTGTTTCTGCATTTTTATTGAGCTCACAGTAAGTTGATTTGACATTAATTAACTGTATAAGCTGGGAAAGTTGAATTGATCATCTGCTGCAGCAGATTCAATAGAGAGCTTGTCCTTGCCTTGTCCGGTCATTAACATTTGCATTTTGGAGCACTAATAAAGATCAAACTCCTTTTTTTTCAGTCTAAACAGACTCATCTGTGTTTGGCACAAAGCTGTATTGCCTATGTGCAGGTTTTTTATTTTTTATTATTTTCTTAGATTTACTGGCTTTTATCATTGCATCATATTTTTTTGTTTGATCCTTCGGCTTGGAAACTTTTCTCCAAAGAAGAGAAATCCTCTTACCAGGACTGTCAAGTTGTTTAGTCAGCTGATTGGTGAGCCTCAGCTCAACACAGAAACCCTATATTCCAGACAGCTGGAGCAGTTAGCAAACAGTGGCTGGAATCCTCTACGCTCATGAAATTTGAGCTTCTTTGCTCTGGGCAGAGGTTGAGAGTACTGAGATGTAAAACAAATCAATATAAAAAAAAAGAGCACCGATTCAGCGGCCATTCCACAACACAAGTTTTTATCCTTGTCAGGTTTATTTGTCCTAGTATTGGTCCAGTGATTCTGTTCTTGATTAGTGAATGTTTTATTACATGCGTCATGTCTGGTGTCTGTAAGATGGTTTGTCAAATCAAAGGATGCCTTTGTCTACAACTACAAAGAAACCGACTTGGGGGTCGATATAAGATCTATTGCAAGGTATACTGTATATATTATAATAATTGTTGCATTCAAGATCACAGGAAACACATGCTCCACTGGGCGCTAAAAGGGAGAACCTTACAATCCAGAAAATAACCTACTTGTAAGCCAGTGTGGCGCTAAAATGCTGCTTGATGTAGGCCTCCAACACCGTGTTGAAGTGCTGGAACTTTCTGTCGGCGATCAAACCGATGATGTGTATCTGGCAACACAAAAAAAAAGAGAAACAGAAAGACAGAAGGTTTTGTGTTTACACCACAGTAGACCTCAACAATGCCTATTAGAATTTATGTACAACAAGATGTACAGATCAGATAGATGCAGACATGTAGGTGTCACCAAGAGACCACGTGTCAAAAAAAATATCTGCTTCAGTTGATATCACAAGTATAGTTGGATACGTGAGCATTTCTGGGGTAAACTCACCAAGGCATCAAACACGAGAATGTCATAGTCATCAGTCTGAGAGTGCTCCATCATGATGTTGAACAAGGCATCGAGAGTGTCTTGCAGAAACTAAACACATATAAAAGAAAAAAAGGGAGATCACACAACGTTCCAGTCTGCTCGTTCGTATATATACACAAGTAACACAAAACACAGTTTGTGTGTATTTGATACACAAACTGACCTTGACCACCTCTTCTCCATCAATAATTTTGAGTTTCTCCAGGTTTTCTCTGAGGAGTTCAGGCCGGGTCCTCCACTTAAGCAGCCCCAGAAGACCCACTGCAGAGGAGACATGTATAGGAACGACATTAAATCACTCTACTATGGACACATCTGTCTTTCTTAAGAGGGAATATCTTGGGTAACAAAGTAACGTCAACAGAGATTCTGGGAAACTTCTTTTTTGTGCCAAAAAACTTCTCTCTTTTTCCAAATTGGTAGAATAACCACTAATGAAGTCTGCATTTAGCTGAAGTCCTCATTAAAAATGTATATTTTATTCTGCGCTTTCCAAGTTCAAGTCCAACTAATAACAGCAATGAAGCATCTTAACCACTAGTGTTGTGTCACCGTGGTTCGTGAGACTCGGCTCATCTTTCAAATACGTTTCTCACATTCATTCTGATGCGGTTGATCATGGGGGCCGATTTCTCTGTAGCTCTGCCAAGTGCGGTAATGTCGCTAATCCAAGACAAGCAGCTAAACCAACAACAAATAGCTCGACAACAGAGTTTACCTGCTGCAAACCTCCTCTGTATGTTTTGTGCCTGTTTTGTGATACAGAGCCGATTAATACCACAGGACCACGTTCATCATAATGATGGACTGGCTTTCTCGCCAACAGCTGTTGCACTGAACCTGTGTCTGATGCACCTTGGTGTCTGCAGTGTGTGTGTGTGTGTGTGTGTGTGTGTGTGTGTGTGTGTGTGTGTGTGTGTGTGTGTGTGTGTGTGTGTGTGTGTGTGTGTGTGTGTGTGTGTGTGTGTGTGTGTGTGGCTGCCTGCCAGGGTGTGTAGGACAAAATGACGCCACTCCCTACTAGTAAAACAAATGGTTCATCATCATTTAGCCAACTATCCCATGGCTCTCACACACACACGTTCATAGTTCATGTTACATTAACCTAATTAATTAAATTATTTGACCCACTATTAATTAGCTCTATGTCTCCGTAACACTAAGCTGCCATAACCTTCTTGACTTCTTAACTATTGTCATCCTGACACAACGTTTAACCTTAAACCTAAAATGAACATGTTCTCCTTATGAGAAGGTGCTGGGCCATGCTTAACCTTGATCGTTGGTTCCCGTCTCTGTCATGGTGGGCCATGTTTGGTGACGCAGGCACAGCTTTAAAGCGGACCTAGACCGGAAGTTCCAATTAACGCTGCTTTTTGGTGTGCATCTGCGTGTATTACCTCGTTTATGAAGCCCTGAAGGTTCAAAACAAACAGTTCTCTGAGAGATCTCTGAAAAAAAAACCTCTGATTACGTAAACAGAGGTTGTCCTGAACAGATCCTCCTGCTCCGGGCACTAGTCCGGGCACATCCGGTTGCGTACATTGAACCGCAGAAGAAGAATAACGTCGGTTGTGGAGGTGTTTCACGAGCGACAGTGTCTTCTGACTCTGGGTCTGACTCTGGGTCAAAGGCGAAAAAGGGACTGCGGCGGGGAGTTGTGAAGAAGCTATTTTTAAACATTGTTAAAACAATGTTTTGATAATGAGTAGCAGTACATCCACCGTTCCAGAGGGGGGAGCTGCGCTTCTGAGAGCTGGTGTGCAAATTATGTCACTTCCGGGTATTGGCCAATCACAAGACAGTTGGGAAAGCTCTACGCTGGCTGGCCAATCACAACACAGTCTGTCTTCTGGGTGTGAGATTTATGTCTGAAATACCGCGGCTGAAGAAAGCGTCAGTAAGTAGAGATTTCTATCGACTCATTTACAGCAACTAGAAAGTTTTTGAATATAAAAACAAGTTAATGTATGTAAGTAGACCTCCATAACTAACATATATGTGCAACAGGACCACTCTATGTGAGCTTTAATGCATTCATTTCACATACGCAATGTAACTTTATAACCTGCCTACTTGGTTCCTGCCCACTCCCATTGACCTGCGTGTTAAAGCAACACACCACAAGTGGTAAGTGAGGTCAGAATATCGGAATACAGTGTGGTGAGCCTGCTCAGTTTATTCTTATTTATAACAAAAAAAAAAGGTTTGTGTTTATTTGCATGTGATGAGGGTTTTTATTGGTCCCATTACCTTGGGCGCAGCTGTGTGCCACATTGTAGAAATGACTGCACTCTTGGCAAGGTCATTACTTTTAATGCGTGCGAGTAAAAAGCACCAGGACACAAATGTCAGGTGGCTAAGTAGAAGCACTACTTTACAATATTCAAAGTTCTTTGGCAGTATTTTTGAAGACAAAGTTGATCCTGCCACTACGATAAAAAAAAAAAGTTTCCTGTATTGCACCAACTTTTCTCCTGCTTTATTGTGGTGATGTCTTGTGTCTAAACCATACAGCCAAAGATATGATGACACAATATGCAGTTTACACTGGACCAGAAGTGCTTTCCAGCTTTAAGAGACCTCCTGAGCACTGCATCTGTGCTGCGTTTTTACAGCTAGCTCAGTGATTCATGGTTTCTGCCTCCACTTATTACTTTGTTGAAGGGAAATCTGTTTTTTTGACGTGTCGGGTTCAATATCCGCCTCCTCGTAAGCCTAAACTTTCTTCAGCTTTTGCTTTTACAGGAGTATGTGCTTGTGAAAAAGAGAGTCGAGTGTCGAGAGCAGCTTATTGTCAACACAATATAGAAACATGAACACCTGCTACTGAGCTATTCTTCTCAGAACACTGCCCTGATTTACATTCTTTTGGACAACCTAAACAAAGCCTTTACCATACCCAATCCTAACCTAATCCTAACTTTAACCCAACTATAAATCAAATATTACCCCTGAACTTAACCTGTTCCCTCAGAAATGAGGTTCTGCCTCATTAGGACCAGGTTTTTGTCTCCATGAGGGCTACTGTGGAGGACACACACACACACACACACACACCTACCATTCTGTGTGAGTTTGGTGGAGCAGACCAGGGTGGAGATACAGAAGCTGTCTCTGGAGCTGACGGACAGGCCTCCTCCACTCCCCGACACGTTACTGGAGCTGCGGCTCAGTGCTGCCATCCTATGGCCGTCGCCGTGATGGTGGCGGGTCGAGGGCAATGACAAGTACGAGCTGACATCTTCCATGCGCTTGCTGTCACCCTGCAAGAAGAGGAAAAAAAGAGAAAGTGTCAGTTTGAAAAGCCACCAGTGACGATGATGCAAAAGTAAAGCTACAGCTTCATTAATGACAGCACAGAGTGTCAGACTTTAGCAAAGTGGGACGAGAAATATGCAAATGTGGAAGCAAAAGTCTCTCCAAACACGGAATGATTTATGAGGCCAGTCTTGAAGGAAACCTGCAGTGCAGCAGTGCAATAATAATACAGTGATCACGAGTGAGGCCTTATTTACTTTTCCCTGACCCAACTGTGGTTTATAAACTATTGAATATAAAAATAGTAGAGCCAAGAAAAGTCAGCATTTCAGGGATACCAAGTGATGAAAAGGGATGAATACATACAATGAAAGGCACGGTATTATTGCTTCTTCACTTTGTTTGTGTGACATGTACTGCCGCACGTTCTTCTACAAATAAAATAGAATACAGACTCTTCAGGTGACAGATTCAAACGAGTGTAACCTCACCTCCGCCCTCTTTAATGCCACACGACTGCAGAGTAATGAGAAATTGGGCGACAAAGCAGGGACGAAGAGATTGAAGCCACGAGTGGCACAGGGATCAAGAGCAACGCAGGGATAATGAGAGATAATCGAGAAAAGGGCACAGGGAGACCCATCCATTTGGTCTTTGAGTGAATCGCGAGTAATTAATCTTCATTGTGTTTGGCATTTAATCAATAAGGGATTTATTATTATATAAATTTAGCTCTGGCTCATTTGGAGGGAAATCAATTTGGCAGCATTCAGCCTATCTGGGTGGCCATAATCTTCCATCCAGACTTACTATACATTTAGGTCAGTGATTTATAAACTCTGTTATTCACTAAATAAAAGGGGGAAAGGAACAGAAACATCTGGGAAATGAAAGTCAGCCTTGGTCCAACAATAGTCCCAGTCATTCACGACTCGCTATGAATTTCAATAATCTCTAAACCTGCCTGACTGTGTCGTATAACCAGCAGATTTCTCACTTTTATGTGACCATCTATTTAAAAAATAAATCACATTTGCAGAAAAAAAAAATAATGAGCTGTGACCCTTTCTCGTCGTAAAAGCATGACTGTGTATGCTTTGTCTATAACTCATCTCATCTACGTGAGAATCTTATTGCTGTGATTTGCGATACTGTCGCCTGATATAGTCATTCTGCAAAACTGAGGTTAAAGGAAGTTAAGATTTGGAATGTTTGATGGTTGCTTTTGGATAATTTCATCTTTCTGTAATTTCTGTTTCTCACCTTGAAGACGACAAGGTCATGCATCCCGTCCTGTAGAACTGTGCCATCTTCTTTCATCAGGCGCACAAAGGCCATGGCAAAGTTCTTCTCACTCTTGTCCTTGGCTGAAGATAAAGGGAGACAGATGTGTAAACAGAGCGAGGGAGGAAGAGAGGAAGAGAGGGGCATAGATATAAAAAAGTAAGGAGTTTAGGCATGGTGGAATAAAGTCTGAGGATTTGTGTGATTAACTGTGTGTAACGATGCTTTGGGTCACTTCCAAACTGGACGCTGGGTCACGTTTTATATAGGAGGAGGAGGAAGAGGAAGAGGAAGAAGAGCGTTGTGAGTGCAGATGTATATGGAGAGGAACAGAGAAGCAAGAGGAAGGAGAGGCTGATACTCACACTCCTGTGAAGAGCGGTGTCTGAACATGAAGCGCAAATGAATTTTATGCATCTCTTCCAGAGGGACTGCCACCTGGAGGACAGCGCGTGTTATTCCAGAATATAAAACAGTTGATCTACACCTTTTTGATGCGTCCCATAAATTACCAAGGGGTAAAATGAGGGATGCATACTCTAAATGAAATCAAACATCTTAAAGTGTCTCGTATTGGGGGGGATACAATGAAAAACACACACACACACACCTTAAAGGTTTCCATCCAGCGGGGCTGCTTGATTTGGTAGTAGATGACAGATCTGTACTCACTGACCGCCTTATCCCCTGCTCCCAGACAGATGGAGTTCTACGAGAGAGAAAAAAAAAGAAGCTTTATGTTAAGAAAGATTTATGTTTGTGTGTATGTCCACTTGACCCGACAATGGATTTTCATCCTGGGATAAAAACCACATCTCCGTGTCCCTGTGACTGAGAGTTTGATCAGTGTTGCGCTTGCTCATCACCTCGATATCTTAAACACAATCCAAGCAACACACACGAACACACACATAGCACAGCACTCCCTGTTTGACATCAATCGTTATCCTGTTCAAACACACCAATAAGCATCTTCCTCAGGCCGCTGCTCACCTGTATGACCTTGCCCTCCTCATCACAGACCCACATGATGACTTCCACGTTTTTCTGCGTCGTCTTGTTGTACTTGTCAAAGTCACCGCCCTGTAAGGTCAGGTAGATGTCATTGCGAACGTCTCCCGGCATGATGATCTCGGGGAAGCCGAGCTTGCGAGCCACCACGGTGCTGCGGTCGACCAGGTGAGGATACTCTTTACGGATCTGAACGATGTCCCCAACCAGAGGCTTCATGGTCACCCACAGACCTTGAGAAGAAGCGAGGATAGAGAAGGAAGAAGTCACTTTAATTCAATAGCAAATGACTGTTCTCAGAAGTTCCACGTTACTACCTATAAAACAGATGCTGATACATAAAAGCTGATCCTGAACCTTTATGAATATCCTTTTCATATTAAAACAGTGACTTGTCCCATATTATGCTAAATCTACTTTTTAATCATTTATATTTGGAACTCTGGAGGTCCAATCAGTCGGCAAAGTGTGAAAAAAGATGACTGTGGTCCTCCTCGGTCTAAGTACAGGAGATAAAACAAGCGATGTTGACTTCAGCACTCATTGGGACGTCGTAATGCGCTAAATTCCTGGAATTGTTGTATTGCGGAGCTCCGCTTTGTCCGTAAGAAACATGAGAGTGCTGGCGAGGGCAACGGTATCCGAAAACTGTAAGTCTATTCTTGGCTCCACAGTGCAGCACAGAGTTCTACACAAACTTCCAGCCTCAGAGGTTTTATCTGTCCAGTGAATACATGACAGCAATGTGCGCCTGCTAGAGCCTGCAAATGATCACTTTTCCAAATGCTAACTGCTGTTAGCTCCCAGTAGCCTCTGTGGCTGATTTTTCCTGTCCTTTAAATTTTGTTTTACTTGGAGAAATAGGGAATAATATGGGACCTTTAAATCTGACTAGCTTTTCACAGATATAAAAACATTTACTTACAAAAACAAGTGCTACAAGTTGTTCTTAAATAATGGATTCAGAACCAAATGTTCATCCCTCCCTGCAAGTAAGTAAAATATAAATCAAAAACAAATTAATGATTGACAAATTTAAAGGCTGCTACTAATAAAACAGAATTCAGAGTCTTTTTGAGGGACCACAAAAACTCTACTTAAGCTTGATAAAATTCCCGACTTTATGCGAGATTCACTTTGTGTTCATCTCTCGGAAATGACTGAACCATAACTAACGGTATACAATTTGTTTACGGGCTACTGAAAGCAAACGTAAAATAGACGAGGGGAAAGAGACAGACGAGATGAAGTTATTATTGTAGTGGATGAAAAATGTAGAAATACAGGCCCTTACTGAGAAATTATGTGTGAAAGCAAAAATAGGAAGGAGCGCAGTTATTTTAAGGAAATAGTTGGGAGGGAAATCTAAACTATGTCACAAAGCCACATTTTCAAGGCTAAATATAAAGCCCCAGGGAAAAGTGAATGTGGGCTCGTGCATGTGTGTGTTTTGGAGCAGAGGAATCTCAAAGTGAGAGGGAAGGGGAGATTAAGGGTGAGTAATGTTGAGAACAGACATCTGATGGCCTGAGGTTCTCCTTCCATATTTATTTGTCTGGGTCCTGCATTTGGGGTGACTTCATGTGGAACAAGAAAGTATCAACTAGAGGGGCTGTCAAAGTCAGCTATAAACCATGTGAGGGGTGGGGGGGGTGGCCAGCAGAACCAGAGGCTGGCGAGGGAGAAATAAAGGGCAAGTAATACGGAAACTACTGGGCTCAAGGGCGAACGCTATCCGTCAAGATAATGGCCGTCATTCTTAGACGTAGAAGAGAGAGAAGGTGGTAAGGATACATTGAGAAATTGCCATTTTAAATGGGCACACAAGCAACTGCAGTAAGATTTGGAAACTTTTAGTGCACACAAGGATCACTCAATCTGACGGAGCAGCTCCGTGGTTTTTCACAGCGGGAAACGGAGCTAAGTGCAAAGCGGTACCTTGGCCACCGCTGTCTCCTCGTGACGCGGTCACTTTGTTCAGCAAGGTGTGAAGGTAGTCGTTCTCCGCGGCCACCCTGGAGACAAACAAACGCCACAAACACACTTGAAACACGCAGACGTGCTTTTATGAGGGGCCGTGTAGGCCATAATTCCTTTTTTTTACCTCTCACATACACAATTTTACCTCACACATTCACTATTTTACCTCACACATACACAATTTTACCTCTAACATTCACAATTTTACCTTTCACATACATTTTTTTTAGCTCTCACATTACATTTTTTACACATTACATGTGAGAGGTAAAATTGTGAATGTGAGAGGTTAAATTGTGTATGTTCAAAGTAAAAGAGAGTATGTGAGAGGTAAAAACAATTGTATGTGAGAGGTACAATTGTGAATGTGTGAGGTAAAATTGTGTATGCGAGAGGTAAAAAAGGAATTATGGCCTACACGGCCCCTCATATGCTTTCATCATGTAATAAAAAAATAAAAAATAATCATACAATGATGACACTTTCACACATGCTTCTTATGGGGGAGGTCAAGGTCAAGAAGAAAATACACTGTTATTACTGGGCCCCAATTCTAAATTAAGACGTTTTTCTGGGAGCAACACATTTCTGCTTTTTTGTCATTTTTGTCCTGCGTGTATTAAAATGTGATGTGCGTGTGCCTTTGAAAACTTTTTATAGCGCTATAATAGAACGTACGGGAAGAAGGGGATGAAAAACTGCTTCTCTTCATCGCACTCAATCTTCCCCTTGATGATATCACTGATGTCCATCACTGCCAAGAAGAGAAAACAAATGCGTCTGTGAGGAAAAAGAAATCTGAAGGAATCGTATGATACAGTAACTCCTGCTGTGGATTCACATCAGTCAACAGTGACAGACTCAGAGATTTCACGAGGACTCTGAACCTAGGGGAGAAAAAAAGGTTGATCACATCAAATGCAGTTTTGTTAGAATAAAATATGGCTGGGTGCATATATAAGCAACACAAATGGGGCAAATGTACTCTAACCTTTGTGAAGCAAAAGAAAAGAATGAAGCTACTCAAGTTTACACAGGTGATATTTAACAATAAATGGAGACAAACCAGCTTTTCCATATCTCTGGATGCACTGCGGCTTTCAGAGAGAAAAATAAAAATTATATTAATAAATAAAAGATGAGAAAGAGCAACCTCAACAGCAACTTGGTGTTTTATCTACAGTAAATACTTGTCAACTTGACAACTACAGCTGCACTTCCCGAAAACAAAAACAATTATACCGGTTTGTGTTCAAGTACCTGCCACCCCGAACGGACGCCTCAGGCCCTGAGTGCACTTCTTGTGCGTCTCTTTCAGGTCCATCTTGCCCACTCTGACTATCTGACAGATCAGATAAATCTTCTCCCTGTTCAGATCCTTGTTTCCCAAGTCCTGGCAACCACAGACACAGAGAATATGAGGAGGGAGTAGAATAAAAAAAGAAGCACACAGTAGGAAGTGGCTATAAAAATTAAATAGTAGTAGAGTAGGTGATTTCAATACGTGATTTCATTCATATACAATGAATATTCTGTGTGGACGATCTACTGAACAGTGTGACAGCGCTCTCCTGTGGTCACTTACTGTAAAGACAACTTTCAGATTGTTGAGCATATCAATTTCCTTAGGGAATCCTTTGCTGCCCCAGCGAACCAAGTAATTCTCACTGTGTGAAAGGGTCAAAGGGTTAAAGATATTTTCAAGTACACACATTTACTATACTTGGGTAGATTTTGCAAAATCATTCATTTGAACACATACATCCATAAACTCCTTATATTCTAAACAGGATCATTATATTGGTTGTAATACACACGAGGGGGAAAAAACTGTCTTATTACGTGTACTGAGGACGATTTCTATTATGCCAAATTGTCAAAATTATCAAAGCCTGTACATACTGGTCTTTACTTGAGTAAAGAAGTATTTTTTCACACAAGTATGTACTTCTGCTTAAGTGAAGAATGGGAATACTTTTGCCACCTGTAAATATTGCAGCCATGCAAGATTTGTGATACAATTCTGAATATTCCCTGTATTTGAGCTTTTTGGGGGCGCGCACATATTTCTATGCACAAGAATTATGGTGAATTACAAAAATAGAAACATGATCTTTGACCAATTCAGGAGGCCGTGCATGTTTGGTCCAGATAAACCTTCGTCTATTGGCTTTCTTTGGCATTCAGAGTGTGCAGTTTGCAGATGTGACTTTAAGATTCAGATAAATAATAAGGCCATTTACATAAAGATGACTTCCCTCTTATTGACAACAGTATCTTCCTGACACAGTCGTTTAACATTTAACCACACAAAGAAATAGCGAGCACATATGAGGTGGGAGAATAGTAATAAAATAAAATAAAAATCAGGACAAAGGCAAGAAACTGAGAGGGAATCAAAATGGTGGAGGATATGCATTGAGGTGACTGATCCAGGTCTATCTTAATACTCAGCTGCTGTGGCAGAGACCCTGATATATCCAGTATGACAGTGAATGACAGGGCTTAGCATCAGCACCGTCGAGCCCCGCACAGCACTGTCAGTCAGTATGTGCAGCCCTGTAATTTGTGTTTTCACTGATCTTATTTTTGGTGTATTATTGTTCTAAGTTAGTGGGGTTCAATAAAGGACAAGGAGCGATAACGACACAAGGGAACAGAGGAGAATGGAAGAGGGTTGTGTGTGGTATACATATATATGTACTACTGTTTCAGTTAGTAAGTGAGTGACACCTATTGTAGTTTCTTTTATTAATTAAAATTAGGCTGACTTGATGATTTATGGACTCAATGCTGATGAACTTAGGAAGCAGAATAACTTCTACACATTTAAAGGTAAGAGATACCTGATGATGGTCTGTTTGATGGGGTCATAGAGGGACATGAAGAGCTCCGAGTCTTCTCCAATGCGACAGACAAAGTTCCTGACAAAAACGTAGAGGCTGTGGGTGGGAGACGACTGGATCCGTGCTGAGATCCCACTGTGGTCTGTCTGGATGTTGGACTGCAGGACACGTGATGGATGTTAGGAGGTCAACTTTGGACGAGGGTTTCACAGGATAAAATGCAACATTTAGCACCGTCTGGATTCAAAAATGCATCGACTGCATCGTCCAGATGGCTGGTTTGTAAGAAAGGAAACTAAAATATTATATAATAAGTTTAACTTTACCATTTTCTTTTATCAAAAAGTAAAAAAAACTAAATAAAATATTGTAATCCAGTTAGTTCAACACAGCTTTTGTTGATAAAAACCCATGAAAGGATTTCTGTCAGGAAAAATCTCTTATCTGGTGCAAACAGACCACAAACCACAGCAACGTCAAATAACTTGACAAGTAAATCAAATTAAGACTGTGACTTCAAAACCACTCATGAGACCCTCCTCGCCTTGTTCTAGGAGACATTTCTGCACCCCCCCCCCTTCCTCCTAAATCCTGTCTCTACCACATTGCTCTCTTATCTCATCTGTACCTGCTCCTCTTTGATACGCTCATTGATCTTGGCTGTGGCCTCCTCGTGGGCCCGGAACAGACTGATGACACTGGCCTGCTCTGGGTCCAAGATGTTCCCGTCATCATCGCGAACAACCTGGTCCAGCTCGAGGATCCTGGAGAGAGGAGTTACGGATCGGGGGGAGATTGATGGGAGGTGAACAAAGAAGTGGAACAGAGAATCAGAGAGTTAAAAAATGGGTTGCATTAACCCCAGCTCATAGAAAAAGCTCTGAGCAGTTACCATAATAAAGTGTGAACACATGATTTAGTTTCAGGGTGGACATACTTGTTGCCGTAGTCAATCTTGGAGGTGACTTTCTGCTTGAGCTCCTTGAATTCGTCAGTGGGCAGAGTGCCAGTCAGGAGCTGGGAACGCCACTCCATTAACTCCCACATCAGTCTCTGGACCTGCTTCACACGCAGCTCTTTATTTGCCTGGACAGGTAGAGTAATGGTGTCACACTCACACAAACACTCACACTGACCTTACACGGAGAAAAAAAAACGAAAGTGATTTTGCTCTTTTACCACAAAGAGCTGCTTCCATATGCTCCCCCACTCCCTCAGTGTGGTGGTCACCTCCTTCACCAAGGGCATCTCTGCAGACGTCACCACCTCCTCGTTTCTGTTGCAGCACACAAACGCATCACTGCATCAACAAATACAACTTCAGTTAAGTTTTGGAGACGGCTGAGGAGTGATTTTTTGTTCGCCCTTACCCTCGTATTTTAACGACCACTTCTTTAAGATGAACAAAGCTGGCAGGGAACACTCCCTGGAGAGGAAAGGGTCACTTAGAAAACACGAATAAAGATGAATAAAAACGTTTCAAAGTCAAGCATTACTTACCTGTAGAGCTTTGTTTCGAGACAAGTAGCCACGGTACCATCCTGAAAGACAGCACAACATCTCACCATCTTCACACTGGTACTGTATACTTACTTTACTACAACATTTAAATGTTTAAATGTGTCTGGGGAACAGTAGGATTTTCCTTTATTTATTTTATTACTTTATTATGATGATTCAATGCCGATTATGATGTGCTACGATTGACAAAATGATACAATCATACCAATAGTAAAAATACTAGAGTCATGTAGATCAGCAGTGTAATAATACATTCATTATAACACTATGAGCAAATTATGTGTAGTGCAGCTATCGATATGAGCGACATTACTCAAAAACGCTTAAGGAATTTATTTATTTATTATATCAACAATTGCAGGTAAGTGTAAGGTGTCAGACTTACTATGAAAAACGCCTCGCAATTCTGCATGATGTGATTTAGCACGACACAAACTTAACTGAGTTGACTCAGTGAGGAACTGAGCTGCATTTGGGACTTATTGAAAGATTATTTCAGTTGTGACTGTATGTATACAGTATATGTACTCTTTATATATTATTTTAAAACTAAAACCAACCCATATGCCATATTGTGACCTTGACCTTAAAGTATAACAGCAGGTCTGACCCCTAGAAAACTAACCATGTTTAATCCAAATTGGATTAAAACGGGCCGAGATAGATAGATAGATAGATAGATAGATAGATAGATAGATAGATAGATAGATAGATAGATAGATAGATAGATAGATAGATAGATAGATAGATAGATAGATAGATAGATAGATAGATAGATAGATGCAAAAAAAAGTAATTAAATATTTAAGCTTCACTCTTACCATCACAGACTTCCTGGATGTGAACAGTATCTCCCACCTCCAAGGAAAGCTGCTTCTCTCCATTCCCCGTAAAATTCCACTTAACTAGAAAAAGACACATTTGAGAGACGGTTGTTTGATGGCAGTAAATAAAAATTGAGCAGATCCAATCAGTCTGATGATGTGAATTTAAGCACAATATCTTAAAGTGGAAAAGCTCAAAACAAAACAAAAAATCACTCTTTCCAGGTTTTCTTTCATTATTCATGTACAAAGTATTTGCAAACTACAGTACAAGTACAACTGTGAACATCTAAACATGGAAAGAAAGAAATGAAACTGCAACCAGGTTACTCATCTTAATGGCATGCGATACTTTTACTATTCCATACGTTTCTTTTTACACACTACAGTACATCATTAATAAAGTGATTAATGTGAAAGTATATCAGTGGATTTGAATAATTACTTTTATATAAGTGCAGGAAGCGGCTACTAAAGACTGTCTAATTACACCATGAGACTGACGTCGTCTGTTACAGAACACTCAGATGTGGAACCTACAGAATAAACGCGTACATTTTCAAACCAGTAGTACAATTTTGAACACTGAAGAGTTTCATAACATTGTGTTTTTGTGTGTACTTTTAGTTGTGCAGCTTCAGACTTTATTTCGATCTCCACTTCCTGTGTTGTCATGTCGTCTTACACAGACCAGGAAGATGTTCATCTTCGAGACAATCGATCAACCACCGTTTCTTAGAGCGATTATGTTAGGAACGGTCTCTAAATGACTTCAAAACTTTTACAACAACTGTATATCGAAGTAAATAAATCAATGCATCATCTTCTGCAGACCAGCCAGCCTCTGCTTAATTGTTTGTGTCCTTGCTACATTTCTGTCTATAGAGTTAATCTGACAGGAACCTATGTTGATCATTTCTAACCCACACACTAAAATAAACACAGTCTTTGTGTCGTCAACACTTTGTGGCGAAATAAATCTTTCCATTCAAATATTGTCACACGTGTTAATGTGCTGCATAATGTGTCATGCACACACACACATCTCTCCATCCATCACTTGCTGTTATTCCATCAGTTGATCAACTTTGAATCAACGGTGATTCTCGTGTTCAATGAGGCCACAGGCACCTGCTCACATCCTGTCAGGCAGGAAGTGTTTCTCTTTCTTATTTATAGCGTGCATTTGTTTTATTATTGCACCTCATCAGACACCATAGCCATATGCGTGTGCATGCACACACACACACACACACACACACACACACACACACACACTCCCTTAGAAGAAGATGAAATACAGACTTACCTACACCATACCGCTCTGCAGTGGTCCTTGTCCAAGGGGCCATGATTGCATGCGGCCCCTCACTTTGTCTATACTTTTAGTCAAGTCTTATTCTCCTACAAACAAATGAATCCCCTTTTCGAGCGCGCGCCGACTTAGCTTTTCACTTCTGCTTATTTCTAACCTTAAATGAAAGCAACTAAGCCCTCCCCCCTACGTCTCTCTTCCTCTTCTGCCGCTCCTCTCTTCCTGTCTGCAGGCGGTTAAGAGGAAGTGGGTGAGTGCAAGGTGGAGTCCTATAGAGACTGCACACTGTGTGAAGTTTCCATTACGCTCAAATGGACTGAAATTATCATTGAATGTGTTTGATAAATGAGTTTAAAACACCAAGGGCAGACACACAAGGGCTTACAGTATATAAGTAGTTAGCTATAACTATAACTATAACTTTGTGACAAACTTGAATAAAATAAGAGGATTTGAAACAAATTTGCACAAATTTCTCTCTGAATCTGTCAGAGTCAATCAATAAAAATATTACATCGACATCCCATCCTCATCACAGACAACATTATATTCTAATATTACTAATTAACAGCTAATGAATACAGAACAAGTGGTGTCCAGTAAATATAGTGGTGATGGGTTTGCTAAAAAATAAAAATAATAATAGCTGCTAAAAGTGAGAATAAATACCAGTAATTGCTGAGAGAAGGATCTTGTTGAAATTGTGAAAAACAAATCTATTTAAAGCAAGAGTGAGCTTTTAGCTTATTCATCATTCCTTAATCACTTATTGAAAGTTGGATCTAATCAAGTATTGGTGCCTCACGGCAAAAACTGTTTCTCCAAACTTCCTCTAACATTGTAATTGTGTCCAGGTGTAGATGAATATGTTGGCCATGTTTTCGACTAAATGTCCAGCATGTAAAATATCATTAAGCTTTACATAGAAGGAAAGAACAGGTTGATAACTTTTCAAAATGACCTCAGTTGGTCGCACTGAAATCAGTTATGTTAATACAGTAGGTAATTGTATTAATTACACAGGGTTTCAAAAAATATATATATAAGTTGACTTTTCAACTGAATTAGGACCATTTTGCACCACTGAATCCAAAAATAACATCCATTTTCTCAATCAGGTCAGGTTTTTATGCTAATTTTTGCTTATTTTAACATTTTTGTGACATTATCAGTTGATTTTTGTTAATAATTCTCATCCAAAAAAGGTTTTAGGAGAAAAAAAAAAGTTTTCTAACAGATTCCTGTTAGGAACAATGGTGTAATCACCGCAGATGTAAAAGAATATGTCAGGCTTACTTTTGCAAGATCTTCTAGTCGAAGCCATTTCATTCACTTATAATATATAAAAAACTATAAAGTCATAGGTTGGCACATGCAAAATCTTCAGAATTTGTTTATTGTAAGAAATATAAAATAATTGTTCATCATATGACGTGAAAATACCCGTACATGTAAACAAAAACGTTAAAAAAACAGAAAGTTGAACTGATTGAGCAAAACCAATGTGATTTTTGGATTCAGCACATCAAAATTATACTAAATCAGCTAAAAAAAAACTAAAAAAAACTTTGGTGTTGACCAGTGTTATTATTATTATTGTTGTTAAATTAAAAAAAATTATTATATTTTGGTACATTCTGCAATGAAAACTCATCATGCGATTCTGTTGACACAAATATCACGTTGGTTTAAAAATGTCTATTTTACAGTTTCAGAATAACCACGACTTAATTTTTTCCATTAAAATCGTCTTTTGAATGTGTGTGTGATTGCCGTACGAGTAACGTAAAATTATTTCTTTGGAGATGGTGTCTGTGCTCTGCAATTCTAATTGTATCTGATAATATTTCATATTTACCTTTATATCTGAAATTACAATTCTAATAGTAAACAGCCATTTTCAGTATTTTCACAGTGAGCCAGCCCAAAATCGACAGGTAACCTCCACCAACAGAAGATTTTCTGGATATCTCGTTGTTATGGGAACATGAGGTGATGCAGAGGGTCTCAACACGCTGTGGGTTTAACGCCGACAGAGAGGAGAACCTGGAAAATCTTGAGAGTTACAGTGTGTACATGTGGAAAAAGGTTACACTGAGAAATGAGATATAAAAATGTGTGTGCTTTAGAAAGGGCTGATGGGTGGAGGAGCGAGAAAAGGCACTCGATATGTTATCAAATATGTGTCGTGGAGCAAAACCTAAAAGAAAAAGTTACACATGTGAGACGGGTATAAGCAATAAACAGATGAAGGAATAAAGAGAGGCGGCAGACATAGAGAGAAAAACCACAGAGACGAGGGAAAGATAAAGAGTGTGGAAACGGAGAGAGAGCCAAAAGAAACAAAAGAGAGGGAGAAATTAACAAAATGATGAAAAGAGACGCGATAATGACTTATGAATGTTGGTCGGAAGATAAACTGGCGTTGGGAAGGATGGAGAAACCACATGTTTGGCCAAGGCACATGCAAATATATGCAAAGCCTGAAAAGGCTGCAGCAGAAATAAAAGGTTGTGGATTTGTAATATTCTCTCTGACCTTACAGGTCACAACATGAAATACAGTCATCAAGAACAGAAGCACGCGAGTCAGCGGGGGGAAAATAAATATGCATGAAAACCATTCCCTCAAGTGACCCAGCACACATTTTGCCAGCAAACGGCTTTTTTTCCCCCTCCAAGTCTCCAAAGGTGAGTCTTTTGTTGGAGTTGAGCCCGTTTTATCGCAAGTTAGAAGGCAGGATAAGAGAATGGAAGAGCTATTAAAATGATTTCAAAAGAAAATGACTCTAAAGAGGGGGGAAGCTGAACAATAGCACTAACAAAGAGAGTGAAAGAAAACGAGAAAGAGAGAGAGAGAGAGCTGTGTGAGTCACTGGGGCTCCCTCTCTGTTTCTCTCTCTCCCATCTTTCCCCACTCATTAGACACACACACACACACACACACACACACTTGGAGAGTGAGACTGTGCCCTGTCGTCACTCCAGCAGCAGCGGGGGCAGTCGTCACAGGAGCAGAACAGCAGCACTGAGGTGAGTTGATAAGTTCTTACCTGATTGTGTATTCAAATAGATTCATTATGACGAGCATTTGAACGTGTTGTGTGCAAAAGTGTCATTGGTGTGAAGGCATTTGCTTTCATTTCAAGTCACAGATGCACGTATCTGCAGCCAAACAAGAATATTAATAATATTAGTCATTTAATATTTGTTTGCTGGGGGGAAAATTATAAAAAAAAGCATGTGTGTTTCTCCCTGTAAGGAAACAGTTTATGTCTTAATATGTAAGTAAAGTGTGTGTGCATGTGAAACTGAATTGTGTTCATTTCATATGTTGAAGTTTTACTTTTTCACTTCATCTTTGCGACAGAAACAATTTCCCAAAAGCAACTCGGCGTCAGCGTCGAGCCAAATCACTCTTGAATGATTAAAACGTCCTGGTTGCAACAGGTAAATTGGGATTATACACGCGTTACGCTTCATTGTTGATTTAAATATGCACAGTGAACCATGAAATGTCTGCATTAGCAGAAGCAGCCATTTTAAGAGTGACGGGATGTGGTTAGATGTCATGGCTCGGTCAGGGAACCACACACTGAGCAGCTAACGAGCAAGTTTTACCCAGACACAGACAGCTACTGTGAGATGTGATGTCGCAATTTTGTGCGAGTGTGTGATTATCTACGTACAACAAAGTCTGCACATACATGCAGGTGTTCATTCAGGTGAGGTTCGGCATAAGGGAAGTGCAATGTTGACATAACAGAGGCGACCAAGACTGACATATAAGCCCGTGTGACCCCGACTGAGCGCCACAGCAATGCATGCCGTAATTGTCTATACATATTTTATGTGTCTGACCCCCCCCCCCCCATCTGTGCGCCTGTCACTCAGTGCGTTTCATTTTCACGCTTTGTCAGGATTCCACAGCTTCCCTTCCACTGCTCAGTCAGGACACACAACTGTTACCAGGCAACCTCCATCCCAGACCACTTCCCTATCCAGTCTCTTTCTCTTTCTCTCTGGGTCTCAAGGACAAAAGCAAAGACAAACAGGAAGACACGCGCTTGCATATGCACGGACACATCTGCAGATCCACACACACAAACATGTGGCACATTCACAAAAAACACACAAAGCTAAAGATTATTTTGCAAAAGCAGAGGAAGCGAGTGAGCCAAATATTTGGAGCTCTATTCACAAAAGCAGTACACACTAACTACATGTTGTGCTGAAATACCCTGTTTTCTACTCTTTTCTTGAGTAATTCTTGGATGGAAATTATAGAATTTAACACTCACGTTTGTGTTTGCATATACAATCCCTGCATTCGTTGTGATTTAATTGTGTTTACATACATACACGACTCTCCACTCATTACAGCAGCAGCAGGTGTTACACATGGTCTCCAGACAGACCATATTCTCCTATCCACCATTAGATGGCAGAAGAGCTGTCTGTCTGCATGAATGAATGGCAATTCAGAGCTTCTCAATGTTTCTGTGATTCAAGACACATCGACTTGATGAGTGTATTGTCGTGAATATGCACGATGGCTTTGATGATGACGAGCAGACGAGCAAATATCGCTCTTCCGTTTATTCCCAAAAAGACACATCTGTCTGGTATAAATGGGAAAACGTCCCAGAATTCAGGCATAGATGCAGCTGAGAGGCAAACAGCCTCATTACTCATTATCTCTGAGCTCAGTCTAAGGTTCCAAGATGTTTTCTGACTGCCTTTCATCTCAGCCAAGCCACTTAATGAGTAACGTGGGGGGGGGGGGGGGGGGGGGGAATTAAGCTCATTTACAACATTTGCGTTTTGTAGAATATGAACATCAACGCTCTACACGTTTCTGTTCTCTCCTCCTTATGCACAAACACTCACAGATGCACTTTCAAGTGGGGATCAAAGCAGGTGAAGGTCACTGCCGTTTGTGCAGAATATGAAGAGAAATATCAAACCACAGTGTGGTTAACAGTGTGTTGTTAAAGGGTGAAAATGTCGCTTCTCCCCTCTCTCTGTCTCCTCACAGCAGGAGTCTGATGTTCCTTCTGTTCTTCAGTTGCTCATCTTTAGGAATTTTAAATAAATTGGCAGAGCTTTTCTGTGTGGTTTTGGATCCAAGAATGACATATTTGCAGGATAAAGACCTCTCAGATCGATGTAGTTACAGTCGGAATGCTCTTCACGTTCTTAGCAATCATTTTCTAACACACTGTATATAAAGAAAGAGTAGAAAATCTGCGACTTTTAGAAAACCTTTCACCACCAACAGTTGGCACAACACAGAAAAACAGCATTACACTCATCACACTCCCACCCATCACTGTCCTCACAGTCCAGACACACAGACATACAGTATATTTAGGTCTGCATGTTTGGCCTAAAAAATATGAACAAATGTTTGTCAGTGTCCTCTTTTTCCCATGAGACAATGAGAATGCACCAAAACCATTTTACAATAACTGCATCATAAGATGCAATATGGATTGGGCCAGGTTTTTCTACATTTTTGTTGACAAGGAAAAAAACTGAATGTACCAATTGTGATGTGATGGAAATGAACTATAGCTGTGCACCTACTGCTTTTGCGAGATATTTAAAAAATAAAAAGGAACAAATGCATGTAGCCGAGTGCAGACAACAGTGACTATACGCATACATACATGTGCAGATACATAAAAGGTCCCAGGGTTGAGATACAGTGTTTGTGTGTTTCTGGCATTTTGCTGACCTCGTCAGGAACACTCGTCCTCATAGGGACCAGAACCTTGTCTTAATGAGGCAGAATATTCAATCAATCAATCAATCAATCTTTATTTATATAGCCCACAGTTTACAAAACATAGTTTGTCTCACGGGACTTCACAGGGTTGGTAACATCCTCTGTCCTTAGACCTTCGACCAGGGTAAGGAAAAACTACCAGGGAAAAAAAAACCCTTGTAAAAGGGAAAAAGGGTAGAAACCTTAGGGAGAACCACAGGTGAGGGATCCACTCCCTGGACGGACAGACGTGCAGTAGATGTTACCCAAAACATACAATACACAATGACAAGAATAAAAAGTGAAAAAAATAAATAAATAAATAAAAAAAAATAAAAAAAAAAGTTCTTGAAAAATATTCTTGTTTTTTCTTACAGTTTCATAGCTCAGTTGGTATAGAGTTGGCGCTCTGTGGAACAAAAGGGCCATTGTAAAGCCCCAGGTTCAAATCCACCTGCAGTCTTCACTTTCCTATCCAATAAAGCCAAAAAAAAATCTTTAGAAAAAGATTAATTGTGTTTAGGTTAAAGTCAGGGTAAGCGTTTTGTTTAGGCTGACCAAATTAATCGAAGCTGATAGCTGTGCAAACCTGTGTGTGTGTGCGTAAGAGAGAAAGACGGCGAAAGCAAGAGTTTGCTGATGAAAACAGTTGAAATGTGTTGAAACCGTTGGTGATCCAAGGCTGAGATTTCATGAGCACGTGAGAGCTCTTAGTGGGCTTTGATCCTCGAGTCAGAAATGTGTCCACAGAACAAAGAATTGGATATTGGAAGAGCTACGAAATTGCACATTCGGGGCCTGGTGGACCTTGACCCCAGCTTTAATTAAAACCTCCTTCTGTTCTTCTGTGTTGCGTCGTCTCTCTCTCTCTCTCTCTCCTCGCGTACATCTCTTCATATCGTTTCCTCTCTTTGAGATAAGCAAGTAGCTCTGGGCCAAGTCTGATAAACGTCCAAATATCAATTACGATTAATAAGTTGGAAATAATATGAGCCAACATTACCCCACCATCCACTGATGCGAGCGCATATTCTCTCACTTATGATGATCCACATTCAACAATACAGATATCAAAAACTCACTGATCAGAGTTCACAGAAGACCAATCACTCTGTATACGTCTCTGCAAGGTCTATGTAACAACCAGTTTAAAACAGTTAAGGATAACCATTAAAAAATAGGTTTTTCTAAATCTACTTCTTGGAAAGAACACAAATTTTTTTGTATATAGCAATTGTCTTGCAACGCTTCATTATTCATGCTGCACTAATGTGTTATTTACCGCTAATCATCATTTGCTCATGCAGCTCTCATCCCCATTATACACTGAAAATATAAATTATACTTTACACCTAATTTCAGCTGCAGCGGACACTTACACACTGCTGTTTATATCCTGTCAAAAGCTATAGTTAATACTTTTATCATAATAGGTTAAATAGCCATTTGGTGTCTGTGCAACATCTGACTGTACCACTGACCACCTGTGTTTCTCCTCTCAGCCCACTAGGTGTCGCCACAGCCATAGAAGACGGTGTTGAAGGCAACTTGCTTGTTCTCACAGAAAGCTGTTCAAAAGCCATCAGTGACATTTCAACAGCCAAGTCAAGCAGATTTTCAGCTCCAAGTAGCAGCACTTGACAAGAATCAAATGTGTGGCCACATTCTTGCAGGAATGTTTTGATAAATATGGAGTGTGTGTGGTAAAACTGGTGACTCGAAAGAGTTGAAAGCTTTGGTTAGAAGAGTCAAGTCCAGAAAGCAACCAAGTAGATAAGAGAATTGCACGTGGCCAAGACCTCGAGTCACAGTGGAACATGGAGACACTGATACACCATAACAGCTGGAAGCACCAAAACCCTCTTAAGGATTATATCTCATTATACGTGACCTTGTTCTGTGAATGACTTTTATGTACGGCCACTATTCTGGCCATTGATTAAAAAAAAAAAAAAAACATGATGGTTCCCATGAAGTTCCAGCCATGATGTCGTCTCATTGTCTCCAGTGCAGCTTCAGCGATAATGTTGTCAAAAGTGCTGGTGGGTGTCGCCCTGTCCCTCCTCATCCTTCTGACTGTGGCGGGTAACGTGCTGGTGTGCCTGGCCGTCTGCGCCTCTCGACGTCTCCGCTGTCTCACCAACTGCTTCATTGTGTCTCTGGCTGTGACGGACATGCTGCTCGGTCTCCTGGTCCTCCCTTTCTCCGCCCTCCACCAACTCAACGACGAGTGGCCGTTGGGCCCGGGCTTCTGCAACTTTTACATCTCCATGGACGTCATGTTGTGCACCGCCTCCATCCTCACGCTCCTGGCCATCAGCGTAGATCGCTACCTGGCGGTGACCATGCCTCTGAGACACGCCTCGCTGGTGTTGCCATGGAGAGTTGCAGTGGCCATGGCCAGTGTCTGGACAGTGTCTGTGGCTGTGTCTTTCTTGCCCATTCAAATGGGATGGAACACTGTTAACGGGACAGTGCAGAACAATGGGCCATGGGCTCCAAAGGGGAAATGTCGCTTTGAGCTGAACCAACCCTACGTGCTGACCGACTCTCTTCTGACCTTCTACCTGCCTTTGGTGGCCATGTGCGTGATCTACCTACGCATACTCCGTATTGCACGGGCACAGGCCAAGCGCATTATCAACGCCCGGCCCACTTGTACCATTCACTACAACAGCAGGAGCAATTCCACCAGCACCACTGTAGTTTCCAGTGTCACAGCAGTGGCTCTACGGGAACATAAAGCTACATTGACACTGGCAGCTGTGATAGGGGCTTTTGTTGTGTGCTGGCTGCCGTATTTCATCCTGTTCACAGTGCTGGGCCTAAAGGAGCACCCAGACCCTAGCACAGTATCAGCATATCCCATCGTGTTGTGGCTGGGTTATGCAAACTCAGCCCTCAACCCGATCCTCTACGGAGCCCTTAACAGGGACTTCAGGTCAGCCTACAGCCATCTCCTGAGATGCCGGTGCCCTATTTACAGCGGGTGGAGGAGTGGACAGCCGTCTCCCACTGTAACAGCAGGTAAAAGAGTCGACGTGGATTAAAGGGAAAGCAAATCTGTGCAGTTCTTCAGTGTAATATAACCTGTGTTGTAGAAACACTTCAATTTCAAGGGGCTACATGTACAATGAGTAGTGGAATTTGAAAACATTATGTTAATTCATAATATAGAGAGACCTAAGCTAAAGCTCAAACCTGTCTAGGAAAAATCTTCAAATTCCTCTCTTCTTCCATCTACATTTTTCAGACCCATGCTCTGTGTCTATAGCTGTGGCTCCCTGTGTTTGACTGCAGTATTGTATGGGTGTATGGCACAGCAGACCTTTTACACTATCTCAAAGCATGAACTGTATAAATGATAATTCAAATTGTGAATATACGTTGTTATCAGTGAAGCCATTGTTTCCTTAATCTATGAAGACGCATGAGAAATTTAGGACTTAATACATTTATGGAACTCCTGTGAATTCACAGGATGTTCCCCATTCTTTCAGGGCATTTTGTTGTTGTTTTTTTCTTAGCCAGAGAGCAGATCACAGAGGCAACACTACTGTGTGGCCACAACCCTTCTACGTGCAAGGCAGGTCTGCCGGATCGAAGCTTCATGCCTCAAGAAGTGGACAGGACAACCGCCGCAGCAGCTATCCAGTTTGCAAATGGCACTGCAGCCACAGATGAGTTCACCGTCAACGACCAGATGAGTGAATACCAGCAATGAAGGTCAGCACGATCCAACAATCATTCAACACAATAAACCTTAAAGAAAATGTTGCCTAATATACAGAGATTGCTGTAAATATTCCCATTTGGCTCATTTTGGAGCATGTACTTTACCACGAATAACTAAGTTCTGCATTATCAATGACATAGATACACTGTTCTACTATAAAATGCCATAATCAAATACTGTACGTCAGGGGTATCAAACTCATTTTCACTGCGGGCCTTATCAGCATAATTGCTACCCTCAAAGGGCCAGATGTAACCGTCAAAGAGAATAAATGGAACCAAATATAATGTAAAATAAAGGTAACTACTCTGTAACATATTGCTAAATAACCTTCTGCATGTATTACTTATTAAAGTTACAAATATGATGCATTATAGATGTAACCCGGTCCGCGATGTGCCATGGTGATGGTGATGCCGTCACTGTCACTTTGCGGATAACGCAATAGCCATGCATTGTGGGAAATGTAGTTTATGGTCAACGCACGCCTTAAAGCAGCATCGACCTATTTTAACACAGATTTTGAAGACCAATTAATCACTCACGGGCCACATAAAATGACGTGGCGGGCCACATCTGGCCCCCGGGCCTTGAGTTTGACACATGTGCTGTACGTCGTTCAAACCCAAACGAGTCATCTCTCGTTTCTTATTATGGTCTGTCCACCCAGGTCATGTTGTATGCACTGGTGAGGTGGATGCTGGGTTCCATCCCGAGGAGAAAGCACATCAGTCCACACACACACACACACACACAAAAAGAAGAACCACGATTTACAGCCCTTCCATTTGAAAGCGTTCGGTGCCACAACAGAAGCACCTAATAAGCCATGTAAGTAGATCTACATAAATCACAACACGACAGCCCTTACATGTCTGCCCTACAGTAAATGAACTGTGACATTACAGATCCTAACAGCGTCACACACAGTGCATCAGGCCATATGGCAATATGCACGTGAAGCCAAGAAATCAACTTTCGCTACAGAGGAGATGCATTACACAGTTTCACATCCCGCTCTCTTTATCTCCGCTTGCTTCTTGTGAACAGTATCAACTTATAGTTTTTCTCATCATGCATGCTTGGTAAGTGTGCATTAGTTAAAGCAACAATACAACAAACAGTTCTTTTCTTTATGATTGCCAATATGCTGCAAGGCCTTTACAGAAACACAGCACCGAGGGCAAAATCTAATGCCACCACACACGTGGTGACCCACACACAATAACTTTAGATTTAGCTATATAGCACATGGGAAGTGTGTGTATATAAATTCACCCATAATTCATCATGTGAACTAACACAAACTCTGAACTGAAGCAGTGTACAAGATATTTGCCAAGCCTCAGAGAGAAATAAGGAATCCCCAGCCTTCTGAGAAAAGCAAACATTATATGCTGCAATATAACAATATTTCCAAGAATCAGGGAAAATGTCTTTGCAGCTAATGCCGTAGTCGGGGGTGCATTTACTGACAAAAAACAATATTAAATGTTTGTTCTTTTTTTTTTTTTACTTTTTGTTTCTTTCTTTGGCAACACAATCTATGGCTCATGGGTATTCATGGATTAACACAACAACAAATTAACCCACTAATCACCATAAACAGTTGGCGCTAATCTAAATTCACCATAGATGGTGAAGTGAATGATTTGTGAAAGACCTACACATTGTACAAGTGACTGAATAAGAAGATAACGTTTTGATCATCGTCATCTGTGTCTCTATCTGTCACCATTCACCCCATCAATCATTTAGCAAACAAGGAAACAAGAATCGGTTATTCGTACACAGCTGGATCCATCCAGGAACGAACCATTGAAGATGCGAACGTGGATAAAGGTTAATATTTGAAGTTGTCATCGCGCAGGACAACATGTGGCCCCGACTCTTGGACTAACTGTGGTTTCAACGACACCGTTTGCTGACTCAAGACTGCACACCAGTGGAAAAACCAATATCACAATGTAACTGAACGTATTACTTAATTAAAGATGGATGTTTAAGATAAACAAACAAAAAAAGGTGAATAGATGAATAGACATTTGAATGTGTTGACCGATTGTTACCGTTATGTGTCGCTTGTGAAAAGCCCCTAAATTCTGTGTTGGCAAATGTAGCACACGTGTTCCATCATACTTGAAATCTAAAAAATGGCATGAACTGTTCCTCAAAAAAAAAAAAAACAGTATATCGTACCAATAAACATCAGATTAAATTATGAATATAGCACTTGCTAGCATTTTTCAAGGCAATAAAAGTGGGCTATAGTTAGTCATGAACAGGGATTATCATGTTTGATGATGCAGAGAACACTATATGAAAGGTAAGGAATACGAGTACATTGGAAACAATTCATCATGGCTGTCACACGCAAATTATTGCCACATTAACATTTAACCTTTTACCCACTTCATGCTATTTCCTTTGAGAACTGATGCAGGAATATATATATATATATATATATATATATATGGAGTAAAGGTTGTGGTCCCAGTGGTGATGGGAGCACTAGGGGTTGTAACTGGGAGAGTGATCTCAACATCTGAGATCTGTGTCCAGAAGAGCACAGTCCTTCAGCTAAGATACTGCACAGAATGGATGTATACGTTTTATTGATTGCACACGACTACTACTACTATATATTAACAGCACCATCATCATCATATCGTGAGCGGCTCCTCAGGAGCAGTTAGATGTAAAAGTGCCTTAATCAATGCACACATTACTACTTTAATCATCAGTCATCAGATTCCATTCCTGTTATATAGGAAGTAATACCTTTCTTGGGTGATCATCACACCATTAAATAAAGAAAACAATGTGTGCGACGCTTGTTCAGTCATGTATGAAGTATTGCACCATTCATCGCAAATGGATACACAGATCCGTCAAAAAAAAAAAAAAAAACTCTCCAAGAATGTGAACAGTAACGCACTGCAGGGAGAACAACTCCCCAAACACATAATAGAAGAAAATTAAAGATAAATGGAAACTAGCATGAATATTAAAGCATAGAAAAACCATTAAACCGAACCCTAATCAGGGTGCAGACTGAAGAGGGAGTTGGCAGCAAGCGGCGTTGGCAAGAATTCGAGTTGATAAGAGCCTCGTCATGTACACGTGTACGCACACCACTGGATGTCAGATGAGGCTGCGATGTGCCAGCGATACTGAGCATGAAGACGACACCAGAAGCCAAAAAAGCTGACGTAATTACAATTACTTGATATGCGCACAATGCAAAAGGTTGATTTATGTAATAGAATGCAGTCTACAGTACCTCTTTGTGACCGTGTTGAGGACATGCATGCATTTGGCGTTTTGGTGCAATATGAGGCCGACTATGGTGACTTCACACATGCAGAGTGTGTTTTTGTTCAACTTTGCAAACAGAGGCACTCGCACACTGTGTTTGAAATTGTGCTTCTAACTGTTCCATTTTGTTTTACCACCGTTTCAGTAAATTAATAGGAAAACGTATAGTAGCACCGTTCTAAAACACAGTGTGATTGCTCTGAGCAAGAGTTATGTTACTGCCCACGTCGGAGCATCTTTCTGACGCTGCCGTTTCACTGGACGGAGACGTAATGTGACAAACTAATTTTTCATAACGCAATAAAAAAATAAATGGCAGCATTTAGCGTTGGAACTTGAAGAAGAACGATGACGCATATTCCTCACCGTCTTTAACTCTGCAGGGTATTATTACTGCTAATGGAAACGCAAGGAAGGTTTGGTATAATTGCAACTGTAACTTTGAAAGATGTCCACTTGACTTAAGTTAAACGGTCGGCTGAAGTCACTCACCGACTGTGCTGGACATTAGGAAACATTTCTGCACAGAGAAATGTGTAGTACTTACATAGCATGCAAGTATTTTACTACCATAAAACAAAAAGGTGAATTAAGTGCTTTTAAAAAGCATTTAAATAGCATTTCGTCTCTGTATAAATGTCAGATGTTTCATTCAGGTTTCTCTCAGCTGAAAACCAGTGCGGCCGCTCCTTTCTAAAGAAAAGACGTTTATTATTCTTTCATCTCCTCGAGTCGCTTCTATTCCCTCGTAAACATCATGTGTCCCTCGGTGATTCCGTCCACTTGAAACTTGTCCGTCTCTGTCTCTTTTCCGGAGTGACCACTTCCAGCTCAAACTGCGAGAAAACCATTAATCACTGCTTCTTTCACATCAGATTAATGCAGGGGGAAAACACAACATATAAACTGTCCTTTTAGTCACTATAATATGTGGGCCTACACACAGAGAGAGAGAGAGAGAGAGAGAGAGAGAGAGAGAGAGAGAGAGAGAGAGAGAGAGAGAGAGAGAGAGAGAGAGAGAGAGAGAGATACAGTTTGCACACCCATCTCGCTCTGTATAAGCTATCAATCATAGATATTGTCATTATTCAACTGTGTCATCGACAAGCTACTCGTCCTCCTCCTCTCTGGTCTGTCTTTGTTTCACTCTCTTTTTCCTTTTCTCTCCCTCCCTCCCTAACACACACACACGCAGAAGAAGAGAGAGAATCATGAATCATAAATCTTATGAATGCCATCTAAAAACTGCTCAGCGCTATGAGAAATGGAGATGATTGATAGACGTGAACGACTGCGGCGAAAGCTAAGAAGATGGACAGAAGGTTGTAAGCAGCAACACCGAGGTCAGAAACTGCAGTTCAGGGGTCAAACAAATCAGAGGAGGCACAATATGGCCAAGAAGGAATGAGAAAATGGGAGGACGGAGGAGAGGAGGGGAGGGGAGGGGAGGGAGTAAATGGTTTGAAGGGGAAGGAAGAGGGGACGAAGGGAGGAGGAGGGTGAGGGGGGGGGATGCTGCCACAGTGAGGCTAAAGCCATAACTCATCTTTTATTAAAAATAATGAAAAAAACTTAATGAGTTAATAATATCGGGAGAAAGAGATGGGGAGTAAGACAGAGATGGAAGAAGGGACAAGAGGACGGAGAAAAGGAAAAGAAGAAAGGAAACGAGGAGAGAGGAGAAGAAAAAAAAGGACCACCGATAGAAAACAGAGCAGGGTCAGTGTGATTCTCTTTTCACCTCTTTGGTCATTTATTCCAGCTTTCAAAGTTCATACAAGATCCATTAGCCAGACAGGGACAATCACCGCGATCCCCCTCCTTCTGCAGAACCCAAGTCCCAAAGCCTGCCTGGTAATTAAAGGCACTTAACAACCAATTAACAGTGATGAGCTAAATTAGCAGGATATTGTCTCCTTTGACTAGGCTACTGCATTATCAGTGTATTGAAACAGTGTAAAACAAACCTCAGTGGTCCGTGTTTGCATGTCGGCAAATGACGGATTAATTACTATTAAAACATCAGCATCTTAATGAGCCGGGGAAACAATTAGAGTGGTCGTTAGCACGCGGAGAAAGGCTGAGAACAGGAGAGGGGTGCAAGTAAGCGAAAACAAGAGAGAAATCTTCATTGAGAAGCAATACTGATTAAATGGACGTACGGTCGCACTCATCGCCCAATATCCACTGACTTATTAAATACATGACATCACCATTTGTCTTTTCCACCATCAAGCTACTTTTCTCCTGCCATTATCCTCCCTCTTCCTCTCCAGCATCCCCAACTCTCCTGCCTTTGTTTCACCTCTCATAAAAAGCCTTTTTCTTTCTCTTCCATTCCTTTCTCCACTTTCTGCTTTTTAACTCCCATTCCTTCCTTCCCTCCTTCATGCTAGAGGGGCACAGTCCTGTGAAGGAATTTAATATGCAACTTTTATATGAGAAACCAATCGCATACGTCTGGGTCTATTGGGCTCGCAATCTATCGGCCCGGACGGCTAATGCAATAGAGAGAGCCGGGGCTATTTATCACACGGGGAGCTATCTTTTCCTTTCTCCCTCTCTCTCCTCCACTCTGCCCTCGCTCTCTCTGTCTTTATTCAAGCCCAGATTCCTGGCTGCCACTAAATCAGGCCAACTATGAGCTATGGCTGCCCAGAGGGCATCTCCTCTTTTATAGGGGATTTGGATTTTGTATCTACTGGCTCCTCAGTGGTCGTTGAGACTGTGCTAACGGAAGCTATAAACATTCAACAAACAAAGGCTACAACTTAAACGTCCCCGTGTCCCCACTGCAATGGCCGTGAACGTCGAGAGATATATGGAGGTGGGGGGGCATAAACCTGATGAATAAGATATCTGTGGCATTTACAATACATACTACACAGATTAGTTTGCGTGTATGTCATCACACAGAGAGGCATAAACACACACAGTCTATATACTAGGCTGTTCCTTATACTAATATGATTCATACACGAGCACAACTTCTAAAGTTTCCAGCTGAAAAAATTGAACGCTTCAGCTTCTGTGCGGTTGATGCTGCCCACCTGCAGCAATTAAAATGCCTCCGAAAACCAAATTCATTTCAACAAATTAGCCACATTAGTGGCCACTGTGTAATCGCTGATGGCAATTAATAAGAAATTAGTCACAATCAGCCCTATATTAACATCTCACCCAGGGGCCGCGGCTGGAAATTAATAACCAGAGATTCATCTCTCTTACTGTCTTTTTGGCGCACTCCCTGACACACACACTTGCACGCACACACACACACACACCTTTGCCCACCTATATTGTTCATGAATCACCTCAAAGACACATTCTGTGTGGATCATCTCATGTGATCCACAATCTGCTCATGTCAGCGAGCCAGCTTCCTCTTTACCAGGGTGTGAAAACCCCCTGAATGACATTGGTGTGTCGGTGCTTGTGTGTATTTTTGTGCAATCAACGAAAACGCGACAACAGTTTGTGTGCGTGTCCATCTTACCTGTTCAGGACCAGTAGTCCTAGGTTATGGGGAGCAAAACCTGGTCTTACTAGGACAGAGTCTCATTTTGGAGACATGTTAAGGTTGTCCAAACAAATGTAAGTCAATGCAGTGTACTAAAAAGAACAACAGTGTGTGTATCCATGTGGACAAGTGACCTTGTAAGGACCTGTCGTCCTCATGGAGACGATCACCTTGATCTTAATTAGACAGAACCTCATTTCTGAGGCTCTGGTTAAGTTTAGGGCCAAGATGTGATTGGTGGTTGTGCTTAAAGTTAGAGATAAGGTTGTGTTTATGTTGTTCCAAATGAATGGAAGTCAATGGTATGTCTCAACAAGAATAGCTGTGCAAACCTGTGTGTGTGTGTGTGTGTGTGTGTATCCGTGCATACAAGGTGCAACACTAATGGGGAGGGGTCATCGGTGTAGACTGGGCCCGCCTCTAGGGGTCCTCACACCAATCAGCAAAGCACACCAAGAATCAATTAACACCAGTGGGAGGGGGCAGAGGGTACAACACTACACTGACTTACAGCCTCACACACACACACACACACATACACTGCCCACACACATGGTATACTGTCTGAGGAGATATCCATCAGCTCACACACTACGTGTTATGCCAAAGTGTGTGTGCGTCTCCGAGTGTGTGTCCACGTCCTGGTGTGCCCCGGTCTCTCATGGTGTGAGGTTGGGGAACAGATTGGGGGTCAGCAGGGGGGTCAGGCCAGGGTCACCCCCATCTGAGCCATGTGTGTGTGTTTCAGAGTGTCTGTCTGTCTGTCTGTCCATGTATGCACATGCATGTGTGTGTGTTTGTGTGTGTATGTGTGTGTGTAGTAAAGCCTAAACACCACCTACGGGGCTCAGTGGCAGGCAGAAGTGAATAAGATGGATGGTGTTGATTCATACCACAAATTCATTGTTCCTCCTGAATCCATAGAGAATAAATAAATCCACAGAAATTATGAAGCAAGGGACCAAAATGAGTATCTCACATTTCATATTCCTCTTCCCCTCTTTCTTCCTAGGTCTCTCGCTCTTCCTTGCTCTCTCTCTTTGTCTCTCTGTGGTGTGGGGACAGCTGCTGGCTACATGAAAACCATTCATCATTGCATCTTTATCATAAAATTATTGACAGACAGGAGGATGAGGAACTATATTGGCTACATGTTACAAGGTTGGGCAAAGACAAAAGTCAGCCATCTCTGAAAACATGAGAACTTCAATTAAGTTAGATATGAAAAAAAGAAAAGAAAAAAGCCAGCAATGTTTTTTTTTTAAGACAGTGTGGAGTTTTGGGCAGTGACGGACAGGGAATAGAAGAGGGCAAGAAAAGAGGACATATCTGCTACAACAGGCAAAACACATCAGCCAAATAAAGTGATCAAAGACGGTCTATCACTGCAAAACCCCACCTCTCTCTCTCTCTCTCTCTCTCTCCACTCATCCCCATCTCCATCTGTTAGCCTGTTGTACTCATCCGTCCACTACCTCCTGCCCCCCCCCTCCTCCTCGATTTCTCTCCTCCTCTGCTCCTCTCTGGCCTTCCTACCCTGAGGGAAGTAAGGTGATCTCCCCGAGCTGGTGTAAGTGACTGGTATTAGTCTCCTTCTCTGTCTGTCTGTTTGATCCCAGCACTAATGACTCCACAGAGACTGGGCTCTGATAATGGGAAATCAATATAGAGAATAGCGCTCTGGAGTGGCCTCACTTAGCTCTCGCTCTTTCACGCCTCACAGCAAAGTGCCTCTGTGTATCCATATGTGTGTGTGTGGAAGGAGGGGTGCGGTGCAGTGCAGAGAGTGCGTGTGTGTGTATATGTACAAGGAGCTGCATTTAAATAAAGGATGTTTTGAAAAGTGCAAAACGTAACTTTTTATTGCCATGTTTTCAATTCAAACGAGGGTTTACTTCCACGGGAGTGAATTAAATCAAAGTTACTGGAGACTTGACATCTTCAGGCCTCATCAGCTTGAGTGGTGCTACGTACATGTGAGTGTGTATGTCTAATCAGTCGCTTTCCTGAGCCTGGGGCAAGACAGGTGGGGCTGGTGGCATGAGGCTGGTGGCCCCCCCACACCCCCCCCCACCCCTACCCTGAGGGGCCAGAAGGCCCAGCAAAGCAGGGGGCTGAAGTTGCTCCCTTTGCCAGGCAGCAGAACTCTATGGCTGGTGGCAGCTGGTCCTCTGTCCCCTCCCTCCCCTCCTCCCCTGCATTAGCACCCCGCAGGCAGGCAACAGGAGGGGTGAGGAGGTCAAGAGGCAGGAGAGAATGGGCGGAACGGCGGCGACATGCACGATAATCCGCTTTTATGAAGTGGAGAGGACGCAGACAGAGAGAGACGGGGGAAACGCAGCTCTGACACAATGCAACTTGCTACAAGCAGTAATGAATTAACACATTAGCACCACTACCAGGGGCATTGAGGAGCACTCAGCTGCTCTTAAACACAAGCCCACGCTGGCACACTCCCTGACACACAGCCATAAATCAGTCATAAGTCATTATAGCAATAGCAGGCACGCTCCTTTATTAATGATATCATTCATTTTGTTGACGGCAGATGACTCTGAAAGTTATCTAAAAAAAAAAAAAAAAAAAAAAAAATGTCCCCACGAAAACTTCAGAGAAACTTTGAGAGCTTAACTTTCCGATGCAACCACACACACACAAAGACAAAGCCATGGGAGCCTTATTCTCTAAACTCAAGCCATGTGTTCAATTATCATCAAGCCCAAATGATCCCCATTAATGCTTTAACTTTTTCTCTCACATCTCAGACTTAGGCCGTCCATCCATCCTGTTCTTACTCTCTGCTCTATGCGTCCATCCCTGTAATTCATGTCTGTGCGGTTACATACTTCCCCTTTCTCACTCTCTTCCTCTCCATCCTCCCCTGCCTCCCCCGTCTCCCTCCCCTCTCTCCGACTTTTAACCAGCGTGAAGATGCAGCCATGCGTTCAACCATCAGACAGGCTAACATGGTCGACCCTCGCGCACGCACACATTAAGCAGAAGTATATTGTTCTCCGAGTGCAACAAGAATGCAATGTTCGCTCGAACTAATATCTGCCATATTAGGGCATCTTTATGTGGTAAGATATGCATCCTGATACTTGCAAAAGAGAAACCGTACACGGCCGATTTGTGCATATGATCATGTTGAAAGCTGCTTTACTGTTTGCTGTTTTGTTTCCATGTGTACAAGAGTTTTCCACTGTTGTTGTCTTTAAGTAAATAGACTTTAGCTTTAAATGAGCAACTAAAAAAGGTACATTTCAGTTTTTTTAGCCATCAAGTTGAGAATGATGACTCTTATGGTGACGGTCTTCATTTTTTGGGGGGGTAACTGTAACCCTTCAGTGTTTACCTTGGCATATTTAGAATGACACTCCACATGGTTTATGTGCTTTGTAAACGGCTGGCAGTTAAACGGTGTCCACATAGAGCTGTAGTCCAGTGACGACCCGGGGATGATGATGATGGTCCCGACTGACTCCCTGATGGGGGATCCCATTCCTCTCTTCTCATCCAACAATCCCACTGAGCATGTCAATATGAAACACTATCCCCCCCCCCCCCCCCCCCACACACACACACACACACACACACACACATGGGGGCCATGCTCTGCTATGCTATTGTAGAGAAGACAGACATAAACTGACAGGATGCCCCCCCCCCTCTCCTCCCTGTAAATTATAGCATTTGTGTTGCGTGTGAAAAGAAACATAGCAGTGATATGGATAGACGTGTAAATTAGACTACATCGAGTGGCACAACAGTAAAGCACATTTTCACTATATTGCACTCAATGTGCTGGTGATTTATAACGACTCCTGCTGGAGAACCATGTGGGCTGAGGGAAAAGCGGGCCATAAAGCCTTGTTTATCCAACTTTAAAAAACCCAAAGCCTTGTAAATGTTGTCAGATGGCCGATGCCAGTGTCTTTCAGCTTAATACTACCTATATTAAATAGTTTAAATATTTCATAAGGGCGGTTTTTCGAGCGAGGGAGGGGAAATCGTTAGCTGCGGTAAAGTTTCATTAACTGGTCCCCATTTCGCTGCGAGGCAAACTCATCTCCTCTTATTGTAATAAAACAATCTCTCTCTCTCCTTCCATCCCTCTCGCTCTCTCTGGGTGCTGCTCTCCACTCGCCTTCCTCTCTCCACCGCCTCTCTCCTTCTCTTTTACATCATAATAATACACTACATCCCCTTTAAATGCACTATTACTTACCGCTGCCTTTTCATATTGTAACATCACGGGCACTTTAGCGACAATATAAAAGCGTGTCATTCATTATTCAGAAGCAGCCGGCCTCGTCCCCCTTTTAAAAAGTCAGGCGCGCTGCTGAAATTGATAACGGCGAAGAGACGCGCAATAAAAACGCAGCCCGCGGGTACGGAGCTGCAGCCCAGACCCCCGATTATGCAGATCAAGTGGTAATTTCTCAAACAAATCGCACTCTTTCACTCTTTTGTTGTCGTTTCTTTTTAGACTTTTGGAATCGGGGGTGTCAGCTTTTATCGCCTGTGGGGAAAAAACGAGGATTGATGTCAAAGTTAATTGCTGGTGCGCGCGCTCTGGGCCTTTTTTCTGTTACCAAATATTTTGGTCAAAACGAGATGACCCCCCCTCCCACCACCACCCACTACCCCCACCCCATAAAACCGCTTTCAATGATGGGTCTGTGTGTTTTAAGATCACTGGTGGCATCAGGTTTTTTTTTTTTTTTTCCTTTTTCAATATCTGCTGTGAGGCCATGAAGAGCTCGGACCCGCAGTCGTTCAGACCATCATTAGATTCAGAAGTGCTGCTGTGAGGATTCTCTCTCTCTCTCTGTATGCGTGTTATAATTTTTTTTTTCCCTGGGATAACCGGTGTCATGGTGCTGTCCCGCTAGGTCAAAGCTAATGTGTCATAATCTCTCATAATCATTGGATTACACCGGATTACCAACACCCAACATCTGCAGCCGTGCATGTGAGAGCCCGTCTGCTGGTGCACGGTCTGCAGGGACTGAGGAGAGAAGGAAGGGTCCGGAGGAAACACGGAGATAATTAACTATTTCCACGAAACACTCATTCACTTCAGTTGTGGTCTCTGGCTATGAGTCATCGTCAAATCAACCAGGTCCATGTGTGTGTATATATCGCTCATAATTAGTAGTTTCAATTATTCACATACATATATATATATATATATTTTGCCAATGTCATGAAAACTAAAACGTGGACAAAATTGTCCCAAAAAGATGACAGCTATAACAGACCAATTCTCCCCCATCAAAAGCCACCGGTGAGCTCACATATGGCAGAGAGAGACACAGCCAACACTCAGTCTGTGTCCATATTGCCAAACAAACACCTCGGGCCTTGTCCCAGCTCATATTGCTTCATATAAGAGTTTATTGTGAAGGGCGATATGCAGATCCTTTTTTTTTATTTAAAATATATATGACCTTGCAACTGTACACAACCTTTGTTTGATTTTAAATGCGGAGCATATATATACATATAAATACAATTTAACCACTCATTTTATTTAATAAGTTTATTGTCTTATTAGTAATATTATTTTTGCATCATTAGATTAATTTCATTGATTTTGGTTATAAAACGCACATATGTTGCAGCATAATGCATATTGTTATTTACACAGAACATTGCGGGCTTACAAAATAGCAAGTAATGAACTGGTCAATTGTGCCTTATTAGGAAAAAAAAAAGTCAAATGCAAACCACACTGTCAATAAATGAATATGTAGGGCACTAGTTTGTTAACGCACTGTAATGTGATCGTTTAAAAAGCCACCTGCCGCATCCACACCCGACACGCATTTGTCTGGCCCAGACAAGTTGGTGAAAATGAAATTATCTGGTCACTTTGGGCGCCTGTTACATTGAATCTGAGCGGTTAGCAGCTTCCTGAGCCCGGACACTTTATCTGAAGCAGCCCGTGGCCGTCCTTTGTCAGGTCATTTAATGTGGCACTGGCTATCAGGAACAAATAAGGCCACGCGACGCTTTGCCAAGCTCAATGGGTGCTAATGATTCACGGCCAATGTTCAACAAGGCTGCTGTCCTTTCATTTTTAAAGAGCTGCGCCATGGGTTCAGTACCACGGATTGGATGTGCGTAATTACGCACCGATAAAAGTGATCACCATGGCTTTATTATTTGTGTATTTTGTTGTGATTAACATTATCATCGTCATTAAATGTATAATTAGTTGTTTTTAGTAATGTTTTTATGACTGTGGCTTACTTTATTTGTGTATTTCAACGTTTAAAGGATTCATGTTAATTTATTTTAGTCAAAAATAGCTTTAACTGTTAAACAGTAAAAACCACATTGCAGGCGAATGTGACAGAATTATCACAGGGATTTGTCGATTTACAGGATTTAAATAAAGCTAAATAAATTCAGGCTGGTATGTCTTTCTTTTGTTCCTTCTTTTTATAAAACAATATAAAAAAAACAAATACTCTCCAGGTTCCAAAACTGTCCCTAATAGCTTCCAAACAGTTCCACTATACTTATTTTCCCCGCACATACCGCATGCGAGTAAATGATACAGATTGAAGAAGTGACGCAGACAGCGAGAGAACAGATGATGTGCACTTCACGTCTGGAGCGGTGATAATGCGCAGAAGTATCAATTCATCAGACTCCGAGGTGAGATTAAAAACTTTACCAGCGCTTATCAATCATCTCTAAAAACACATAAACCTGAAACACTGATAGATGACTGTCAAAACACTATTTGTCTGAAATTATGAAAGTGTTGTCAGACGGTTGTGATCCACGGTGACATATTTTTTTTATACGTCATAAATTGTTTGTTCCTTTGTCTTCTCGCGCAGAGGTCATGAAGATGTAATTCATTCTTTTATATGCGTATATATCTAAAATAAGCTGACGCCCGTGTTTAGGAAATCTAAATGATTGTGCCAAATTCTGGGCCTATACCCCTATTAACATTCAATCAGTCACTCCGGTGCCAGCCAATGAAAGGTGGAGAGGGGTGGAGGAGGACGGAGCTGCGAGACTGAGCGTTTTGACGCGCTGAGAGGAGGACAGAGCGTCACATCTCTCCAAACGCCCATCAAACTTTCACCACAGCCTGTAGAGTGGAGCCAGTCCTCAGAAAGAGGCCTGATAAGAGACAACGAGGACGCGCTGGATTCTGGGGAGGACGACTGGACAGCGATGGAGACACTAAAGGCGATGACTTTTGGTACAGTTTGACCCTTTTGTTGTTATTCGCGCTGAAAACATCCTCTTCCATTTTTTTTTTCTTCATCCCTTTCTGCGATAACAAAAAAAAAAAAAAAAGACGGCAATGGAGCAAGCACCCAGCGCGCCGAGCCCGCCTCCAAAACCGGCACATCACGAGCCCATCAGCTTCGGCATCGACCAAATCCTGGGAGCCGGGACTGAGCCAGAAAACGCGCGCACTGCTGGAAGACAGAGTGAATCCGATTTAAGCAGCGGGGACGGTTATTACAGTTTGGGAAGCCCGACCGGGGCCAGCGCGCCCTCATACACCGCGCTGTCAATTTCACTCTCCGGTATAATGTCTCCAATGGAGGCGTCTGGTTCATACGGTGAGAGCAGAGGTCTGGGCAGTCGGGGAGTGATTCGAGTCCCGGCCCACAGACCCATGACATCCACAGGACCCCCAGCCCCTGTGCAGGGCGCTGTGCCTGGGTTTGGAGGACTGTGTTTCCCCTGGATCGGAAACAGGTTCGCCAAGGACAGAATATCAGGTAGGGCAGCCGTTAGTCCTAATGGGTTTACCTTCATTAATATTGGATGATGTTTAAAACGTTAGTAACTGCTGATGGACCATTTAAAACAACTAACACCTGTGCCAAGTATTTGTAAAGGCTATTTTCAGCCAACTGAAATGTCCCCCACTTTAATTATTTACACGGACTAAAGCAGAGAAATGCACAATAATTATTCAAGTTTAAATGCGTTTTATAAGGTCGTAGTATAATGCAAGTATTTACAGATGACTAATATATTTTTATTTACATTTATTGTATACGTTTTGTTTTTCCAAGAATCAAAAACCAACAACATTAGTTCTTGTTATAATATTTATACAAGTGGAAATGCATAATTCATGTTATTCATGGGCTGAATTAGTGGTAATAAGATATTACACAGTCACATTATTTACATCATAAATTATAGATGCAAAAAAAATGATGAGGGTATTGTTTGTGTTGGACGAAAGTGCACAGAAAGACACGGTCAATATAGTCGGATTTAAGTTGATTTAAAACATGTTATTACAGGCAGCACATCCTGCTTTATTGAAGATTAATAGGAGTCCATATTGGCAAAGGCCTAGTGCAGTAGATATGTAAAGAATCAATAAACAGGCCAGCGGGCCTAATGCACTCTGTAAATAGCATAGAGATCATCTGTTAAATCCAAAATACCTTATAATATATAATATAAGGATTAATTTCATTATTTATTTATCTGTTTGTAAATATTGGTTCCAGTTCTGTGGCCAGACACATGTTTATATTACAGATGTGCACACACGGTCTCAATGGGCATCATGTGATATATAGCGTTTCATTCCATAAATATAGCACTGACAGTTTGGTGTTAAAAATAAAACTCACCGGTGTGTCTCCCCTCTTTCCTGCAGCCTCTCTGGTGCCGTTCGCCGTCACGCGGCGGATAGGACACCCGTACCAGAACCGGACGCCTCCCAAACGGAAAAAGCCTCGCACGTCCTTCTCCAGAGTTCAAATCTGCGAGCTGGAGAAGCGCTTCCACCGGCAGAAGTATCTGGCCAGCGCCGAGCGCGCGGCCCTGGCCAAGAGCCTGAAGATGACAGACGCACAGGTCAAAACATGGTTTCAGAACCGCAGGACCAAGTGGAGGTTGGTATGAAACTTTATGTTCGAGAGAAGTTCACACAGCAGCAATCTACATTTCACGAGCTAGCTAGGGCCTCGCGCCACGAGCAGCTGCCCTGTTCAAAACCAAACTTTCCTCGTTGAGCAGGTGACCCCGTGCGTAATTTCCGGTCACCTGACCTCGGGAAGTCGGAAATAAAATAAACTAATGGATAAACACACAAAAAACATTTATATTATGTTCTCACTTTTTACAAATATTAAACTACGGGTTGTAGACATTAATTAATATTTTTATATAATAATAATAATAATAATAATAACATTTAAATCTCCCTAAAATACAACAATTCAGGAAATCCAAGAAATGTATTTTCTGTGTTGTTGTTGTTGATTTGTCACGCTTTAAACACATATTTTTATTCTTGCAGTCGCTCTATATAAATACGTATATTTGTATTTGCAAAAATGCTGCTATTGTTTGCTGCCTATGCTTATTTTTTTTACATTTCTACATTGTTTATTCCGGTTTTTGTTTTTAGTCTCCCCAATGTATTCTTCATGTTTACTAACATTTCCTAATGTAAAAATATTTTCCCTGTCTTGCAGGAGACAGACAGCCGAGGAGAGAGAGGCGGAGCGTCAGCAGGCCAACCGCCTCATCCTGCAGCTGCAGCAGTCCGCCCTCCAGAAGTCCCTCAGCGAATCAGCGGTGTCGGACCCACTGTGCGCCCATAACTCCTCCCTGTATGCCCTGCAGAACCTCCAACCCTGGGTCGAGGAAAGGGAGTAGAGACCAAACACCACTCTGCAATCAATAAGCATCATCTGTTATCCCTGGGAGGATGAATAAATTCAATTAGGCCTACATGAGGACAGCGGGACTTATTTTGCTTCATGCAATGGAGAGAAGAAGAAAAAACAAAAATGTGGGGAAAGAAAAAAAAACCAACAACTGAGGAGTGAGCCACAGCTTTGTGGGTGGACTTCAACTGATGATGGTGAGTGATGTCTGTTTTTAAGCAGAAACAGAACTGAGCTTGGACTAAATCTTGGAAGTATATACTTTGGAACAGTTGGACTTTTCAAAAAGAGGAATTCAAACCCCCCGAATTTGTCATTAAAGTTTCTTGTCACCCAGTGATTATTGTCCTCTTATGTTTGTGCTTATTCTGGTTATTAGACTAAAGCAGGAAGCAAGAAATGATGAACCTATAAAGGCTTTAAGGAGTTGGTCACCACACATGCTATTATTTCCTAGGTTTGCTTTAACACTTTATTCTGAAGCAGATATTATTAGTAGTTCCATGAAAACATGTCAAATTTTTCCTTTAAATTGTTCTGGTGCTTCAACTCTCTTCAAATCTGACATATATTAAATCACCTGCACATACTGTACACAGATGTAGTGCAACAATACGATGCTTAAATGTTATGTTATAGGAGGAGAAGAATATGAGACGCTGTAATGCATGTTTAGCAATGGTGGTGACATGTTTTTTTGGGGGGTTTTTTTCCATACGCACATTATCATGCTTTATTTGTGGGCCATATATCTCTTTTGGATGGAGATAGAGATGTAGAAGTGTTTTTTTTTTGTACTTAAATTGTATATGTGTAAATAACAGTATGAGACTGTAAGTGTGACCCTTGCTCATGATCTTTATAATGCCACATAAAAAAGGATTTTAAGTTTTTCATACACGTAATAATAATAATAATAATGATAATAAAAAAAATGAAATGTTATGGGTTGACAAATGGGAGAAATGAATCACTTTTGTTTGTTGAAAAGTTTATTGATAAATATAATGATTTTATACAATATTTCTATACACACATTATTTCATTCTGACCATTGTAATCACTGTCTCTGTGTCAGTAGGCCTGTCTATCTGTTTGTCTTCCTGTCCGTCAGTCGGTCATGAATAATGTCTGGATACGTTTGAGATGACCTGCAACAAATCTGATCTTCAGCAAGGATTTTTCTGTTGGCAGCACAGTGAGTGACAGTAAATCATTTAGAAATGTGCGCATGTGTGTGTGTGTGTGTTCATGATCTGCTCTATATCTTCAAAAACGATGGCTCTCATTTGAAACATGGCTTCCATTCCTTCAGAATCAGTGAAAAGGTCTTAACGCTTGTCGTATATGTCGTCCGTCTACCTCCCATTTGTCTGTTTCTCTCTCACAGTGAAAGGTTGGTCACTCTGAGTTGACAGAATTAACAACAAAACTCTCTGGAATCACCAACTATTATGGGCTAAAATGAAATACATTTTTAATAAATAAGTAACTTCCAAATCAAGGCACCCACACGTTTAGATGCATGCACACCCTCCCCAGTATCTGTACGCCTTTAAAGTGGACTCTTCATTTCACAATCAATGCCAGGTATATAGAAAAAAATAACGTGACATCCAATTTGACAGGAAAACAATTAGATAAGACGGAGTCAGAATCAGAAACACACAGACAGACACAGATTTGCTCCAGACGGCGAGAAGGAGCCACGGGTACGACGACAGTTAAATATCTACAGTCTGCATCATTACAACACTGAAACACTGACACCACTGGAACACACACAGTGGGAGTAACCAGGATTTTTTTTTTTTTGGGGGGGGGGGGTTCAGTCACAAGCTGCCACCAGATGTAAGACATGTGGCAGGCTGTGCTGACGTCACACTCAGTTGTGCAAGCCTGCACATGTCTGAGTGTAGTATTTGACGGACAACAGATGAGGTAGATCTGTGAGATGCTTCACCACAGACCTGTCCTCCAAAACGGAGCCACTCAGCAAGACGATTAAGTTTTTTCTTTTATGGCACTATACATGTGTTAAATTAACTGTAGGCCTCTGTCTTGCACGCTTCACAATATTGCTCTCGTTTGTTGTATTGACACAAAAAAATTGACCTGAAAAAGAACAATATTTAAGCCTCGAATGCACATAAGTATGCACGGAGTTGATCTCACTTCTCAGCTGGAGTTCCAGTCCTGTTTAGACATAAACTGACAGTATTTACACGATGACATTGAGTACACACCGTCCAACAAGACAACAGACAAGCCACAGACAAGGGAACTGGAGGCTACAGGGATGTTCACGGAAAGGTCAAATGAAGGGTGAAAGTCTGAAGGACGTTTTTCCCAAAAAAAACAGCGGTTGCCATGGATTTCACGCACTGCAAGACGCCTTCCGTGACGTTTTGTGGCGACCATCGCACGGAAACGCGACAAGCTCTTTCTCCCTGCATGTTCTCATCCTCTCCTCATTCATTCATTCTTCCCTTTCTTTCTTCTTTTCTCTCCCCCTCTCCTCTCCTCCTGCTCTGTGCTTTTGTCTGTTTCAGTGGCTCCCCTCTTCTCTCTAGATGACATTCTCAAAGAGTTGTAGAGACCTCATGATGTTTTCATCCTGCACAAAGAAGAAGGGAGTTGAAGAATCAGATCAGTTAGTCATGTAACAATCACAGTGTAATTCAGTTTACTCGCCGCTAGAGGGCACTAAAGGCTCATTACATGAAGGCAGTGTAAACAAAACAGTAATCTTTCTCTCTCCAGGCAAACACAGTGGATAAAACCATTATTTTTATAGCTATATACGTCGATAATTAATATCCAGTTCAGCATGACTTGTTAAGGTGGAGACAATAAAATATATTATCTATATAATTTATATATATATATCTATTATAAGCATCATGAAATGTACATTTCTTTCTGTCAAAAGAGCTGAAGGGTGGAGAAAAGAGAACATGAAGTGAAAACTGTGAGTACCTCTTGACAAGACAGGATGAACTCATCGAGAGTGACCACACCGTCTCTGTTTTTGTCCATTTTCTGTGGAGAGAAAACATGTATGGGAAGATATTAAGATGTTAATCAAACAACAAACACGACTGGAATCAGTCATAGTACTAGTTTATGACAGTTCAGCCCTGGATTTACGATCATTATCTAGTTAGTGTTTCCACCACTATGATGTATCTTCTTTCATTTTCTTTATTGTGAAATAAAATACAGTTTCTCTCTCTCTTTTATTTGCTGTTTCACAAAGGTGACCATCATTACTCGTGCTTATAAACATATCATCAGTGTTTGGTTTGGCTTTAATTAGAAACAGTGATTTAAAAAAAAAAAAAAAACGACTCTTCACCTGAAAGAAGGCGTCCACATGTTGTTTGGGTGCATCGTTTTTCAACACAGGGTAAGTGTATTTGCCCATCATGTCGTATATCGCTCTGACAATGTCTGTCATCTCCTTCGAGTCAGAAGGTTGATGTGAGCAGAAGCAAGATGAAAACATGATTAATAATCATACAAATATAGAAGTGTAGAACCGGAACTGTGCGTCACAAACGCACTTCTTTGTTGATGTATCCGTCTCTGTTGATATCATAGAGGTTAAACGTCCACTGCAGCTTCTCGGTGATCGTGCCCCTCAGCAGGATGGACAGAGCTGTGACGAAATCCTGATGGAGAAACAAAAGGACAACAAACTGAAAATGGAATGACAACAGTTGTATGGAACAATATATATCATCTTTGACTGTTTTATCCTCCATATGAGGGTTGCAAAGGGGTGCTATTGCCAATCTTAGCTGGCATACGGTGATATGCGGGGTATATCCTGGACAGGTACATAGAAACAAACACCTATCCACTCTCACTCTCACACCTACAGTCAATTTAGTGTGCCGAATTTGCCTAATCCCTAAATCTGCATGTTTTTGGACTGTGGGAGGAAACCGGAGAACCTGGAGAAAACCCACGGGCAGAACATGCAAACTCCATGCAGGAAGGCCCTTGTTCTAATGGGGTCGCAAACCCGAGTCTTCGTGCTAACCACTACACCAACCGTGTGGCCTATGCCAGATTTTATCTGTGACAAATGAATATATAGCCATTTCTGTCATGGACATTCAACAGATATAGTCAGTAGTGATCAGCTGGGAATACATTGGCCACAAACTAATTGTGTCAAGTGTTCTTCATAGGTTCTTATGTCGTGGTTTGCCAGAAAATATCAAACATTCACAAAGTCACTCAAAGAAAAAAGGCACAATTCAGCTTTGCTGTGATTGTCTTCATGTTGCTTTTTATTTTTATTGATTTTATTAATATTACTCATTGGGAATATCATGACTGTATGTTTTCAAATATGTCAATTGATTGTTTGGTTTTGGTGCTGTATGGTTTCCAGTTTGAAAATGTCTCATGTATTTTTTTTTTTTCAACCCTTAGAAAACAGAGCATTTTGGCTGCTTTTTTTTCCATTACTATGTATAATAATATAAATGTATGAATGTAAATGTATATAAATGTATATAAAGTATAAATGTACAATATATACTGAGGCAATAAGAATGTGCAATATAGAGTGTCTTCTATACATTTTACCCAATTATATAAACACACCTGAGCAAAAAGTACTTTTAATAAATTGGACATTTATTGCTATTTTATATCAATACCAAAAAATGTGATCATAACTCTGACTCAACAACACATAAGAAGACAAAAAAATGCCTTTTGAAGCCTGAATATGTGACCTATAAACAAACACCCCAGGATGTCCATATAAGGAGTTGTGTATTATTCCCATGGCAATTTACCAAGGGTGAACCTGTGGCACAGGTCCGTGCCACATGAGCACTAAGGGTTACGGTGGACTTGAGGAAGACAAGCTTCCCTCAAGGGTTAAAGCTAACGAGTATCCTAAAAAAATAATAATAATAAACAAAAACAAACCTCAAACTTGATGGAGCCACTCTGTGTTGTGTCGAATGCATTGAACAGGTAGTGAGCATAGGTGCTGGCATCTGCAGGGGGAAAAAGAAAAACTCCGTCGAGACGGCACAGACAGAAAGGATAAGACAAACACTACAACACATGTCCTCTTTCTCTCTCTTTACCTCCATGAGGGAAGAATTGTGAGTATATTTGCTTGAAGGTTTCCTCATTTACAACTCCACTTGGACACTCCTGGGAAGACAAAGACAAAGACAAAGAGAGAGTGAGGAGAGCGTGTGGATTTAACAGAGTCGCTCTAGTGGAAGGACAAATAAAGGTGGAGCGAGACGAACAAATGATGTGGCAGAGGAGAGAGTGATAAAATAGAATCAAAGCTATAAACAAAGTTGATAGGAGATTGGAGAATGTGAGGACATTTAATTTAGACTTAGTTTTATAGCGTACCACCACAAAACTGCACTTACTCAACTCATCTTAGCACAAGTGACTGTAACAATGAATCCTGACCTTCTGTCGAGGGTGTGTCACTATTGCACCGCGGCATCACACCTCACCTTATCGCTGTTTCATCGGCAGAGAAACCGACACAGTCATCTGTGAGCCAATGATGACTCAGATTCACTAATCTAAAAAGAGTATTTAGAAGTAAAATAAAATTACAAGACCTCAACATAATACAATAACAATACAATGCAAGATAAGAAAGAGCATTCGGATTGTTTTACAGATAATCTCCAGTGCCGTTTTCTCAGGAGATAAAAAACACAACATATCTTCATTATACTCATTCTATCCTTTAGTACAACACTGTTAGAAATAAAAGCTAAGTAGAACCATATAAGGTTTTCCGGTTGTCCTCAAAGGAGAACTCTTTTTGTGTTTCCTTAGTGTCACCAAGAACCCTTTTAAAACTCTTTATTCAGGAAAGGGGTTTTAAAGGGTTCTCTGGATCAAAATTGTTCTTACTGGAACCATTAGTGTTACCAAGAACCCTTGAAAAACCCTTTCTTCGGGAAAGAGTTTTTCAGAAGCAAATGGTTCCAGGTAGAACTTCAATCCTTGTAGAAGGACACTTTATTAACCTTTATTTCTAAGAGTGTAGATGGCGTGATCCACATGCCATAGACTGTTCCCGTTTGAGTCCATCTGGTATCTTTGACGTCACTTACATTCTTGAAGCCCCTGTAGAGAACTTGAAGCTCTCTTTTGTTGAAGTTGGTCAGAGCTTCTAACTGGTCCAGGCCCTCCGGTCGATGACACACCATCGTCATCTCCAGGTCATCGTCGGCTTTATCTGACGAAGGAAACACAGAAAACAAAGCAAACATAAAAATTCTACAGGACTTTACTCTTGAGAGGAGAGGAGAGGAGAGGGGAACTAGCGGTCAGTCCAGCATTGTCCTTCGTTCACCGTTCCCATCATTAACAACATATTATTCCCCTTGCTGGAGGGGAGGGAAGAGAGGACAACCCATGGACATCCACACACACACAGGTATGCACAGCTGTCCTTTTAAGGACTCCCATTGAATTCCATTCAGTTTGACAGTCAAACCAAAGCCGTAATCCTAACCTTAACCATAACTAGTTCTCACTTAATGAACCCTTAATTCACATCTTAATCCTAACTCTAACCAGAGACTCAGAAAGGCTCCACTGGGACCAGGCTTTGGTCCTCATGAGGACCAACAGTCCGAACAATGTCCTAAAGAGGTAACAAAAATGACTCCACACACACATACACACAAACACAAAGTGAGCATGACAAAGGCAAGAAGACACATTTGCATGAGCACATGAATTCTAAGTAACAATTCAGAATGTTAAAACTGCATAATTTAACAGAAACATTAGTCACAATGGTATAATACAATAAAGTGGACATAATATCAAGTAATAAAATATTAGAGCAAAAGGAAAAAGGAAAATTAAACCTGTGATGTGATTTTTTTTTCTTCTTGTAATATAAATATTTTGAAGTAGTGTTGGACTCTGACACATTCAGTTAGTCAAGTTTAGACCGCTGCCTGTGTGTGTGTGTATCTGTAATTATTTATTCAGAGCTGACCTTGTAAAGAAAGGGCCTCATCTAGATCAAGTTGCCTTTGTCTTTTTATTGCAAACAACTGTCTCGACAGCACAGTCACTGTCTGACTTACAACTGAACACAAAAGCCTTAATCAGCGACTATTGCACTGTCATCAGAGAATCCAGTACATATACGATGAGTGTGGGCTTACAATACTCTTAAAGGCTCCTGTTCTGCTTTAATAGAGTGTCACAGAGTGCAAGGTTCACGCTGCCTCTTGGCAATGCACACACATTTTCAAACATCAACAGTCTTGAAATAGAAACAACTTAATCGGTGCGCTACACCAATGTTTCCTCACGTCTGTTCTGTCAGTGAATCATAGGCAGGCCGGCGGTTTTACTGTGCAAAGCAAAGACAGCTTTGCCCCCCCCCATTCCCCGCTAAATTGAATTCACCGTTCATCGTTTCCGTTTATTACACCGGCTGACCTTTCCATGTATGTAACTGCACAGACGTGCTGCCATCACTGCTTACAGGACGGTGGATTTGAATGGAACGTGACGTCGTTACAAAACACACTTTTAAACTGAGGCATAAATTTGCACCAATCTGTGAGAGCGTATTACGGCTTGCCCTGTCGATAGTTTGCATTACCGGGAGCGTTGTGTGCTTTATGACTTTGAACAACTTATATATTGAGATGTCATGCAGTCTCTCTTACACAGTCCTTTACTCTACCTCACCTTGTGCACACACACACACACACACACACACACACACACACACACACACTGGCCCTCGGAGCCTTGCTTCCATTACCCGAGCCATTCAGCTTCTGTCAGCGGGGGGAAGATTCAGATTCATGCCCAAGGTGAAAATATTCACACAGATTTAGTTGCACACGACCACCATATGCTACATAATTACACACTGTACAGGTATATGCTGTAAATTCATAACACAGACCATGATGATCTGATTTACTTTATACTGGTCGAGCACATAAACATGTCATTATCTCCTTTTTGGCTTATGTGGTTTGTTATTATAATCACACAGTTCATTCTCATATAGGGTTACAACTATAGATGCTTCTAAAATGAATCTTCTTTATCTTTAGGTTGTTGTCATGATAAAGGGTGGGATTTTTTCTATACATATATATATACATGGTGTGCTGTCACAATAATATACTTATCAAACTTCTGTAAAATATGTTCTTGTACAAATAAGAGCAAACATGCTTAAATAATCACTGACCATTTTCTCTTAACTTTGCAGTAGCGACCCAGTAGTATTTGAATTGTATTTGTACATAAGGAATTAGTCTTAGCAGCACTATATTTAGTGTTTCATGTGAAAAACCAAATGAGACATAAAAGCTACTTTAAAAACAGATGACAACAAACTAGTATAGTTGTGAAAAAAGAGCAGAAATAAAGTGAAGAACTTCAGAGTTCAGATCTCTAAACAACCAAACAGCCTAACATTTACATTTATTCAATGACTATGACTATTTAAGGGTTTTCTTTTTGATTTTCTGAAAAAAGCAGCATCTCAATAATACCTAACATCCCCAATTCAAGAACAGAAACTTAAATAATGGTGTAAAAATCTGCAGTGATAGCACACACTCACCCTCCACAGTGATGACTCCCAGTAGGTGCAGCATTTTGACGGCCCCACAGCACAGCAGAATGATAGCTATAGTATGTAAGCTGTTCTCACTCTGCTCCTCTCTCTCCATTTTGATTAATTCTTTTTTTTTTTTTTTTTTTCTCCCCACTGACTCTGGGTTATCACTTCAACCCACCTCTTGCTCCTCTGCTTACTGCAGCTTCTTTAATTCTGGGACATTTGTCTTGTGGAAAAAAAATTAAATAAACTAAAGAGCAAACAAATTCAAAAACTTTCAAAAACTCACAATGGCTGCAGTTTTCCCACTCCTCCTCTCGCCCTGCTTTCTCCTACAGTGAGCTCAGCACTCAGCCGACGCTCTCCGTCTCTGTCTTTTTATCCCCGCACCTCTCCGCTCCCTGGAGCATCTCTCTTTCTTACGCTGACCTTTGTTCCATCCCAGCAACCACCAACTCCACCCCCCCCCCCCCCCCCCGCTGTGTTACAGTCAGAGTGTGTCCTTCACTCTTTAGGGACAGGGCTTTCACTTGGCACATGATGAACTCACCTGCTGTTTGACCACACGTGTGTGTGTGTGCATGAATACATTTCCACAGGAGGATCAGCACTTGATGAATTGTTCTCATTAAGACACACAGTCAGTTTCCCTAAGAGAGCGCTTCATTTACCACAAAGTGACTTTCTCACTAACCCAGTCCTTTGAAATGACTTATTAAACACTATTACTATCACTTAAGATAATCTAGAAACTACAACTGGCGATATATGATAGGAGGGAACAACCCTAATTTGCACTGAGAGCTGGTAATTCACCTAATATCATATTTTTGTCAGACGGCAGAGACGTTTCCAGAGACTCTGGGAAGCCTCGGGCAAAACGTACCCACAGGGGGGGCTTACATCAGCTGAAACACTGAGCCTTGTTAGAGGTCAAGTGTGTGTGAATTATCACTTTTTATCCAAAATTCCGATTATGGAGGAACTCAACCCCTACAAACACGCTTACGAGCGCTTCAAACTGTGTGGAGTCATTATTACGGGGTCCAGCAGAGGGTGTTGTGAGCGCAGCTTGACACGAGGTCCACTTAAAATGCCCACTTGGCTCAGAAGCACCAAACACCAAAGCATCTGAAGAGCAGCACAGGCGAGTAATTACCCGAGCGAGGCGGTGGAGGAGGCATCGGAGACGAGCAGCTCTACGACTGATAAAGCTCACGTGACTAAGAGTGAGTGTCATAATACATAATGCTGTCAATGTCGGGCATGTGTGTGTGTGTGTGTGTGTGTGTGTGTGTGTGTGTGTGTGTGTGTGTGTGTGTGTGTGTGTGTGTGTGTGTGTGTGTGTGTGTGTGTGTGTGTGTGTGTGTGTGTGTGTGTTTTGGTGGTGGAGGAACGTCCAAATATCCTCTAAAGAAACAGCATGTGAAGTCATGTTCTTTGCAAATGAATAAGTGGCCCTTTAAGCAGCTTTACGTACGAGTAAGGATGTAAGGATGGTGGATTAGGTGAGCAGAGGTAACTATTCTGCAAAATGCAACATGCACATCCATAAAGTGCTGCTGTAAAACATTTTGGTGCAAGATGGCAGCCTCCAAAAAGCAGGACCTTACATATACATATATTTGGCTTATTCCAAACTAGTACAACAACAGGAAACATCTTTTTCTGGAAAGACATCTACCAGCACACACATGAATCTATGTTTCCTTTCTGTTATTCTTGTGGCCTTGTAATCTCCAAATAAAGCTTGTGCCTCGCTATAGGCCGAAAACTTCACATCTGTCTTCATCGTCTTTATTTTCTCCACAACATAAATGGCGCTGTTGGCAGGATTTGTCCAGGGGTCCACTGCATCCTGGTGTGTGTGTGACTCTCATCAGAATTAAAGCAGGAGATATTTCTCTTTAATAATTAGAGTTATGCAGCCGTCTGTCTGACCTTTCAAATTAAAGAACCAAGTAGTGGAGAGAAGGTGTGAAGCTTGCAGTCTGGAGTTGTTCTACTAAGTTAGTTTTTATAAAAAAAGCACATGTGTGAATTGGTTTAAACAGCTGATAAACACAGCCATGTAGGGCGGTTTCTGATCGTTATTGCCTGCCTTGCCTTCCCAGTCTGATAAAGAGGGGACGATACAGAACCTGCTATAATCCAAAGATAGCAGCAGGGGGCAGTAAATACTAACACAGAGAGCACCGGCGTGTGTCAGATCTTCAAATGAAGACATGTTGTACATTTCAACACATGCCTTACTTCAGGTTTTCGCTGCTATATTCAGTTATACAGGAAATACTGATGGGACAATCACGACCAAATAAAAAGCTCCCTATTTGCAAATATCACACACATACACACACATATACATAAAAATGCTCTGAAAATTCACAGTGAAATAAACATGGACTGCTTCCTGTGCCGCGTGGCCAGCTCACACTCACTCTCTCAACGTATAAATGAGCAGCGATTGCCAAATGAGCTGAGATGTAGCCGCTGACTTGCAGACTGTAGGGGGCTCTGTTGTGTTGAGAGGTTTCCCACAGAGTTGTCACTGGCAGCTATGCTTTATTTACTGTTGAGGAAATACAACAGCAGGTCTGAGTGAAATTAAATTTAGTGGCAAGAGAAGCATTTAATTTAATTTGCCGGCTCTTTAAAAAGTGCTCAGTAAGTGTAAACATCACTCGTTCTGGGTGATTAGATGAATATTGTGTTTGTTCGAGTCGTCAACCTTGAGTCGTCTCCCGCTGAGTTCAATTAGCAGCACAACACTAAGATGTTAAAGAGGATAATGTTCATATCCAAAACACAATAGAGAGCAATTAAAGGAAATATGTGACGCAATTTATAGTTTCCAAAACATATTTCATATTAATTAATGAACTGAAAGAAAAAAATAAAGACTTAGTATCTATAAAGTCGATCTTTCAGTCCTCAGATTTGCGTTCATTTTGGTGATAATGTTGTACATTTTCATGTATTAGCCAAAGTCTGGTGAAATGTTGCAATCTTTTCTAATGTTGCATTTGGTAAAGAACAGTAATCCATCCACAGTCACTACACTCAATAAAGGTTCTAAAAGGGTTCTTCTACAAGGGCTGAGGTTCTACCTGGAACCATTTGCTTCTGAAAAACCCTTTCCCGAAGAAAAGGTTTTTCAAGGGTTCTTGGTCACACTAATGGTTCCAGTAAGACCCATTTTGATCCAGAGAACCCTTTAAAACCCCTTTCCTGACTAAAGGGTTATTGGTGGAACCCTCCAAAAGGGTTCTAGGTGGAATAAAAAGGTTCCACCTGGAGCCAAAAAGGGTTCTCCTATGAGGACAAGCCGAACCTTATATGGTTCAATTTAGCACTTTTATTTCTAAGAGTGTATGGAGATGTAGCTGTCCACGACGGTTTTCATAAATAAAAAATAACAACAACAAAAATGTGCATAATTTGCTGCCTAGAAAAATATATTTACATAAAAACACATTTATTATAATAATTCAAGGTCTGATTGCAAGATATTCTTATTTAAATAGAAGGTAGTGTTATTTATATCTCATTAGTAAATGTTTTTTTTTGCTCTCATTGATGATCCAGAAATCCACATGATTCATGTTTGAGTGTAAAAACCTAAATAAACTACCCTTAAAAGCAACCTCACACAATCTCTTCCATAAACTATTATAAGCTGTGGATTTTGACAATGACCAAAAAGCCTGAAACTCTTTTTTTCCCCCTTGCAGAGCTTGTCACAAAAGAATTACCTCACACAACAATGCATACACTTTCTCTCGCTCAGAAACTAGATTTAACTTTTAGCTTTACAGCCGGTTCATTCATTTAATGCTCGCTCTTTTCCTCCTTTCTTCTCTTTCCAACAGAATCCCCCCCACGTTCTCCTCCACTTCTCATCTCTTCCACTCTGCCATATACTCTCCTTCCGTCTCATATTCGCTACAGCATTCCTTTGCCAGATAGTGTGTCATTTGCATAATCTGAATTAGCCTAATCTGCTGTCCTGCTGGTTAAGTAGATGGCTGCCTCTGACTTGACTCTCTAACGGTTGGCGAGCGCTCACCAGGAAAGTGGCGACGACTCCAGTGGCCACGGGCTCCCAGGAGGAAGTATTTTAAAAATAGATTTCAGCTGCAAAACAGTCCTGTTTACTGTAGACCACGGGAAAAAAGCTGCAGACATAATCATGTTCCACTGTGAGAATTCAAGCTTTCATTCTGAGACGCATGGCTTTTTTTTTTCACAGTTAACATCCTAGTCAGCGGATGTGGGGCCAGTTCCTGACTCGGGTCCTCGGGTAGTTCATCGAAAGTCCAGTGACTCACTGCGGTGAATCACGTAGGGAGCTGCAAGCACTGGTTAGCGACTCTCAGACGAGACAAACATGGCTGCGTTATTGCAGATGAGGAAGAAAACAGCAGCAAAGTTAGCAGACAACATCAACAGGTAAGGAGAGCAGAGCACTCCCACCAAAGAGACCTTGTCAGGAAAAGAACAGAACACTTGACAGGAAATGAAACAAGTTGTTGAGAGAGCTGCAAGCAGTCGTGATGAAAGCAGACAGTCCAGGCCAAAACTGGGAATGTAAGTTTTTTGTGGTTTTTTTTGCTGTTGTGAGCACACTGATGGATTAGTTTCTCAGAGAATCAATCAGACAGGAATCTACTCTTGCGATATTACAGCTACGCACCGTCTCTCCTTCTCTGTGTGTGTGTGTGTGTGTGTGACAGTGTTTCCGTCGTTGTCGTGATCCTGGATAACAAGTTATCTGCGACGCCACAGAATATATGCAGCTGCACATGGACAAGCCCTTGCTGCACTGATCCTAACTAATGAGCACAACACCACACCAGGATTACAAACAAGCAACAAATAGCTTCTGCTCAAAGTCGGATTATTTCCTTATTTTCAGTGTTTTGCCTCCACATATGCTATTTTAAAGTTGCGCAGGCATCATAGCAGTAGAGGTGAGAACAAAGCCATGTTTTCATTTGCAGGGTGAGTTCACTTTTCACACGTTGTGCACAATGCGGGGAGCGCGTCGACATCCACCTCATTATTCAAAATAGCAACGAATTTACGCCTTCGCCGTCTCAACACTCTCTTGGGGAAAAGGTGTTTGTGTTTGTGTTCTGTGGGAGGAAACAAAACAAAAGCTTTTCCTCAGATAAAACCCAGAGAGAGCATATGCACTCACTTGGAAACCGAATGGTCTCATTGGCACTTACTAACCAATAATAGGCTACACTGATAGGGAATACTTTAACTGTGGCGCCCGTCTGCTGCTCACTGTGCCCATTCATTCAGCAGCCAGGGCGGATTTTTTTTTAGATTTACATAAATAACATTTACATGTTTTTATTAGAATGAGCAACAAGTGAGGCAACAGGTCGTCATCGTGAAACCTGCCTCCTCTCTTCCTCTGTATTTGCCTCGCTAACTCTTTCACATGGCCTCGACTTATTTAAGAATATCCCCAATCTCATCAAGCTTCCCTCCCTCCCTCACCACCCCCCCCCCCCCCCACCCTCCTACCCCGCCCACACCAAACTGACATCTTTTGTTGCCTTGGCAACCATGCTTCCAAGGTAACAGCAAGACGTGTGAGCAGAGTGACAAATACGTTTGACATCTGTGTGTTTACCAGCAGCGACGCTCACATCTGCTCACGCCGGCGACGCGCGCATGTACACGTGCGGCGCGCACGCGCACACATGCGCACACACACACACACACACACACACACAGTTAAAGAAGCTGCCTCTTACTTCCCACCCTCAGTTTGCTCTGTCACAAAAAGACAAGCTGAGCAAGTCACATGGGTGGACACATGCACATGTCCGCACACACACACACAGACACACACACACACACACTGCTAGACTGAAACTAAAATACACTTCTAAAATCCTCCTCTGGGATCTACCTGTTGGCTTCTTTCTTTGCTTCCTTGTTATACAAATACTGGTTCACTGCAATCTCTGCTCTGCATATTTTCATGTGCCACATTAAAAGTTTCCCTGTCCAAACTGAATGAATGAATGCATGCGTGTGTGCATGCATATGCATGTGTGTGTGTGCATATGCATGTGTGTATTCCCTCACCCCTAGACGGCCTCCTCTGCTTGGTCTGCATGGTCAGCGTACCCACCACAGCCCCCATGTTTCCTGTCGTCGTCGTGGAGACAAGCGCGTCTGTATGCTGATGTCTGTATCTCTTCGTCACGTTTGGGTTGCTACAACATGCACACACACACACACACACTCCCTCGCCCCCTTTCCTCTCCTCATCTTCCTCTCTCTCTCTCTTTCCCCTCCTCCTCCTCCTCCTCTCTCAGTGGCTGCTCTCGATAAAAAAAAAACCTCTTTCTCTCATCCCTCCTCTCATGCTTTCTCACTCCTCACAGTGCTCCTCCTCTCCCTCTCTTACTGTCCTCTTTTTCTCCCCAAACTCTCCCACTCTCTCCATCCCATTTCCTTATTTTTCAATCGGAGTTGTAGCCTCCAACCCTCCCTCCCTCCCTCCCTCCCTTGCCGTCGCTCTTTTCGTCCAACCTTCACTGCACTGCCAACAGCATCAGTGATTCAGTATGAAATCACAGGATATTGATTCACTTAATTATAATTTAATATGAGTGTACCCGTGGAATAGCAGATGATAACGCTGCATGAATCATGCTCCGTTACATGTTCACACCGAAATGCATCTGTTTTCCTCTGATAGAGGGGGGGGGGGGGGGAGGACGTCTGATTTTTTTTCTTTAAAAATCATGGTTTGTTTGTAAAAAGGTCAATTCAGTCCAGCAACACCTCCACTCACTGCATCCATCATTCCTCTTCATCCAGCCAGATCCCAACATACACACTAACAGGGATGGATGGAGGGTGTGTGTGTCTGTGGTGGCAAGAAGAAAATAAGGAAGGAAGGAAGGAAGGAAGAGAGAGAGACGAGGAGGCGGCAAGAGAGCAGAAAGGAGGGGGGGAGCTTCAAAGTTGAGAATAGACGCAGCAGAGAGCGATGACAAGAATGAGATATTTGAAAGGTACAAGTATGAGGATCGAGGCACGTGTCAGATAACACTGCAGGAATGTGTGTGTGGGTGAGCTCTCTCCCACACACACACACACACACACACACACACACACACACACACACACACACAAACCAGATGAAATGACAATTTAATTGCAGCCTGATCAATACAAATAAGGTATAAGGACCTACATGACAAAAGCACAAAGAGACAAATTGGAAGACAGTTCCAGACGACGAACTATGGGGAACGTGCTGTGAATAATGTGACATGCAAATGCTGCAAATGCTAATTATATATTTAGCGGGTGCAGAAATGGAAGAAGAACTCATTTCTTCTTTGAGGAATTTGAATGCAAAAAATCTTTATCCAAGCAAGTCTTCTTCAATGTAAAAAAAATAACACTTATAATGTCAAATGGCTCCTTCCAAAATATATATATACATATATATATATATGTATATATATATACAGTGATGCCCGTGTGTCACTGGTGTCAAACAAAACCAGTGTTTCTTCTGCTGTTAATTCTTCGTATTTGTGTAAAAAGACGAAAATGTTAGTCCAAGACCAATTTCAGCTTTGATATTAATTTCCAGACAATGTAAAGTTGTTCCTGGTCAAAACAGAACATAAACATAAAAAAGCGTTTTCCAGTAAAACACAAAGTACAATCATACTAACAATCAACATTTTTTTTGACTAGCTGGTTTAAAATGCTTCAAGCTACAGCTACAAAACCCTAAGTTACGTTCTATAGCTTTATCGTCTGGGTAGCGATCAATAAATAAAGTTGTCTGGGATATAAAAGGACAAAAAAAAACTCCTTTGTCAGAACCAATGTCAGCTGGGATTGCTCCATTTTTCCTTCGACCCTGAACGTGATAAGCGGTAGAACATGAGTGATTGAATGAATAAAAGAGAACAAAAATCAGGTGTAGGAGGATTTGCAATAGCACAGGAAGGCAGGTTGGCTGGTGACAGGGTACAACAACATATCAATCAATTTGGCCTCAGTGAAATGATTTGTCATGTTTAGAATTGCAAAGGTTTCGGTTTTTTTCTTACATTTCTTCAACCCAAACTACTTCATTTATTGATTTCTGTTCTCAACAACTGAGATTTAGCTACACTTATTATACATACTGTTTCTAAGGGATCTATTTATAAAGTTAATCACTGGTTCCCATAGGTGACTTGTGACCTGTGACAAAATCTGTCACGGTGCTGGTCAAATCGCAAGTTTTGAGGCTTCAACATATATGCGTCTGTTATGCAGCCGAAGGACTACATTCATTTGTATATTCCTCATATGAATACTGTTTCTTACTGACAGGTCGTCTGTATTATATATTTATGCAAATGTGCCAGCGAGCCTTCTCAGAAGACTTGGCTGATGGCAAATAGTAAACGAGGCGTGATTGTGAGCAAGACATATGGAAAGATTCAGCTGGAAAGATTTTCTTTGGCAAGTAAAAAAAAAAAAAAAATCTGCAATCTGCTTCTGTGCTGCTCGGTGTGTGTGTGTGTGTGTGTTACAACAAAGAGAGAGGGAGCAGCAGTGGGTAGTAATCATGCCCACAAACACACACATATACACTCACATGCTTACATACACAGCAATATTTAATGCATATTATTGCACAAGCACAAACAATAATCAGAGGACGTGTATATAGGACACACACCTTCTCTGCTACATCACACTCTGCCTGTACGTGCCTATAGGAATTTAGAGGCTATAAAAGTGATTTCTCCACATCGCTGTCACTGCATCCCACTTCATCTTCAACCTTAGACCATATCTATCCATCTCGCTCCACGCCATCAATCTACGAACTTGTCTGCAGAAATGTGGCCTACGCCAAACACACACACACACACATACCTCTATCTCGCCATCTCGCCCCGTAAATCTCTGCTCGTGTATCAGCATCGTGTTTCTGTTCTCAAACACAAGTCTGGGTTGTCCGACACTCGCATCTCTATCCATCTCTATCTGCCCCCCCCGTCTCTGACAAGACTGACAGAGCTATTTCTCTTTCTGATAATGACTTCAGGGTCTGTCTGTGTAGAGCAAGACGTTGGAGCATGTGTGTGTGTGTGTATGTAAAATATTGCTACCAATTTGACTGAGTGTTACATGACCCCGTCACACTTTTTTAAGGGGAAGAAAATGAGAAAAACAGAAAAAGTTGGAAGAGGCAAGAATGAAAAAGCACCAAAGCCACAGACAGAAACATATTTGGCAGTGGGAGCGGAGGAGGAGGAGGAAACACACCAGGAAACCTTCCAGCGGGAGATTAGAATGTGATGCACAGAGTGAAAGAGAAATGAAGACGAGGACAACAAAAGCCAGGAGAGTGGGCGAGAGGCACAGCGAGACAGAAAGCAGGAGGAGAGAGCGAGTGGGTCATGTAAACAGACTTTTTTTTCAGAGGGAATGGAGCAAATAAAGACAATGAGGGGAGAAAAAAAACTGGAATGCAAAAAGTGGTAGAGATAAAGATTATAGCACTGGCTGCAAGCTGTAGAAAATCACCTCGGCTCAGCTGCACAGTCACACTGAGAGTGAACATCCAAACAGGCACCATAAAATCTGCATATATCCCTCCTAAAAGACCCATCAACAGTTATAGTTTATGAATCCATCCGGTCGGCACATAAAGAGCCGCAATTACTCAACGGGGACAGCAAAGCTTCGGACAGGGAAGAACATGTCTATTAGGAGAATCAATACTAACATCCACTGCTGTCCAAATCACACCGACACTTCTCTGTATCTTTATTAGTGAACGCACACTGAGCCTCACTCTCTTACTATCTCCAATCACATTATGAAAAATGAAATAATTAAAGGACCCTATGCTATCGATCTGTCATTATCCGGGGATAATGGAAAAGAGAAAAACAGGGACGAGGTGGAGGTAAGCAGGGACAGTTTCAGTGGGGAATAAAGAGGGAAGGAAGGTAGGCAGGATGTGAAGAGAGGGGGGAAAAACCCAGTAAAGCACAATGGTGAAAGAATTTTGGGAGAGAAACGACCGCTTTGCCGTTGTTTACTCTAACTAGATTGACATCGGATGCTTTCGTAAACACACAATGAGGAAGGAGCAACAGGAAGATACTATACATAATTCAGTCGGGGTGCAACCGCAGGATTAAAAGAGGAAGAAAACAAACTGTAAAAGACACTGACTCTTTAAATGTGTTGCTCCTTGAGTGTCTGGATGACATTCAACACTGAGCCACGGCTATCAATGAACACACACCATGCAAAAGAGCCCCAGAGGCATTAGCTAATGAAGCCATTAGACTATTAAAATTATGAAATGTGACCTATTTTTTATTTTTTACTTATTTTGAACATTTTTCAAGATTCAGAATTCATATTTTACACCACCTATGACAGGAAAGTAAGTGATTTAAATTTGGACCAATGAAATTATCCATATCAGTGTCACAGAATGACAATTTAGAATTTAAAGGACTCATATTATACCCTATTTCTCCAAGTTAAACTAGTTCCCTGGTGTCCTAATGAACATGTCTGTGACATGCTTTGGTCAAAATACCATAAGGATGAAGCACCACAGCAGTTCAATCACCCTGCCAAGAGGGGCCCTGTTCAGAACGCTCTGTTTAGTAGCATCTCTTTAAAAAAAAGCGAAACTTAAGGGACAGGAAATGACATCAGCCACAGAGACTGCTGGGAGCTAACAGAAGAGAGCATTTGGAAAAGTTATCATTTACAGGCTCTAGCAGGCACATTGCCGTCATAACATGTATCCACTGGACAGATAAATCCTCTGAGGCTGGAAGTTTGTGTAGAACTCTGTGCTGCACTGTGGAGCCAAGAATAGAACGTTTCGCGGATTTCGCAGATTTCCGGTTTTAGAATACCCTTGCCCTCGCCAGCACTCTCGCGTGTTTTACTGACAAAGCGGAGACAACAATTCCAGGAATTTAGCACATTGTGACGTCCCAGTGAGTGCAGAAGTCAACATCGCATGTTTTATCTCCTGTATTTAGACTGAGGAGGACCACAAAAACATGAGTGAGTCATCGTTTTTTCCCATTTTGCCGACTGATAGGACCTCCAGAGTCGCAAATATAAGGATTTAAATGATTAAAAAGTTGATTTTGCATAATATGGGACCTTTAAGTGCTTGATTGTAAATACCTTTTTTTGCAGTGCAACAGGTGTATTTATAAAACTGTAACATAAAAAAAACAAAGTCTGCAAACGTTCTCATTGTTATTTTCTTCATTTATCTGTTGCACTCACACTGTCACAGAAAAGATGATACATGGTCTGTGGCATGTGGACCATGACTCACTGACCTGATGCATCTGTGGGCTCGGGGGACGACGCTTGCACATCATGCATTATTTACATCACACACATACTCACAACATAACTGCTTTGCTTGGAGTCAAATGACACATCAAACAGCCAGTGTGTGTTATTTCCAGCAAACGATTGTTCTTCCACAACATTTTGCACAACACAAAGACTAAAGCAGAGCATGCTGGGAGAGAAGCACGGCAACACGGTCTGTTGAGGATGTGAAGACAAATGTCCTACAGTTCTAATTTTTCCACACCGATCCACCTGGGTTATTTTATTTTATTTATTTAGCAGATAATTGAAGCTGTTCATCTTGCATCTGTCCTTACTTCACAGCACAACAACGTTTTATTCCTCCGAGGTCACAAACCAAAGATTTGCTTGAGGACTGACGGTCCCCTCAGTATTACACTGCTTACAATTTTTTTTTTTTAAACATCATAAACCTGATAAGTCCGTGTAGTATTAGAGGGTTATTTTTTTCCCCAGCTTTTCTGCTGCTCCGTTTAGAAATAGAAATTGTTCTTTATGAAGCATAAAATAGTTCCTGAAGGGCTTAATTAGTGCCATGAAAGTGCAGACAGAAATGACTAATTTGCTGTGTTCATAAATCCCCCACTCCCTCGTGTTTATGCTGCTGAGATATTGTACAAATCAGTAGCAGAATGTGAAATGAACGCAATCAATATCAAATTTAGAATACACAAAAACAAATCGACAAAAACAAACTGTGGGAAAATTGAAAGAAATTGTTTTCCCGCAGAAAAGATGATACTTCTGATTCTGGGTTCGAAATTTGACTTTGCGGTTGTGCGTGACGCGTAAAAAAATACACTTCCAGTGTCCTGTACATCTCATTTCGACTGTCACATCGGTTTAAGTCACGCTTTGTGCGTCACTGCTTCTCTCACTGTGAATACAAGCACAAACCCTATATAGTCAAAGCTAAGTAGCTATCTATATTCATCATCTGCATTTCTCTCATTGGCTTCATGTTATAAAGGTCCGGAGGCAAGAGCAGGGCTGAGCCGGCTACTGAGATAAATGACATAGAAACTGTTGTTTATCTTTGAATAACTGAGCAAAGCCTTCGCCTTCTGCAAATATTACACAAATAACTAGTTTTATTTATAGAGTAGATGCATTTTTTTTATTATTAATATTATTATTATTATTCCCTAAATGCTCAGATATGGGTTTAATTCGCAACACTGAAAAATCAAACGATGACAGGGGATCTTAAACGGCAGGCAGATTTGTTTTTTCTTGAATGAAAATGGCGCTTATGCATATATTAAGTACATTACATGCATAGCATGAGACCAGAGTGTATTATCAGAATCCTATCATTACGTGCTTGTACTTGCACACACACACACACACATGCATGCTTCAGGAATGGGATTAATCACATAACCATTTTTATGTTGCTATGTGCCTCTGAAGCTGTTTTGCCGTCCTAATTGGCCCTTCTGGTGCACATCTTTTGATGTGCAAGGATGAGAGAGGGAGAGAGAGAGAGAGAGAGATGGTAAAATGTAAGGCCTATTAAAGAAACAGGTCTTCTCTCCTCTCAGCTATTTAGCCCCCACCACAGATGGAAACACTGAGGCAAAAACCAGATACACTCACACATGTGCACATGCTGCCACCTATTTACATTCACTCTGCCTGCCACACTTCAATCTCAAACTCCACATGATTATTGAGGCTTCAAACAGACGCAGAGATCTTAGTATAGCACGAGGCCGTCCTCCGTGCAAATCTCCGAACGCAAAAGAGATGTCAGGGATCGAGATCAAGAAAGAGACAAGATAACCTATGCGATAAACGGCGAAGGAAGATGAATAGCCATGGACCACGAAGAGAGCAGCTTGAGAAGGATGGGAGAAACACAGAAAAGTCCAAATGAGGGGGTGAAATGAGGTGAGAGGGAGCAAGACAAAGAGAGGGAGAGAGAGAGGAAAAAAAATTCACTTGACAGAGTGAGAGAGTACCAAGAAATGAAAGTAGAGGCAGAAACAAATGGAGCGGACAGACAGGGAGATGAATGTGTCGGCGAGGTGCAGGTTTTGTAGTTTATAACATACCCACAGGGAAATATTTCATGTGAGCAGAGCAGTTTGTGCAGTGACACTGGGTAAATTTCTTTTTTTGTGCCCCAGGTATAGAGAGATACGTGTTGATAAATGCCTTGTTTCCAGCAGAGAGCCTGACAACAGTTAGGACACCGGCTAATGCATCTGCTTTTTTATTATTATTCTTCTTGTTGATGAAGGCCACAACATCAGTTTGGCTTCATTTAATAAGCCTTTATCTTTGGGTTTGGGTTTGTGCAGCAACACTCAATCTCATTTCACTGGGTTTATTGCTATGAAAGGCTGTGGACAGGACTGTAAGTGGATGCAGCTTTCTTTTTTTGTCAAGAGCTTCACTATCTGTGTTTTGTAGTCATTCACCGCGCAACGTAGAGATGAATGAATGTGACTTACATAAGGTTTACGCTCCTCTGCTGTCAGCTCTAGGTCAGACTACGCACGAAAAGGCTGTAGTGGAGAAGAATAGACTTCATTTATGTCTGAGTGGAGTTTGATAATCTGAGAGAAAAATATATAACATAGGGAAGTCTTTTTTCTCATAAGGAGGAGTGTCACCAGTGCTGCTCTGTGAGAGAAAAGCCTCCCTCTCTTTATGTCTGCTCTGTACCAATTCTGTACAAGTCTGTAATATCTGTGTAGGTAGGTAGGGTGGATGGGTGGGTTTATGGATGGATGGATGGATGGATGGATGAGTAGGTAGGTAGGTTGGAAGGTAGGTAGGTAGGATATATGGGTGGGTTTATGGATGTATGGTGATGGACAGATGGATGGCTAGGTAGGTAGGTTGGAAGCTAGGTAGGTAAGATGGATAGATGGGTGGGTTTATGGATGTATGGATGGATGGATGGATGGACGGATGGATGGACGGATGGATGGGTAGGTAGGTAGGTAGGTAGGTAGGTAGGTAGGTAGGTAGGTAGGTAGGTAGGTAGGTAGGTAGGTAGGTAGGTAGGTAGGTAGGTAGGTAGGTAGGTAGGTAGGTTGGAAGCTAGGTAGGTTGGAAGCTAGGTAGGTAGAATGATAGATGGATGGGTTTATGGGTGGATGGATGGATGGATGGATGGATGGATGACTGATGGATGATGGGTGGGTAGGTAGGTAGGTAGGTAGGTAGGTAGGTAGGTAGGTAGGTAGGTAGGTAGGTAGGTAGGTAGGTAGGTAGGTAGGTAGGTAGGTAGGTAGGTAGGTAGGTAGATGGAAGGGTTTATGGGTGGATGGATAGATAGATAGATAGATAGATAGATAGATAGATAGATAGATAGATAGATAGATAGATAGATAGATAGATAGATAGATAGATAGATAGATAGATAGATAGATAGATAGATAGATAGATAGATAGATAGATAGATAGATAGATAGATAGATAGATAGATAGATAGATAGATTCTATCTAATCTAATCTAATTTGTCCAAACATGCTCAAATTAAAGCTAGGGTTGGTATTTTGTTCCTGAAACATTTTTAATCCACTTCATGTCCCATTAGCTAATGACTGTCTCAGATTGACCGGTCTGTGTTCTTATGTCATGTGACGAGAATCTTTACACACACAGCTGAAGCAGAGGCAGAAGGTAAACCTAGTGAGAGATCGTGCTGCCATAATTCACAGTTCTTCTCGAGATTGTGGGCGAAACGTATGGGAAGAGGTGGAATGTATCTGTTGGATTTATTTTGAGAAGTGTCGCCTGCTCTTGCCAGTTCCTCCAGATTTACAGATAAAACAAGTCATGACAGTTGCGAGGTGTTTTTGATTTTTGTTCAGTCACAACTAAGGCGTGATCGTGATCATTTTTCGATCGTCTTTTCTTATAATCTACACCTTCAGTCAGACTGAGAAAACACACATATTTATCCTTGAATTCTGTTTGTCAGCAACTTACCTAAAGTTACCTTTGGCTCCCTCCCACACTGTTGCCTCATATTGAGTTATGTTCAGGGTGAGCCAACCTTCCATGCAAAATAAATTCTGCCCTGCTTTCATTCAGCCACTTTTTATAACATCACAGCAGATGGTGAAACACACACACACACACACACACACATGCATTCACTGACACTCAAACTGCAGCACCCTGAGGAGCAACCTCACCTCCTCTCTCAACTTTTTCCCAGTTTTTCTCTCCCACTCCCACTCTCTGCACTTTACTCGTCTATATTGCGTCTTCCTCACGCAGAGCAAACTTTGAAGTGGCTGTTATTTTAGAGGATATCGTAGAGGACTCTGGAGGAGAGGTTTTCCAGCACAGAACCGCTGGAAATACATCATAGTTGCCTCGTAAGCATTGCTGCCTTCCCCAACTTGTAAATGGGTTACACTGTAAATGAAAGAGGACAACATGGCCGAGTTCTGTCATGTGTGTGTGTGTGTGTGTGTGTTTTCACTGTGATCTTTCTATTTAGGCTACATCCATTTTCTACTCCTTTATCCTTCACGAGGGGCTGGAGCCAATCCCAGCTGACACACGGGGTGGAAAGGCGGGGGACATCCTGAGCAGGTTGTCAGCTCACAAACTTATAGACCATTCACTCTCACATTTCACCTACAGTCAGTTTAGAGTGTCCAATTTCCCTCTGCATGTTTTTGGACTATGGGAGGAAACTGAACCCACGTAGAACATACACTCTTAGAAATAAAGGTGCTTAGTAGAACCATATAAGGTTCTTCGGATTGTCCTCATAGGAGAACCCTTTTTGGTTCCAAGGATACCAAGAACCCTTTAAAAACCCTTTCTTCAGGAAAGGGGTTTTAAAGGGTTCTCTGGATCAAAATGGGTCTTACTGGAACAATTGGTGTTACCAAGAACCCTTTAAAAACCCTTTCTTCAGGAAAGGGGTTTTCAGAAGCAAACAGTTCCAGGTAGAACCTCAGCCTTTGTAACAGAAACAGACTACTTGTCGGCGAGTTTGTACACTCTTAGAAATAAGGGTTTTATTTCTAAGAGTGTACAAACTCGCCGACAAGTAGTCTTTCAATTAAAGAGGAGTGAATGGGTGAATGGCAAAAACTGTAGTGTAAAGTAGCTTTAAGCGGTCACCAAGACTAGAAACCCACCATATGAACAGAGACCATTTACCATTGGGACACTGGGATCCAACTCGTTGACCTCCTTGCTGTGAGGCATCACTGCTAACCACTGCCCTACTGTGTGTCCTGGTACAGATAACATTCACCTTGGAAAATGCACCTCAAGTATCCACTGAACACAGTTGTGGAGGATCTGCTGAGAGCTGTTGCCATGCAATAAAATGAAGTGGAGGTTGGTAACTAAAGTAAACAACCCACGCAGGATGCTATATATGCCTGCATTTCAGAAAGCACTTTATAGTGTCTCTCAAGTGTTTTTTAAAGCAATTTCAAATACTCCGTGTGGGTCTCGCTTTTAATATTTGACATGTGCATGCACAAAAAAAATGTGGTTGAAGTATGTTTTTCTGTGGGAATTATACAACATTCACGGCACATAATCACTCCCGCTGAACCCCCCACAGGTTTTGCGACCGCCTCTGTAACACGCAACCTGTTCTACATGATGTCACTCTGGCCCAATTGGTTTTCTGTGAGATTGTCTCCCCTCTGGTGTGTACATGTGACATGTGGTGAAACATGACCTCACTGCTGTTTTCTGTCTTGGGGTGTTTTTGCGATGTAGCTAAAGTGTCCGTCGATAACAACCATATGGTTTGAGGTCAGCAGACGCAGGACAGACCACGGCCAAACGCTGATGGATTACACCACACTGATTTACTGCAGACACAAAAATACATGCTGCCGCCACACACACACCGCACAACACTCACAAAGTATTTTGCACGTTCCTACACAGGAGCAGTAAAACGTGAGCAAATAATTCCATATATTGGATATTTGCTGCTGACGTTAATTTATGTGTATGGAGAGTTAGTGCCAGCTTCCTCTTGTCAAACAGTAGCAGGGCAGGGCAGCGTGGTTTGGAGCGTAAGGGTAAATACCATCACCTTTTATAGACATACCCCAGTGGCACAGCTACACACACACACACACACACACATGCATATTTCTAAATACACAGTTCAAACAGAGGGCAGATGGCCTGGAAATTGCATCATAAACCAATTATGGATGACTTCATTTTTTTTGTCACCCTTACATCACAGCACATCATATGCTGCTGACCTCACTCTCATCATAATGCACTTCCTGTGTAATATTCATGAGCAAACACGGCAGACTCCATCACTGAGGCGCAACAGACAACACAGGTAGGCGCTCACGTTCAAGGAAAAGCATTCACTCACAGAAGCACGCTGATTAAAAGTACTATTTCAGATCTAAAAAAAATGAATACAGTCTTCTTACCTTTGTGGTAGGTCACCTGCTTGGATTGCATGGAAAAGGTTCCCATCACGAGACCCATGTTGACTTCTGGCTACAGACACAATGTGTAAGCTTGCGAGTGAGTGAGTGAGTGCGTGTGTGTTTGTGTCTCCGTCTGCCTGTAATCAAGGTGTGCTAGTGAGTGTGTGTGTGTGTGTGTGTGTGTGTGTGTGTGTTGTAATTAAGTTAGTCCATTAGCCATCTGTATGTGTGCAAGTACATATATCACTTCTCATGCTGCCTCACATCCACACAGCTCTGCTCCTTCTGCTCCAGGGTGTGTATGTCTGAGTGAGTGACTGACTGAGTAAGAGAGAGAGAGGAGAGAGAGAGGGAGGGAAGGAGGGAGGGAGGGAGGGGTGTATATTTGTGAGAAGAGAGGGAGAGAGCGTGTGTGAATGAAAAAGAGGGTACACACTCACTCCGAAGCTACCTTTGTCTACGCGATCACTGAAGCTGCCTATTTTACATCCCCTCTATCGCTCCACCTTGCACAGCCTCATTTTGTCTCTCCCTCCATCTCTTCTCTCTGTGTGTTTATCCCCTGCCAACAGACTGTCATTCCATCAATTCCTCTGTGCCTCTTTACGCATCTGCCTCTCTCTCTCTGCTCCTCTTCCCCTCCGATTCAGCCCCTTCGCTCTGTCTCCGTCTCTGTCTGTCTGGTGTGGAAATGGAAATTGCACACTGTTGCACAGGGGGAAGACAGAGAGACGGAGACGGCAAGATGGGGAGAGGGGTCCGTGTGTGAGCGTCTGGAGAGCACGGCAAAAGTCACGAGAGAATGAGAAAATGAATGAGAAAACGAAGAGAGGGAAAAAGGGAAGGAGAGGTGGAGGAGGAGGGACAGAGACGAATTAGGTGGATTCACAAACTGCAGGGGAGGTAAAGTGAGCAGAAGGGAAGAAGGAGTGCGAGAGAGAGAGATGGAGCAACATAGGGAGTGCAGGAGGTGAGGGGAGATGACGGGGGAGCGAGACTGATCCATCCCCCCTTCGCCATTCAGTAAACAAACAATTTCACAGGGAGGAGAGTGAATTTGCTGCTGTCTCTGTACTAGTGTCTCACGTGTGTGTGTCTGTGTGTGTGTGTGTGTGTGCGTGTGTGAAATGATTAAGTAAGTGGGTGGGTGGGTCACGGACAAAGCCCTGTACATCTGACACCTCTGCATTTGCTGAGACGCCGCCTCGCATATGTTCGCCTCGGCATCAACAAGCTGTATCAGATGTGTCTTGGCTCCTCACTCGGCTGATGAATCCATCAGCTACACACGGATACACAACTGTGCCACACACACACACACACACACACACACACACATCAACAGAAACCAGGGGCAATGACGCCACACCACACCACACCACAACACAGTCCACCTCACACATCTACTCCCGTGTCAATCATGCTTAACCCCTTACTACCCTCCGTGTAACACTCCACTGGTGAGATTGTCAGGCTGCACTGATGGTATTGACTAAAGCCCCTATTGAAATTCTTTACGTGGCTTTAGTTAGGAAAACAATTTACAGCCGAGCCGTTGCCGTGGCCGAGCCGAGCCCATCAATTCCAATGATAAAGTCATTAGGATATGGCATTCATTAAAAGCTTCTGACAGCAGTCGTCTGAATACAGAGTAAAAACAAGAGGGAGGGGCGTGTGAGTAAAAAAGACAAAGGAAAGGGAGAAGAAAAAAGAAGACGAGAAAGTGAGTGTAAGGATCACTGCAGGGTAAGACCAAACCAAACCAAAAGCCTTATCCCTATAATCTTAACCATCATGCCGAACACTAACCTAATCACAATTCAAACCTTATAGCGCTAAACGTTCTGCCTCATTAGGACCAGCTTTTGGTTTTCGTTCAGCAATTCTTCTCAAGGCATGGCATTGATTTTCATTTATTTGGATAGCCAAAACCTCAAATGGCAAACACACACACACACACACGCACACAAACACGCCATCTTCCTTCTCATAAAAGACAGATCTGAAGAAGAAGTGATGTCTCAAAATAGGGAAACAGGTTTTTAATTACACACTGCGGCAGAGACTCACACGCATGCGGCCGCTCAATGAGCTTACTGTCTTACTGTCTCCTACAACACAATGCAAGAGAACAATACAAAGATTTAAAGATAATATTCGACCCTAACCATGAAAATCAGCCCGGTATTGGAAAAGCAAAATGACTTAGAGTGCTGCTGCTGCTGCTGCTGGGTGTGAAGAATGTGTCCCTCTGTTGCCCTTCACGTTGGCAATCCTAATTTATGGCAAGGCTTTTTCTTAAATGTAATAGCCTCCTGAGACTTAGATTTGTTAAAAGTCAACCTTGGATTCTTACAACTGTGTCCACAGTGTCATTATTCACAATAATGAAGAAAATGAGGGTAAAGTAATATCAGCACTTTTTATCCAAACCCTAAGGTTTTCCTAATCCAAGTAGGTTTTGTGCCTACACCCTAACAGGACCACAGTGGCTACATACTTCTTTTGTTTCAGGCTGTCCACTGAGAGGTGTAATGTTGCCCTTCACAATTCAAAGTTCTTAATCACAGTTACAGTCTGGAAATCATCCTGGCAGGAGACGTGTGAAGAGCACCCGAGGGCTGAATTAATTCTGGTGTTATACAGAGTACAGCGCATCCATCCATCCATCCATTCATCTTCTACTGCTTTATTCTCCACATGAGGGTCACAGGGGGGTGCTGGTGCCAATCCCAGCTGACACACGGCGAATGGCACCCTGGACAGGTTACAGTCTATCCACATGGAGACACTCACAGCGATGCCCTAATCCTCCAAATCTGCATGTGTTTGAACTGTGGGAGGAAGCCGAAGAACCTAGGGAGAAAACCCACGCACACACAGGGAGAACATGCAAATCGACCACGTCCTGAACCCAGGTCTGCGTGAAGAGAATGTAAACATTTAAACCTGTAAAATAATTATTAATAAAAAAAATCAAATAAAAAAAATCAACCATCGCCTTCCCAGAAGCCTCCCTAAAATTAGGAGCAGTGTTTGGGTACCTCAGTGGTAACAAGGTAACCTTGTGGGGGAATTGAACCATCAACTCCCCAGTTACAAGACAAGACTCCTTTCCACTTGACCATGGGCTGCCCATATTGCACCAAACACAGATATCTAGTTTAGCAGCAGCCCTCCACCCTCTCTCTCTCTCTCTCTCCCCCCCACCTTCCTCTTTATCAGCAGCACCTGCAGCCTCACAGCAGGAGTCTGCTTTCTCTCTGTTCCTCTCCTATACCTCAGTTCCTCATCTGTAGGAATTTTATATGAAGTGACAGAGGTTTTCTGTGTGTTTTTAACGGCAAAGCAAGTCACATTTTCAAGACAAAGACATCGTTGCAAACCAAAGGCAGCGGTGTAGACGCAGGTGCGAACAGACAAACCTTTGATAAAGTGTGCCAAGGGTTTTTATACTGTTGCAGTGTTTGAGGAGGAGTTATCTAGAGCTGTGGCTCCTGTGCGTCATGGAGCTATATTTTTAAGTCTTTATTCCACAGTTGTCATCTTTTTTTTCACATGTCCTCAGCCACTACTTTCTGACACATAATGAGTTGAAGTATCTGACTTAGATGAACACATTAGCACAGCTAATTCTTATTTTTGTATATCCTGTTATGAGGCTGATGCGGAAACCCGTCATTCTGACAGCATGGACCAAAGTTGAGTTGGAGGCCATCGCATGTATACACATATAAATCTATAAATTCCAAGAACGTCTGTATGTCTGACGGCAAGGGCTGCGATTGGTCCTCAGGACAGGCCGAGATAACGCTGCTCTGTGCCGGCCACTGTTCTCACCGAGGGTCCACAGAGGCGGAGCTTATCACCGATGTCAATGTCGCTGCCAAATTATAAATACGTCATATCTTAATACACACACCACATGTTTAGACTCTAAATGGCCAATTTCTCGCCTCAAATGATCTTAAAACTGAGTTCTGGGACATATTTTCTGTGCAACAACAACAACAGTCTTTCTCTCTCGGACGCCATTGCTCACTGTAGCCAAAAGCACAACAACCAACGACATTACCGACCATTGGCGTCATGGGGCCAGTCTTGCTTGGCGACCCCTACTGATCGGGGCGGGAAATTGCAGTGCGTATCCGTCACCACGACGGAGAAGTATGAAGGCTCGAGGGGTCTCCGTGAAATACGCAGTCGGATAAAGCATTACGCAGTCGGAGAAGTATAATGTGGCCTTAACAAAGAGCAAACACACCAAACCAACAATTACTAAAAACACACACAAAAACAGATTTTGCACGGCACTGGTATGAAATTCATTAGAATCCAAATAAAACACACATGGTGTTAACAAAAGGATGCTTAGATCTGATGGGAGAGAACTGAGGTGTTTCCTGTTTACAAACATGTTATTGTCCAATTTTTTGTAATGCATTGGAAATGTATGTTAAAAAAAGGTAAAAAGAGACATGAGAACATCAGCCTACACTCTTAGAAATAAAAGGGCTAAGTAGAATCATATAAGGTTCTTCGGCTTGTCCTCATAGGAGAACCCTTTTTGGCTCCAGGTACAACCTTTTTATAAAGGTTTCACCTCAGCCCTTGTATAAGGACCCTTTTGGAGCCCTTATTTCTAAGAGTGTAGGATGTGAAGACCGGGAGAGACAAATAACATCGAAACGAAAATCGATGGTAGTCTTTAAAATGTGTGGTTATGGGAAAACAGGGGCAGAGTTTTCTAGGATTCCATTCAAACTCTGTCAGACACCTGCAGGGTCCGGACTGATACGGTCTCGCTACAATAAAGTTTTCTTTGTTCATACAAGCCTCGTGTCAGCAGAATCTTTCCTACACCATCAACTCATCATCTGCCGTTTTAAGAAGAAGGAAGCCAGAGAGGAGAAGAGGAGAAAGAAACTCTGTATTCACTTCACAAGGTCTTCAAACTCTTGAGATGGTGCAAAACAAATAGGGGAGGACAACTGCATTTTCTGTTAGATTTTGAGGATTCATTTTTGAACATGAGCTGTGATAAAATGGGCTAAATATTTGATTTTCCTTCTGTCTTCAGGTCACAACTTCAACTGTGAAGGTCTCAAAGTCATCATTAGGGAAGTAGTTGACGGTGAAGCTAAAGGTTATGGTTAATGACGTCTTTGTATGAGCAGAACTATAGATTGTTATCATGTACTACAGTGACTAGTTAGCATTAGGCACAAAGAAAACTTGTTTAGCGTTATCGATGGCTGTTATTTGCGTTAACAAACCCATTATGATATCTGTCTGAACAGCTCCTTCATTAAAGCCTTCTTTAAATACTGTTTAAATAACAGATGACTGTGACTCATTATTAGAGTAAACCCTCTTCACAGCGAGACACGGACACTCGCTCTCACTGAAACCACGGCTGCCAGCAGCGATACGAGCAAGAATTAATTTTTGGTCACTTGACAGACGGCTCGCTAAGTAAAACTTACACATGCTTAAGTCTACAATATCATACAAATGTGTGTGTTCCTGTGTTTCATCTCACGATTACACAACTGTTTAGAAGGTTAGAGAAAATCTGCGTTTTTACATACATTTGGTCAGTGTCACTTATGTTAATCGTGTTAATCTGAACATAGGATTTTAAGCTAAGTTAATGGGGGAGGCAGTAATACAATGGTTTTCAAAGTGAGGCCCGTGAGCCAATGTCATTTCTGGCGGCCCGCAATGAATTACAGTTGATCATTTTAATCCAGGAGCTACTAAGCTTGTTAAATGTTTATTGGAGATTACTGGATACAGACCAATAAGTGTTAAACTGTAGAACTGCAATCTGGTCATTAAAATTATTACAAATGGGATTTCTTTCTGGTTTTTTTTCCATTGGCGGCCCTCAGTCCAATGTTGGGTTCCTAAATTGGCCCTCAGGTATCAAAACTTTGAGAACCCCTGCAGTAATAAATCAACAGCTGCTTTGTGTAAAAGATGTAACATCACAGATTATTTTTCTATGGAATTTAGTGCAGTGAGTGAGTGGTTAAATGGATTCAAACATCAGTTTCCAGTGAAAAAAAACAAAAAACTAGCTGATCTTGAGATCTTGAGATATTACAGGAGCATCAAATCCTTTTTTCCATTCATCAGATGACTTATCTCTCTATGATAGCATTACGTGACTTCCTATTTGAGCTCCAACAATCCCATAGCTGCTGTAAGACGAATAAATGCCTAGTCTCAACATATCCTAGTAATGTAAATACATCGTTTCCCATCATGAACGCATGTAGTTGCCTAAAGTTTTACAGAGAAAACCTTGAGGCTATTTTCTCATGTCCCACATCTGCTGTAAACCACCAGCATAATCTAATCGTTTCAGTGGTTTAAACAAGGGAACAAAAATAGCTTTTGTAGACGTGCAGTCTCTGTGCAATAACACTAAGAGCAACAGGTTCCTCGCATTAGGCCGACTGCCAAAACTCTTCAAAACATTAAGCCTGACATCGTCTGCACTGCTATTCAGTCCAGTCCAGGCTGCTGTGGATCATCGTGAGTGCCAGCCTGCTTCTCTCTCATCACATATTAAGCCTTGCACAGCAGACCTTTTACTAGACGGAGATTGAATGGATGCAGGGGTAGAAAAACAAAGAAGACGAGGGTTAGTGTGTGTGGGGTTGAAAGTAGAAGATATACGTGACAGCGGGGGGGAGAGAGAAGGTGTTGACAAGCGCAGGAAATGAGGTAAGCAAGCAGTGAATAATAAATTGGCTGGTTAGTTTGCTGCGGGGTCTTATCAGACAGAGAGAGAATCTGTCATAGTGATGACCACACGGAGGAGAGGAGGTGAGGGCAATGAGAGGAGGAGAATTGGGAGGGAAGGAAGGAACGAGAGGCGAGGCGAGGATGGCAATAACTGTAGCGAGACAAATAAGAGTGGAGAATTTGGACTGCAAGACAGATGGGAGGAGACGGAGGGGAGAAATAAATGAGAGCAGAGAATTGGGAGAGTGGGGAAAGATGGAGGGCAGATAGGTGAGGAGAGAAAGAAGAAGGGAGGGTGCGGATGTAATCGGGGAGCAAAGGTGTAGTATTCGTAGAAACAAGAGGTAAGAAGAGGGAGGCGAAGAGCAAAGAGTGAGGAGTGCACCTGGTGTCTTAACTGGCTCAAACAGGCTCAGTTTGGTCTGCGTCACCGGGACAAACAGATTGATTTAGAGCACAGGATACAATCCTGATAGACACGAGCATGAGGAGTAAAACCACGGAGCTCAGAGCCTTCTGTCGCCGCTGCACAGAGTCACTCACATGTCACTCTTTTCCCCTCTAACAAAGCCATATATTTGTCTAATGCTCTCACAAACAGCCGAGTCCAACCCGCGCGACAAGGCCCGAATACGATCGACGAGTAAACACAGTCGCAGTCATTTTTGCTTTTCTGCGATGATTTGCGGATACATATCATCATCATTGCTGAAAGGACCATCTCACACAAACTACAATCAACAAACATGACTATACTTTTATCATTGTTCCGCGCACACAGTCGTGGTTTTGCTTGTCATGATGTAGAGAAGTCACTAAGATGCTCTTGCAACCATTTGGGATGAAAGGTTACTGTACATGCTTTGACTACATGATTATTTGGGGGGTTTTGTTTGTATTTTACATGTGGTATACTTTAAAGTTACTGTTAGTGATGATTTATGTTTATTTAGTTTGCATATATGTCATTTAAGACCTTGTTTGTTTTTGTATTGTTTGGCAGATTTGAGTTTTTGGTTTGGTTTTGTGGTTAAGCACGTGGGTCCTTGTGTTGTATATACTGTAATTAAATAAATGTGACCAAAATGCGAGTGAAAAATCTGCTTTCTCTGCTTATAACTACCTCATGGTAGTTATATGATGTTATATGATTAAGCCACAAAGATTGATACTAGGACCCTGCAGTTCCCCTCAGCTCAGCTCAATGTTGAATCCATGCTTCGGTTTTATGACCCACAACTTCACTGTTCCGACAACCTTGAGTCCTTTCAACAAAAGTCTGCATTGTTCATCATAACACTATGAAAAGTCCACTGTCCTGTCCAACTCTGAGTCTTCAATTGAGACTTCAGTTAGCTGAGGCTCTTACTGATAAAAATAACCAAACATGTCCCACAGAAATCCGAGATTAAAGTTTAAAACAGCGGACGTACGTTCAGCAGATGATCAGAAATACGACCCCTAATGACAGACAAGCCTCTGCTCCCAGTTGATAGCATATCAAAGGTTTAATTGCAAAGATTAGTAGAAGTTTGATATATGTAGTACTAGTAGTTTCACACACATGTTGGTGATTTTAAGATTAAAGGTGCATTATGTAATAAATCTAAAGCAACTGGCCATAAAATCCTCCTAATATGTCACAGAGACTCAGGAATAATGTTCATATAACAAACTGAACTCACCAACAACAACAGTACAGCCAAAATATTTGCATTAAAAAAAAACATTTTGCAGACTGCAAATCATGTTTATGTTTTGAAATCATGTTTTGGCATGTGGCACCACATACCGCCGTCTACCAATCATTGCAGTCAGTAGAGTCTCAGCTGCCGAGCAACCACGGGTTGCCAGTTACGTTAGAAAACGAAACCTAAAAGACCTTGGTGTTTTGAATTTGAATGTAGTAACCGTTTTTGGCCACATTCTTACATATGGCACCTTTAAAAATAAAGATAATTCAATCAGTTAAATGAGTTTTCACACCACTGAGAGTCAGAACTTGTGTTCTTGTGTTTTGCCTACATTTCTATACATAATGGAAAACTGTTGATTAATTGTTTTACCGTGTGACATCACATCTCATCACAATTAAATTACAATGATAGTAAGTACATCTGAACAGTTCTTCTCCCACACTACTCAAGTTGTATTATATTTGCAAAAACTGATTTTTGGGAACCTTTAAGAGTCTTATTACATGTCATTTGTTTGTGCTAAGAAACTAAAGCGCTCGTGTTTTCACCGTATTAGGGCAGAGTTTCAGGAACAAATTAAACCAGCGAGTACAGTACACTGCACTCTGGTTCTCTCTCATATATTCAACTCAAACAAGACCGGCGGCGCTTCAGTGGAGCCTATGTTTTATTTAAAGGTGTAGAATTATATGTTGGTAAATCTCTGCTGTCTTGAGCTTTCTCTCCGACGGCAATCTACTTCCTGTGACTCAGAGAGAGAGCGTCTCCCAGAAAGATTCACCTCTGCGTAGCACCCACACACACACACACTCTCCATGTCACCCATATCATATGGGAAAAACTACACTTTGGCTTTTTTTTAAAGAAATATATCATGCATAATAATAATTCTATTATTGTTTCTTTTATATTAAATGTTGCCCCCAGGATGAGTCGCTGTGGGCAATGCTTAGCGAGCTCCTAATAAAATAAAATAATTAAACTAAACACACAGGAGAGTTGCTTCCTCAAAAAAGGAAAAGCAAATAGCAATTTACCTTTCTGTTAGCTGTAACGGTTAACTGCAGGTTTAACTGTACCTAAAATACCCTGGTGGTTTGTGTGAACTGAATACAAACAACTCCTCTATTGACTCTCCTCCTTCTCCTGTCTTTTCTCCCTCCTCAGCAGATGAAAGTGAAGGAGGTGTTAATGGTATGCAGCTTAGGGATTGATTATAGTGTTAGGTTAGAGGGAGGGGAGGGGGTTACAGTGTTATTATGCATTATATTTGGCATAATATAATGCGGCACATAAAAACTGATATGACAGCATTTTGGCGCTAAGCAGCAGCAGCAGCAGCAGCAGCAGCAGCAGCACACCCACAGGTGTAGAACACCAGGACTTTAATGTCCTCATCAAAGACACGCCAATGTGTTCACTCACATTATGCAGGCATGCCCTTGTGTGCTTTTTCACTTTCTTTCCTCCTCTCTGTTGTTTTTTACTCATCCCTACTTCTTTCCCTCCCTCTCATCTCTACATACAAAAGGTGCAGGAAACTCAAAGAGGCAAGAAGAGCAGAATATCTGATAAAAAGGGGGGAAAAAAGGAGCTGCTGAATATTTCAGTGAAGCATTTATGAGGAACGCCTCAGAGTCCTTGTTGCGAAAAAAAAAAGACCTTCAGTTTGAAAGTCCGCCATCAACCATGAGAGGAGAGGAATAGCTCCTTCATTAGCAAAGCACTTTGAGACGCTGAAAATTTAAAGCTCCATTTGCTCAAGACTCGACTTCACTCGTGCTCTGGTCTGTCACTGGTGACAGTAAGAAAGAGGCCTCTGACGCCCCCTACTGTGCAGTCTCAAAAACACTAGTCTGAGTAACAGAGGTAGAAATACCTCAGGAATCTAAATACTGTCTTTAAAATACCAAATTTTAAATCATAATAAATTAAAATGTGTTTCTTGTTGTCATTAAAGAACACTACATGTCTTTCTTTTAGCCTATTTTGTGGTCTATCCTTTCTATTTGTGGCAGGAAACAGCTAAAGAACATAAGGTTGAATAACAGTGCATGTTCCATCTATTCCCAAAAGAGGAGTTCTGTGAAAATGAAGAATCAGTACATTAAAAGTTATCTGTGTCATGTTTTGTTCCTCGAGGGAAAGAGTTCATCTTAATAGTGTAGTTTTCTTATTATCAGAAAACCAAAAATCCTCCTCTGGGAGGTGGATATTTAAGAATAAGAATATCCTCTGAGACATTATTTTTGCTGCATTAACTAGAGTGAGGTGGATTCTTTTACCTACAGGCTCTCTTTCTCAACTATGACTTGGCTGCAGTTTTGCTGTGGATTTCCAGGCCAAACAGAGGTTTTGTTTGCTTATAGGTATTTTGTCACCTGTGCCCAGAATCACCACAGAGAGTCTTGTTCTGCATCCAGGCTGATTGAACGTGTAAAGCAGCGGGAGGCACCAGAAGGCAGGCTGCACCGAGAGGATAAGTGAAATTATGCAGACGTTTTACAACTTGGCACGGCCTGACAGGACGTTTATGGGTTTTTTTTAGAGATGACAGCAAGCTGGGGAGAGGTTTTTGGGAGTTATTGCGATGAAGGAAGTGACTGACAGTAAGAGATTATCTCAGAGGAAGACCAATGTGATATAAATGGGAGAGATTTGGTCTAATCAGCTTGCAGCTGAAACGAGAGCGGAGGCCTGCGAGCTCCAGGTTGAGGTTTCTGTGAAATAGATTTAGCCAAAGAAAGGAGAATTCTGCTTTTCAATTTAGTGCAACACTGGCTGAAATAAAGATTTTAACATTGACATTTTTAGATGTTCTTGGATTATATTTGGGATAAAAACAGACAATAGAAGAAAATACACTTTCTAAGAGTTCACATCCACATACTTTTACTAATACTTTAGAAAAGAGTCAATAGAACAGCGATTCCTGAGTCCTGATTCTATATCTATATTGTTATTATCCTACTTTAACATCAACTTTAGCCATTTAGATTTAGATTAGGGAACACATATTCACCATTAACCAGGTGCTTACTAACATGCAGCATACATGTGGCATACTAGCCCTTTATTAGTAAATACACCTTTTGTAGGAAAAATCTTAATTCATGTCATAATAAAGGTAGAATGAGGTTATGTAGAGTAAGGTGTTAATACGTGCTTAATAATTACTAATAAATGGCTAGGATGCTACCTATATATGTTAGTAAGCACCTAGTCAATGGTGAATATGTGTCACCATTATTAAAATGAAATATTGACTGCTTGCACGTGTAGTAACCTGTATTTTTTCAGTAGTGCCAGCAGAGGTCAATGCTGCTCTGAGAGTCGTTCTCCACTCATCTAAATCCTTATAGAGAAAAGCTCTATTTGCTTTACAGCCTCGAGTATTTTCTCCACCATCAGCAGAGCACGACCTGGAGTCGAGCTGCTCCTTAATATTCGGAAGTGGGAGCAAATGTATTCTTTCCTCACAAATTACTACTTAAATACCAAATGTTAAAGGTAATCTGAAATAGGAGAGCAAAGCAAAGGCAGCCAGTGCTGCACCTGCCAGCTTCGTGTTCAATTTTGGTATTAAAACAACTGTACTTTAATCATGTTTAATCCTGCAGCGGTTGATTCTTCATGTTATAACATTAGTGTTTTTACCCTTCATTGATAGTATTTCATTTTTTTTTTTTGCTTTGGATGTAGGATAACTATTCACAGTGATAGCAATATTCATGTATGGTTTTTATAGGGTTTAATGTAGTTTTCAATTTCTTTTTTTTCATTTTCTAAATACTGCATTTACAAAGCAAGAGATTTCTAGAAAAGATCTAGATCTTGAACTTGTTAGTAAACGAGAAGTTTTATTGATTATTATTACTGACCATATTTTCATACAGACTAAAGGCTGCAAATATCATGACATGGAATGTAAACTAATGACGCTCATACTAATTAGCTGCTAAACCCCTGGTGGTCAGTAAGGCATTTGTTTTGGTCCAAATGACTTGTGCTGGTGTAACATCTAGTGGCGGTGAATGTCACATATGTTACCCTCAAGCGCGTCCTGAGTCACTGCACAGGCTCCTGCACACGTCTCACTTTCATAGACAAAATGATGACGCCGCACTTCCGCCACCTGACCTTCATTGTGAACATCTGTACTTCAAAAAACGCTTTACATGCAGATAAGAAATGTCATTAAGTAACATAATATAAAAACCCATGTTAGATTAGACTTCCTTTTACATTCTCAAATGTCAGCTTAATAAGCAATAAAATACAATATTATATTACATGGCACCCAATATTGTCACCTTTTTGTGAATGGCAGCTTCTCTACAATAAAAACATCTTAAAACTGACAAGCAGCAGATCAGATTTTCAGACCATTTCTGACATAAACACTGACCTTGTCAGGACCAGAAGGCCTCATGGAGACCAAAACCCTGACTCTGATTTAAAGAATAATTGCCTTGTGTGTGTTGGGTGTTGCTGTGCTGCCACCTAAGGGCTCAGGTGTATAAAGGCAGCAATGTCACTGTTGTTGTTGTTAGGTGTTTGACCCGGAAGGGCAAAAGGTTTTTGATACTGGAAATTGATTGGCAACATTCACTCACACTAAGGAACACATTTCACTGTACAGAATCATTTACCAGAACCGCGTCTGGACTTTTACTGATTGCAACACAAACGGTGGTGTATGTATGGCAGGAATTAACGAAGCGAGACGCGTCAACCAGGTTACTCCTGCGTCAAATACCGCAGTAGCTTTGTGTTAGCTCCTTTAAGACTGACCGGGACCTGGAGTTGATACCTCGAGGGCAACTCAGTCTACCCACTGTGACTGAGTGCATGAGCCATACACAAACACTTTTGTTTTGTGTGTGTGTGTGTGTTTGTGCACAAGCACAAGAGTATGTCTTTGTGCAACGACTCTATGAGAGACTGATGTCTTTGATGTTTCCCAACCCTCCAGACAAAAATGTCAACTGGCTTAAAGAGCATTGTGTGTGTGTGTGTGTGTGTGTGTGTGTGTGTGTGTGTGTGTGTGTGTGTGTGTGTGTGTGTGTGTGTGTGTGTGTGTGTGTGTGTGTGTGTGTGTGTGTGTGTGTTTGTGTGTGTGTGTGCCTCCTGGCAGCTGCTATGCTGCATACAGTAAACGAAGCATGCTTTTATGTATATTTCCCTGCACTGCTCCCCTGCTTCAGCAAAAAAATAAAAAAATAAAGTAAATTTTTAGAGAGGACACTCATACATAATGCAGTCCCTTGGCCCTTACCCTGACCTCCCCCCTCATAACTGCAACCTTTCACCTTACCCTAACATTAACTCAACTCTAACCCTAACCCTAAGACTCAACCCTTTAAAAGCCCCTAAAGTCCCTACAAAGATAGGTTTGAATCCGCACAGCCTCCTACAGACATGTACATGCAAAAACACACACTAAAGAACAAATAAAGAACCACACCGGTAAAACCCTCCCCTTCCTCTCAGCGTCATACCTTCCCCCATGGCCACACAGCGACATGTTTTATATTACTTACATTAATCACAAGTGTGCACGTGCGGCGCGCACACACACACACACGCACAAAACTGCTCTATATCAACTTTATCTCTCCTCTTTATTAGCCTCTTATTATACCTCCATCTCTGTCTCCTTCTGCTTCTCTGGAGAACATGTACACACTGAACAGAACGAGGTCAACCGCAGAGACGGCAAACAGTTGTACAGGATGAAGATTAAATATAAAGGACCTTCACTTTCTGCTTTTGTGGCACTTTTCATGCCAATTATTTAGAACACACGTATGGACTACACTGGCTGCAGGATCGTACACATATTTGCTTACACTTGCAATCAGACAAACTATGACTGAGTTCATAAAAGACATTTGAGACAGAGTCACATACCTTTAGTGAGAGTCCCCGTCATCAGTCTGTGCAGGGAAATGGCAAACTTGACAAGTCCTTGTTTGCAGCGTTTGGCACAGCCTGCCATCCTGACGGTGACCCACGACACAGCAGGGTGCAGGTAGCAGGACGGAGGTTTCCAGGAGCTGTAGCAGCACTCTTAGAGTAAAGTGGCAATCAATACAACTTCTTCTGGGAGAGCGTATGAACCCACGAAAGTGGAAGGAGTGGAGGAGAAGCCTCTCGACTCTCTGCGTCGCCCCCTTGTCCTGCAGAGCTGAAGGGAGAAAAAGAAAAGAAACTGTGATCTCCGTCTATAACCCTGCTTTCCCTCCCCCACTACTCCTCTGCCTTCTCCATCTCATCCCTGTGTTTGTCCAAATTAGTGTCAGCTTGAGAGAAAAAGAGAGAGCAAGTAAGAAAGATTGTGGGAAAGTGAGTTAAAGAAATAAACTCAAGTGTCCAAGTAAGACCTTTACAGCTGGTCAAAGCAATCCAAGTTTTCAGGGAACTTCCTTCTGGTCTGCAGTCAATGAAGGAATCTCACAAACTCTACTTGGCTTTCTCTCACCTCACCTCCTTCTTCCTCCTCTTTTCTCCCCTCCTGTTTATCAGATTTAAATCCCCTCTTTAGTGGAGAAGCGGTAATCTACTTTCAGAACCAGCAACAATGGACAGCTCCCCACACTGCACCCGCAACACACTGTGTTCCTTCTGCAACTCTCAGCAAGCAAACGCTCACACATTAACACACACACACACGCACGCGCACACACACACACCTACGAACACCCTCCTCCTTCAACCCCTCCCACACTCTTCCCAGCACATGAGAGACTCCCCATCAGCTGATAAACCCAGCTGTACGACTGTTCATGACGTTCAACTCAGCAGTTCTGTTTTATTTTAAACGGGATGAACCACATCATTAATATATCACTGGTCTGTACCAAGTACGTAAGTGGATGTTAAGATGATGGATCTTTACTGATGGTATATAACTGTGCAGTTACATATTATGCCATTTTCTGTCCAGTTTGTTTGTCTTTCCTTTTAGTTTTTCCTAGTTAAGAATTATTACATTTTTGCCTCGGAAAAAGAAGTGATGTCAAAAAAAGAAAGATTGAATCATTTTAAATGTATTAAAAAACAGGGTCATAAGAGTAATTAATAAGTCAAAGTTATATCTATATAGCCACAATGCAAAAGTATCAATCACAAGTAAAAAAAAAAAAAAAAAAATCATGTTTTCAAAAGCAAAAGTGGAAAATAGAAATAACCAATATACATATATATACAGGAAATGTTATAGTATTGGTGATAAATTAGCACATAAAAAGCATTTTTATTGAATGAAATGGTGTAAAGCTGCAGCTTTGAGAGCGCCATATAAATACAGAGCATTTACTGATGTTTTTCCATATATGCTGTGTTGCGCTAATCTAAATATACCCGTTTTAACAATAGCTGCAAGATAAATGGAATGGAGTAAAATGAAAAATGTGCAATGTTCCCGTTTAAAATTGTACTTCTATACAATAATTAAATCCAAGTTATATATGTTTATCGGTAATCTCGGGAATCTTTATTGATTCATTTGAGCAGTCTTATGATGGTCAAAAGTAAAGGTCACATGATGCTGACCTTTACCAAATACATGATCCACTCTGCTTTACACAGTCCTACCATCACCATCATCATCTTCATCATCATGAAACTGGCACATAACTCCAGAGAGATGACAAGACTAAAAGAGAGAAGGAAAGATTGGAAAAGAAAGCAGAGCATGGGAAAGAGAAGAAAGGAGAAAGGGAGATAATCTTATAATGTCCTTGTGGGCTATATTTAGTCCTGAATCATATATGGCTACTGGGCTGAAGGCTATGATGCAAAATTCTGAAAAACAGCAATAAAAGGCAAAGTTAAAGGGAGGGTGGGAGAGAAATGGATATAAACAGACACTATATGGGGTTGAAAGAGAGAGAGGCAAGCAATGAAACAATAAAAATGCAAATGGAGGCATAAAATAGAGAAAGAAATAGAGAGAAGTGATGGAGGAGAAGGAGCATGAGCTGGGGAGTCTGCCAAGAGGAGGAGGTCTTTGCTGGAGGAGGTCTGTAAAACTCTATGTCCCGTACAATGTCCTGCTATTTGCCGTCAAAGGTGGAAGGTTCAGCAGGATCAATACATTCCCACTGACTGTGTGAAAGTGAGATAAACATTAAAACATTAAAAAAAGAAAGGACAGAACCAAAAAAATAAGAGGGAAAGACGCGGGGGAGATAAAAGTCAAATGGCTGAGAGGAGAAAAAGAAGGGAAGGGGGTATTTTCTGAGGCAACACCACTGTTTTGGCTATTAAACATGAAGGAGATTATTGTGTGGGGGAATTTTACATAAACACGCTCCTGTTACTGCCCCTCATGTTCATGATTAATGAGATTACAGTTGCCTTTGCGCACACATTCAGGGGGTGTAAAAGCAAGCTAATTGCTCTTCTTTTCTCACATTAGAAGCTGCTTTGTTTGATGTTTGCTTCCACATCAAGTTGCTCAAAGTGAGGAGCGACGAATATGTGGAGAAAATTGATAGGGAACAAAATGAGACGAGTGAAAAACAAGAAGAGCTAAAGGGAAAGATAGTGTTTCATGATGCACGACGGCAATAAAGCAGACTAAACTAAAAAAGGGGACAAACTAAAAAGGATGCATAAACAGAGAATAAGACAGTGATGTAAAGGGTGAGAGAAGGGTAAAGATAAAAGGGTAAAATTGGGAAATGAGAAGAAACAGATTGGAATAAAGAAACAATGCAAACAAGATTTTCAGGAGAGAAAAAAATGACTGAGACTGGCCTGAAGTAAGGATATAAAAATCTTGACAAAAGAGGAAGGGATGAGTTATAGCGGAGAGAGGATTGTGAAGGAGGTGAGAGGGAATAGAAGGGGAGGGTGCTGTTGAGATAGGGAGAAAAATGAGCGAGACAAAAAGAGAGGAGATTGCTTTGAATGCTGTAGATCTGTCGCAATTGAATCACAGGCAGTCAGCTGTGAGCTGCGATAGTGCTTTGCCTCTAAATATAACAGGCTCTGAGATGGACTGATACGACCACAACAACAGACACGGGAGAGACTGTGAGCGGAATAAGCAGCTTCATAGCACCACGTGAAGAAAAAAAAAAGAGATGCGAGGACACAAGACAAACAAATCTATACACATAAAGAAAGAATTACTGCTCCCCAGTGGGGGAGTTTTATGTGATGACATTTTTAAGCATCGTTTGCATAACACAAACAGGAAGCCAGGCCCTGCGACGTCCAGCAATAACGCACAACAGAGACAAGTAACACAACTGCTGTGTGACACCTCAAAGCACGACAACCTTCCAGCACCAAGACCCATCTGCCCAGACACAGCAGTGGGAGAAACCCTCTTTTTAGAGCTCATGTGTGGGCGTGAGCGGCAAACGTTGGCCTAAGGGCTGGAAGTTGACTCCAAAAACCATCACCACCAACCCCACACGGCTACAGATGCTCAAGGTGTCAGTTGCAATGATGATGTGACAATTACCCCTCCGGGTGAAATTAAAACCATCCTTCCGCTCCTTTTTTTCCCAGCCAAAAACTGTGTGATGACATCACTGCACGAACAGAAACACACAGTCCTGCAAGAGGGAGATATCCCCTACAGACCTGAGAGAGAGAGGGAGACGAAGAAAATAAAAATAAAGTTGTTTAAGTGTCTTCAAGTCTTTCAGCCCAGCTGTGAGTTATCTACACCTGGAGACACACACACATTCTTGTACTTGCTGCATACTGAAGACCGGGTAAAAGTGCAGGCAAAGTGAGGACCAGCATTTCCAATTTATAAATCAACACAATTACAAATATCTACTTCATGAAAGACATCTATAGAACTACTGGGTGCAGTACCATAAAATGTCTACAGATGGAACCCCAGAGCAAAAAGTGTGTGAAACACCGGTGCTGGAAAACAGGTTTTTGTACCAAATTGAGGAGCTCTGTTAAAAACATAGTATAGCATGTTTACAACCTAAGGAAGTGATTTCAATGAAAACAAAGTGAGGACCGGCCAAAATGTCCTCACTTCGTAAAAATGACCTCACTTTGTTGGTTAAAAACCCTCACTGGTCCTCAGTACGCCACAAGTACAAGAACACACACACACACACACACACACACACACACACACGCCTTAACCATCACAACTACATGTCTAGTCCTAAACCTAACATAAACCCAATTCTAACCCTAAAACCAGGTCTTAATCCTCAAAAAGCCTGTTTAAGTTGTGTGAACCAGCCAAAATGTCCTCACAAAGATAAGTTTCTTTGACAATTGACAATACACAAGTTCACACAGCTATTCTTCTAAGGACACTGCATTGACTTCCATTCATTTGGACAGCCTGAACAAAGCAGCATCCCTAACTTTAATAACCAGTTATTAATGCCTAACCCTAACCATAACCACTATTCATAATCTAAGCCCTAAATTTAGTTCCTCAGCAACCAGGTTTTGGTTTTCATGAGGACTTCTGGTCCTGACAAGGTCAGTGTTTATGTCACAAAAGAGGTTCTAAAGAGGTAACAAACACGCTTTTCCGCTTCCTTGTTACTTTTACTTCGCCTCATCACTCTGCGTCTCCCGTGTTGGCCAACATGTGAACTATCGCAGCTGAGCTCGGCATCATTAACATCCAGCACAGAAAATTAATTAACACAGAGGTCATTAACTCGTGTAAACAAGGAGTTAAGCACACATTACTGCACTGGGACCTGTGCATTATGAACGTGTGTGTGTGTGTGTGTGTGTGTGTGTGTGTGTTAATAAGTCTCCCTGGAGAGTGTAATCAGAGTCATGTAGGTCTAGCTGAAGGGCCAGTTGCATAAAAGCAGCTGCACTCCAGCTGTGTTAAAGCTTCTTTAATCAGCGCAGTGCGGGATTACAGTTTACAAATTCAATCTAACCCATACAGAGAGGTGTTAAGTGCGTCCTTTTCTTCAGGAAAAACTAAGTCATTCAGCTACTACTGCAAATGTTTATTTTGACTGTAATATATAGACAAGCGGATGTGCTCGAAATATAATATAGTATATTATCAGTATATTAAAGAGGATGGGACCTACTTACCAGGAGGTGGAAAGTAACTAAACACATTTACTCAAGTTACTGTATTGAATAGTTTTTTGTGTGTATTTTTGTATTTTTTAAGTACAATTTAAAATCAGGATTTTGTATTTTCCTTGAGTATGTATTGACTCAAGTATTGTACTTAGTTACTTTATAAATCCTATCCGTTACTTAGTGAAAATAAAAATTCAGCACAATGAAGACCTACAGGGGGAAAATATACACCAGAACCAGACGCGCCGGGCGCGTGAGCTACAAAATAGTTTTGGATTTCTGACCCCTTGTCATATTTCTACTACCCTCACACCCCACACAAAGTAACTTTTACTTAAAGTAAATTTCAAATGAACAACTTTTTACTTCTGCTTGAGTATATTTTCAGATGACTAGTTTTACTGCTACTTGAGTAATATTTCATCAAAGTATTGGTACTTTTACTTGAGTACAATATTTTTGTACTTTTTCCACCTCAGCTTATTACAAAACACATTAATATTCTACTCCTGCTCCTCTGAGGTTGTGGGGTGAGAAAATCCCAGGGTTCTCTCTGGACAGGTCCCATTCACACTCACTTCCACATGTATGGTAAATATAAAGGCTCCAGTTAACCTATAACCTCAATTCTATTCTATGTCAATGGATTGTGGAAGGAAGTCCAGAAAACATGCCTTGATCCAGGCGGGATTCAAACCAGGAACCTTTTAGCCATTATAGTGACCTTAAGTAGTGATAATCATTGTAATTAGTGACAATACTGCAACACAAAAGTGCTCACTTACAAGTGAAGGCCCTCCATGGATTTGAAAGTATTTTGAGCAAATGAGGAAAAATGGCCAATGGACAAAAGACATATAGGAAGGACGGAGCAGAAGAGGATCCTTCAGGAAAAGGTCAGAAGAAGGAAGAGAAGTGATACACTTAAGACCCTAGAACACACACTCACACACACACACACACACACCTGGTACATTTTCTGCTGAGCATGAGCGATGATGTTCTCAGAGGAGCTCCCAAAGCTGCAGAGCACAGCAGGTGATGATTAAGCTGCTTTTTTTTGCTGCTGCTGATGCTACGTCCTTTTTCTTTCACTGGAGTTTTTTTTTGGTTTTGTGCCGGGCTCGTATTGAATGAGGAGCAGACACTAAGATGTTTCGGGCTTCTTAAGGAGAGTCTTTGTGTGCACATCAGCATCATCCCCCTCTACTAAATCTCCGTTGAAAGCACCTGTCACATGAAGACACACACACACACACACACACACACACACAGTTAGTGGACTGTTTTACCTACCAGAATGACTGCCATCTAGTGTTCATGGATGATAATGTTTGGTTTAGTAGAGTTTAATTACTCTATACCAACGCAAGAAGATCGTATAAACATTTATTCTATATACAGTTGTAAGCAATCAATGGGAAATCAATATTCTCAATCACAGATAGAAAAATACATTTGCTGCACCATGGTCACTCCACACTCACGCGTACAGTAAAAATAGCAGAGAACGGGGTAACACGTGTGTTCGTGAACTTTGTATAAAACAAGAATGAGCGTGCAAACGTCAGTGACATCGATTAAGTATGAAAGTATGAAACCACACATATGATTTCATTTTGTATACATCATTCATTTATGTTTCTTATAGTATTCTCTTCAAAAAATATCGGTGGCAATAGCTTTTTTTTTTTTTTTCTTTAAATGTATAATGACGATGTGCAATTTTTAGAAATAAAATAGCATCTGGTGTTTAAAGACGTCCCCCCGTAGACCTGTGAGGTGAAAGAAAGAGATAAGTCTTTGGACTGAATCGTCTTTTTGTCGTATTTGGCTTCATGTGGTGAAATCGAGTCAGGTGATATTCACAATGTGGGAAAGTGGAGCTTTGAAAAAAGACGGTAAAAGTCCCTTCACTTGGCCGGTGAAGGCCTTTGAGTCCAGAGAGGCAGCAGTGGGGATCTTCAGTGAGGCTTACAGTACATGACTCTCACAGTTTAACACAGTGTAGAAAATGTGCAGCAGAAGCAGATGTTCCTCCAGTGTGAAGTGAGTGTAGGCATCACGGCAGCTTTTGAAAATGCAGTTGAGCTCGTCTTTATAAACGTTTGCATCTATCAGTTTTTTTTCAGGACTTTTTCTGGCTCTTACACGTCCGCGTCTTAACGTTCAATCCTTTTCGTGAGATTAATCCAGGAGGAGTCGCTCTACCTGCAGAACAACCGTCAGCACAGAGGCAGGAAACTAATGCTGTATTTCTTTTTTTTACATCTTCATTTAATGAGGTTTCGTGGCCCGCTCATCGGTAACAATGATTGGTTGACCTGAGCCTCACATGGAGAGGACATCTGAGCCATGTGCTGGTGTCGCAGCTGAGGTGGAGGTTGGGACAGTCCCTCAGAGGGCTGCAGCTATAGATGGCTGTGCACTGAAGGGCAAACACACACAGGACAGAGAACAAAATAGACCGTCATTGTACGATATTATGGTCTCAGCTTCTGAAACAGGACTCTTTTTTTTTTACCATAAAAGCTGGAAGAAAGGAAACAAAGTCACATAAAAGATGAATTTTGTTAGCTCAGTCAAGGAGGTTATGATTTGGGCTTTTGGTTTTTGAGAAGCATAATTAATAAAGTAATATATGAATTTAGATGACATTTTTTGTATATTTAATGTAGTTTATGGCCCAAGGAAGAGATGATTGAGGATCTTTTTTTCCTTAAGATATGTTTTGGCCTTTATGTCAGGACAGTGAAGTGTGAAAGGGGAAGACACACAGCAAAAGACCTCAGCAGGAATCGATCATAGCAGACGGGACTTGCCCTATGGGGTGTCACGGTTCCTGCTTGCCAGCCTGCATTCTCATCAGTTAAAGGTGCATCATGTAATAAATCTAAAGCAACTGGCCATAAAATCCTCCTAATATGTCACAGAAACTTAGGAATAATGTTCATATAACAAACTGAACTCACCAACAACATAAGTACAGCCAAAATATATTTAAAAAAACCTTTTGCAGACTGCAAATCATGTTTAGGTTTTGAAATCATGTTTTGGCATGTGGCGCCACCTACCGCCGTCTACCAATCATTACAGTCAGTAGAGTCTCAGCTGCCAAGCAACCACGGGTTGCCAGTTACGTCAGAAAACGTAACCTAAAAGACCTCGGTATTTTGTATTTGAGTGTATTAACTGTTTTTGGCCACATTCTTACATATGGCACCTTTATGTGGAACCAGAGTTTCACCACCTTGTGTCAAAATTTGAGCAGAAGTAAACACGAATTAAAAAGAAAATTCCTCAAATTGTCCTGATACGACTGCATATTCTTTCTTTGCCATTTCCATCTGTATGTTGTCATTCCTTCTTCCTCTCATCTACAGCTCACAGTTTAGTACACTGTTCAGGTTTCAAACCCGTTTATCGGAATCATGCCAGTGTGAGTGGACTATCTGAGTGCTTTCTCCAGTAGAATGCTACATTTGTCTTTAATAAGAAGGTGGATACAGTTTCACAGACATGAAAGCACCGAACACTTACATCCGACAACATAACAATTACAATATTAGCTGCGATTCATCAGTCAATGACACGTATACAGGTTATATGGAGGAATCCTGAAGTTAATTTCAATACCTTTTTAAGACTTTTTCAAGACCTTCTCAAAATATTATGAGACCTTATCGACAATTAAAGCTGCAATCAGCAACACATATTTAACTTTAAACTTACATGTTCCCATGTCTGACGATTTTGGAGTTTATTTCGTGCGATTTCGGATATTATTTTGCGCCAGGAGGAGCGCGTTCGCTGTCGCAAGATGCGTAACATGTCATGCGAGCATGCCTACGCCTAGTTGTTTTTAACAAAAGCAGGGAGGAAAACACATTACATTCATGCATACCTTTTTCCAGTCATACTATATGGACTACATTTAATACCTCATGATATTGTGATTAAGACTTTTTAAGGGCCTTCATTTTCCCAAAATTGATCTATCAAATGTAAAAGACCCCACAGACACACCGTTACAAAACCTAATGAACACAAAGAAGTTGATTAAGACACTGACAAAAAGACAAACACCCGTCAAGTTGATGCAATAACTGTCAGAATGAGGTAAAGTATTAGTAAATATAATATAAATGTGTAAATGTAGTGCAGGACTTACTTGTTGATCTAAGCCACTCTGTGACATAAAGAAAGTCAGTTCTGGTCCGTCCCGTCTGAGCTCCTGTACGTGATGTGGACACTATTTGAACACAGACCATTAGATCCCAGTGTTTGGACGCTAATGTGGACGGGGACGCTCAGGTCCACATTCTCCACAATACACTGTTGAAGAAAGAGCGACAAAACATGCAAATCATGAAGTAATCTGGTGTGTTTTCACAGTAGTAAGAGGACACAGTGGTGCACAGTTGTGATACCTTGGTGCACGCCGAGCTCATGACAGATTTGTGGAAGTCACCGTCTATAAACACCTGCCAGGTTTGTAGAAGGAAAAGCTATTAAACTATTTAGAGAGACAATATTATTTATATATTACAAAATCAGTGTCAGCCTGTTCTTCTTACCCTGTAACCGTACACAAACGTGCTGTTACTGCAGCCCAGCTCATCCAGCGGTGGCCTCTCCCAGCCAATCAGGAGGCTGCTCTGACCCACTGTTTTGATGACCTCGACAGAGCGCACCTCTGCTGGGGCTTCTGCAGGGAGAACAAGCAAAGGTCAAACGAAAGAATTACAAGCTTGTGTCTATACTTTCATACTTTTATGTCTTTTCTCTGTTAAAGTGGCATTTAGTTTTTTTATGATGCTACACCTGTTATTCCTCAAATGCTAACAACCAAAACAAACAACGCCAGTCACGGTGCACGGAGAACTTACTAACGAACTGATTCAATAAATGTTGATCATAATGTACTGCTCTGTATTATGCGGGCAATAAAAACTTCACAGTTGGAGAGCGTAATACAAAATTTTCTCCCGATACAAGAGACATGAACAGAGAGCGTCCCGCATCAAGCTGCTGTGTAATTGCATTGTAGCAGTATGCAAACAAAAACTAATATTCTACAACGGTAAATTAGAATATTATGCAGAGAACTGTGTTGCACACAGTGTCAGCAAAATGATGAAAGACATTCTAACTTTTTTTTTGATTAAAAAAAAAAAAAAATCTGTCGGGGTATTTTATTTTAGGATAAAACTTAATATTACCCAGTCTTAGTCTTGTTGACTTGGTCTTGTCTGGAGCAGCAGAGGGCTTTGTGGCAGACTTGTGGGATCTCTCAGGAGAGCGATGAGTCCAGGACGCACGCAACGAAAATCCACCATAAGCAGAGGCAGCACCATTACAACTATTCAGTTTGGGGGCAGTTGATTTTCCAGGGGCAGTCGCGTCTGAGGCAGTGGTTTTGGGAATAATGTCGGAACATATTAAGTCATTAGCGTCAAAGGCGTTGGTCCTCAGAGTTGAAGGAGGTGGAGCTGTGTGTGTCGTATCAGATATGTTAGAGATAGCAGCGACTTTCTGTGTCATTCCCGGGGATGTTGTCCTGTTAGCACCACTGTTTGAGGCTGAGTCTTCAGAGGAGGTAGAAAGAGCAGATGCTGACGGTTTACATTTGTCTGCTTTTAAATGGTTGAACGTAAAGCTGTCGGGGCTGAACGTAGCATGAGCAGACCTGGACGCGACGGCGTTAAAAAGCGTTGCAGCCGGTTTAGTTGTTACTGCAGGACTGTGCATAGCTCGGCTTGAAGCGGCGGTGACGTGGAGAGAGTTGGTTCGGGGTTTGTTGAAGCCGGGGTTTTGCTTGTTTGTCTGAGATGACCGGTTCAGGTCAGCAGTGGATGACACAGACAGGCTTTTTCTGGGCTCCTGTCGTCTTCCTCTGCTTACAGGAACCTTTTGAAGGGGGGGAAAATAATCTATTAGTAATGCTGTCTCTATAGCTAAGAAAAAAATTATAATATTTCAGTATACCTGAAAGCTGCCCATCAGAGTCTTCTGCAGCTGCTCGTGCAGGTTGATGATCTTCTCAGGGCTACTCAGCCTTCTGTGCAGACTGACACGTGTGATGGTGGAGGGAGGAGTGGGACTCACTAAGGATCCAGATGAGGTGAAATCTGGCGACTTTGCTTTCACTGAATCCGGATGAAGTCCTGAAAACTCTGACACACTGATTGACGGGACTGGTCCACTGGCAGATGGAGAAAGCTGTGATGGGATTGAAAACATGCTTACACTGTGTGATGTGGACAGCGTTGCCAATAAACCCAGCTGATACAAGACCTTTGGTTAAAAGTTTGTGATGTTCTACTGAAAAGTGAACTGCCAAAGTAATTATAATAGATATATTTCAACTGTGTTTGTTACCTGTGCAGTGTTAGTGATCAAACTCTCTTTAGGTGCTGAAAACACAGGTTTGGCTTCACCGTCTTGAACTAATTTGTTTGGCGCAGTCGAGTTGGCATTTCTCTGAAGAGTTCCTGCTGCCACAGGTCTGACTTCACTCCTGCAGTCTAGTAGATTTGTTGTTGAAGACTCAGTCATGGATATCTCACTTTTTAAGTCTGTGCACTTTACTTCAGATTTAGCAGTGAACCCATTTTGGCATTGCTGATTCGCAGATGAGAATCCAGTAGTTTCCTCTGGAAATGTCGCGATAACTTTGGGTGTAAACCCCGCAGTATAATCCCTGGTTTTGACGACGCTCCCCGGTGTGAAGGCCGCAGTGTAGTCCTGCAGAGCAGCGTCTTGGAGCAGCTGCTCGACTCGCTGTTTGAGCGCGAAGTCGACGCATCCTTGTCTGTGCATGGCTTTCATCATCTGAACCAAGAGGCTGTTCCTCTCCTGACACTTAACCACCAGACACGACAGCTTGGCCTGTTAGTAAACCAAACGCGTGTGTGTTTCAAAATCGGTTGACGACAGAAGCACAGATGTATGAAAATGGTAGCAAGAGTCATGCAGAGTCAATAAAAATGTCAAACAGCATAAAACAATGGAAGGAATGAACCGCTCTCTCCTCACCTTTAAAGGAGCTACATCCAGATCTGTCTGGCTCCTCTTTTTCAGGAGTGCATCATACTACAAACAAAACAGATTTTTTTTTTTTTAAACACATGACTAAACTGTTCTTAGTATAATATTGTAATAGAGAAGAGATGATAGGTTACAAACCTTAGCTCTGATGTCATTGTAGCGTGTCCGGACAGACATGAGAGCAATATTTAAATCATCCTTAGAACTCTGCCCTCGTTTTAAATTGATGTACTCGTGGTTCAACTCCTCCAGAGCCACAGTCTGTGGGGGTTTACACACACACACACACACACACACACACACACAGAGACACAATATATGATGAAAACTGTCTCATGACGTCACTGCATCTTATTTTAATTTTTGTTGCATTGATCCTTAGTTTAAACATTTTTAACATACTTAAACATTTCATGATTAAAGCTCATAAGTTGAACCTGATGAAAGTTCATGACAGCATCATATGAAGCAATTATATCAGTCAATTAAAAGATAAAATTCATCTTTTCAATTGTACATAACAAACCGAAAAGGAAGATGTCGTTCTCACCTTAGCTTTGAGCTGAGCTGTGAGGATGTTGTACAGTTCCTCTGTGTGTTTCTTGAGAGACAAAGCCTCAGTTTTCTCCCACACCAGGTTTGTCACTTTGCTCTGCAGCTCTGTCACCTGAGGCAGACACAAAATAATAATGTTTAAGGCAAAAAGATAAATAAAGTGTTCATAAGGTTCTGACACTGGACCCAATATAAAAAAAAAGTATGTGGATTAAAATATGAATAACAGCTAAACAAGTAGACCAAACAGAGATGATATAAAATAATGTTTATTTCATGTACATCATGTACATCTAACCTGTGCACCGAGGGACTCGTTGTCCTTCCTGGTTTCATCCATCTCACAGGCTAAATTTGACAGTCTCATCCCCTTTTCAGCTGCTGTCCTCTCAGCCTCTTCCCTCCTGATCTCCAGCTGACGAAATTCACTCTGTAACGTCTTTGTCTGAACATGTACACAAACGTAAAGAAAAATAAATAAATAGACACAATAGAGAGGAAATGAAGCACATCCTCACATAATGAATGTACTAATTATTACTGTCACTGTCCTAATTTGTAAATTTACCACACTCTTTACCAGACTCTGCATGGTGAAAACACATTAAAGATGCTGTGTAATTTTACTGTCTTATATTGCAATTAACAATTATACAGATAAAAATAAAGCGTTGCCTTAATATCTGTTCCTGCAGTGAGTCTGATTCCTCCTCACAGTTCTATCTCTCTGGAGGATAAAAAGGGAAAAGGTGCAGACTCACTTCTTCGTGGCTTTTGTCCAGTTCCTCTTGAGACCTCTTAAGTTGTTCTCCCAACGCTTCAATCTCCCTCAGCAAATCGCTTTCCTCCTGTGTGTCAATTCACATTTACATGAAGATGCGTGGTGCTAATATTAACCAAGGCACCAGAAATAAAAATATACACAAATGCATGAATACCTGCACAGGGTTTTCTTTGTAGTGACATCTTTGCACATCTCCTGTCCAGACCAGAGTCTCTGCCTTCTTTGTCGAGTCACCACTGTTAGGATTCCACAGATTCTGCCTCTGATTCCTCTCATCCATCTGCATTTGGCTGGAGAGAGCTGATTGGAGGCAGTTCCTTTCCTCTCTTAGACCCTGAATCGCAAGCGTTATTTGCTTTTCCTCCCCTTTCAAACACGCGATTGAACGTTCAGCTCCTTCTTTTTCATCTCTCAAGCTGCTAACTGACATTATCAGCACGTCGCGCTCGTCTTGTAAAGCGTACGTCGATTGCCTCTGGTCTTTCTGTTCGCTCAGAGAAGCGGTTAGTCCGTCTCTCTCCTGTTTCAAATTGAGCACCACTTGAGTTAACTGATCACTCTCTGTGTGTAAACTTTGTAAGGACCGCATGATTTCATCTCTCTTTTCTGTCCCACTTGAAAGATGTTCTGTCAGGGCCTCTTTTTCTCTTTCAAGAGCACACACGGTCTTTGTTAGCTGCTCTTTCTCCTCTATCAGGTCACTCATGGATTTAACAAAGTTGTCTCTTTTATCTCTGAGCCCACAGACTGTTCGGTTAAGCTGTTCTCGCTCTTGTTTGAGATCAGCCAGACAATGGGAGACGCCGTCTCTCTCCTCCTTCAGTCCCCAAACTGCCCGAGTTAACTGCTGTTTCTCCTCTGTTTTGGTTTGAACTGACAGAGCTACTTCTCCTTGTTGCTCTCTCAGAGAGTTTATGTTGCCCAACAGGTCGTCTTGTTCGGTTCTGAGGCTCTGGATTGTCATGGTCAGGTTCTCCACTTCATCATTCAGTGAATTAACATGCAAAGGATTTAGTGGGTTGTTCTGCAAAGGCTCATGGTCACTTTTATAACCCCCAGGTGCCAAAGCTTTAGTCAAATCACCTGGTTGTTGACTGAAAACAAACTGTGGGTCTTCCTCCTCTTTTAGCACACGTTCTACCACACTGTCCACCTGGTCCTCTGGGATGTCCTGCTGTTCGCTGTCTTCTACCTTTTGCTGAAGGTCCATGATGGTGTTGAGATCGTCCTCAGTCTTCCTGGTGAGCTCTGTGATCAAACACCCTTGCTCCTGGTTCTCCTGCTCCAGCCTGACTCTGTCCTCCTCTAACCCAGTGGCATGCTCCCGCAGCTCTGTTTGCTCCATCTTGATCTCCTCCTCTCTGAGCTCTATGTGAGTCAGAAGCTCCTGGATCCGGTCTGCCAAGGCCCGGTTCTCCTCATTGAGGGCCTGGACAAGATCATCCTGGGCTAAACCATAGTCAGTCTGCATGAGAGAGAGAATTGTATTAGTGATTCAAGCTTTACTTCAAATAAAAACACTTGAGAACACTGCAAACCCACTGTACCTTTTCTGGTGAAGACCTCTTCACTGAAGCTTGTTCCTCCGCCTGGTTCCTGAGTTGTAATTTTAGTCGAGTGTTCTCCTGAGCCACCACCTCGAGTTGTTCCTGTGTGTGCTGCAGGACAGCCTCCAGGCGGTCACATTCTTCTTGAAGGGCTTCAAGATCTTCACCTAGCCCCAAACTCTTATACGCTTCCCTCAGGGCTTCAGACTCCTCACTGTGATTTTCCTCCAGGTTAAAGAGGCCTTTAGAACACCTGCTCGCCACTCTGATCTCATCTATGTTCTCTGTAGTCAAGGAGAGTGACTGAAAGCTGGGGTTGTTTTTGAAGCCACTGTCTGATTTGCTCTGTACGCCCTCTGCTGACACCTGGTGGCCATCGCAAGGAACTGCAGATGAAAGGGACTCATTGATACCTCCGCTCAAAGTCAGCTGAACCTGCGAGTTATGTAGGAAATGTGGTATAATTGAAGAGAATAAAAAGAAAAGACACAGATTTGTCAATAATCTTATTTCAAAGTTATCAGAGCACACAAACGTAATAACAATAACACACCTCTCCTGAGCTCTCCACTGAGCACAGACCTCTGGTGATGTTTTCTGATCTACAGTTAAAGGGCCCAGAACAAATACTGGGAACGATACCGGATGAGCTCATGCCAGAACTCAGGGAGACGGCGTCATGGACCGGTGACAACAGACTTGTTGTTTGGTTTGCGGATTCCCTGAGGATCAGCTGCAGCTTGTCGTTCTCCTCCCTCAGCTCATCAACCTCCTCCATCAGGGAGCCCTCGGACAGCTTCAGCTGATGCACCTCTGCCTTCATTTCCTCCACTTTGCAAACCAGGACATGGTTGTTCTCCTGAGCCTCCTGGAGCTGCTCCGTCAGCCCCGTCCGCTCTGTCATCCCATCCTCCACTCTCTCCAGCAGCACCCTGAGGTCCTCCTGAAGGCTCAGTATGAAACCTTGCAGCCTGGTCTCATCTGAATTCTGTTTTGCGTCCATTTCTTTCTCTGACGTCCCCTCGTCACCCTCTAGTCCTCCATTTCTTTTCATCAACACCCTTGGCTGCCATTGCTTCATCCTCTCCTCCTTTTTCTCCTCTTCTCCTTCACCCTCTCCTCTCATTGAAGTCAGCCTGTCTTGCACTTCCCACGCTGTTACCGTCCCAGCAGTAATTCTGACCGCACCGATCGTCGCCATGCCAGTGGCCGCACACACGGTTAAGTCGAGCAGCTGCTTTTCTAAAGTGAAGATGCGGTTCTGGAGGCTCTGCTCTCGTTCCCGTGCCAGGCTGAGCTTGTGTTGGAGTTGGGTTTTGAAGTTCTCAAAGTACTGGGACTGGCGACTCATCTCTTCCTCTTTGGCTTTCAGCTGCCTCTGACAGCGCTGCAGTCGCTCCCTCCATACCCGCTCCCCTCGCTCCTTCTCCTGAGTCTGGATCAGAATGAAGATTGGAAGACAAAGACAACATTGCACATGTTTTTCAAACCACAACAGCACAGTCTTGTTACTTTAGTGTCATAGTCTGTTAGACTTTTCCATTATTTTGAAACGTGAGGTCAAATAGTTTAACAGCATCTTCTATAGTTTGACCGTTAGCGTCTATTGATGCCTTCATGGAACACAAGCACTCACCATGGTCCTGACCTCCTCCCTGAGCACGTGGAGTCTTTGGTCCAGCCTCTGACAGTGTTGCATGCTGGGGAGTTTTAAGAGGCAGAGGTGAGCTGATGGAGCTGAACCAGCAGTCTTTTCTAACCTCTCCGACTCTCTAAACCGAGCACCGCAGCAGACAGGCTCACATTACATCACACGATTAACATCATCACACAAATTTGCACATTCACAATAAGCCAGAGGGTTTAATTACTTACTCTGATAACTTGATCTAATTTTAAACATCTGAATCCGATAAGATTTAAATGCTAACAAGTAGCTCCAAGGAAGGATGTTAGTTGCAGTGTGTTGCATGCAAGTGTGCGTTTCAGTCAGGTATGTGTGATACGTGATATCACCTTGGCCAAAAGTAAGCATATAGGGTGTGTGTGTGTGTACGAGTGTGTGTCACATGATCTCTTCCCCCAGCCTCTCACCTGTTCCTCAGGTAGCAGTCAGACTGGACGCTTGAAACCGTTCTCTGCTCCAGGACCTTAATTCTGTCGCACAGACCCCACATGCGTGGATCAGCTCCCAGAGAGTCCACTGCCATGGTCACAAAAGTGCTTCCAGTGCCCATCGTCTCTGATGAGGCCATGTGATCCTCCATTAGATTGTCTGTGCCCACTGGCTGAGTTTCACCTGTGGAGCGAGAATTAAATGTTTCAGACTTCATCAACATGGGAAGAAAAACTTTTTCACATTTTCTCTACAGGTCTTTGGGCAGACAAATACACAAAATATGATATAAATACAGGCATCGTATAAGATACACAAAATACAGTCATCTATAATTCACAACTTCAACAGCTTGGTAGCAAACTGCGGCGTTTTCTCAGGTTACAGCGCCTCCTACATGTAACCGCTTGATCTCTCTCTTTACTACTGAACCTCCCATATTTCACAGATCACCAAAACCTGATGGAGAACGTGAAATCTGCCCTTGCTTTCATGCTGAACCTTCCTAATATACATGATGAACAAAAATACAGTGTCTTTGTTCTATTTTGCAGTTTATCTGGAGATCATGTGAGGGCTCCTTGTTCAGAGTGTAGGAGTTTATGTGCTGGCTCTGATGGAGGAATGATAACAATAAAGATAAAAGGAACTAGAGAGAAGTGAGTCAAATTGACAAGACAGAAAACCCCCAACCGAGACACAAGACTTAAAAAAAAATGATAACATGCAGCACGTAACAAACTATTCATGAGATTACGAGATAGAAAATGTTTTAATAATACTTGCGCTCCTCAGACATGTCGCAAAAATTCAAACCTCATTACTTTTTTACAAGATATCAACCAGATTTCTTTTGAACTGCTGAATGCTAAAAAAACAACACACTTTTACTTACTCTCAATGAACAGGAGAGACGATTATGGCAAGAAAAGTCTGTTCTGAAGTTCGAGGGAGTTTGCTAGCTTACTTATTAGATTTACTTATTAGTTTGGTTAAAGAGTAACTCAGTATGGCCAAGAATCCATGAGTCATGAAGAATTCAAACCAGTATAAAAAGTGAATAGTGAAAACTAATTAACAACAGTAATAATAATACGTCAGAGCAACAATTGTGTCATAGTGTAAAATTGTGAAAGTGAACTAAATAATGACCTGTTTCTTGTGTTCACTGACCGGTTTCATCCCCCTTCGATGCAGTAACGAGCTCGTTTTGCTTGTGCTTTGTGAACTTTGTTGCATCGTTTCCTTGGAAACACCATAGACGCATGGACTTTGTCAGAATCCTCCAAAATCCAGTTGGCACTCGGCTCGTTCACCCCCCTCACTCAGCCCCGCTCTTTCAGCTCTTCTCCTCCTTCTTTATTGTGCGACCGGTCTTTCCTTCGACTGAGGCATTGGCTCTTCCTGCTTAAATAAATCCCCTTATTCAAAGTATTCTCTCAGTAAATCCATGTTTGCTTCTCACAGAGGAGTTAGGGTTTCATGTTCCAGGTCCACTGCAGTAGATATAATTTACATATATATATAAATCTCACTTTATATCTCATTTATAGTGACTTATTTAATAAATGTTCAAATATGTTAGCATTCCAGGTAAGTGTCTTCTGCAAAAGTGCACGTATATAAAAAAGGCCATAGGGTTTTCTGAGCTGTCTAAGTATGCATAAAAAATAAGTTGATTTTGTTTCATCCTCGCTTGACTCCACAGCACCTTAACACCTGCAAGAAACACAAAATTATTATATGACTATTATCATCGGCACCACAACTGTCTTAGGTAATGAAAAGGTGTCAGTGAGTGGAGTTGCTACCTGATGCAGGTCCATAGTTACTCTCATTAAGGCCAAAGAATAAACGCTAAAGAGAAAAACAAAAAGAGGAACAAAAACTAAAAACACAAAGGGTTTAATCAAAACATGAAAGAAAAGAGAGGAGAAGAAGAAGAAGAAAGAAAAAGTTAAACAGTAACACACGACCTCAGTACAATCACATTCTCTTTGCCTTGTCCAGTTTAAGTTCACAGCCATGACAGGGAAACAAATAAGATTGGCACATGTACCTTTTCCTCTATATCTTTTATTTGTCTCTTTTGAAAGTCAATCCTGTCCTCCAGCTCTCTAATTCTCTGCAACGTAAAGACAGAAGCGGTAAGGGGTGGTGGTGTACGAAAAAAGCAAAGAGATGTTAGACAGTTCATAAAAACACCTGTAATCAGGCTGCCTCCTCTCTATCATGCCCTCTGTCTCCATGGCAGCTGTGTTGGGTCAAAAAAGAGCTGCCATGGCAACTGAAGAGCTGATTCAACTATTAACACATGGACCGACTCCAGCTGCTCATCCTTTGACCTGACTCTTTATTTACAACACATTTTTAAACAGTTCTCTGTTGATGTCAACAGAAAGACAGGAGAGACTACAAATTCACTAAGGAAACTTAAATAGCAGCAATTGACCTTGGCTTATTAAGTCAAACAAATCAAGTTCAACAAAGCACATTTAAATATAATTAAGAGTGGTATAGGTATAGGTATAGAGAAGCGTTTAAACAAAAGTATGAAAGCATTTCTGGACTCAAGTGCCGTTGCATTGTTCAGTATAATTTTACATTACAGCACAGTAACAGGAAGTGAATCGTATAGTAATAATTGGAGTTGATTATTTGTTTTGTGCACTCTGACTGTGTGAAAACAGTTATCACCTTGGGGACAATAAAGAAACCAACTAACAAACTATAATTTACAATAGGGAGGTAATTCAGTAAGGACATCTTATTTCTACAGAAATCATCAAGTAGTAGCTTAGTAATTACAATGAAAATATAAGTGTGGGACGAACAAAATAAGGGAGAACTTAACAAGCTATGGTCTGGATATTAATTTGGAAATAACATGGTATTACTTTCGGTGAGTGCTTTTACATGCACACTAAAAAAAACAATTACTGGCAATAATCTGGTAACTGGAATAAACTGGTTTAAGGTGTATACATGTCTCTAAGAAATCAGATTATTGACAGAAACCTAGGTGTGTTAAACAGGTTTTCCAAAATCCAATAACAGCAATAAACTGATAATGAAATTGGTTTATTCTGTTTACATGAGCACTTGAATAACCAGATAACCACCAAAACACGATAATAATCAGTATTTTAGTGTGCATGTGAGCACACTCATTATATCTCATTATTGTTGCCATTGTTATTATGAAGCTGGGAACTGCATTAGAAAGAAGATGGTATTACTATAATATTACCTCCCCATTATTGTGTTGCTACTGCACTGTAATGTAACGTGATAGTGATTGTTAAAAATGCATTTTAGTCAGTTAGTATGTATTTCATGAGTAGCTGGTTAATAAAGTTAAGTCAAATGAAGTCTGTTGACATGGTGAGTGAGTAACACACTGTGTGACAGATACTGAAGGAGAGGGAGGGTGTATTCAGATCACAGTGACTGACACACAAACACACACACAGAGACACAGAGACACAGAGAGTGATTTTGTCTCACTTCCTCACTTACATGTAGAGTTACAGGTACCACACACAGGGATACTGCATCTTTTTCACAGCACCAGAGGTCTGGTGGGGTCAGGCGAGCAGATTGGGCTCAGTAAACCTGACTCCTCCTGTTGTAAGCCTTACCTGTTGGGCCTGCTGTAGGAGCACCATGCGCTCCTGTAAGATCTGACTGTCATACTGCCGGCTCTGCCGGAGAATCTGACGCCGCAGCTTGTCCACGGCGAGCCTCAGCTCCTCCCTCTGCCTGTCTGTCAGCGACTCAGCCACTGCTCGACATGCCGGCTGCTCCTGCTGCAGAGCGCTATACAGCGTGGCCTCCAGCTCCTCGATCCTCTGCACAGGCATCCGCATACACACACACACACACACACGTACAAAAACACACATGGACGTGCACGTGCACATGCAAATACGCACAAGCATGCACAGAAACACACACACACAGAGACAGATAAACACAAACACACACACACACTACTGTGACCATGGCAGATATGGAGAAACACTGTTCCACTTTATATTGGGAGTTAATATTTACACGTGACCTTCACATGGTAACTTCATTCTTTTTTTACCTTCGTAATTTCTTCCGAAAATAGTTGATTTTACCATGTGAAAACCACACTGTCACCAGCACAATATGAAGTGGGACCATAAACACAAACCAACAACAAAACTGACCAAATAAGATGGTTAGAGTTACATGGAGAATTGATTAAAACCTATTTAAGTCAAAAGAATCCAACTTTATAAGTAGATTCTAAATCAAAAGGTATTTATTTAAGGTATAATATATCAGTGAGTAGCTTTCCGGTGAAGATGAATAAACATCAGGCCAATAAAGAAGAAGCCAGAAACTCCAGCCAATTCATTTTTCTTCGATTGCTCACAGATATTTAGACTTGAGCAGTAAAAGATGCAGTATCCCAACACGATGTGACAATTACACCCTTCATGGAGCATGTTGAATTCATGGTGTTTAATGGGATCCTAAATGTTATCATGTGCCATGCTGAGATGATAATATTTGCACCTCTGCATTCTGGATTTATCATGAACCATTATGCCTTGAACGTTGTTATCAATAAAAAAAAAAACATGGGTGCAGTTTGGTCTATGAGAGCAGCTTTGGTTATTATCTGCATAAAGGGACAAAGGCTCCATACCATGTAGGCCTGGTCCAAGGCCTGTTTCCTGTAGTCCAACTCCTCCTCCAGAAATCCCTTTTGCTTACTGAACAGCTCCTGCAACAAGTATCACAACTGAATAGTACAGAACTGATTGATTTAAAAGCCAATATCGGCTTACTGACAATTATTGGAGCAAGAAAATGCAGTTTTGTGTTTATATAACAATGAAAAGTCAAGCATATACACCCGTCATCATGAAAACAGACTGTTAACTGTACCTTGTCATTTTCCAGATCAATCATCTTCTGTGTGAGTGCTGCCTCTGTGTTATCTATTTGCTTCAACCACTGTAAAGGGGAAACAAAGGATGAATGTCTCTTCTGAAGTGAGAAAATATTGTTATTTTTCATCCAAATTACTCAAATGTAGTGGCTTTATTTCTTTTATTATTAATATTTCTATTTTATTTAACCCTTTTATACAGGTAATCTAATTGAGAAAAAAGAATCCACAGTGTGTGAGAAACTGACCTTTTCACACAGCGATATCACTGTTCCTGCCTGGATCACAGCGACCTGCTCCTCATTTCTGAGATTCTACAGAAAATATAAAAAGCTGGAGTTGACATGAATATCACCCAGGTTTGTAATTAAAAAAAAAAAAAGAGGCACTTATCACAGTTATAATCCAATTCTGCATTTGAACTCACTCCATTGTCCCCAAGGATATCCAGCTTCTTCATCAGCTCAGGGATGATGACATCCTGCACAAGTCAAACATCATCATAAGTGAATGTGAAAGAGTCTTAAAGGAAAAAAAGACCGTGTTTTGTGATTGTGATCTCACCTTCACTCCCTCCTGGCGGCAGTAGATCTGCAGGGCACTGCTGCTGTTCTCAGGAAACGCAGCCATGTGGAGATTAAGGGCAGGAGATCTGCGCTCCCTCTCCTACAGAAAGGAAACACAATGTTAGTCGTGCACACGCTTAAATAACTTAAAAGACTAGAGTACTACAGACCACTTTTAAGTTTGTCATTGGGTGTGAGCAGCGAGACAAAAAAATGTGAATGACAGATACTTAAAATAAATGAGAGAAAAAAGGGGAGTGAATGAGGGAGTTACTTACATGACACTCAAAACATGGCCAGGAGCTTCCAAAATGAGGGAGGTGGAAACCCAGTGATTTAAATGAGAAAATCAAGGCAAAAATAAGGGATTTAAAAACACATGCAAAAAAACTCATGACTGATCAAATTTAGAATCGGCTGATACTAATGCAATCATTATCATTCCTGCACATATTTATTAGTAACTTCAATATTACAGATACATTTCTTTAGCATTTACACATGAATAAAAAACAAAAACAACTCAAACTTCATTCTCAATTTATCCAGTACACAAATGTTATGATGAAGAAAACAAAGAAAACATGGGGACATCCATGCAAAATTGAAACCGAAAAAAAATGAATGATGGGAACAGGTGGTGAACTTAAATATTTCTTTTATTATCTGAAAATTAGATTCATCATAACACAACATTCTTTGGTTTAAAAAATATTCCAGTTCAGTGCCGTAAGTTTACACACAGCTGCCATGCAAAACAAGAAAGATTTTAAAAAATAATAATAAAATAAAACAAGTGCAGAGGAGAACTCAAGTGAAACATCTGTCTGTGTGTCACTGTATGTAGGTCTTTCGTCTGGAGCCGACATTGTTGTTGTCGCCTCCTGGTGACAGTTTGATGTTGGTACAGTCTCTTACTTCCAGTTCCAGCACCCTGAATTCCAGCAGCTCGTTCTGGTCTCGAGCGTCCTGAACCTCGGCCTGGAGCCGCGACTCTCCCTGCTGCAACGCACACATCTACACACACAAACTAAAATTAATCTACTTTACATTTATTTAACGTATTCAGCTTGTGTATACCCAGATTCAGAATCACTGCAGAAGCACAGAATGTCTATTCCACAGAATGAGGCAATTTTGTGTTAAAAAATGTCTTAAATATTAAAGTCTACCTTCTCGTGAAGTTCCTGGTTCGTTCGGAGCAAGAACTGCTTCTCCTCCACCCACTTTGAGTCCTGTCATAACAACAACCAAACACAACATCATCACTGGCAGGAACAGGAAAGATAAGACTTACAGAAAACACATTGTGATGCATCGACATTTCAAAAGGACCTGTGTAAAAGTACCAGACACAGATAGGGGAAAAGCGTGGCAGCAGTACTTTATTGATCCAGAGAAATGAAGCCCACTCCAGAGATAACAGAGAAAACAGAGCTGCGCTCACTGTCATCACAATAAAAAGGAGAAACAGAACATGATCTGAGATGAAAAACAGCAGAGCACCAAATCAAAAGCTACAGTGGAACAGGCAACAGAACGTGCAGGTACAAAAATAACACCAAAGAAAAACAGCTCAACAATAAAACACATAACAGTGGTGGTACAAACCCCATAGTATTAATTCTTTAACAACTTAAATGTGTTTTTGTTGTTGTTATACAGTTTTTCTTCTGTTTGGATTAGTTCTCAATACCACTGGATTACGATATTTATTAATCTACTCACGGGCTGACATCAATCAAAGTAGTTTACGCCACCTCGCTGTGAAAAGCTGTCAGGACAGAGCGTGAGGCAGAGCATGCAGGCAACAGAGCTGGGACACCACAAATGCAGGAAGTGACATCACAGGAAGATGCAGGACACCTGGTCAGCGTAGCGCCAGCCCACGAGCAGAGCAGCCAAACAGACATGCAGGAGGGCCAGTGAGAGCAGGACCAAAGAGCTCCTGTCCCCATCCCTCGTCTTTGTTACCTGTCCCCGCTCTGCCAAAGCCTTCTCCAAGTCGACAATCTTCGCCTGGCAGCTGCTCAGCTCCGACTGCAGCTGCTCACGCGTCTGTGGGAGAGAAGGTCGGCAATCAAAGACGAGAGGGAACAGAACAGCGCGTTAAAGGCTAAAGAACAGCTGGGGCGGTAGTTAAGGAAGCAGAGGAATATAAAGTGCTGCTACAAACCCTGGCTTCCCTCTCAGCATCCAGAGAGCCTCCAGTCTGCTCCTGCAGGAGGGCGTAGGCACGCTGAAGGGCCTGGTATTCTCTGGTGAGCTGACGGAAACGAAGCTCCGACTCCTCACGGGAAAAGCTCTGTGGAATCAAGAGAGGACAGGTTAAGAAAAACTGTTGTTTTTTTTATTATTATTGTATTATTGTTTTGTCTTGTTTTTTGTTTGTTTTTTTCAACAGCACATTTGCTTAACGGAGTGAACAACAGAATCTAATTTATATCAGTGATTCCCAACTGGCATTACAGGCAGGACACGAGAGACAAATAATAAAGAAATCACATTTTAAAAAGTTGCTTTGCAAATTGCATTCAATGGGAACTATTATAATAAAACACACATATGAATATATGGACTTTATATAATTGTTGTTTTGTACCGTCAGATGTTATTCTCTGTCTGTTAATGAAATAAATGTTATGGATGGAAAGTTGTAATTTAAGATTTAAAATGGGCCGTGCCATTTGGTACTGGCTGGTGTAATTAAGTCATTGTTTTTTTTAGCAAGGCAATCAATACACTCTTTTTTTTTCTTACCTCTTCCAAGTCTTCCTCTGGTGTGGCAGGCGTGCGATCGGTGAGGTCAGTGTTGTAGGAAGTGAGAGATGAGGTTTCAGAGTCTACGGACTCCTCGTCAAATCCAAAATATGTCTCCACAACATGCCTCTGCAGAGAGGAGTAGAGGAAAAAATGTGTATGTCAACACCATTTTCATTTAAATAAAGAACAAATTCTACAGAATAAGCTTCCTTTTGTTTTTTCTAAAACTTGTACAAAGTCTCTACAATAAGTGTTTACTTCTGTCTTGTAGTTTACTTTTCAAAACAATTCAGAATCCTCACCATCGTGTTTATAAGTCATCTCTTGGCAACCAGAGAAGTAAAGGCAGACCAGAGCACAAAGGCAAATGAAGGACGAGAAGTAGAGGATAAGAAGGAGGTATTCTGTCATGGTGCTACAACGATGAACAAAAACCTCAGACTGTTTCAAACATATTTTTGTTTTTTTGCTGGTTAAGTTTCTATATCTGCTGTCCTGCCCGTGCAGCTTTCCAGAACACTCCCACACAAAATGGAAAAAGCAAATGACAAAGCTTCTGGTCCTTAAAAACTCCTACACTCAAAGTCAAAACGCCGGATTATGGTTCTTCTCTGATCTCAAGTGATGCATTTCTTCGTTAAAAAAAAAAATCCCAAAAAGAGAAAACAAACTTCCAGGGTGCAAGTCCGAGTGCCAAACAAGCGCCCTGTATCCACCTCGCCAAGGTGACAAAGCGTCTCCAGCAGGGAGGGGAGATGATCGACTCCTCCTCTTAACGACACCAGAGACTGAAATATCCCCTGATGTATGAGCCCAAACATGCACATGAACACAGGCATCACCGCAATTATCATAATAATCTACTCATTACTCCCACAAAAGACGGCACAGTCAACCAAAGATTAAAAAACCCTGATTATATCACAGTTTTTCCCCACAAACAAAATACTAAATGTTCACCAGCAGAAAAACCCATATTCCAACTGTGGGGACGCCTCATGTGTGTTCACTGTGATGCTCCCAGCAGCGAGAGATACTATTATGTTAATCCCCTGAGCTCAATTAAACCCAGAGACACTCCCATAATATGCAGGCATCAGTCAACCATAGTCGCTAAGTTACACATCACTGGACATTTGAATACTCCTGTGAGCACTTACTTTTGACAGTTTCAGAGGTTTCCTCCTGTTCTTCTTCATCACCAAACGGTCACGTTCCTTAAAACGAGCACACAGAAGATCAATGTGTCAAAGTCAAGATCAGGCCAACACCTGACATTATAGCTCAATCACTGTCAAATGTAACTCAGATAAAGTATTTAACATGGACAGTATACAATATAATGACATGAATAACACATGAGGGTTATGAAAGCAGGTGGCAACCAGTCTTAATGTCACCAATAAAATCTAAATTTTTGAAGGGTCCACATTTGGCCAACATCATGTTGACGTTTTGCAGCTGGCAGTTCAGATGAGTCATCTACAACCAGGCTCCTACAGGGGGCGATACACACTAGTGTGTGCTTATATTTGCCATGCTTTATCATCTATATAAAGCAAGTTGTGTCTGTATGTCTGTGACGGGCATATCTTGCTGACCGTTAGTCAGATCACCGTAAGATTTTGGATATGGGTTAAGCATGGTCCGATGGTGTGCATCCTTGATTTTCATTTTTTTTTGGGAGGAATTTTCGCTGATTTATCATGCTGCACTTATGCTGATTAATCACACTACACCAGGCAGGCAGCGGCTCATCAGCAGCAGCTGCGCTGTCTGAGCGGGGAGGTGGGACTGAAGAGGCTGTCCTCACGGTGGGCGAGACGTATTCACACGGTTCACCGCAGAACATGATGTTATAGTGAAACGACGAAGTCGGTGTCCATTCACCAATACGCGAGCACATATTTATTCAGCATTAGCATGCTACTACTTTGCGGCTGACTTGGCGAACCTGTTTCCAAAGGTAAGCTAGCGAGGCTACGATTAGCATTAGCGTGGGGCTAACATAATACAAACACACTGTGCAACTTCATTAGGCACAACGCAATTTTTTTAAATTTTTCGATTAGCATTAGCGTATCTAGCTGTTGTGACCGTCAGCCATGCCAGTACCTTATGCATTAGATAGATAGATAGATAGATAGATAGATAGATAGATAGATAGATAGGTAGGTAGGTAGGTAGGTCGGTCGGTCGGTCGGTCGGTCGGTCGGTCGGTCGGTCGGTCGGTCGGTCGGTCGGTCGGTCGGTCGGTCGGTCGGTCGATCGATAGATAGATAGATAGATAGATAGATAGATAGATAGATAGATAGATAGATAGATAGATAGATAGATAGATAGATAGATAGATAGATAGATAAAAATTAATGAAACCAGCTAGAAGGGGAAAAGGGCATCTGACTCAGATGGTTTATGTAAAATTCAGACCTGCGTGAGCTCGTCGATGATGCCACGTTGCTCAGCAATCTGTAGCTTGAGAAATTCCACTTCTTGTTCTTCATGGGCATGACTGAGGTCTGTGAGCGAGCTCGGCCGCTTCAGCTGAGGCTGAATGGACTGTTGTTGTGAGGGCGGACGAGAGGCTTTTTCCTTCTGAAGGAGGGTTGTGCAAGAGAGAGAGAGAGAGAGAGACAGAGAGAGAGAGAGAGAGAGAGAGAGAGAGAGAGAGAGAGAGAGAGAGAGAGAGAGAGAGAGAGAGAGAGAGAGAGAGTGAGGGATCACACATTTGGACACTTGATATTACCATAACATAATGAAAATTCTCTTATGACTTTTTAAAGTGGCAGATTTACACCCCACCACCCTCATGTGGAGGATAAAGCGGTAAAAGATGGATGGATGGAGAGAGAAGAGAAGAGAGAAAGGAGAGATATGCTATTCCTCAAATAGCCACTAGAGGTCCTGTTTCTATTCAAATGGATTTCCCAGTGACATCTGGTCCACACCAAAACATCTACTGTGGAGAGCAAAGCTCAAATATCTGAAGTTTGATTTCATCTTTAAACAACAGAGATCAGCTGTATCACACGTCTGGGCGCAGCTCACCATCTCAGCGTTGTCGCGGCTCAGGTTCTTCAGTTTCTCCTCCATGCGTTGCAGGGTTTGCAAAAGGTCGTCATTCTTCTTCGACAGCCGCTTGTTCTTCTCAAACATCGGCTTCATCTGACTCTCTGCCTCACGAACTCTCTTCAACTGGACAGAGGCAGGAAATAAAGGGGAAACAATGGAATCTTACGTCTTTTCCTGTAGTGACAAGGTAATGGCTGCAGGGAGGGTCTGGAAAAAATGTGCATTTTATAAAAATTTGGAATGGTATGTAAATGCATGTGTATTTATCTGTGTGCTTTTGCAGCATGCCTAGAATCATTTCATGTATGTACTTTTGCAAGTGTGTTCCTCACTAGTTCATTCCTCTCGTCAGCCAGCAGGGCATTTCTGTCCTCCAGCTTCCTGATAACGGAGTGAAGCTCCGCGATCTTCAGCTGGAAGCGTCTCATGTCGCGTTCCTCGGCCTCCTGTTGAGCAGGGGGCAGAGCAGAGGAGGAGGGACATATAAACTAAAAACAAAAAAGGGAGAACATGCAGGCAGCCAGGTAATGGAAGTGGATGGGACAGAGGGTGGGATGAAGGATGGGGTGGCGTTTAACAGTTAACACTATGAACCTCTGTCAAGTGTCCACATGCTTTCAATGACTTATCAGACATAACATAAAAAGTGGGGATTGGTTTTAATATCGCAACTGATCAGTATCTTGTATATTTGATCAATATCTTTAATGAATAATAATAATAATGCATTTTATTTGGAAGCGCCTTTCATGGCCCTCAAGGTCACCTTACAACAATGCTTGAACTTAATTAAATCCTCCAAAATTGCCTCGACAAGGAAACAAAATGCTAATTAATGGAATTACATTATACAATGAAACACGTCTCTAAATACTATTTTTCAAATTAGAGCCCACACAGTCCGTTAATTATACTATAATAAGATTGATTTGATAATAAACCGAGTTGAAATCATGGCTATATTGACAGTCATTTTTAATTGTATGTTTTGTGTATGACACTACATGAAATTCATCTAAGATTTTAAATAAAGAGTAGATTATTAAAGATAAATTAAAGATAAAGAGACTATAACCTCCCTTTCCCAAGCATGACAGGGAACTACGGTGGCCTTCACATACCAGAAAGGATGCAAGAAACTAAGCTTCAAAACACAAAATGCACACTGGTTTGTCAACATGAAGGCTTAAGATTGAACTTTAGTACATATAAAAGGTTTATTCGTAGGCTTATTTCTATTCTATTCTTTTACTTTACAGATTATACACTTATAAAAACATTCTTTCTGGGTGATATATTCAGTTTCTGCCAATGAACTGTCCTAAATGTTACACGCAGGCCTTTAAACTGTAATTTGACGACTACAATTTGTGACAATTGATTGTGGGATCATAACTGTCAGATTATCTATAATTATTAGAGCACTAAAATATGTGTTTTAATAAAGAGTAATAAGCAACATGAGAGGCAAACAAAATAGATGTGGTAACCATGGAGATGAGAGAACACACTGATCCTTACAACACAAGTTTCTGTTCAACACTGATAATTGGATTATTTATATGTGCATTTGTGACTGAATCAACAGTAACAATGTATAGTGTGATCAACACGAAAGTCATTCTTAAAAAGAAAATACTAATGCACTCTGTTTCCTTTCAATATAATATAATGGAGTAGTATTTACCTGGTTGTTGAGCTGGTCATTGTTGTCTCCTAGCCCCGGAACAACCTCTCTCTTTGGGCTGCCGTGGTTGTGTCTCTCAGCCTCTCGTACCTGGCCCAGCTGCTCGTCCAAAGATTCCTTCTGGAGCTGAAGCTTCTTGGCATAGCCGGCCTGCACGCCCAGCTCTCTCTCCAGAGCACACACAACACGGTCCTTGGCCTTCAACTCATCCATCTACAGCAGATATGAGAAGGAACAGGAGTTTTGAATGGTGGAAAGAGTCAGTTAAAGGTGCATTTAATTTTATAAATCTAAAGCAACTGGCCATAAAATCCTCCTAATATGTCACAGAGACTCAGGAATAATGTTCATATAACAAACTGAACTCACCAACAACAACAGTACAGCCAAAATATTTGCATTAAATAAATATTTTGCAGACTGCATATCATGTTTATGTTTTGAAATCATGTTTTTGGCATGTGGCGCCACCCACTGCCATCTACCACTCATTGCAGTCAGTAGAGTCTCAGCTGCCGAGCAACCACGGGTTGCCAGTTACGTCAGAAAACGAAACCTAAAAGACCCCAGTATTTTGAATTTGAATGTAGTAACTGTTTTTGGCCACATTCTTACATATGACACCTTTAAACAATCAATAAGGTGAATAAATTACACAGATACTGGGTTTTCTTAAGATTATGCTGCAGAATTGACTTGTGTGAAATTCAGAAAAACTTTCTTCATTGCACGTTTTGAAACCAATGTGTGAGTTTCTGGTTTACAAGAACTCTCCAGTCTAAACCTTCAGTCTGAAAACATCTATTCCCAGTAGCAGGGCACAGAATGAGTGACTAACAGTGTTTTAGCTCTTAAAACATTGCCGTCCAGCTCTGATTAATTTATGAGGCTTTGTTCTCAGTCTGCATATCCACAACTTCGTTCCCACTTCTACCTCCTATGGCATTTTGCTATTTAACACTGGTATTTCCTGCACAACTTCCAGCCCATCAATCAGCCATGCTTTAATCATCGACACGGTTTATTGTGGTCAGGCTGAAGGACTAAAGCGGGTCTTCAGACTTGTGTTCACAGATAGGAACCACATGGTGAGACAGACAGAGCGGCAGTTAGCCTCCAAACGTCATGCACCATTAACAAGATAAACTCTGAAGTTCAGGAGCAGGAGAGCAGATGTTGGTGTGCGATATTAAAATATGGTCACCTGCCACTGAATGATAATAATATGACTGATAGTTTTGGACTATATTTTGCAGACGGACATCACAGGAAACATTTTGCAGATAATATATGGATTTTTTCAAAGATTTTTCAAGAGTTTCAAAGATTGTGTCACAAAATGTCTGAACTTGTTTGCTTATTTTTCTATAATCTGTTGTGTAACACCCTAAGAAAGGTTCAGTCAACAGTATGTTTACGACGTTATGTAATGTCATTCCCGCAGCACTTGGTCTCACCACTCGGCGGATGTCTTTCTCGCAGTCCCGTTTGATACGATGCACCTCATCCTGGTGCTGTTGGTAGGCTGTGCGCAGATCTGCAGCTTTGGCTTTATCAGCCTGCAGAGCATTGGCCAGTGCCTCCTCAGCCTGTTTCCTGGCCGTCTTCTGTTCCTGGATCTAAAAACACCCCACACACACACACACACACACACACACACACACACACACACACACACACACACACACACACACACACACACACACACACACACACACACACACAGCAACAATATGAATACACAGAAAAACAACAAAGAGAGTGACACTTCATAAACACATGTTCTATCTCATTAAACAGTTGTGGTGATAGATGCTCCGTTTGTGCAGAGAACCACAACGAAACAATGGCTTGGCAACATGCTTTTCCACCCTACTTCCTGTTTTTCAGCAAGAACATTTCAAAGGTTTACCCAGTCTTGTATCTGCACAGACACACAATATACACAAACACAAAATGGCTTCCCTATTCTAAAGCTCCCAGTGGCCTCAGGACAATGGTCAACTTTTAGCACTCAATGAACACATGTTTTATGAGAGTATAACTTTAGAATAATAAAACCCAAAGGCAGCCAATGCAAATGAGAGTTAATGCAAATATTCAAGTTATTCCAATATTGAAGTGTGGCTACTGACACAGGCTGAGCTCTAATTTATGCAGTTGCAAAAATGCTACAACCTACCTCCTGCTGTAGCTTAATCCTCTCCCCATCGAATGCCCTCCTGGCCTCCTCCCGAGCTTCTAGAAGAAGAGCATTTTTCAGCTTGTCTGCAGCTCCGTCTCGCAGCGCGTTCACGAGCCCCTGAAGTCTCTGCACCTCCGTGTCTCGGATCTTGATGGCCCGCGCAAGCTCGACTTCGTGCTGCCGCGCCAGGGACTCGCGCGCGTTCCCTATCTCTCTGAGCTTTTCTTCGTGGAGTTTGGCGCGCAGGTCGGTGAGCGCCACTGCGTGTTTGTGCTGCTCGAGCTCCCGAGCCTGCCGCTGCTCCTGGAGACGCTCACGCAGCTTACACACCTGGAAAAAGAAGCAATACGTAAATCTACTCCTGTCGTACTGTCATCAGGGCAGGACAATCTGTTAATCCATTTGCCTAAAGTATGAAGTGCTCAGAAACTTTAACTCCTAACAGTCCAAAACAAACTACACAAAAAGCAAATAAGTGAAGATTTATTCTGGCTAATCTTTACTACATCTTACCTTGAATGTTTAAATGAACAGATGCTTTTACAAATTACAGTGCAAATATGTTCAGTTTTCCTCTGAAACAGTGAAACTTGATCCAGCTCTTGTGGCGTTACAGTGACGCGCTGACATGTTCATCATCATTATTTACACAGGAGGTAAATGATCTTGTTCCTCAGCCTCTATTGTAATGATTTACAGGTAACTTCCTCTCAAATTTCACTCCCATTATTTTTGTGCACAAAGCCTCCATCTCTTCTTTCTCCTCTGCCTCTCACCTTGCTCCGCTCCTGATGCAGCTCGATTTGGATGTCCATGATTTTGCTCCTCAGCTCCTCATTGGTGGTTTGCACCGACTCGGCCATCACCTCCGACTTCTCCGGCTTCCGTCCCTTCTTAAGGGGCGGGGCCGCAGGAGGTGTGGCTGATGACATAGCACTCTGGCCTCCCAATCAGGATGGACATAGAGTGCCAGGTGTGGAGAACTGGAAGAGTGTTAGGTCACTGGTCCCCCCTCCCTGCAAGACCCTGCATCACCATCACCATCAGTATGTGGTTGGCAAGTCTACATCATTGCTGGAGGATGCTGAGGGTTTCTGTTGGAGAGAGAAAGGGACACAAAGGTGAAGAAAAGATTAGAGATAGACCGATAGGGTTTTTCCAGGCCGATACCGATTATTAGTAGTCAAGGAGGCCGATAACCGCAATATTCGGAGCCGATATTCATTTTCAGTAAAAGTTAAAATATGGGCGTCAAAATGTTGAATAATACAAACACCTGCAATTAACTTTGTTTAAACGCCTTGAAGCATATGTTTATTAAACAGCTTTTCAGATTTGAAACACATTAAAGGTTTTTTTTTATATCTTAGACAATAGACATCTTTGTTTTAAAAAATGTGCAGGAAGCTCCCAGGACCAGCAGCATGTCTTATAAAGTTAAATGAAAACTTCAACAAATAAATAGCTCCCTAAAGTTTACTAATTTCAATATAAATGAAATGTTATTTTAGCTTTCACTTATCTTTGTTCAAACAAAAACAAAAAGGGAGGGAGTTCCCAGGGTTAGCAGGATCTATTATAAAGTTAACTGAAATGTTAAATAAATAAATTGATCTCTTATCAGCCATCGAATTTAAAAAAGGCCTATATATGTCAAAATGCCAAATATCGGCGCCGATAATAATCAGCCCCTGTCGATAATCGGTCTATCCCTAGAAAAGATGAAAAAAGTGGGTTACACTAAAGTACTTTGCAAAATACTCAGCCTGGGGAAAAACATACTATTTTTGGGTTTAACATTTACCCTCTCCTCTGTCACCCAATTCTTTCTCACATATACACGTGGTGGCTCATTTATCATTATCCTATTTCAGTCCCTGGGTTGTACCTTAAAGCTCCACAGTGCATGAAAATGTGCCTGACCTCCATCGTTGTGATCCCTGGCCTCTAACATCTCACTGGCCCATCTCTCACTCTGCATCCTTTTACTCTGATGCACCCTGACATCCCACAAACCCACAGATCCTAACGTGTCACTGTCCTGCTAAACATACAGAACACAGGGCGAGCATCAAATGTTCGACGGAACCACACACAAACCACGGCAAATAGGAGAGGATTTAACGTAATCGCTGCTGCTTTTGCGATGCAAAGCTGCGGTTTGTTAAAGCGGCGTCTTCAACTATTTCTATTGGCTGTGGTGGAACAGACACGTCGCTACAGTGACACACATTCACTCAGTTTGAAAGCAGATTCCTCTAATCTCTTCCTGGAATGAATTGTAACCCAATAACCTTCAATGCCTTTCGGCTGTTCATTAAATAAATAATGCAATGATGAGAGAGTTGAAGCATTTAGACTGCAGGCAGGCACCTCTCGTTTTTTCTACACACACACACACACACACATTATCGGCCATTCATACAACATACACAGATGGCAGCCATAGTTGCCAAGGCAACCCTTGCTCTCAAAAACTCTATTCCTCTTGTCGCAAAGGATGATGGGAAGGAGGAGCGTGATGCTGGATTTGAAACACACACACACAGACATGGCGTGCACATCGTAAAGAGAGGCTTCTCATGTATAAAGACATTTTTAAAAATGCTCATGAGTAGAACCTGCATGCACGACGCTGTTATCCAGTGTCATCTCTGAGACGAGGTTGACTGAGAGACAGAAATGCAACGATGCTGGGGGGCAACCAACCTTTCCTGCACACGGATATTCACAGCTAGAAAACCAGTGGAGACCGGAGAGAAAACAAATCAGACAGAGGAAATTAGCCCTTAAAGAGAAAAGAGTAACCGAGAGAATCAATGATTCCCACCCTCTCTAACCTCGGCACATTCCTTCACCCTCTCTTGCTGGCATGGTGATGTTAGCGAGCAGAAGCAATTGCTGATGTCACTGTCATTCATAGAGAAAGAGAGAGGAGGGGAAGGGGAGATTCACACTGAAAGCTCCGACACAAGCACATGTTCTCCGAGTCTTCCACAGACACAAACAGTAGATGCCAAAGCTGTCTTTGCTTCCAATAATAGATGAACGTGTTCATTTACAAGACGTCAATAAACCTATTGTGAAATCCCGGTACAGGGGGGTTTGCTTTGCACGTACATTAACAGGAACAAAATGTTTTCTGCACACTCTGCTCACCGTCACTGTTTCAGCGTGTTAATGCATGTCTGTGTCATTACCTGATACCAGGTGTACCCAAGCTGAAGTGTCTGACAGTCATGACAAATGGTTTCGCTCATTTTTCCTTCACAGGGGAAAGACAACGTCTGAATGCAACACAGTGACCAAAATCTGTCACATGATGCTTTTTTGTTCCTTTTCAGTGCAATAAGTCCAGAATTTGCCTACAATCGACATATGTTCAGCCTCAATCCCTAATTGCCATCTACCCCTACACAGTTCCCATGAAATGGAGCCACATGCTCCAAAGCTGCAGGGCAGGGAAGCTGATGCTTGACTTTTACGGCTCATGGAAAACCTGAAATGTTATACAGGAAACTGGAACCGTTTTATAGGGGCACCGAGAAGTTAACAAGCACCTTTGATGCTCGCAGAAGTAAATTTAAGCAAACAAAAGCGAGCACAAACCTTAAACTACTTAAACTGCCTTATCCACTACAAGCATAAACAGACAGTGCAGTCAAAAAAGGCTTAAAGTGCAAGTAAAATAGACAAACCTCTCAGCTATTGATCATTCCTGACATCGACCACATATACAACTCCACGTTGTATATAAATCATGACTCATTTAAATCAATCACAGGTAGAGCTAAACCATTTTACTACAAGACGGAAATGCTTAATAAATGCTCTAGCTGCAGAGAAGCTGCTTGAGAACTATTCTTCTTCTCCTTCAGCACCACTGTGTCATAATTATACATCGATCTAATATAACCAAGGCTCCTTAGGCCTGATCGTACTTTTCTTCTGTGAAAACAGACAACATAGAGTGACTCAGGAAGTCTGTTGTTCAGAATATTACACTGGTTGTTGGGTGTCTCAGTGTTTCCCTTTTAGTGGGTGGGTTTAAATGTGGAATATAAAACATTTTTTCTCATAATTTATGAAATAAATGTGGAAAACATGTGCACTGTAACACAAACAGCTGATGAATGATGCCCCCTGACTAAAAAAAATGCATACCACACACACACACACACAGCCATAAAACCTCATTGCCTTTTATTGTTTTTTGCACGTCTGAATTTAATTGTTTCTAGGACGTGTGGCGGCAGAGACAGGGAAAACTGGTGGCCTGTTTTTTTCAGCAGCCAAATACAGTATATACTACTATACTCCTAATATATATACTACTAAACTACTAATTGTGTAAGATGAGATATTCTTACGAAGACATTCTTATTAATGCAAAGCTGATTTATTGATTTATCAAATTATCATCTGATGCCCGTCTGTGATAATTAAAGTGTCACAAGTGCAATAATAAACCTGTTCTGTGTCTATAAACAGATACTGTGAATGTCCTTGTTTGAAATCACTGACATTGCGATAAACCATTCATACGGACTAATCCCTTCTGTATTGCGACTGCATCAGTAATGCAAAATATATAAATAATGTACTCGTTTTTAATTAGGTTATTGCAGGCTATAAATTAAATACTAAATAAAGTGATGGCTAGACAAAATACATGCCTGAACCCCCACATACACAGAGAGAGAGAGAGTGTTAACCATTAACTAGACACATTGACCCAATAAACACATAGCAGAGGTGCACATAGGAACTTAAACAAAGACTTCTCACTTCTCTGTGCAGGGTTGTAAATCAGCAGCGAGGGTGTGGACACAGGCAGACATCTACCTGTTTTTTATTGCACATGCTTGACACAGTTTTAACACAAAGTCAGGGACACATTATGAAACACACCTTATCAGAGGGAACTGGCCTGGCCACTCTTCAGACATCACTATACAAACACAGAGATACACTCAAGACACTGTAAAGATCCCTGGGTTATCCAGCCAAGTGTAACACAAGGAGAGTATATGACCTAAAATGTACTATGCCAGCAGAATGACTGCGAGTCAGTGACCCCGATGACTAGTCAACCCAGACAAATAAACAATAACACTCTATCTATCGCTCTATCTCACTGTGTGTAAGTGTGTTACACATAGCACTATTCATTTGTGCCGTTTACTTTACTGTAGCTTTAAAAATGAACCAAATTATATCTGAGTTTGTACATAATAAATGTGTGTATGCATGTATGCTTTTGTATGCATGGGTGCACTTCAGTGTGTGTGTGCAGTGATGGCTGCTCCCTTCTCTGAAGGACGTGATAGTACAGTGAGTAATGTGATTATCCTCATCGCTCTCTCTCTCTCTCCCTGTCCGACTACAGAAAACACCGGTCACTCACTCCTGGGTGGCTGCTATTTAACCCTCTTTACACCATAACCATCAATGCACTTGCTAAATCTGTTTGACTGCAGACTCGTCTCACCCCTCCCTCACACAAACCCCATCAGGAAACGTCAGTGGCTAACCAGAGAGGATGTTGTTTGCATAAGCTTCTGCTTCACATCGACGTTGTGTTGGCAGCACAAGATGGCAGCCTCCATGAAACAAGGTCTTTACCTAAAGTACAAGTAAAAGACTTATATTAAGGTGACAGAAACCAAACTATTTTATTTTAATGCAGTTATATAACTAACTTATGGGTAGCATATTCAATTTGTGTCAGTAACTCACCTAAATGTGAGCCACTGGACCTCTAAAAAAAAGATTTACCACACTGTTTTGCTACCAACCAAAGCAAAAGAGAGGAATGGGTTTAAGCCAGTGGGATCACACTGTCACTCAGTGCAGAATAAATTGGATACCTTACGTGAAAGATATGAGAGTGGTGAATGGCAGGGTAATGGAGGATGAACATGAACACATTAACTGGAGGGAACACAACATAACACTGAAATTTAAGGGGTGAGGACTAAGTGACAACCCGTCATAACGTCACTCACGGGATTATGAGGCCTCAATTTAGTTGCTGCCATGTTGACGTCCTGCAACCGGACGTTCACACTGGCATCACCTGCTGCAACCAGGCCGACTGTACGACAGCGGCTGTCAATCACGCTTAAATGTGCAAAAACGTTATTATCTATTTTCCACTAAACAAGGAACAAAATCAACAAACTTGACATTACAAAAACTGCAAATAGAGGAGCCCCTGGTTGCCGTCAAATTCTAACTTCCTATTTGGCTTCAGGAGGAACCCAGAGAAATATGTCCATATTTTATATAGGGATGGGAATCGGTATCAGTCAAAATGTAAAATCTGGTACAATCCAAAACTCCCGATATATATCACATGCTTCACTATACACAGACAGCAAAAGCATTTTAGCTGAGTCATGTTTGTTTATTTATTGACTTAACAGCTTCATAAATGGTCTTAAATCAGGCTAAAATCGGTATCGGTGGATACTCAAGTTTGTAATATCGGTATCGGACACACAAAAAAGTGGTATCGTCCCATCCCTAACTTTAAATACAGTCCGTAATGAGGATGAGGGGGACATTGAATGTAGTGAATGTAATTTAAGGCCATAATTAGTGGGGCTGATCAAACAGGAGCGTGCAGTGAAACACATGTTTGCTGTCCACTGGCTCACATTCATCAGTCTCCAGTGGCGCCTGCTTCAGAGCAGCAGAGCTGTGGTGACAGACAAGGAGTCTCTGCTCAGGAAGCGACACAGGAAGAGCATATAAGCTGGAGATATAAGGATGTGGCAATGAATGGGAGGTTAGAGGGTAGTAGACAGTGGTGGTGTCCGTCTGTCTGTCTGTCTGTCTGTCTGTCTGCCTGTCTGTCTGTCTGTCTGTCTGTCCAGTGTGCCAACCAACCACACCCCACGGCGACATGATATGTGTGGGGCCGCTGCAGCCGCATCACCATCATCATCAGCAGCATCATCATCATCATACTCCAGCCACAGAGGTCGGATGTCCTTGCATTCTGACGCTAATACTGTCACTATACAGCAGACGCTCCATGGTCACGGATGTCAAGCCTCCTAACGTAATGTAGGAGGTCGAGGAGCTCCTTGTGCATCCCACATGGATGTAGTCACATCTCAGTGTCGGTGGATGTGGGGCTCGGTGCCTGCTCACACACACAGGGAGCTTCTCGACTCTCGCCGAAAGCCCAGACATGATGAAGGCGGGTCGGTGGCTCGTTACTGCGCCTTTTTAACGCATGAAAACGGTTGTTTCACGCGTGCAGCGTTTAAATCCACATTAGAAGTTGCTCGAAAGAGGCGGGGGGGTGGGGGGGGGTGGACTTACCCGAAATGGATGCCCGGTCCGGTCTGGTCCGGTCCGGTGTGCTCGCACAACCGTTGCCGCTTCACATCCAGGAAGCTGCTCGAGCTTCAACCTTCTTCTGCGCGGAAAAGACGCAGCGCTACCGCTGACTTTGACAAACAGCGAGCCGCGAACAACTTTATCCGCCTTCAGTTCTCACCACAGCAGCTGGAGTTGTATTTCCCCCCCGCGTTAGCAGCGTGGTATTCTCCCGCTACACACACACACACACACACACACATACACGCAGCTCCAGGCTATCTTCTCCTCCGTCCGCCGCACGCTGACATTTTCCTCCACGCCCACACACACAAACGCACGCGCGCACACATACTGGAGTGCACGCGCGACGTCATCAGTTCCCTTACGTTTTCGTCCACAAAAAAAAACAAAAAGGTAAATAAATAAATAAATAAATAAATAAATAAATGAGCACCGAGCATCGACGGGCGGGACGGCGGGCGTCGCCGGTAGCGTGATAGAAGCGCGACACCTGACTGCGTGTTCAAGAATGACTCCGCGCGCGGTAAATGCGTGGACATCACGCACGCCGGCGAGAAAAAAAACGTGCAACGTCAGTGCGTGCGTAGAGTCAGAGTGGCACACACACACACACATACATGATGTCAACACAAATGTAGGACACACACATGTGTTTCTTATGTGAGGAGAGAGTCCCACTTTATGAACAAGAGAAAGGAAATAAGATAATTAAATTTAAATAACAACAACAATGCAATGATAATAATAGGTTCTAGCATTCTGAAGATTGATTATCAATGTATATGTTGCCATGTGATTACATCATTCTCTCACATCTTTACTTTTTATGTTGTTTTTAATTAGGTGCTTTATTAGTTAATTATTCTGAATAATTATTGAGATAATTCTATATCATAGTGCATAATATGTCTTAATGCTCTTTGGGTTGTTATTAAAGTAACATCACTACAGAAGAGAGAGAGTGGGGATATATGTACATTTATTTTATTTCAGCAAACCCATTTGTTAAATGAAGATAAAAACTATATATGAGCTTCTTCCAAAGAGAAAACAGAATCTGTTCACAACCAGAGAGAGTCAACATCAACTCAGACGAAATTAAACAGCATTTAGTTATAAACTGAATGTCAGTGAAGCGTGTGGATCTATGGAACAGCTGCACAGAGGAATTAAAGTCACCTATAACTTAACATTTAAAACCTTGACTATAAACAGGTAAATGAAGACAAGATACATGTGGTTGGGCTGCTATTTCACTTATTCTTATAAATGTGTTTAATATGTGCCAACACAAAAATGTATCTGCATTTATTTGTGTACCTGTGACCAAAATAAACTAACTAAATATAATTTCTCTTGATCTTGCTCTTGATGATGATAGTGGTGGTGCTGCGTTCTGTATTCGCAGGTACAGCAAAAGCAGGGGAATCGTCTGACAATATGAAAGTGGTGTGAAACCAGTTTGACCCAGATTCTGGGAGATGCAGTACTTAAACACATCTGTGTGTGTCCCTGACTCTGTCTGTCTGTGTGCCACTAACAAGATGCACTCTATCACCACAGCATATGCAGCACGTTGCCTTAGGGCTGGGTTTACATAAGTAAGGCGTGTGACAAGATGAGCTCACAGTCAGGGAGGTGAGACTCAATAAATCCAAATGATATCATGTTCAATGTCCACTCCTGCAGTGGTCGTTTACTCAAGCAGAGGTGGAGTCCCAGTTATTTACATGCACGGGACATTTCTGAGTGAGATAAAACAGACAAGCAGAGGGCTGAGTTTGTTTCGTATTCATTTGCAGATCCATTCGGTTTCCTGCCAAGGCCGGCAAGAGATGGAGTGATATTAAGTGAAAAATGTTGTGGCTGGAGATGGAGAGTGAGGGAGGGAGTGTGTCCTGTATTAGTTTCTCAAGAATTTACTCAGAGAGCGAATGTGTGTCAGGAATAAGAGAGTTGGGGTCATGAATGTTTCTGTTAAGGTGTTTCTTTTCTGTTCCAGCCTGTGTGGTGGTTTGTGAGTGGTTGCTTCTAAAATAAAAGTGGGACAACAGTTGATTTAATCGAAAACAAATAAAGAAAAGTGTTGCAACATTTTGCATCACAGTAACCTTGTGATCGGGCTTGTGATACCTCATGCACATAAAGGAACACCTCAGGATGTTATTGGATTCAGTGGAAAATAATCCTGTATTTTGTGTCAAAGACTTAGTTCACAGTTCTTCTCTATACGTTTGTATATCTCTGTTATTGTCTGTGCATAGTCAGCCTATACCAAATATTTTGCTAAGCTGTAAGATGCAAACGTATATGGAGTTTTTATTCACTTAACATAATCATCTTATGTTTTCAGCATTTCCATGCCAACGATCTGTAATAAGCTTAACATATTCATGATGGCTGGCAGTTTAAACTTGTTATATAGCTTTTAAAGGTAGCCTTTGGTATTCATGCCATTCACACAATGTGGAATGGCACATTTTAGGAAATTTCCAAACTGAGCTGTTTTCCAAAATGTAAAGCCGGGTTTAGGCTGGAGGCGTAATGACGTAATATTTTCATATGAGGATAATTAGGTTTCCTGGGACATTACTCACCACTATTACTCACTGAAAATTCTGAGTCTGATGTTCCATGTCCTTGACCAAACCCTCCATTCACAACAAGACCACAACCTCATGTGTAACAGTGGAAACTGGTCTTTTTGAAGCTGCATTGATTACTGAAGCACAGTCACATAAATCTGTCTCTGTTTCTGACTGAACAGACACACAGGAGGTATTTCATGTCAATTCACTGGTTCAACAGCAGTTGCACAGACAGTTTTCTGCCCACAACTAGAATAATGATACACTAAAAAAGAATAAAGACTGTTATGTCAGCATTGTTTCCAGCAGCTGAAAATGCAATCACAATTTGCAAACGGATCATATGGCATGATTTGATATTACAGTATATCTTATTTACACAACTTAAGTGAGCTTATGAACAATGGGGCTTTCCTGTCTACAGCTATGCTGCTCTTGTTGAATAACTTCATTTCTCTTTTCTCTGCACACTTTCCACAAAGATCTCAAAATAGCAGCAGATCAATACAAAGAGTGTTGGCAGCTGAAGAAGAGACAAACCCACAGAAGGAGCTGAGTTTTACTGTACCTGAAATTTAGAACAAGGTGCCATTCATTGATGTTCCAGATCAGCTATGACAGATTTATATTAAAATAGTTCATGTTCAGTAATTATGAGTTGCTGACTAAAAGCTGGCCACAGTTCATTCAGAAATAGTGGACCGATCAGGGATGGGCAGTATTTCTGGGATGATGAAAATGTACCAAAAGTATCAAAATACTTCAATGCTGCATATTATTTTTATTATAATGTGTACAATATTTTCTTCGACACAATATGATGACATCATAAGGACAAGAAACATGAGGTGCTGCTGCTGCTGCAGACTTGACTGCACGGTGCTTTCATTTGCCCGGACTTGTTAAAATCACACATATCAACACATTGACTAAGTCACAGCCACACTTGAGTTTGCCTATTTTTTAATTGATGTATTTTTTGTTCTCCATTTATTCACTGGAGTTATAATAATTCAATGTTCTCAATCCTTCAGCAAGATCACTTCCTACCTCAAAGTGTTTGTTGCGCATTTGTGACAAAAATACAGTATTTTATTTTGATACATGGTGTGGCTTCTGTATTAAGTATACTTTTGTGACATGTATTAGTTGGGTATTTGCTATTTTATATTAAAACTACATTTTTGGTAGGTCTGTTATATGGAGGACCAGACCTGACGTAACAATAAATAAATAAATAAATAAATGCATGAATAAATGTAGGTGAACAGAAATGTAGAAATAAATGTATAGCATTTATTTATTTATTTTTTTGTCAGATTTCGTCCTCCATACTGTATACAGCAGCTTTTAATTACAGGTAATGATGGGGAAGTGTTAACACATATAACAAAAAAGTAAAATTAGAAAAGATAAACAAAAGTCTCCATCACTTGAGTCTCAACTCGTGAATTCCAGAGACAAGAAACTGAGACTGAGTGATTAAAAAGTGATTCCAGATTTTGGAAGGGGAGGGGGGGGGGGCGCACAGCTCTAATCAAATCTTTGGATTTGCATAATCAAGAGCTTTGGACTCAAAACAAGCTCATTAAGTCAAATGACCTCGTATGACCTTGACCTTGCATAATTTAGAAGAAAATTGTATCTGAGAGAGCATGTGTGTCTGAATCCATTTGAAAGACAGAGCAGACATTGAACGTGTGCTCGTGAACCAGTAAAACCAGTAAAGCCGCCGTGCTTATCTTCACAACTCGATTGCACTAATCTACTTATCTTGGTGCCATTTACATAAGTGCTTCAATAAAACAGCAGTTAAGCAATTACTGACCCCATTTCCTTCTTTCCCACAATGTGCAAACTACAGTATATGCCCTCGTGCTTCTCTTTTTGGGTAATTTGTTGTCTGCTCTTTTTTATCATTATTTCTGGCCACCTCTTCAAAACTTTAAATACATATGGATATTTCACTTTATGTGTTTTTTTTTCTCCTGGTAATATAATCAAGCATGTTTATTTATTTGCGTAAAGATGTCATTTTACAACACAAAATGGATGAACTGCTTTCCAAACAAGGTACATAGATAGAGAATGTCAAATGTCAAAAATCCTAATAATGAAAATCATATGGAAATTTTAAGGAAATTGTAAGAAATCATGTGATTGTAAACAAGATCCTTTACTGACATCTGCTGGTGGAAAACTACTTTTACTCTATTGCAAACATAAACGTAGTGATCAAAGCAAATAAAGTGTAAAGATCAAGTATCTTTCCAGAAAATGACTTTGGTAGAAGTTGAAGTCACATTTTTTATAATATACTTCAAGTAAAAGTCAAAGTGTATGACATTTATGACATGTATCCAAACTAATATTCTGATATAAAATGTACTTAACATTAAGAAGTAAAAAATAAAAGTATTAAAAAGTGAGGAGCTATGATTGAGCCATGGGAGCTCAGTGGTAGGGCGAGTTGTCTTTCAAATTGAAGGTTGTGGGTTCAATTCCTGTGTCCTTGAGCAAGACACTTAACCCCATGTTGCAGCATGGGTGTTAAAGATGGACGAATGGGTACTACTATTATTACTGTTATTATTACTAGTTAGTAAAAGCTCTATATAAATACAGATCATTACCTCTAGCTCTTCTTCTTCAGAGTAACAAATATAGATAGATTAAATTAAAAAGTGAAGATTTGAATTTTGTACACAACAGTAACTAAGTATTTTATACTTTATTACATTACAACACTGATAGTAACTATTGTGTTGTAACACTTTGTGAAACGTGAAATCTTTTCGGTAGTCGATGTGTCATGACTGAGGACAATATGTTCACACGCTCGCCGTGACTCCAGCCAATCAAATCGGGTTTAGTAGAACGAGTCCTCCATCTTGTCCAATCACAGCACGTAAAACAGAAAGTGGGCGTGGCCCGCGGAGCAGCTGTCTCGCAGTGCATCAGTTGGTTTATGTTTGGAGTTTGACCGCAGGAAGAAAGAATTTGTCCAGGCTGACTCCGTCAAAGCGAAAGGAAAGAATGACTCGGGACAACGAATAATAAATAAACGGAGATTTTTTTCCCCGAAGACATTTTAAAGTGGAGGACACAAATGACTCTGGTGTTTTCGTGGTAGAGGTGAGTAAGCAGCGATGTTAGCTTTAGCAAAAAAACACCATTCTTTTAGCAGCCTCTTATGTCGGCTGCTGTTTACACACTGCGTTATTATTGTGGTATAAACTGTGGTTTAAATTCAATAACATCACAGTTATTTACATTATTTACATGTTCACTTACTCGGTTAAACTAGTGTCATTGGAGGCTCTTGAAGGTGCTGTGAGGGGGGTTTCCCTTCCTAAAATCTGCAACAGGACTAATCCAGTTTCCAGTGTCATTGGATATCACTCTCTCCATGTGGCCGCCGGCTCTCAATTAACAATATAGTGTGAAATAAGTTTAATATATTACACTAAACAATAATGAATCATACAAGTAGATGTGCAGCAGAGGCAGAGTAACGTGCTGTTTCAGCCTGGTTTTCAAACTACTTATCCATCATGTGTGTGATTGTTAGAATAAAAAGCAGCTGTGGTTGAATTATGACTATGAATTATGTTAATCCTCACTGTTTTTTTATTTTTAATGATAAAGGTTTTGTACTGTGGGTGTATACTTTAAGTATATCACAGTTTATTTTCTGTTCAGCAAGCTGACATTCCTTCTATCATAGGGTAAGGGTTACCCTAACCCTAGAGTTTAAAAATAACAGTTTATAAATGGACATTCATCACTACTTTGTAATTAATTGTTCATACACGATATTATGCTTATTTCACTACCTAACATTATTCTCTGGTCAGGTAGTGGACATGTGTTGAGAACTTTCACAATATCATAATCTTGATCACTTATGTCCCATAAGGAATGTCCCCTGTCTTCTATCCATTTTGCTTTTCACACACGTCCACCTGTTATTAGCACTGAACAATGCATTATTTTTTAAGTTGAAATTGCAGTTTGAAACAACACAAATCCTAATCCTAGTCCTTTTAATGGCTGAAACTTATTTACAAGTAGTTACACTATTACAAGTAACTCAGTTACTATTTTATAAACAAAAATAAATGTTGGAAACACATGATATCTTTAAGTTATCTTCCTTGCATTTTAGAGTAGCTCCATCTTGTTTTAAATCTGTAACAGCGACAGTTATATCGCGATTCAAATCACATTTGGATGTTTTTAATAGTTCAGCCAAATCTGTTACTTTGCTGACTCCCGTTCATAGATAGTAGTTTCTCTGACACATTCAATCCTGATTTCCTGTCTGATGTCGGTTGCAGCTATGGAACCATCGCTAACTGGCAACTTATCCAGCCCCTTGACTCCCGCCTCCCTCAGAGTGGCTCCCTCTTCATCCAGCTCTTCTGCTACCACTTCTACGTCAACCTCAGGCCGACCTCGGCATAAAGTCGCCATGCCAACCCCTCCGGGCACCCCCACATCTTTTCCCTCTGTCGCCTCCCCTCGGACACCTTCAGGTCTTTCCTCCCGCTCCTCTTCTCTGTCCACGCCACCTGCCTCACCGCTCCGCCAGCCCATCAGAACTCCCTCTCAGGTGGGGAGATCTCAGCTCAACGCAGCGTCTACAGCGTTTCCTCTAGCAGGATCCTCAGCTGCTCAGCCTCCTCCAACATCTGAACATGGTGAGTCAAACTCTGACCTTTGAGCGTTTACACTTTCAATCCGGAAAAAAATACTTCACAGTTTCACCTTCCTCTACTTCAGCAATCAGTGCAGCAAACACTCCCGGTGTTGCCGTGTGTATTATAATGTCTCCATGACAACTGTAGAAATTGACCACATCATGTAAAGCAGCCTCTCCCATTTTGCTGACCCGGGTAGAAAAGCCTGTCTCAGTCACCCCTGTCTTTCCTTACACTGCTCCAACTCAGCTGTTTAGTTTCCACTGACCAAATCCACTAAAGTCCAGATAATAAGAGCGCTCTTGTTCTCCTGGGGACATCAAGTGCTCAGTTATTGCATGGCTTTACAGTGATGTGACGTGATGTAACGTGTTAATATAGAGTATTACTGCAAAGTGTGACATCTTAGTCTTAGTCACACCACAGTTTAATAGAAGTTGTCTCCATGCACTTTGTGTCTGGTTCTCCAGAGCTGAACAGATAATCATGTAGCTCGTGTAGATACACGACAGTTTGTGTTATAATAGTGTAAGTTAACAGCTGCTGTTTACTGTGGTTCACATTTATTTTAGGACTAAGTGGTGCCTCTGACGGTATTTGCTGATTCAAACATTGAACAAAAAAAAAAAAAAAGTTTCCACATTTCGTTTCCTCTCTCCGTGTCTTTAGAAAGATGTGTCATTTATTTTAAGCGCAGCAGAAGTGACGGCTTCAGCTCTAAGTGAGGAACTGGGATTTGGGAGCAGCCAAAATTATCAGCTGAAGGGAGATGATAATTAAAGTGCTCGGGTTCAGTGGGACAGTCTTATCAGGACGGAAGCTGTTTATCTCACGTCACGTCACGTGAAGCTGGTCTGTTGCCACATGTATTTGTACACGTGTGGACTATGTATACAGAGTAAAAAAAAACAATATTGAGGAGAGAAAACCAAATATATTGTATTGATGAAATTATGACCCAATTTTTAAGTTGTTCAAATAAATATTCATAAATATTCTGTACCTACAGAGCCCCAGACATGACATGGGAAAAAATTTTGATTAGTTCCGATGAAATAGGAAAAACATGTGCACAAAGTACTAATTTGTTCCCACGAAGTAGGTATAATGTGCGCACAAACTAATAATAATATCATTCCTGGACAGCTGGGTAAGCAAATTGAGCGCACCTTCTCTAAGGTCTCAGGGAGAGGTAGAGGGGCTACAGTTACATGATGGAAAGGGAAAACGTTTGTGTGATTGAATTTTATTTTAGTCTGGGAATGAGCTCCAAAGATATTCTGAAAAGCCTGGCATTGCAAGGAACCATTATTACCAAGAGGCATTTAAACAGAATATTGAGAGCCAGGTTGTTTTACTGGCGGAGGTACGACTTGGACGCTATTGATTATTGGTGTTTCTGGAGAAGGTGCACTCCATTTGCTTACCCAGCTGTCCAGGAATTATATTAATATTATCAAGTGGTATTTCGTGCGCACATTATACCTACTTCGTGGCAACAAATTAGTATTTTGTGCGCACGTTGTACTTATTTTGTACTATTTTACTATTTTACACACATATTTGTTGCCTTAATATAATATATTCATTAAATGTACTGACTGCACTGCACATTTCTTTCTCTTTCATTTAGAGGAGCCAGAGGAGGAGGTGAGTTTTGAGGATTTTGAGGAGAGAGCAAAGTCGGGAGACCCTAAAGCACAGATCAAGGTCAGTGACAGTGAATACTCCACGCACAAACATGACACTGGTGACTTTAAGGGCCATATGGTGGACTAAAATACCCTGTATCAATGTCTTATTTGTCTGGGTGTCCAGATGGGGCGTTACTTTCTCGCCTTAGCGGAAGAAAGGGATGAAGAGCTGAATAATTGTACGGCGGTCACATGGTTGGTCCAGGCTGCAAAACAAGGTCGCAGGGATGCTGTCAAACTGCTGCAGCAGTGCTTCGCCTCCAGGAAAGGTATACACGTATGTGATGTAAACATTATGGCTTTCTGTTATTGAGGTATTGTTATCAACACATAATATTTGTCCTCTTTTTTGCTTTTCAGGCATCACTTCAGAAAACTGCGAGGAGGTCAAGAAGTTGTGTACGGAATCACGTTTCGAGAGAGGCGTCAGGAAAGCGGCTCTGCTCATGTACTGGAAGTTAAATCCAGAGAAGAAGAAGTCGGTGGCTATTTCTGAGATGCTAGAGAACGTTGAACATGTCCACACAGATCCAGGTAAACATGGAAATGCACTTTACGCACCAACATGCTACAGGTTCTATGGAACCTTTAGTATAGTATTGTAAGCTATACCATCTCATATGAGCTTTTCTCCATCTACAGGGAAACCGTTTTCTCCTGGCCCACTTAACAGTTCTGCCAAGAAACAAAGGAGAGTCCTGGAGACGATGGTCTCCAACGAGGGTACGCTTTTTGGTCCAAACATATTCTTTTTTTATCCCTTTAAACGTAATAAAGCTGAATAAAACTTACATTGTTTTGTGTCGTCTGTCTGTGTAGCCACTTCCCACGTGGGCCTCGACGATTTCGTGGAGATGACTAAGAAGTACGCTCAGGGCATCGCACCGTCACCCGTCATGGCCGCTGCGGGAGACGACGACGAAGACGAGATCGACGGTGTCGTGGTGAAGAATCCAGATGAGTTGCCCCTGCACCAAAAGGTGAGCGTCTCTCACCTCATGTCTCAAAGCTCCGGCAGCCACTGAAAAAACAAGCCACAGCATATTTTTTTTTTCAAATTAGAAAGAGGAAAAAGAGAAGAAAGCTTTTTGTTTATTGTGTTGAAACCAATGAATGTAAAGGAAATGGCTGTTTTTAAAACAATAGGCACCATGGACGCCATGCTATGTTTCACACAATAAAAATGTAAACAATGGAAGCTACTGCCTCAAAAAAATGCCTTAATAGTGATAAATTCTCTTATTTTTCCTGCAGCTACTGAAGTTCCCTCTGTACGCTCTGTTGGAGATCAAGGAGCACCTCATTGACTGGGCGTCCCGGGCCGGCATGCAGTGGCTCAGCGCTCTGATCCCCACCCACCACGTCAACGCGCTCGTCTTCTTCTTTATTATCTCCAACCTCACAATCGAGTTCTTCATCTTCCTCATCCCACTGCTGGTTTTCTACCTCTCCTTCTTTTCCATGGTCATCTGCACACTGCGCGTGTTTCAGGTTAGTGAATTACACTCTTTTGTTTTCCTCTGTTTCAGTCAGATTCAGGCAGCAGCAGAAAATGAATACAGCTCTCTCTTTGTGCAGAATTCCAAAGCTTGGGAAAACTTCCGGGCACTGACGGACTTGCTGGCTCACTTTGAACCTGGTCTTGATGTGGAGCAGGCTGAGACCAACTTTGGATGGACACACTTGGAGCCCTATCTGTGAGTTTCTTCACACAACTAACAACTAAGAGTTTATTCAGTTTAGCTTTGGGCAGGTTTGGCTGCAACGTTTCAGTTTAAGATTGAACTTAATCTTTTTGTGTCCGTAGGTACTTCCTCCTCTCTGTTGTCTTTGTGGTTTTCTCCTTCCCTGTGGCTGATAAGGCGTGGATCCCCTGCTCAGAGCTGGCTGCCATCGCTCTCTTCTTCACCGTCACCGCCATCCTCAGCCTTCACGCCTCTGCTCAGCTCTTTGCTCGTAAAGCCCTCCTCACAGAGTTCCTCTCTGGTGCCTGCTCCCTCACTCATCTCCTGCCAGACTCCCTGTGGTTCCTCAGGGTCTTTGGTGTGACTTTCTTCACTGTGCCTTTCGGCGACTTTTTCGTGTTAAACCTGGGGGTGCCGTGTCTGTTATATGGGCACCTTTTCTATCTCTTCTTCCGTATGGCACAGTTGAGAGGTTTCAAGGGAACCTACCTTTGCCTGGTGCCTTATCTAGTCTGCTTTACCTGGTGTGAGCTCTGCTTGGTGTTCCTCAATAACGCCACCGCGATTGGACTCATCCGCACCTGCGTGGGCTACTTCCTCTTCCTGTTTGCTCTTCCCGTTCTCTCACTGGGCCTGGCAGCAATGCTCATCATCCAGTTACTCCAGTGGTTCCTCGCTCTGGAGATGACCAAGATAGTCGTCACGTTGACGGTGTGCTTCGTGCCGGTCGTGTTGAGGCTCTGGACTCGCTTCAGCCTCAACCCCATTGTGGTTTTTCGCTCTGTGACACGGAGCAGTGTTGTCAAGCTCATCCTGGTGTGGCTCAGTGCCATGGTGCTTTTCTGCTGGATGTACGTGTACAGGTCCGAAGGCATGAAGGTTTATAACTCCACCCTGTCGTGGCCTGAGTACAGCAACATCTGTGGCCCTATGGCCTGGAGGGACTCTAACATGGCCCAGACTCAGATACTATGCTCTCATCTGGAAGGACACCGTGTCACCTGGACGGGGCGCTTCAAATACGTCCGAGTGACTGACATTGAGAATGGGCCACAGTCGGTTATCAACCTGCTACCCGTGTTTGTGGGGAACTGGATGCGTTGCCTGTACGGTGATCCATATCCTTCATGCGAGGAGGGTAAAAAGGCCACACAGGCGGAGCCTCAGCCCGCCCCGGCTCCTTCTCCAGAAGACCCTCTCTGTAAACTCAAAAAACTGGCCAAGCATGAATGCCACATCAAAAGATTTGATCGATACAAGTTTGAAGTGACGATGGGCATGCCGCTGGAGAGGAAGGCCAAGAACGGGACGATCGTCGAGGACGAGGACGCGACGAAGGACATCGTTCTGCGAGCGAGTAGCGAGTTCAAGTCCGTGCTGTTGCACTTGAACACGGGAAGTTTGCTGGAGTTCAGCACCATCCTGGAGGGCCGCTTGGGCTCCAAATGGCCAGTGTTCGAACTCAAAGCCATTCACTGCAAGTCGTGCGGCGGAGCCAGCATTCCCAGACGCAGGCAATACAAGATCGAACACGACTGGAGGCGCACGGCTCAGAGCGCCCTGCAGTTTGGCTTCGACTTCTTCTTCAACCCGTTCCTGACCGCTCAGCTGGAGCAACACACGGACGCAGAGACTGACGCAGAGAGCGTGACAGAGGAGAGCGGATAGATGACACACATACACTTGTGCACCTTTGGGAGAAAATGTAAAAATGACGTTACATATAATGAGAAATCTAACTACCTGTAGAAGAGAGATACTCAAATATTCACCATGTCTGAATGGAGTGTGTTTGCGTTTGCATCCTTAGCGTTTAAGCCAAAATGTGAGAATTTCCCTTTTTTGTAGTAAGTCGATGCTTAACACTAAAGTAAGAAAAACTGTTCAGATGGTGTCTGTCGTGCATTTCATAGCATTTAAGCTGCAGGTAATTGTTAATATGTTTTTATTTTGTTCGTATACTATAAAAAAAACACTCAGTCTGTTCTATGTCTCGTTGTTGAACTGAAAGTTATTTTTTTCAGCACCTTACTTTAACGAGAACACACTGAAATAATGTTAACCCTGTAAACTGCTAAAATCATCCGCATACAGTACATCTTTATTTATTACAGCACAAGTTACACGTGTGTTTTCTTCCCCTCCCTCGTTTGTGTCCATCTCTGCTGTGCAGCGATGACTTAAAACACAATGTCAGTGCTGTTTCATTCACTGTGATCCATAAATATGATGGAAAATGATTTGCTGCTCTGCTGTTTTCTTATCAATAATTGCATTTCTCAGTTAATAAGTGGCAACTAGAAAATGATACGAGTTCCTGAAAAAGCAGAGAAAAGTGGAAGCTTTTCTCCCTTTAATTTGTATGAAGACGTTGGTTTGGCGGCAGTAAGAGTTCTAAAACTAGAACCTTCTAGGTGTGTTCTTTTTCCAGGTTGAGTAGGGGAAAAAAAAAATGTTGCATGGCTCGAGAAAATTAACAAAATTAAAAGTAAACATACTGAGCCTCTTTGTGTGTCCCCAGGTACTTTCTGCTCTCTGTGATCTTTGTGCTTCTCGAGTCAAAGAACTGGAATCAAACCTGAAATAAACTGAAGGCAAAGGAAATAAGTATTATTATAGTATTATTAATACTAATGTGTGCTCCCCTCTAAAAAAAACAAACAACAACAACGTTTTCTGCCCATACAATTCTCACAAATGCCCCAAATTCAGAGCCAGTGTCTGGATTACAACTCAGGTTATCAAACATTATTGGCTACGCTGATATATAATATTTCACCTTTAAATTAGATATTTTAGTTAGGATGTATTATTCAAAATGTATTCTATTATTAAGAGATTTGTGAGCAGTTGAAAGTTTCAGCTTCCACATGGAGGTGTGGCAGGTAAAGGGATTGTGAAACCTGGAGTGTAATAAGTGTGTGAGTCCACTAGGTGGCGCCTGTGGCCACATTTCTATTACTGTCATAATGAGTCCTGATAGGCCCATATAAATCGCAGCTATAAAAGTGCAGCACATTGAGATAATGGCAATATGACCAACTCTAATTAAATAGCAATAAAACGCAGATGTACCCTCAGTGGATGCAAATTTGTTGAAATCTTTAATCAGAAAAAACATTAACAGTATAACTGTCCATTTAACAAGTTTGTCAACAACAACAAAAATATGTGAATTGACATTAGTTTGGTCGGAAACGTGGAGTAAAACTTAAAACGGTTCCCAAAATAAGAACTAAAAGAATAAAGTGTTCTCTAAAAAATAAAAGCTTCTGCAGGTCAGCAAAGTAATCAGTGAGGAAGGTCGAGGAGATCAAACCATCATCATCTCTCTCTTTCTCTGCTGTAGCTGTGGAGGCCATCATCGTTACAGATGACGGCGTCCGCAGTCTGTTTGTAGATTATTTAAAAAAGGAAAGAAAAGCAAAAACCTCATACATTATGTTCAAAAAAGAGCTGATATATACAGACACCGTGTAGGCCTTCTGATGTTCTTCTGGTTTTTCTGGTTAACGTCTTGCCTCCTCAGAAACTTGCGATTATTGGAACAGCTTCATTCAAAAATGCACACGTGTATGACCCGAACAAACTGGTAAACATGCTTCAGTGTCTGAAGACACAAATAAAGGTCGGAGAGCTCGGTCATCTGGTTTGCTCGTGCTGCACGGGAGCCCAGGAGCCCCCTGAAGCCTTTGTACAGCTGGGTCTAAAATGGTTAAGAAGGCAGCCAAGTCAGTCAGTCAGTCAATTTTATAAACACCTATAGGCTAAAATCTGTTTGACATGCAGCATCTTTTTTTTTCTTCTTTTTTTTTGCTTCGTAGTTTAAATAATTTTTTTTTTTCCTTTCTTTCTTTCGTTTTTGATTTGAGTTTTATTCAGCGGCAGCTTAGCACACGTGAGACACAGTCCTGGAGCAGAAGCAGAATCAACAATGAACTTGTTTTTTGATGATTGAAACACACTGTGTGGAGCAGCAGGTGTGAGTGTGTGTCCTTACGTTAGCCTGAATTCTGCTTCTCTCTGGAGGACCATGAGGGGTTTTTCAGAGACTTCTGGGTGCACTTAGGTTCAAATTCGTCCTATTACGTCGCACATATCCGATCAAATCGTCATTGTTATGACATCATTGAGCAAATTACAGGAACAAAAGTGTGTGTGTGTGTGGGGGTTACTGATCTGAAATCAAACAAACAACTGATTACATAAAGTAAAGGCCCCATTTTTCATCCACGCCGCTGGTAGACAACATAACAGTGGGCGAGGGATAAGAATAGGCTTCACTCAAGCACACAAATATAGAGAGGTGGAGGAGGAAGAGGAAGAAGAAGGAGGAAAAAAAAAAGGATAAACATGTAAACATCTCTCCAGTCTGAAGCTGATGTAGCAATCATCACGCCATCAAGCACAATCCAGAGCTTAACAATCAACAAATCCACAGTTTGGACATGTTTTTGTTCCAACCCATAATCCATCATGTAATCCAGCCTGTTCCCTTCTTAGCCCTCTCTAGGTCCTTTCAGTTCTGGGAGGCTGGACAGGAAGTGAACAAAGTGTGGTCACAGACATGTGTTTCGTGATTATATATGTGTGTGTGTGTGCGTGTGTGTGTGAGTTAGGCATATTCCTGGGTGTGTCATGTTCAAAGAGTACATTCTGGCATAGTTGTTGTGTTTCGGGCGTAAGCTCATCCCAGTTGTTAATGCATCTCAGAGTTGAGTTTGTCCTGGAAGATGTACAGGTTGTTGGTGGCCGCGATGGCTATGATGTTCTCGGTGGGGTGCCACGCCGTGTGGAGGATCTTCTTGGTGAAGTCCAGGCTGTCCACGCTGATGTCGTCCTTCCGGCGCTTCCCTCCGGCGGCGCAGACCCTCCGCGGCTTCAGCACGGCCCGGGGTTTGCTGCTCTCTCTGGACGCCTCCAGCGTCACGTCGCGCTTGGTGTTCCGGTCAAACATGCGGAAGAAGTTGTTGTAGGCGCCGGTCATGATCACGCTGGACAAAGAGAGGGAGAGAGAGAAGATGTTATATTCTTAATTTGTGTTCAAAACATGAAATATCCTGCACAACAGTACGGTCGACCAAATTCAACATTTAAAAAGACAAATTATTCAACTATGTAGCAATAAAGGTGCATTATGTAATAAATCTAAAGCAACTGGCCATAAAATCCTCCTTATATGTCACAGAGACTCAGGAATAATGTTCATATAACAAACTGAACTCGCCAACAACAACAGTACAGCCAAAATATTTGCATTAAAAAAATATTTTTTGCAAACTGTAAATCATGTTTTGGCATGTGGCGCCACCTACCGCCATCTACCAATCATTGCAGTTAGTAGAGTCTCAGTTACGTCTGAGCTACAACGGCGGAGAAACCCTAACCTAAAATGATCTCGGTATTTTGAATTTGAGTGTAGTAACCGTCTTTGGCCACATTCTTACATATGGCGCCTTTAAAAATAGTTTGGAAAAACAATTTTAAGCTAAGTCTTAAGTGTTTACGCTCAATAAAAACAGGGAAACCTAACATTATACACTACCAGTCAAACGTTTGGGGTCACTTTTTTTCAATGAATATAACTTTAAATGAATCAGAAATACACTATACATTGTTAATGTGGTAAACGACTATTCTAGCTGCGAACGTCTGTTTTTTTTATGTACATAGATGTATAGAGGCCCATTTCCAGTGTTCTAATGGTACATTGTGTTTGCTAATGGCGTTAGAAGGCTATTGGATGATTAGAAAACCCTTGTGCAATGATGTTAGCACAGCTGAAAACAGTTTTGCTGGTTCTTTGACGACCGCAAAAAAATATTATTTGGAATAAAAATCATTATTTCTAATCTTGTCAATGTCTTGACTATATTTTATATTTGTGTTGCAACTTTCTTGATGAATAAAAGTGTGACTTTTAATGGAAAACACAACAAAAATTGCATAGTGTAAATAGTCCTGAAAATAAAGAAAAAACATTAAAATGAGTCGGTGTGGCCAAACTTTTGACTGGTAGAGTCTGCTGAAACTATATCATCCCTAGTTGGAGCCTGGATTAAAAAAAAGTAAGTAATTTCTCTCTATTTCTCGTCTTTGTGAAGTTACCATAAACCATAAAGTGAACTGATCCTACAGAAAAAAAACATCACACATTTCTACACTGACGAAAAACAAGAAGACAAACACCGTACCTGTCCGAGCCGTTCCAGGCACACTCGAATTTATCAAAGATGCAGTCGTTTTCATAAAGGGAACACAACTTGCTGCGGAGGTAATCATGAACCTGGAGTGGAAAAAGAAAAACATGCATGCACAGATGTGATTAAACAGCTGCTCCGTTCCCAATGCAAACTGTAAATCCATGCATGTGCAGAAGGAAAAAAGGGGCACACGCGAGTACAAATCTCTGCGTCGACAAAACACATTATAATGTGGGCAAAACCTCCCTGAAGGAAACTCTAATGAGACGCAGCTCTCTGCAATATAGGAGCGAGGAGTATGTTTAAATCTAAGATCCTTCTGCATATCAGGATATTCATTAACATTCAGCTCCATTATTACACACACACACAGAGACAGATTCCCCCTAATAACTCTTTCTTTGGCACGGTCTGTGTCATCACTCAGTGATGCAAGGCTTTGAAATCTAAACCTTTGCATAAGTCCCCCTGTTATTTGTGGGTGTGTGTGTTTTTTTTTACATTCTGCATAAAGTCAGCAGTCAACAGCCGCCTCACAATCAATAAACGGTCAAGCTGAGGTCAGCACATGGTTGTACATCAAACCTGGTGACGTTTTTGTTTTTCCCCTATGGGTTCTCTCTGCATCAGGAGAAATGATACTGTGTCAGCTGTAGCTCCACATGCAGCCCTTTTCCCTCCCCAGTCTGTATGATTTAAAGCACAATATCACTCATCTCTCGTGGATTTATGCATATTTTTCCAGCTCGGGGAATAAGAGTCTACATTTACCTAATCAGTTGTTCAGTTTTGTACCGTATATCTTTTTTTAATAAAAGGCAGGATGGGATGGTGGTGTGTAGAATGAGTATGGAAACCAAAAATAGAGGAAGTGAGTGAAGGATTAAATGATGGAAGCTGGGAAAAAAGGAAGAATGTTGTGCAGAGTTAATAATTATAATAATAGACAGATCACAAAAGCTTTGGCACATTCATGCTGATTATTCTCTACAACCGTCTGCTGTTCCCTAGATTTTAATTTTCTGCCAATGTTACGTTGAAAACATGTATTACATCAGTTCTCTGCTGAGTAGTTTTACTTAAAGGTGCCATATGTAAGAATGTGGCCAAACATGGTTACTACATTCAAATTCAAAATACCAAGGTCTTATAGGTTTCGTTTACTGACGTAACTGGCAACCCTTGGTTGCTCAGCAGCTGAGACTCTACTAACTGCAATGATTGGTAGATGCCAAAACATGATTTCAAAACATAAACATGATTTGCGGTCTGCAAATATTTTGGCTGTACTGTTGTTGTTGGTGAGTTCAGTTTGTTCCTGAGTCTCTGTGAAATGTTAGGAGGATTTTATGGCCAGTTGCTTTAGATTTATTACATAATGCACCTTTAACAAGACATCGAGTAAATGAGCTCATTGTGGAAGTCATTGTATGTATAACATGTCGAGTTTCTCTGTCGAATCTTGGCGCGTTAATAAAAGGGAACGTGTGAGGCATCAGATAGATCAATGAACCAGGAGGTGTCTAAATTCAGCGATCCTGCTCTGTGCTGTAATCCTGTGAATTAACTCTAATTCTTACGGTTTGTGAAACCTGAGATGTTGCAGGTCAAAGCCAACATCGTGGTTATTACAGTAATTTCACTCGTGCTGTTGCAGGAAGCTGACGAATCAGCGTCTTTGACACCAGAGAGAAGAGAGTTGGAAAACACTCTCCGTTTTTGGACACTGAGACTTGACCAAATTAAATGTTATGTACTGTTCAAATTCATGTACTACTATAGCGGGTTTTCTTCATTTTAAATTGTTAATACACTATTTTAAAGCAGTACATTGTAAATAACTGACAGATATTGACATTTATTCTGGAAATGGGCAAAAACACATACTCACAGGGCATTTTCTGTCCCTGTTGTGGTTAAAATAAGCAAAACAAGGACATTTTGAGGCTAAGGTGTGATAACAAATTGCATCCCATCTTTTGCTATCCATCTCCATCATCAACAGTAATGAACGGATATAATGTGTCATGTGACTTGGACCTTTTCAGTTTGAGCCATTGTTTACTTAACCCTATAACGCCAAACGTATCATATGTGATACATGAGTTTTTGAGAACCTCCACATGAGCAGTGTGACAATTTTTTCCCCTGAAAAACCTGATGTATAAAATTATGGGAAACCCCACAGAGATGCAAACACTGCTAGGCTAATGTGTACTGTGAGAAATGCAGAGTGCATCTTTGTCTGAACAACTGTTTTCAAGCCTACCATCACTCTCAGATTTAAAAGGTTGTGAACTGCAAAATGAGTAAAAATAACTGAAATGTGATGTTCCATTGCTGCATTGTTTTTGTTGGATTTGTTTGTGTATTTTTTGAGAATCTTTGAGAATTGTGATCCGCTGTATCAAATATGATACAAATGAAAACTCCTATATGGAAATTGATATTTGATTTGTTTGTTTGTTTGTTTGTTCAGAATGACCAATAAAGGCTCCAGTTTCAAAGAATTGGTTTGGGCTTTACAGGGATAAAAAACAATCATGTGAAAATCAATGAACATGTGACATTCATTATGTGCTGCTGTTTGTACCAACTGTTTTCCAAGAAATGCACTTCCTGTTTTGCAAAACGCCAATTGATTTAAGAGAACGGACCACAGCGCTTTTAAGGATACCTGAACGCATGGAAACCGTGTTTCTCTCACTTTCACTTCGTTCACCCACAACGACTGCAATCTCACCCACATCCATCCCTCTATCCTCCCATTCACAAACTCTCCTCCTCTCTTCTTCCCGTCATCACACCATCCAAACACCACCTCCCACCAAACCAAACCACTCCTCTCCTCCTCCTCTCACTCCCTCCCTCCCTCCCTCCCTCTCCATGCTGCATTGCAGATCTAGGTGTCAGGGGCTGTGTAAGGTATCCCTCCTTCCCGCTTCAGTTTGTAAGTGGAGGCTCTGCAGCTTATAAATAGCTCCAGTGCGTCTTAGCCTCCCACTCCTGGTTGCCTCATAGTCCCCGACACGTCAGGAAGACAAACACAAACACACTTTTCCACCAAACACGCCCACGGTAGGAATATTAAACACACACCGAGAAAACACTGAACACTAAAAGCAAAGTCCATGATACAACGATAACACACACACACACACAGACGCGCATCCAGAGATAAAAATCCCCCAAAATTAAAAACTCAGCAAGACTCCCACTGATGAGGAGAGGTGCATTATCTGGCACGGAGTCAATCCAATTACCCTTAAAAGGTTTGGGGGAAATGTAATCATCAGTAAGTAGTGATACAGAGTCAACGCTGTCCCCGTGATTCATCTCCGTCTCTAATTGTGCACATTTTCCACCTCACAAAGTGGACAATCGGTGCATAAGATAATACGCGTCGAGGAAGAGTGAGAGACTTGCAGCTGAAATTCTACTTGAAGAAACGAAAAAAAGACGTTTTAGACGTGCATGTTTGAGAAATCAATGAACAAACCCAAGATGAATTGTCTAACTGAGATAAAATAAAGTATTTATATAGCACTTTTCTTAATGTTATAGTCAAATCGAACCTAATCAAATAATTCAAGGCAGAGAAAGAAAGAAACCAGGCAGATCACACAATGAGCGGAGAGAGGAAGAAATCTCTGACAGAACCAGACTCAAAGCCGACATTAATCTGCCACAAATGCAGATTAATGTCAGGTTACAAGGAAATTCTCCATTTGCCCTTTTTAATTTGGCCCTATTGTACCTGGCTAAGGTTTATCCAGCGCTCACTGAAATCTTTTAAAGGATAAGCAGCAGATAATGGATGGATGTTATGGGTGTATATGATGAAACGGTCAATGTATGAGTCAGTGATCATGAGCAAAGAACCCAACAGGAGAAGATGAGCATAGACGATCATATCTGCAAACTTCACACTGTATCGTCTTTGAACTCCAGCTGTGGCTGTTAATAATCCCTGCTCTCTGGGAGCAGAGTGGACTGATAAGAACGAAATTTAATACATTTTGATCGTTGCCTAAGGGAAGAATAAAATTATAGCAGAAGAGGCTTTGAGATTTCATTCAATCTGTTTTAAAACAGATTTTTCTCTCTCTCTCTGACACACACCTGATACGTCTCTAAGGGCTTGCTCTCCATGTTGAGGTCCCAGACTTTGGCGGTCAGGTAGTCTCTGGTGAGCAGGTAGCGACCGCTGTGGCTGAACTTGACGTCCGACACGGAGGAGATAATCTCAGAGAAGAAGGAGCGGGCGCTGGGGTCCTCGGGCTCCTCAAACACTGGAGAGGGTGAGGAGGACAAGAGTGTGAGTGGTGTTAAATTTAATTAAATAGTAGGGTGATGGTGTGTCTTTATCTTCTTTATAACGATACAGAAATAGGGCAACCAGAGAAATTCTCCTAATTTGTACTTGTGTAATGAGCATTCTCCGGTCTGTCCCCTGCTCTCAGGGCTAACCCGTTTCATCAGATAAAAATCTGCTCAAAGAGCTTTTTACACAACCTCAGACGACTACAACAACATACTAAGACTGGCCATCAACATCGTCTGTGATCCTAACAGTGAAATATATTATCATGAAAGCACAGCTACAGGGTCTGTGAGTTCAATCCATCATTTAACCTTAATGAAAAACTTAAAACAAGGCCAAATACACAGGAAAGTTTTACTCTCTTCGTTATCTCGTGCACTTTGTGTGACACTGCAAATGGAACTGCCATGGCAAAAAGATGCAACAAAAAATAGTCAGTTAGATGCATTTATTTAAAGGTGTCATATGTAAGAATGTGGCCAAAAACGGTTACTACATTCAAATTCAAAATACCGAGGTCTTTAAGGTTTCGTTTTCTGACGTAACTGGCAGTAACCGTGGTTGCTCGGCAGCTGAGACTCTACTGACTGCAATGAATGGTAGATGGCGGTAGGTGGCGCCACATGCCAAAACATGATTTCAAAACATAAACATGATTTGCAGTCTGCAAAATGTTTTTTTTAATGCAAATATTTTGGCTGTACTGTTGTTGTTGGTGAGTTCAGTTTGTTATATGAACATTATTCCTGAGTCTCTGTGACATATTAGGAGGATTTTATGGCCAGTTGCTTTAGATTTATTACATAATGCACCTTTAAAATAGGACTGTGCATATGAATTAACATATAAATATGAATATGCAAGATTAAAGCGAAAGCTAATTTCCATCTTCAGTCCCTCAGCAGATCATAACATAACACAATACAACAATAACACTAAGATTAAAGTGCAAAATAATATGAAACAATGTCCAACAGTGGCCAAGATGTTAAAGTACAGGAGTAATATTTTGCATGTATACATGTACGTACACATAAGTGTTTATCCTTATTATATTAAGTCTATTTTCAAAATGGCTTATGACATCTGGCGTCTATGATTCGGTCATGACTTCTGTGTTGAGCTGAAACAACTAATTGATTAATCGATTACTAAATTAATCGTCAACTATTTTGATAATAGATTAATCGGTTTGAAGCTTTTTTATTATTATTAAAACAAGATTTCCTGATTGTTTTAGCTTTTTGAATGTGAACATTTTCTTGGTTTCTTTGCTCCACACAACAAAGAAATCATTAAAACTGAATCATTTTGGAACAAGATCATCATTTCCAGGTTTGACAAACACTGATCAACATCTTTTTAACATTTCGAGAAAATAATCGACAGATAAAAGTTGCAGCTCTACGTCTGTGTGCGGCTGCGTAGAACATCTGTAAATTCAAAAAACTACTGAATAACTTCAGTGTTTTTAAAAAAAAAAAAAACTGCTGAGAACTCTCATTGACTAAAAAAAAAACCACGTTTGCTGAAAAACAAAAGCACCACACTATGTATTTTTCCTGTAATCTAGGGGAATATTCCTATAATAAAAAAAACCGGTGGGTGTGCGATACAAACAAATGTTGGTCAGCAGAGTTCCTCGTAGTAAACAAGTGGTAAAAATGTACACTGACTCACATTTGGAGTGTTGGTCACACAGCGCCGCTTCCCTCATGTCACAGAGGCGCAGCGTGCCTTTGCTGCTGCTGTACACAAACAGGTTGCAGTGGTGGGGGTGAAACTCGGCCGCCGTTATCACCTCCGTCAGATCCTCCATGTTGGCCGGTTTGATGTCCACGATGTCTAAGAGGAAGCGTTATTAAGGAAAAACAATGCAGAGAGAGAGTCGGGTTCCCACAGTGGAGAGTCGCACCGTGTGAGCACATTCATCTTCCTCTTATCACGTTCACTCAGTGACTCGGTGACAAACGTGACTAATTGATGTACATACAAGTGTGTGTGTGTGTGTGAATGAAGCCACAAGCAACACAATGTAAATAATTCATAACAGAAATAAAGCAAAGCAATATAAATATATCTTGAGGTGATCGTTGTGGGGAGGGAGGGAGAAAAGTAATTCCACATTCAAATAAATTGCTATATTATAAATCCTTTCTGGGTCGTGGATTGTGACTCTTCTGTTCAGGGCTGAAATATTTATGCAAGCTTTTGAATTATTCATGAAGCTGCATTTTCCCTCCTCAAAAATAATATTCCCCTCCCCCTACAGGAGATTTCTTTGTACAACAAAGTGGGATTAGCTATGTGTGTGCGTGTGTGTGTGTGTGTGAAGAGACTGCTGCATCTTTGTGTAAAAGTATTAATAAATACAATGAATACATTCTCTCCACACGCACACACCATCGCCCATGAAAAGGATACTGAAGCTGCGGTCAGTGATGTCCAGATGCCAGAGGTTGATCCTCAGGTCGTCGGCCGACATGTACGTCTCGTAGTCCGAGTTGACGGAGATGGAGTTGACGTGGTAGGTGTGGGCGTTTGCGAACACTCGGCGCGGGCTCACCTCCACCATCAGGTCCATGGGCTTCAACACGGGAACCTGGACAGAGACACAGAACAGAGTTTGCTGTGATGTCCGGATTTGGAGAGTGAGCGATGAAGAGGGCATTTGTGAACGCACCGAGTGTTAACCGATCATTAAGAACACAAATAGAAACACTGCTTCTGGCCAGTTTAAATGCCTTCATAATTCATATCTTTGTGATTAGCTCCAGCCTTACGTTCCCTCACTGTCACTAAGATATGCAGATCAGCTTCTCTTAGTTCAAGGCTGAAGCTTAGAGGGGGAGCGAGCTTTCTCTGATACTGGGCCCAACACTTATTGTTTTTAATCTCATTTTAAAAAAAAACAATTGTTTTTAACCCAGAGTGAGTTCTTTTATATTATTATTGTTTTTAAATGCTTCTTTTATGGTCCTTTAGCCCTCTTATTGTTGATTTGAACTGCCCTTTGGTCCACCCTGTGCTTTATAAATAAAATAGGATTGGATTCTCCTGCAGATTCAGTGCAGACGTTGCGCGGCTCTTCTCTGCCCACTGCCGCTGCTGCTGCTGCTGCAAACCGAGGATTTCTCCGTCTCGCATGTGCCTTTGTGCCAGTGACCCATTTTTGAACATGCAAACACATCTGCGCTCACTGACCCAGTTATGCTGAACAGCCTACTGCATTAATGAATGTGTAAGTGTGTGCGTGCACATGTGCAGACAGACAGACAGACGACATCTGACATCATTTTGTCTCCACTCCGAATGCATGTGGAAAAGGGGCTACACAGTGACAGACTGATACCTGTAGGGAGGTCACGGTGGAGATGTCCTTGATGCGACCCTCCTCATCCTTCAGGTTGTATCCCTCAGGCCGTTTGTCTCTCTCGCTCACCTTCCACAACTTAATGGTCTTATCTGGAAAGATTAAGCCATAATATCGGATTATAAACCAAATCATTTGGGAGCGAGACAAATGAATGAAAAGGTTGTTTGTGGATATGCTTTCAGATAATGTGTAGATCAGATGTAGAATTCGATCTAGTAAATCTAAATGACTTGAATGGAACAGAAACTCAAAGTATGATAGTGATAGACGTCTCAGCAGGTCTTACATCTTTCATATCTTCAGTCATAAATTATATAGTACTGAAATAAATCAATAACATAAAGACTCTTAGGGAAAATCTATACATGTTGCCTTATTGTCATAAACACAGAAAGTATAGTGGTGAATGGATATCTAAGCAAAGACACTATTACAAAACACAAACGTGATTCAATCGTCCAACACAAACAACCGCTATCTCTTAAGATAAGAAGGGAAAATCTCCTCTTTTCTTTATCACAAGACACAATTCAAAGTGCTTCATGTTAAATGTTTTCCACAAAATATTGACAAAACACATCACCGCCTCTAAATCTTCCTTCCTTTTCCTGTGCAGCGTGAGTGGTTTTTCTCACCGTTGGTGGAGAGGAGGAAGTGCGCGGCGTTCTGCTGAGGCAGCCATCGGATCTTATTGATCTTCTCCTCGATCTCCAGACTCTTAAGGTAGTCGAACTCGGGCTCGTGGCTCTGAAAGGTGCTGTAGACATTGTACTCTCCCTGGGAGAAAGGCTCAGTCTTGCTCTGTGGAAACACAAGAACGGACGATACGGAAGATCTCAAGGATTCTGCTCAGCTGTCATGATTCACTCGGACCGAGCAGGAGGAGCATGAAGTATTTATCGAGCAATGTGAATGTGTATCTTGGGAGTACCTGTTCATCTTACAGCTGAAATTGAATATTGGTGTATTATAGTATGTATTATAGTGCTGGTGTGTGTGTGTGTGTGTGTCTACCTCAGGTTCCCTCTGAAAGATGACCACTCGGCCCCCTTTGTCCCCTGTGGCCAGGAGCTCTCCAGTGTGGTTGAACTCAACAGTGGAGATGATATCAGCTGTAGAGAGAGAGAGAGAGAGAGAGAGAGAGAGAGAGAGAGAGGGAATAAAAGAAGAGGAAACGGGAGTTGCCATTAGCCAATTGACCACACATCATTATCATATTATTGTGTCTATTTATTCAGTATATAATCAGTTTACCTCTTTCAGTATCATCAGATCAAAACACATTAACACCAAGGTGAATTAGCTTATGCAAGTAGAACATTTCATAATAAACCTCAACCTCAACCTAATTCTAACTCTAAACCTAAATAAAAAACAGGTTTAAACCCATAAATTGTCATTTTAAATGAAAACAGTCCTCAAAGACACACACACATCCACACACACAGCTGTTTTACAGTGACACACAGGTGAGTGGATGTGTGCTTAGAAAGCATTTTCATTACCGACTTAAAAATAATTCATTCACGCGAGCACATTCTTTCGCATATTTTCCCGCAACAGCGTTCCCCGCCCTCGGCTCAGTGTCACCCGGAAAAACCCCACAACACAGCCTGACTCAGTGACAACTGTGTAATATGAGGAGTAAGCACGGTATTAACCACTGAGGATTTTACTGACTCAGAGCTTTGTAGCGCTCCTCCCTGCATCACACAGCACACACACACACACATTTAGAGTCTGGATTATGAAGCTCTCGGGTTATGCCGCCTAACGAAGGACACGCGAGGTCGACATCTGGAGCTTGAACAGGGTTTAACGTTGCATGTAATCTCCTCTGTCCTCCCTTCACTTCAGTGGTGGAGATGGTGACTAAATTGATGACAGAGTGGGGGAAATTATATGTATCTTTCATGTCAACTGTATGTTCATATAAAGGGATGAGGAGCTGATGATGGAACTACATTAGACAAAACCAGCAATAACACATTAGTCTGCTGCTGTGGTCATGAATGAGTGAATCTAAAAAGCAATCTCCACAGTTTGGTATGTTGTTTCTTTTTAATTACCATTGCCAATCATTCCAAATTCTAATTCCAATTTCTGAAATCACATTTAATCACATTTCTTGCGCGTTCTTATGCTCGGTTCTGACTTTTTCACTAGCGCTGCACGTTTCGCTTTCAGCATGGAGCGGTTATTTTGTTTTTCCATTAGCGAATGGTACTTTTTGAGCCTGGTACTTTTTTTTTTGTACCAGGTTCTAAGCGAGCCGAGTTGAAACTATGCGTAACATCGTCAGACTGCCGGCCACTGATTGGTCAGAGAGTCATGAGCGTAATGCCCAACACAAGATTCAAAGAGAACAATGTCGAAAATTGTAGATCTGTTAAAAAGACTTAAAGGTGCATTATGTAATAAATCTAAAGCAACTGGCCATAAAATCCTCCTAATATGTCACAGAGACTCAGGAATAACATTCATCAACACCAGTACAGCCAAAATATTTACATTAAAAAAAATATTTTGCAGACTGCAAATCATGTTTATGTTTTGAAACCATGTTTTGGCATGTGGCGCCACCTACCGCCGTCTACCAATCATTGCAGTCAGTAGAGTCTCAGCTGCCGAGCAACCACGGGTTGCCAGTTACATCAGAAAACAAAACCTAAAAGATGCTATTTTGAATTTGAATGTAGTAAGCGTTTTTGGCCACATTCTTACATATGGCACCTTTAAAAATCCTAAAAAACGTGGGTTAATCTCCAACAATTGCCAAGTAAATGTCTCAAATCTCAATATTTAACAGAGGAGTCTGGTGTATTTAGTGACAGCGCTGCTGAAAGCCTGCGATCGCGAGCGGCGAGCCACATCACAAACCCTGCTGCTGTTTTTCAGCTCAGTGACTGTGTCAGACGGAGTCTGTGCTCCGCTCATGCAGGAAGTACTGAACAAATCTTTTTAATGACCTGATTCTAATGACACTGAAAACAACTGCTTTACAAGTGACGGCAGTTTCATGCAGCCGTGCATGACTCCGCCCACGTTGAGGAGGTATTACATTGTAATGGAAAACCAACCTAAACCGTGTAGAGGCGAGGCAAGGCGAGAAAAACTGGGAGCATGGAGTGAAAACACGGCCTATGTGCCAATAAATGGAGTTGTTGTTTTATGACAGGGTGATGAGGCTTCTGGGTGAATAAAAATCACAAAAGAAGTGAACTGATTGTCCATCTTGGTTGTCCAAAACAATTGTTGTTTTTTTGTAAATTCAGGCCGTGTTATGGACAGAGAGATACGGGTGATGCTGATCTGTAACAAACAAACAAACACAGATCCTCAAGCTATTGTAGTGCACCACTGTTTTTCTGATAAAGTCATCCATTTACAGTGCTGCATTGACTATATGAAAATTCTAACCTTCAGGACAACTTTAAGTATAATTACTCACATATTCTTAGAATCGTGTACAATATTAAACAGCCATAACTTACGATAAGACACATACTAGGCACTTTTCAGGGTTCCCTCCCTAGATACTAAGGTGCCAGGCATCTGGACCTGATACACTCTCTCAAGGCTTAGTAACTGTATGTGTCAGACCTGGCACGCTGCTCGCCATGTCTCAGTTCTCCTCAGATCTGAGTTGTCTGCAATAAAATCTTTCAACTGAACTCATCACTGGCTCCAGAGGTTCCATATCATCGGTAATCTCATCTAAATCTCCGTAACAGTAGCCACCATAGCTACCGCATGGCACATACAACAAATAATATTTCAAACTAAATGTCAGAGAGACTACTTTCAGATGCTTTGTCGCATCACTCCTTCAACAAAAATCCTCCAGCGAGCTTCGTATTGTCAGGAAAAAGACCAGCTCCTCGATGAGCGTTGGTTGCAATAACAACGAGGGCTGTAGAGTGTATTTATCGAGTCGGGAGTGAATCAAATCTAAAGCCTTGTCTCTTTCAAGGCCTTTGCAGAAAGGACAGATGTTATGATGAAGAGGGGAAGGGATGGCTCTTCAGCCGACATGGCCTTATTCAACACTGCTCCACACACACACACACTTCATATCACTCAGTCATTGCACGACAACCTTTATTCATCACTTTCTTTCCTCTATTTCCCCCTCTAGTTCTTTTGTCACCTTTAATCTCATTCTCCAGTTTAATTTTTTTGCCCTCATTTCATTTACTTCTTGGTCGTCTTCCCCACATTCATCTCCAGCTCTTCCTCTCATCCCCCGTGACACTCAGCTGCCTGGCTGTATGTTAGTGTGTATGATGTGCTAGTGATGCTGGTGGTAGTAGAACGGGAAAAGATGGAAAAGAGAAGTGGAAAGGAGGAGCTGGGCGGAGGAGGGGGTTCTCTGGTGAGGAGGGGGGTGGTGGTGGGGGGGGGGGGTTGCCATAGTAACACACCGAGCCAACCAGTAGCAGTGGTACTTGTAACGGTTAGTCATATATGGCAGTCCTGATGAAGGAGGAAGGAGTATTCATCAATCCAATTCTCACAGGAGGAAGAAGAAGAAGAAGCAATGAAATAGTTGTGGTGTTGCACTTTTGCCCAGGAACAAATAGAACATTTCTGAATTAATATCGAGAGGACGGGCGTGATGAACTGCAAATGTGTGCGACACAGTAGGATGTAACATAGAAAGAGCTACGCTAAAACCACACATGCAGGACACAATGTGGCTTAATAAAATATGGAGGCACAGACTTCTCCTCCCCTCCTCCACAGAAAAATCACCCGAGAATACAAAAAAAACACCACTGCAGGCACAAGGATCACCATTATGAATGCTGTGGCTTTGCTGGCCGATGTACTAATATAACGTGTGTGTGTGTGTGTGTGTGTGTAGTAATACATACATATTTTCAGGACCATAAAACTTATAAACCACAGGAAGTGAGGAAAATTTGGAATTTGGCTGGTCCTCACATTAAGCCACAAAATGCTTTTTGAAGGCTAAGACCTGGTTTTAGGGTCAGGTGATAGGTTTATGGTCCGGGGCCTGGGGATGCATTAGGTCTGTGAGTGTCCTCACTAACACTGCTGTACAAGAATGAGCGTGTGTAAGTGTGTGTAAGTGTGTGTACGTGTTGCTTTAGGGCAACTCGCGGTGTCTGTCTCTCACAGACAGTCCATTAGCATCAGCAGCCTCATCTGACTCATCACTACACTGCATGAGCTGTAGTATGGGGGGGGGGGGTGATACACACTGCCACTGCATGTGAATGTGCAAACACACACACACACACATTAAACAAAGACACACAAACACAAACAGAGAGGCATAAAAGCACACACACACACACAAGTGAGAATCACCATACCAACACAGAAAAACTCTCTCTTAACTTCTGTTTGCACATCTGACATTATTTGTGGACATAGAGGTGTTTTTAGGGCAGAAATTTAATGAATTAAGTGTTTATTTGCTGTTAAACAAGAATAAGAATTAGAATTAGAATTAGCCTTTTATATGTACTTTAGGGTTAGGGAGTGGAGGCTTTACTACTCAAACAAAGAAAAATGACAACCAGAGTCAACTGAAAGCGGCTGGACAAATATAAGGGATTTAAAAGATGTCATTTGAGGCTGAAAATAGTGTTTTTCTTTTTGCAATTTCATGGCATTGTATTAAACGAGAGGAATGACCAATTAAGTGATAAATATGAGGCTACTTAACTGATTTTTGCTCAAATCATTGGCTGAATTATGCACATTAGGATTAGTGCTCACGTGGGTATAGAATTAAACAAAGTAGACAAGGAGGAGAGGAGAGGAGAGGAAAGGAAAGGAAAGGAGAGGAGAGGAGGGTAAGTGCTCCATATTTTATGGATGAGGGTGGAGGGCTGGATTTTGTTGAGGGTATGGGGACAAAGAGGGGGGGAGCAGGCATCCTACAGTCCCCCAATTATAGATATCTAGGGTCTGTGTAAATGTGAACCATTAAAGCTGAGCCAAAAACACACACCCCTTAAAAGCAAAGACAAGCCACCACACAGCGGGAGACGTGTGTGTGTGCGTGTTTGTGCTGGAGCTCAGGCACCCTACATTTCCTGTGTACGTGTGCACAAGTGTGTGTGCTCCAATTATGGTCGAACAGAGAAAGAGAAGAAAAGACTGGCTGAAGGAAATGAGGGGAGACTCTGCTGGAAGGAAAGGTTAAATAGATCCATATACTGCAGTTTTGGAGTAATCTAGGGGGGGGAAAGGGGGACATGTGTGTGTGGCGGAGGAGCAGTTTTAGTCCATCTCTGCAGGGGGAATCTGACATGTCCTCAAACATAGCGTGGAGTCTAATGTGTGAGGCTGATGCTTGTAGACACAAACAATTACGAGTAAAAGCCAAGCTTTTGCACGTGTGACATACATTTGCAATTCACTTTTTCCAGCTCATCTCTGTCTGCATGTGATCGCTGTTATGTTTGATCAAGGAATCAAACAACAGAACATTAATCTAGAAAAAAAGATCTCCTCTTCTCATATTTGAGGTTTCAACAGTGTCTGTGTGTATTAACTATGTGCATGGATGTGTGTGTGTGTCTTCCTTTCTGTGTTAGACAGAAATAGATGAGAAAACTATGCTTTGAAGGAGACCAGGTATCAGCCTGTCCAACACTTACACACAGTAACACACAGTAACACACACACCAGCACACACACTTTAGATTGAAGTAGGCAGACTAAGACAAAAAATAAATCAGGCAGGTGCAAAAATAGAGACACATGAAAAGGATGAAACAGACATAGACAGCGATGTTTAACATATTTATAGCACTCACACATCCACCTGATTCAAACCACACACACACACACACTCAAGCTCTCGTCTGGGGTCAGGTGGTGCACGTCTGCGACACAGATTTGACCTTCGGGATAGAAAAGGATCGAGCACACACCTTCAGTGTAAGAGGCAAACGGCTCAGGCTCCAGAGAAAGGGTAGTGATGTCGGAGCACAGGACCTGGATGGGGCTCAACATCCTGGGGGAGGAGTCCAGGGTGGAGAGGGGTGGACAGGATGGGCGGAGCTCTTCAGGCTATAGCCAGGAGCAGCCCTGCAAGAGGAGCAAGGATGGTAGGAGGGAAGGGGAAGGAGGTAGGGAGGGAGGAAGGAAGGGCCGGGCAGGTGAGGGGGGTGGGGGTCAAGGTTGGGACTGAGTTACTACATCAATATTTCACATGTTGGGTTTTGCTGGAGGATGAACAGAGATGAACAGAGATAAACAACTAAACGGGACAGAGGGTCGGCGTGTCTCGTTAAGCCTAGCTCTTCTATAAAAATCAGTTCCACAGGTGATGTATGTATGAGAGCATTACAGAAAGACCTGATATTCTAACACCTAATATTATATTCAGAATAAAAGTCAAAGAAACCTGCTGCAGAATAATGGTTATATTTTTCTTGGCTTTTGACTCAGTATGAGACGTTGGATTTTTATTTTATTGTATGACCTGTTTATTTATGTTCTTTATATTTTCTACAGTATTTCATTGTTTTATTGCATGTTTTACCGTTTGTTCTTAGGTCTATTAGGTCACACATTATGTTTTATTTATTTATCTCTGATGTACAGCGCTTTGTTTCAGTTGTTGTTTTTCAAAGTCATTTATGAATAAAATTGGATTGTGTTTTCATTTCATCTTCAAAAAGGTGAATTGAAAATCTAGCTCCAGATGCATTTTTGTGTCTTGTATACTGTCAACAACACTGTTTTAAATTAAAGAGCGTATACCACTCACTTGTGTTTCACATTCTGGTCACATGGTGTTGCTGTGTGTGTGTGTCTGTAAGCAGACTGAAATCTCTAAATGATATACTTAAGGGTTTAGGGGTCGTATTAAGGTTCTAGCAAAGGGGGCGAGAGGAGAGAAATATGGGAGAGGAGGTATGGCGAGGTAGAGGGAGGTCAAGTACACCGCCTCTCCAAAAAAAAAAAAATAAAGGAGTTAAAGGGCAGGGGCATCCCCACAGGAAGATCTACAGACAAACCCTAATATATGCACATTCACACACACACACACACCCTGCAGACACACACACACACACATACATATACATCCACAGATCCGAGCAAACAAAAAGACTAACTGTATGCATGAATGGATGAAACACAAGGAAGAAAGAAAGACTGGAGACACAGGAAATAACTAACATAAAATAACATGCACTCTGTCTCCACCACCCTCTGTCTTTCTTTTGACGCACACACACACACATTGTGTTTGAGCAGCCTGTTGGATAATAGTTTGGCAGATGCACCACTTCAGCAGTGAGTTACATTAGAGGTCTGATGGGGGGAGGAGGAGGTGGAAAATGGGAGTATGGAAAGGGTGGGGGGTGAATATGAGGGAAAAGGTGGAGTGGGTTGGAGTGGGTGGAGGGGAAAGAGACAGGTGATGAATCGCTTTGTTTGTTTGGGGGGGGATTTCTGTGAGACTGATTTTCACGGAACAATATTTGATTATTCTAATTTCCTCACTTCCCCGTGTGTTGCACGGCTGTTTCGGCACAATAGTGCACAGTGGTGTGCGTCAATTTTGGTGACGGCTAATCAGCAATTCACCGCGTGTCTGCCTGAGATGTGTGGAATAATTAAACCTGCCATTATTGGTGGGTGGAGACGACCTGTCAGTCATATATTGGGCCAGGCATGAAAAGCAGCATGTTCACAATCATTGACTGTTGCTATGGCAATAATGGTTGGATGGTGATGGACGCAGATAAAGCAGATTTTCTGCCACTCTGTCACTCATCTCTCTCTCTCTCTCTCTCTCTCTCTCTCAAATGGACACAGACAAATATCCCATGTGGAGACAAACACACAAACACAAAGACACAATCCTCTCAGTAAGTCTTGGATGCACACACACGATCAACAGGCGGTACTACAGGTCTCCCCTGACGACACTGCGAGCGAGTGGAATTGTATTACAGCACAGGCACAGGAAGCATAACCCCGGCTCTGTGCACCAAGATCACAAATGAGCTCGCAGCACATTGGTGATTCCTGAACGATAATCATCTCTGTTCTGGCCAGAGAAAGTGTGTCGTGAACAATGAGCGGAGTGTTCGGGGACAGACGGACGAGGGAAGGTCGTGTGCAGGTGAGATTAGTGGAGTAATTGAGATTAGCACGCAAGGAGGACAGGGTGTTGGAGGAATTCAGTACAGCTATACACGTGGGACGACGTACAGTGAAATGATAACGTTGGTCGTCTGTAAGAAACCCCAGAGCTCCCCCTCTCTGTCACACAGACACACATTCACACACATAGCAGATCGATTCTTTCCTGCAGTGTTGCACAAGGTAAAAAAAAAAAGATTACCAAGGCACAAACAAACAAAGAGAAATGCAAATGTGCACACAGAAGAGTATTAGGACCACTTATATATATGTATGAATTTTGAGATTAAAGTGAGAATACTGAGAAAAAAAGTCATAATACCGAGATTAAAGTCAAAGAAATCTGAGATTAAAGTCAGAATACTGTGAAAAAAAAGTCATAATACCGAGATTAAAGTCAAAGAAATCTGAGATTAAAGTCAGAATACTGTGAAAAAAAAGTCAGGATTCCAATATTAAAGTCAGAAAGTTGGAATTCCGCGATAAATTTCCGAATGAGAAAAGTCAGAAATCTGAGAAAAGAAGTCAAAGAATTCCGAGATTAAAGTCAGAATAATGGGGGAATGGGAATTCTGGGATTACAGTCAGAAAGTTTAAATTCTGAGATAAAATTCAGAATGAGAAAAGTCAGAATTTTCCGAGAAATGTCATTATTCTGAGAAATAAAATAAAAAAAATTCTGAGATAGAGTCATAATTCTGAGAAAAAAGTCAAATAATTCTGTCTTTTTTTCTTACATGGGGTCCTAATTCTCTTCTGTAGATATAGATATGTGCACCTGAAAAAGAGGAAAGCTTATTTTGATGTTTTAATATTTATAGATGAGCATTTGCTCCACATGTCTCAACACTGACTGACATGGAGATTACAGAGGATTAGAAAGCTGTTCTGTCTGAATACACACACACACACACAGAGAATTCTGATGCGTAAAAGCACGTTCACATGAGGACACAGTAAATGTAGAACGACACACACGCACACACACACACACACACCTCTTCCCCTGTCACGGTCTTACCTTCAGTCACATAGTTGTGGTCGGGGAGGAAGCCGCGGTGGTCGAGTGCTGGGGTGGCGTCAGTGTCTTCGCCCATCAGCGGGGCTTGGGGGAGCGCCCGTGTCAGTGGGGCAGCGTGATGGTGGCAGATCGGTGGTGGTGGAGGAGGAGGGGGTGGTAGTGGTGGTGGTGGTGGTGGGGATGCTGGCCGGCGCAGCGCCCATACTGCTGCCCGCCGCCGCCTCCTCAGCACAGGGACGCAGACGCAGACCCAGGCATCCTTTCGTTAAATGAGCACGAGGGGCAGGTAGATCGGGTCGGGATAGGTCCGGTCCAGTCCTGGAGAGGCGTGAGTGTGTGCGTGTGTGTGTGCAGGAGTCCACACAGCTGCTTCAGAGAGCCAGATGCACACCTGCAGGAGGAGGGTGAGTCTAGTCAGTAACAGTTTAGGGGTGAGCTCGATTCACATCACTTGTGAGGCAAAAAAAAAAAAAAATCAAGCGCACTTGTTTCCTGCAGCTGCTGAGTCAGGTGTGGCCATACATATTAGTCTCTCACAAATTCACACACACACAGTCCCACATAAATGTGTAAAGTCCACACTTGTTAATAAATGCTCCAGAAGAAGAGGAGGAGAGGAAGAGGAGGAGAGTGGGGGAGGGGAGAGAGGGATGAGCAGGGCTTCTGGACAGTGCATCTGCAGTGCTTCTTCTTCTTCTTCTTCTTCTGCAGTGGACTCACACATTCATTCAGACACACACACACACACACACACACACACACACACACACAGTAACACAAACACTCACCTCCTCACTGTGCAGCTTGAGGGTCAAGTTCTCCTCAGTGAATCCTCCAGGAATAACATGTCTCTCCTCCTTCTCCTCCTCTTCCTCTTCCTCAGCAGGTGACAGTCTCTGGTTTCACTGCTGCTCCACAATGATGGGGGAAATCCTGCTGGTCCTGCATTCTGCTGCAGTCTGCGCTCTGGCGTATCTATGGAAGGCAGAGAGACACCGAGAGAGAGAGGGAGAGAGAGAGAGAGAGGATCTGTCCCACTGCGCTGGTACGTGTATGCTGCGTGAGAACAGGCCACGCCCACTCAGTGGTGCAGCCAATCACGGCAGGGATGAGATCTGCCTGACCACTGACTGCAGGTGATTAAATATGATAAAGAAGCAGAGGGATGGAGGAGTGTGTGTGTGTGTGTGTGTGTGTGTGTGTGTGTGTGTGTATGTGTGTGTGTGTGTGTGTGTGTGTGTGTGTGTGTGTGTGTGTGTGTGTGTGTGTGACAGAGCGGAAGTGGATGACTGTCTTAAAAGGTTGTGATTAATGAGGGAGAAACCAGAGCGAGAGAGAGAGAGAAATGAGGGTTTCACTCCACTGAGTGCTGAATATGAGCCACAGTCCAGTGACCGTGAGAGGATTCACCTGGAGACATGATTCAATTAACACACAGTGATGATGATGATGATGATGATGATGATGATGATGATGATGATGCGCCAATGACTGACACACACTGTGAGAACATTGACTCTCATTCATTAGGACAGCCTGATGAAAAACACTTATCCCTAACCGTAACCATCCTTAACCTATACTCTAACCAGAGCCTCAGAAATGAGGTACTGGCTCAATAGGACCAGGTTTTGGTCACAACAGAGAGGTAATAAATACCAGTACATACACATGAGGTCATTCAGGTTTTGGGAAAACATACTTTTTTCTGTTTTCTTGCTTAGAGTTAAAGAAGTCACCATTATCAGTCATTTATCTTAGATTAGCCATCTTGATTCTGTATAAAGAATAATCAAAACTGACATTATTATTTCCATTTTTGACTGTAGACATCAAATGACTGTATCATTTGTTGCACAAAATAACATTTGGCTGCAAAATTTTGATCCAACACCAATAAAACCAGAGCCAAACCCACTAACATCAATACTGATGATAGGGTTGTTGATTTATTGATTTATCATTCAGTGTAAAAAAAAATGTCAAACATATACACAAATATATTCACTATATACAGTCACGTACGAATCAGTTCAAAAATCATGAAGAACTGCTCATGTTGAGTTTGCCGATACGTTATATTTGTGACGATGCATCCATTCACCACCGTGTGATCAGTATGAGTAAATTGACGTGTTCTCTACACAGAGACAAATATATTTCCAGTGTCCGTATTCTACGTCACTGAGAGAAGAGCGACCAGAGATAACTGCGAGAGAAACACTTCAAGTCACGCTCCATCACACAGAGAGCATTCAGTCAGCGTGTGGAAGCAGAGAGTGACAGTGACAGTTGGTGCCATCACTGGAACTGGCTGTCTGCCACCAGGCTTTACCCCCCCCCAACACACACACACACACACTGCACAGCAGGGAATGAGAAGAGCTGCTCATCTGACTTACTCCGTCCAGGTCTGCCAGCACGACCCCCTCCCCCACTCACCCACTACTTGCCAATGATGGGCAATGCTCCACATCCACCACTGCTGTCCTTCTAACTGCCCCCCACCAGCCTAACATTCACCACAAAGCTCTCCCTATAAGCCCACCCACTGTTTCACATCCACAGCGACTGTTCTATACCTGTCCCCACATGCTCACCTCCCAACAGTAAGCTGCCAAAACCTGTTTGTTTTTGGAGTGTGTATGGTAGCTTCTTTGGCTCCATCACTGTAAGATCTGACCTACAGAGGCAAGAAAATGAGAAATACTACATACATGTTTACAGTTTCTCAGTATTATGATCGAACTGTTCCATGACATTCTAAAATTCTAACTTTACAGGACCCAACATTCTGGAACTGGGACGTAATAATTCAGAATTCTAGCTTCACGTGACACAAGATTCTGGAAGTGTCATGCTACATTCCAGATTTTCTTCAGATCATGAAGAGAATCCAGGATAAGAAAAAGATGGAGGAGGAGTCAGTAAAACATCATTACAGTATGTCACAGTAACCCTTTAGCACTTTGCATTACCGTAATTACACAACAGTTTGGAAACAATCGGAAACATTTCAGCGATTTCTGAGAAGCTGAGACGTTGCACGTCAAAACCAATGAGTGGTTATTACGGTAATTTACTGTAACTCACGCTGTTGCAGGAAGCTGGCGAATCAGCTTCTTTGTTGGAAAAACACCCTTTGGGTCTGTTTTTGCACATTGAGACAAAAACAAACAATTATTTATTTAAATATGTTTTATAGTGTTCAAATTTCGAATTGTACAACTACAGTGGCTGTCTTTACATATATATATATATATACATACATACATACATACATATACATACATATATGTGTATATATACATAAATATATAAAATGTTTAGTTTTTCTTCATTTTAAATTGTTAATACACTATTTTAACATGCAGTAAATTGTAAAAAACTGCCAAATATTCAGTTATTATGGAAAATGGGCAAATTCACTGACTCACAGGACATTTTCTGCCCCTTTTATGGTTAAAATAAGCAACAACAAAAAAGTCCAGATGTACATTTTGAGGCTTAGGGCTTAAAGGGTTAAGGTATATGCAGTGCTTTACATAACAGAATGTGGAATTATAACCGTACGTGACCCAGCATAACAAATCTTTACACACCTGCGATGTAACATCCTCGAATTCCAATCTTACTTTCTCGGATTAAATCTTCAAAATGTCAAAGCAGCCCAACATTCTGGCACTTTAATATGACATTTTAGAATGCAAACATCATGGTAAACCAACATAAACCTCATGACTGTTTCTCCAAACGCAGGCAAGAAAATCTAAGGTTTCTAAGGAAGGTTTGCTTTCTCGTTCTTTAAGTATTTAAGACCAAATACATCATGTGCATTTCAACTCATGTAAGAAAATAAACTGGATGCCAGAGACTGAAGCACACACAAACTCTGTGTCACTGTAAAATCCCCATCTTCACTGTAATCAACAGAAAACTGCCATGGCCATCATCAACCACACACACGTGACAGGTCAGTCCAGTCCAGTCTGTTCTTGTTAACCTGCCACTCCTGACCCTTGGCCGTGTGACAACAGCCTCCAATCTGTCTCCCATACAGCACCATTCAGCTGTGAAGGCTTGGCCTTGGTTACCTTGGTGACAGTGCAGTTCCTGTCACTTGGACCCATTTGCCCTGGAGTGAATAGATTATGGGAGCTGCACTATGTCCTCTCATCATCTCCAGAGGCAGAGACGGCGAGTACATTGGTCTTTTTTTTTTATATATGCTTCACCAGAAAGGTGTCGTTGCTGGGGTCTGGGTTTTCCGTGACGGAACATTTAAAAGGCAAATAAACGAAACAACAACAACAAAAAACAGCCACTTGCAGCTGGTGTGTTGAATCATGGGTGACTCATGTTTAGTTCAGTGTAGTCATCGTGTCAACACAAACACACACAGCGTGATCTGAGATGAATGATTTAAAATGGAATAAAATAATTTACCTGTATTGGAAATTGAAGTCACCTCATCGACACTGGACAGCAGGAGGATTCCCTTTGTAGAGTGGTTATGGTTTAACAACGAGGTTTCAGTTCTTGGATCCATCTTTGGAAACAACACGGGATCCCTGTATGTCAGTCGAGTCAGATTGATCATGAAGTATTATTCATTCAGTTTTTCTTTACTTCCCAGAAGCCTCCTTCTCTTGCATACCTTACCTATGTGCCCTTAATCAAGTCTCTGTGGAGAAGTACCGTTATTTTACATAAAACAGTTTATTAGGTACGCCTCCTGAAGTTCAAACCAAGCATCAGAATGGTGGAAAGAAGGTGATTAACGTGACTTTGAATGCGTCAGATGGGCTGATCGGAGTATTTCAGAAGCTGCTGATGTACAGGGATTTTCCACATATAACTATGTCTAGGGTTTACAGAGAATAATCTGAAAATCTAGGTGAAAATACCTTGTTGCTGACAGGGGTGAAGGAGAATGGACACACAGACAAGAGTAACTCAAAAAATAAGCGGTTACAACCAAGGTATGCAGAAATACCATCTCTGAACACGTCGGCAGAAGATTACAGCGGTCGCTTTATTAGGTACACATTATACCTGCCACCTGATTGTTTTTGTATTTCACAGCGACCTTTGGTTTCGAGAAAAGCGCTACAGGAACTGAGATTATTATTATTATGATGATAATATCTAACAGAAGACTTCCCACTTTTTTTTCTTCCTCTAATTTCTCATAAAAGTGAAAACACAAATGTGTGTTTCAATGCTGGTAAGTAATGGAGCTACGTATATTAACTTCAACTTAAAACTGTAACTGTATTGTGCTGAATGAATGAATGCAGACACATTTTTTTCATCTTTTTTTTCATACACGTAGTAGTTTGAGAGAAAGCCAGAGTCTTTGTCGAGGGAGGGAGTTCAGGCTTGCAGCCAGTCTTTACACACGATAATAATCAGCATCATTCATCAGGAGCACCGATGTGTCCAATCAGACACGCCAATGCTTGCGAGTGTCTGTCTCTGCTGACCTGGTGCTTCTCTCTCCCTTTTCCACCCCCACTCCATTGCACAGACACTGGGTTGCTTAGCAACCCAGGAGCAGCCTATGGAGAACACATTCTCATTCATGCACACACACACACACTCTCACACACACACACAGAAGGAAAACCCAGGAACTCTGAAGGAGGACGATAATCTACGCCCACTCCAGCCTGCCATCATGCTCTGTGACCCCCGAAATGTGAAGAGAAGCAGCCAATGCCACTGACTGGTGGAGATTCAAGCGAGTAACTGTTCTTCAGAGCCTTGGATTCTCACACACACACACACACACACACACACATATATATAAACGTGTGCACAGCGAGTCCAGGGCCTGATTGTTTGTCCCTGCAATCAACTGTTGGCATCACAGACGACAGCTGATAGTGAACTAATCCAATCAGCATCTTTAATGAAATCACATCATATCCACGTGCACAACCTCCTGTTTATATGTTGCGATTGTGGCAGATTACCAACCTGACGTGAAAACCTGCCTTTTCCACACACAAAGAGCTTTTAGAAACGAAAATTAAAAGCTCTGCAGCGTCTCTCTCTCTCTCCCCGAGTCCAACACTATTAGCACATTAAGTGAGTGTTTAAATACAGTCAGCAGACGATGGATCAACTCACCGCCTTGAGCGGCGGCAAAGAGCACTGTAATATCCAAAAAAAAGGGGTTTCACTACAGTAAATGGCAACCCTGGTGAAAGTGCAGCCTCTGGGGAAGAGTGGGACTAGGTAGATTATAACAACCCTTAGAGCAATGCTAAACTCCTTACGCACACACACACACGGAGAGTGATAAGTGTGCCCATTACAGACATGACATGCATGAAAAAGTAAATGTAATGTTAGAAAGGTGTCGGAGCATAAAAATAAATGCACACGTTCCTCAGTGGGGGTAAGTACACGGGTGTAGAAACTCACGGGGACCATTTAACTCATGGGGGACTACAGCAGGGTGATGGAATGACTCCTCGGGCCTGGGGCAAGGAGGCAGCAGGAGGCAAGAGGGCGTGTGAGTTGTTTATTTATTTAAGACAATTTATTTAATTAAAGCAGCAGCCTCTGGGGCAGGAAGGGGCAAAAAAAAGAAAGAAAAATGGTGATATTAAAACAGGCAAAGAGAACATTACACCCTAATCCCAGCTGGTGATCAACACAACTGAGGACATGGTTAGTTGTGTGGGGAAAAAAAGCAGACTGGGGCAATTTCCCAGAGCGGGTTTGTGGGATCTTTTCAATAAGTTTGATGCATTTTCCCCATCTTTTTAATCAATATTTATTGAATAATGCATGCTTACGAAGAAAATGTGATTCACTAATCGCATATGTCTTTTGGAAATGACTTCAAAATAAAAGTTTGCTCATGATTTATGTTGTGAATTGGGTTGCAATCATTTGTCTTCTTTAATAATTGGGTCTACATGTAAAAAGATTTAGAAACACCACTGTATAGGAACGCCCCACAGAGCTTTTCAGACTTTTATCAGCGCTAAAGCGAAAACTGTTGATAAAACCCTGGACTACAGCTGTTTTGAGACTCAAATATCTACAGCCTACCTTTGTGCAATGCTCTTCTTGCGTTATGTCAGAGCAGGGTGTATAATCCCTCCAGCCGGGTCAGCTGTTCATTTGTAGGCTTATCTGCATGGGGGCAAAGCTGCTTAGGGCATAAAGGAGACAACACATAAGCAAACACACAGACAGGGAAAAACAACAGCTCACGCCAATGTGAGCTGGGCTTATGAAACACACACACGGTTATTTTTAGACTCAAATCTGCCTACAGATCTGGTTTGATGCGATGTTTTCCTCTCCCATAAATACCACACTTACATGGTGTGTTCACCTGAAGCCAGCTTTACCGAGTTAACACACTTTGCCCCAGACATTACAAATCCAAACTAAAATTTTACATACACATAAAACCATTCCTTCCTCTCCCTGTCCTGTGTCCCGTACTGGCTTGATTGTGCACTCTTACAACTTTGATTTTAATAACTATGAAATGAACACCCAGGGGGGAGAGACGAGGTCAGTGGCAGCGGTCAGGTGATGTAATCTCTAGGAGCAAACCAAGGTGTCAGCAGCTGAGGGAATAGGCATAAACAGCATGGTCCAGCCTCGCTCAGCAGCTGAGACTGTGTGTAGACACAGAAGGACTCATCACAAGCTGAAGGAGACGGTCAAGAACAGAATCCTGCTACGGCACATCCTACCATTATGCATTTTCTTTTCTTTTTTAAATTCAGCCCATGTTCTTTTGAAGCTTCCGCTGTCCATTTTCTATTTCCAGTCAATTACAAAGAAATCACATTAGTCATGTTTAAGGCCTGACTTGGAGGAGAGGGAGCAGCTTTATACGCAGTTTATGGCTGAGATTAGTGATTCGATGTACAAATCGGCATCGTTTTATGAGACACCTCGGAAACATTATGTCATTTGGAGGATGAAAATGACTAAATTGAGTATACACGCTTGAATTAAAAGCACAGGGCATACACTGGACTTTGTACTTCTAACCTTCAGAATACATTCAATTGTTTTGGAACTTTGTCATCTCAGCCAGGTATATTTGTCTCTTTAACCTTTAAATACATGTTTAATAAATAAGTACAAGAGTGATACAAGACGACATTGGTGCATTTACTTGGTCAAAAAAAAAAACTAAAATCATAAGAAAATATAGGGCACATGGTGAAGAAAGAAATGCTTCGATCAATGACATCCCCAAAATGATTTCTGCAAATCTCTTGCATGATCACACTGCCCCCTAGTGTCCAATAAGCAAAAGTTACCATGGAGTTAGTGAGTCCATATGTATGTTTCAAGCTGAAAAGCTCAAGTAAATAGAATGTGCAAGTATATTATTTTATGTAATTTTTATGTAATCTGGCAAAAAAACAAAAACATGATGGAAATAAAAGCACCTTTAACAACACAGTTATATACCTTTCGTAATCACATTTCTATCTTAAGAGCACAGTATAAATTAGCTGGATTAGTTGGGGGGTAGAAAAGCACACTTTCGCTGTGTCTGCCTGTCACATTTAATCTAATAATTAGAGCTCATTTATTAACTTAAAAAAAGAAACGCTATAATAATGAAATAATGAATAAACTTAAAATCCTGAAAGACGTTTTACAACAGCCAATATTTCTTATTTGTTGCTATAGAGTTCACTCTTTTGAGCATTGATTTTGACACAGAAGCATAATTAAAAGAAGTCACAAATTCACTTTTATCTTTCCTTAAAACATGTGATGTAGGTACATTAAATGGTTGTCATACATGAAATTGTTCTCAGGAGTGCAGATATAACTGAAATATGCATCGCCAGACAATTTAAAGTGCAAAAATCATTATTATAAGATTATGGGATTAATCACATGGGATTAGGGACTAGGTCAGGCTCCTGCTGATCTTCCATGTAGTATGGATCTCCTTGGTGGACCCTGTGATTGTGAACCCTCAGGTTCCCTCTGTGAGCAAATCTCTTGCCACACTCTGTGCAAGCAAAGGGCCTCTTGCCCATGTGAACATCCCGTTGGTGGGCTCTCAAGTTCCCGCTGCGGGCAAAACGTTTGCCACACTGAGCGCAGCCAAAAGGGCGCTCTCCTGTGTGTGTGCGAGTATGCACCGTCAGCTCCGACGGAGTGAGGAAGCTCTTGTCACAAAACTGACAGGGATGCAGTCGGACTCCCGTGTGGCGCAGAAGGTGTCTGCGCTGGTGGGAGGGGTAAGTGAAACACTTGGTACAATACGGGCAGCTGTAAGGTCGTACATTCCCTCCACCAGGAGCTGGAGGGTGACCGAGGGCATTGGTGTGTCGCAGCGTAAGTGACTGTGAATTTGACTGTGGTCTGAGAGGGTCTCTGATGCCCAGGGTTGTGACACGCCGTGTGAGACTGATATTGATCCTCCCACCCCTGTCTTCTCTGGGTCTCCATGGCGATTCACCAGAGGGAGCTTGTGGCTGATCCTCCCGAGCCTCCGTGTGTCCTACGCCCTGGCCCTGTGCTGAGTTCTGATTGGAGTTGTGGTTCTCATGCTCCTGGTCCAAGAAAGGGTAGGAGCCATCATTGCTTTCGTTGCTGGCCTCGTCAGGGCCAAAACCAGGTCTGAAGCAGGGTGCGTCTGTGCCAACACTACTGCTCGCTGGCACAGAGCAGCTGGTGCCATCTGCCTGCAGATTCTCCAGATCTCGGGTGGCATCCAACCGCGGTAACCACTCCCCTGGTTGGGTTAAGCCTGGCTCAGACCTGGGTGAACAACATCCACTCTGGGAGATGGAGAGAAAAGGGGTGGAGGCTTGATCCTGGAGGGGTCTGTGGTCTGCACCGTGAGGGTCCTGAACCCAGTGAGACACTGCAGACAGAAGAGGGGGGGTGGAGAAAAACTCAGTGGTCTGGACCCTGGACAAAGGGCAAGGATTGCCATATAACCACTTATAAATGCACATTCATACATAAACGCCATTCTCTGAGAGAACTTTTTCTGTGACAGGGGAAACGTGGACTTGGATCGACATGCTCGACATAAATTTAAATGAAGCTGAAGCAACAACTGGCCCTGAACAGCCACTTTTATTTTGGTAGTATTCCTAATGGAAACACAAAAAAATACATGCTGTACTATACCAAACCGTACCAATCAGTGGAAACAGGGCTTTAGAAAAGCAACAATGCGCAAGAGAACTGAATCAAGGTCTGACAAGGTGCTCTCTGGCTAATTTATTAACTTACTTTTAGCCTTGGCTTGCGTGACAGACAGGGTATCTATCGGTCTCTGGTCCCCATCGGTAAGAGTTCCTTCTTCAGCTTGGACTGCAACAGACCCCAGAGTCGGCTGTGATCCTGCACACTGTGAAGAAAAGGTAAATATATACCTATCTTGTTAAACCAACGGTCAATATTCACTTCACATCAGTAAAAAGGAAAAACACAACACACGTGTCATACATTTTTAAAATGGCAGAAAAGGGTCAGACCTCATGTTTTACTGAAGCTGCATCATGGCCTGTGACCTCCTCTTTCAGTGCGCTGAGGCTGTGGCTGAGCCCTTCTATTGGGTCTTGGTGAGAAGATGCATCATTTCCAACCTTCGCTACTGTGAAAGAAGCATGAAGGAGTCAGTTTATCAGTAAAGTTTCTAATGCTCGTCAGAATTTATCTTCAAACACAAGGTTAATATGAAGTGAAACGGTGCTGAAAAAGGACAAATAACACACATGAATAGAGAATATAAGAATAGAATTACATCTTTGATTACAATCATAAACACACTTTAAAAAATAGTTTTCATAGATTACTAGACATGTAACCTGATTTTGACAAATCAGAAGTCCAGTTACACCCATCTCTAATCTAAATTGATTTGAAGATACCTATAGATACGTACAACTAGATGACAACTATGAATATCAATACATAATTCCAGCTCCTGAGATGTGTCCAAGTTAAATGTGATAATAAACATGAAGAATGTCATTGTGGCTATCTGATACGATAACTAAGTATAAATCACATGAATTGAAATGACGTGAGCAGTAATACCTGATCCTGTCAGTATCAAACTGCCGTCTCTCTCTCCTGGTGGCACATCTCCATCCTCACAGCCCCCGCTCTTCGTCTTCTGCCTCCTCTCCAGCTTGTCACGGAGGAGGTGAATCTCCTCTGTCTTCTGCACCAGCTCCGCCTGCTGCTCACACAGGCTGCTCTCGAAGATCTTGGCGATCTCGCACACAGCGGCTGCCAGCAGCGAGTCCATGACGGTGGCCAGCTGAGCGTGGAAAGCGCTCCTGGCAGACTCCATTGTCCGGAGTTTTAGTGACTGTGTCTTTATGTCAACGATCGACTCGCTCTGTTTTCTTCTATGTCTGGCCTCCAGGTGCAGCTGGGGAGCAAAGTGGCTACCACTGCACACTCCTCTGCCCAGAGCTGCTGCCATGCTAAACGGCTACGCCATCTCTACACCTTATCACAGCGGTTAGCTTTAAAAACACTGGTGGTTAAATACGCGAGTTTGGCACGTACAATATTTTGTAAAACGTGTGCACAGTTCACATATTTAGACAATGTCTACAAACAGTCATTTAAACGGAGTCAAGTTGTAAACAATCAGTCAGTGCTGAACGTGTGCTAGCTAGCATTACCTTTGGCTAACGTGTAAACATAGACCCAATGAGGCGAGGTCAGTTTTATCCAGCGTGTTTCGGGTCGAAAAAAAGCCCGCCGTGAATAATGCAGCGTAAACGGCAAACGTCGCGAACAGTAAATGGCTGAATATCGGCGCAGTTCTACAACAAATTAACGAAAACACGTACACATTCTCTTCGTCCTCTAACTAGCAGGTTGGTGTCTGTGGCGTGATCGCGTTGCAAGTCTCGCGATATGACAACTTATCGTCGGCAGAGCGCAGACAAAATTACAGAACCATAAATGTCTGAACATAAATTATGTAAAAACGGAGTTTAATTGGCCGTAAATGATGAAATTGTTTCTTCATCCCTTTCAGAAAAAATAGAGTTTTTTAAGAGACCATCAACCTGCTACAAGCTACTTCTACTACTGGAAATATACAAAAATATACAAAAAAATGTTGATGAATTACTAACATTGAAATATCATTTTTTGGATGTAGTCATTTCTTGTACAGAAAACTGAACATTTTATGTAGATTTTTGCAAGGACTCTATTGAATGTAACCCAATACAGTAGTAGGTCACATAGTAGGTCTGCTATGTATAAATAAAAAATGGTACATTACTTTCCAAACACACATCTGTATTCAAACTACTTTTTATTGTGACAATTTCCCGAATGTTTAGTAAGTATCAAAATATAGCGCAACAACAACAACTGGTAGAACAGTAGCACCTGGTGGTGGACGCAGAACATGAACAGACATGTTTTCATTTTATAATTAACTTACTCTTGGCTCATCAAACTGGACTGAAGTCATACTCAAACATTAGCAGCATTCTTTCCTGTTCCATAGTGCTGCGCATGCATTAAACACACAAAAACCTTGTCATGTAAACATGTAATCTTTCACCCAAATTAGATCTTGCTCATTTCAGTATATTTTATTGTATCACGGTAATATACAGTGATATTCAAGAGAAATGGGGGTATACTGATATGAACATAGTATTTAACTAACACGATCACTCATAAAAAGTACAAACAAACAGTTGAACTTAATCTGGCCAACAGCAGTCATGTTCACATACATGTGAATGTCTAGTCTTACTTGCCGATGGGGGACGTGGACGGTGACTTATGTGTGGCAACCCACCATGTGAGTCAAGAGGCAACGTTGAAGTTTGAAGCCTTTTCCGCAATCCTTGCAGAGAAAAGGCTTTTCAATCAAGCATTTGGACGCATGCCAATTCAATCTTGATTTTGATGAGAACCGCTTCATGCACTTCCCACACTGCGACAGCCCAGTCACGGCATGGCATCTTTTTCGGTGCACGCAACGCTGTTGACAAGAACGAAACGTTGCTGGACAATCGCGACATTTTAACGGCCTCTCTCCCGTGTGGATACGATAGTGTTCTTTCAAAGTAATTCTGCTTTTTAACAACTTCTGACAAACGGAGCAGACGTAACCACTGGATTTGCGTACACCCATGGTTTGCCATGCAGGTCTTTTGTCTGGACTGTGTTCTCTCTGGACGTTGTTATGGCTGATTGCTGGATGTGCGTCTTTGCTGGACAAAATCAAATTCTCAGTTGTTTCCGTGTCTTCTAGCGGCACAGTCCAAGCAAGGTCTCTGTGAAGCTCACTGGGATTCATTTGGTCACGGTGTATTGTCTTTAAGTGCGTTTTGAGTGACGACTTTAGGGTGAATTTTTTTGGGCACATACTGCACTGAAATGGTTTTTCACAAGTATGAACACGCATGTGGTTCCTGAGCTTGGTCATCCTTAAGAACGTCTTGGTGCAGTAAACACAGGGGTGTTTCTCGCCAGGTCCAACTTTCTGAACTGACGGCTCACTATGGTGGCCAGAAGGTGGTGAGCTTTCCTTCTTTAAAATCACCTGCTCTCTGCTTTGTGACGTCGGTTTAGTGCTAGACGCTTTCTTTGCCAACAATTTCTTCAATCGTTTGCAATTTTGTTGATGACATCCAAGACTACTTGGAAAGGGAAACACTCTTTTGCAACCTTGACACCTCTTGTGCCATTGTGTGTGTTTGTAAAGGCCAAACTCTGTATCAAATGCTTTCTCACAAAAACTGCAGGAATACTTTTTATCATTATTTTCCACCGTCTCCTCTGTAGACTTAGTGGCTGGAACCTCACGCTTTTCCCTTCTGCTCTTCACTTTCACTTTTGTTATTCCACGTTTCTGTCTTAATCTAAGACCTATACTGTCTGTCTTTTGAGTATTTTCCTCTCTGATGTCTTTGAGTAATTGTTTTATGTCGCCTCTCATGGATTTACTTGGACTCCCTGGGCCATACTTTAGTATGGTTTTGTCTTGAGTGCGCTCACTCTTCTCATTTAATGTGGAACCTGTAAGAGAAACATTTTAACAATGACTTAGTGAAATATCACAGTTGACACAAAAACTATTTCATTTAATGGAATGAGAGAAATGTGGTTTTGGGGCAGTCACTTTTTATTTTCTAATTTAGGTCAATAAAACTAAGGGTCACTATTAATGTGTTGAAATCCCAGTGTAAGAAAGTGACCCAGAGAGAGAGAGCGGATTTACTTTCCAGTCTTCATCGTAGTTGTAACCTTCTTTATCCTCCCTCAAACAACTAAAGCTTTATGCATCTGCAAGAACAATTGTGGCTGTATCTTTACACCAATATTACAAAAAACTGATCACCACCTCAACAGCAGCAATGCAGTTATTCTACTTTACACAATGAAACCAGCTCAACATTTTCAAGACTTTGTGATGTCAATCAGACAATACTTAACCATCCAGGTACAGTACACCTTTTGTAATTTAAGGTTGACAACCCTTAACTTAATTAACAATGCTAAATATTTACAAAACAATGTATAATGTAAAACAATGAATAATGAATGAAAATGCGAAGTAACTCACATCTTGTGGATCTCCTGGCACCCGCTGTTTGCGGTTGAGAGTCAATGTCATGGCTGATCACCTTTAAGAGACAGACATTATTGATTAAATGGTATCTCTAAGGATGAACAATGCAGTGGCAAGAAAGAAACTTAATTAATTATTAAGTATAATATAATAATTATAGACTCATTTTCTGGATGTTTTCAGACTTAGTAAAACTGAACAAAATGCAACCTGGCTTTCTTTATTTATTTTATGATTCAACACATTTGTTACCGGCCCCCGTGTGTGAAATCTCTAATGACAGTTGGATGGAGTTTCCTGTAGTCAGATGTGAATTAAGTTGAAAAGCTTTATTGGTAGCAGCTATGATCTGATGAGAACTGAGACAATGCCGAACATAAACAAGTATGTTAACAGTTATGCATCCTCTGTCAGTCTGTCTGTGAGTTCCAGAGTTAGGACACTTAAAGGTGCTTTCTCTGCTGATACATGGAGCTGACCTTGGAGAGGACTGCGCAGTAGCGTTATCAGTCGTCTCCCCCAGTCCGGTTAGGCTCAGTGAAAATATGAAGAGACGAATTCTATAAACAGACTGGTGCCAGTTTGCAGATGGTAACGACAGGCATCGTCCCGAGTTGTTTAGGCTTGTGCTTAGGACTGGGAGCTAATAACTTTAAAAAAGGCAGAATAATACGTTTTTCCCTTACAAACTCCTAATCACATTATCTGGGTGTTAGTCAGACTTTGAGAAATTCTATGTAGTATAATCGCTGTCAGACTAACAAATTGACAATTCTAGTTTTACTCAGAGTGACATTTTTTCAAATGTCATGTGAATTTGCTGATTGGCTCCGCCTGGTGAAAGATTGTGGGACCGATCGCTAGATAGTACATCATGTAGTGTGGGATGCACACAGCGATTGTTTGATTCTGAAAGTCAAGTGGTGTGTACTACTTGGCTTTATGGGATCAAACTGTAATTTACACACCTCCTGCTTGATGATTGGAATGCGGTGCAGAGGAATTATCAGTGGCCGAAGTCTTATACTGGGACACACGATGTCATCTTGCTTGGTTGTTGTTGTTGTTTCATCAGCCATGGGAGCGCACCAGTCATCAGGCACTAGAAGTGAAACACACATGATCAAGTTACACAAGAAAGGGGTTTAAGAGTGTCATTCCTTTTATTTTGATCTATGTCATAGTAATAAATATACATGCATGCACACACTATAAAAATGTGTTTTCTTCGTCACTAATAATGGTTAATGTACTTTAAGCAATATGGAACTATAATTATAAGTTATGTAACACTCAGCATCACACACTCATTAAACACTGCAACATTACCCTTTAATGATCATTTTTTTTGTCAGTGTCAAAAAGATTACTAACACACATAATTTCCCCCCTTGCTGTAAAGTAACAAAACATGAACAAATACTAAAATCATATTTTACAGTTAAGTCGGGTAACAAACTTGTGACAATGAGATTGCGTTCACAAAACGGCGTTCACCGAGGAAAGCAGCATATTGTAATATACCTTCAAAGTCAATCTCAGGAACAGGCTGTCTTTGAGTTTCACTGATCGGAGTTTTACTCTTCTCTGCTCCTTGGGCAAGCTTAAACTCCCAGTCTCTCAGCTTGAGCTCTGCAGTCTGCAACTTCACTTTAAGATGTGCAACCTCTTCGCCTTTCTGTACCAACTCCAATTGATGGTTATGTAGGCTGTTCTCAAAGATCCTCATTATGTCACACACAGATTTTCTCAGAGTTGCCTCCATGTTGAGGGTCAGCTGGGCCTGAAAACCTCTCGTCAGAAAGTCGCACATCTTTGATTATGGCTGTTTACCAGCTTACAGATGTGCTTAATCAGAGTGTGAATGCAGTGGCCCTTTTGCAAATAACCTTCACCCTAAACACAAAGATAAGAGGTCAGATTATGGTTAGCTACAATAGCAGGTTATCATTACATCAAGAATAGCTTTAAACCCAAATCTCTTTTCCCACACATCTGCCAGGCCCAGAATGTTCCTATAGAAGTGGGCTATATTTGAAATGTTTTTTTTGCCCACATTACAAAACAAGGACAAAACAGCAAGGCATCACAAAGTACCTAATCAAGCGAGAATTGAGAAAATACTACCAGTATAAGGATTTGCTTTTGATGGTGTCATCAAGCCCATTTATTTACACTAAATGCAACTTCCAGCCACAGAGGAAGAAGAAAATAAAAAAGCAAAAAAAATCTCCGTTTAGATTGTCAGTGAATAGTTTAATACAATCAGTGAGCTATAAGTTATTTATGACAACATTTTGTTGTTTATGGTCAAGTGCTTTTAAGGCAGACATATTATACATGAATGCTTTGAGTGCTGTCTCTGTAAATGTTACAACACATTTGGCAGTAACCATAATCCTGATGGATCTGGTGGTCTGCAGCTGTATATTTTCACCTCTGGTGTTATGTTTTTCTGCTGGTTTTGTCACCTCGACCTGGAAACCCTGCTCACTAGTCCCTGCGTGAAAGCATGCAGAACCCAGGTAGAGCTGGTAAACATGTACACAGACAAGAACTGTGCTTCCTTAAAACACTACACTTATTGAGAGTATGTGTTTATTGTTTGTTAGACTGTATAGACTAATAGCCTAGACGACATTAGCCGATAATGTTGGTTCATATGCTAGTCCGGACCTTTTTTTTTTTACATGAATCACGTGTTCTTTGATGATTCATAGACACAGTCATTAACGATGCTTATGTTTCTCTAAAGCACATATTATCAGCTACTGATACGCACACATAATGCTGTTACACCATGACACGAAGTAATGAGAGAAACGGCAGAAGACGCATGCTAAAACACTGAGATGATGTTGTACATGCTAGGTACTTACTGACCGTTGAGCAGGTGTGTTTTTACTTTGCTAACGTCACCAAGTGGTCCGCAGCTTCGTCTGGAATCCGGGAACAAGTCACACGAACAGTGTACATCTAACTATTAAAACAACTTCTTTAATTTCTTACTTTACACAACGTGTAATGACAGCAGTAGACCGCCAGTCAGCCATTTTTCAATGCTGTCCAGAAGCGAGGGAACATGTAATGTACGTCACTGCAACGTCATCCGCCGCCATTTCCGCTTCCTGTTACTCTGTTGTTGTTAGATTCATAGACGTAGAATAATTGTATAAAATATAATATAACATAACATAATATGATCAACCAATGTTAATTGTTATTCATATATTTTTATTATTTAAAAAAACAGCATCAGACAACATATTCACGTGTTATTTGTATACTTCAGTGCTGTATTTCATAATCTGGGCCATTAGTTTTGCTGAGTTTTACAGGACCTCAGACCACGGTTCTGTGTACCACTAGTGGTACATGAGCTTCCTCTGGTGGTACTTAGAGGAAAATCAGAAATACTGTTCTGCTGTATATGTACCAGGGTAGAATAGAGTTTCACAGAAAATTAAACAAATAACAAAAAAATAATATGAAATAATAATTTGTCACCTTATCATTTGCTCCATCTAAATCTTTTTTACTATACTATTGCTTGTATAATACGTATTATATTTATCCTATTATACATATATGTAAATAAGAGGAGGAGTATGAGAGAGTAAATGATCTTATTGAGAATAAATCTGACTCCTGTGAAAAGTCCATAGCTGACTTTACATTTAGTTTCTTCCTGGATGACCTACAAAAAAGTGAAGTGCAATTTGAACATTAATTTCCTTTTGTTTTTCTTATATAAAGTTCAGATAGTTAGCAGTGACATGTCACAACAGTAGTGACATAAAACTGTCAGGCTAAACAGATATGCTGTATGTTGGATAATTCAGTGTCCTGGTATTTTACATGCTGATTCACTGTCACACTGACATGGGGTAATGAGGCACTTAAACAGAAAAAAACACTGTTAATAAAAAGTTATAAATATTGTATTTTAAAGGATGTTTTTCATGGTTAAAATGTAATGTTTGTGGGGCTAGACAATCAAGGAAATGACCAAATCATTTATTTTTACAGGGTTTGCTTTATTACATTTAAAATAGTCAAGAATCAGTGCAAAGCTTAGGGGTCATGCCAAGTGCTTTTAAAGACAGTTGTACAGTATTTGCCAATGGACTATCAGGTGTCTCTTTTTTTGTTATCTGTACATAATCATTTTACACAATACTGGAATGATTTACTAATGCAGTGTTTTTAACTTCTTCTCAGCCGAAGGTTGAGTTATTCCAGGCCACATTGGCTGCGTCCATGTCGAAAAAGTTTATATAAATCCTGAAACGGATACAAATAAAAACAGGAGTGAGTGTGCCTGCATTTTGTTATCAAACTGTCAGCAGTGACTGTACGGGTTGATGTGTGTTTGCTACCTGTCAGGAGAGACGCCCAGGTGTTTGTTGAGGAGTCCACACAGGAGTTCAGAGTATTTCTTGTTGTGAGCGCCACTGATTTTGCCAATACTGTGGAGGGAGCAGAGTGCACAGGGATCTCCTTTTCCTCCAAACATCATCATTTGGTCAGGATTGATCTGCACAGCGATGTACTGATATGCAAAAGACAGATACGAACAAAAGAGACTTCAGCATACACTGGATGGATCAACAGAAATGTCATATTTCACAGACTTTTTAATACTGTGAAAAGTGACATTTCTGCAACATGAGGGCAGGCACATCAGAATCCCCACACTCACAGACATTCTTAGATCACCAATTTACCAACAATGATGTGAATCAAGAACATTATTTGTAGTAAATTGGTCTGCACTGGTAGAAACATTGCTAAAGTAAGTTAAGTCTCTCCCTTCTTTATGATGTGCAGAATGTGAGAGGAATATTCTTTTAGTCTACTTGATAGCATGACTTAACAACCAGTTCAGATGCCAATACTGGTGCAAGCATCATTTCAACCATGTATTATTTCAGTAAAGGAAGAGGCATATTTATCATATTAAGATAGGCAATATACTTTTTTTTTAATACAAGACATACATTATCAGTCTCAGTAGAGTTAAAAATATATATATATTTAAATGCTCAACATTTTTATGGTATTATATAATCCAGTTAATGTGATTTGCTCAACCTTTGGGTTTAGTGAGTTGATCAATGATCAACCCGTGATAATATTCTTGAAATAACAGTCTCTGTTTGCATGATTGCACAAGGCTCTTCTTATGTTTTTTTCTGTTTTTTTTACAATGGTTACTTGTTAACCTGTATTTGACTGCAGAGCTTAACAATTTGAGGGTATTCTTCCAAATATAGCATTTTATAACTGCTTTGCAATATTAATGTCCTACTTTGGTTCAAAATCAGATGTGTTTTTTATAGAAAAAAACTGTGCACTGCACACTACCACACAGTATATGACACCATCAAAATAGCAGCCACTCTACAGTATATTCTCACCCAATGATGCAGTAGTATGCATTACATGAGTCACTGGCCACTTTATTAGGTACACCTGTTTCATTTGATACTGTAGCTTTTCCATCATGTCAGACCATATCTGCCATCAACAAGGCATGTTCTCAACAACAAACATGCCACGTTGTTTTCGACCTTCAGCATATGTTTACATCCCTGAATGCACTTGGCTGATTATATATATGCAACATCACGCAGCTCAGGTCAAATGTATTCTAGAATTCTCTAAATTACAGCCTTTGCGATTTGCTAATTATGCTTTTCAAATTGAAATTTCCACATGAAAACGAGTCATTCACTATTCGGCTGTGCTCCGCTGCTGACATTCAAATTGATTGAGCTTCAAGGACAGAGGTAGATTTTGGTTAACCGGTCTACCTGTGCAGGTTTGCCCATAGCTTTAGCTAGCTTCTCCGTGGCCTCAGACAGCAGGTCCGCCGGCACTTCACTCTTCGCCACGTTCGTATTCACCACAAACATCGGCATGATTGCAGATTTTTAGTGCTGCTCCCCGCGTTTTCTTTAGAAATAAACGTTTTTATTATAATTTTAATTCACAGTTTTCCTCACAAACCCGTGCGACGAAGTCCGGGAAGTAAAGAGGACAACTCTTCTTACTTCTTCTGATGGGTTCTGATTGACGCTCGGCAACTCGCGTTGCGGTGTATTACCGCCACCTACTGGAGGGTGGATTAGATAACTACTTCCTCTACTGCTGCTGCTGATGCTACTGTTAATACTACCACTACTACTATTACTACGATAACTAATAACAATAATAATAATGATAATAATGTCAAATGTGTTTTAAACTATTTTATTGTCGAGATACATTTGCAGATCATAATCTTCCTAAATGGTTCACTTATTAATATACATCGTCATTTAGTGGTGTCAAATTATAAAATAGTTGTTTTTCTCCCTTCACCTTTGTGAAAACTATTCCACTATAAAATGTTTCAACATAAATATAAAGATGCCTTAAAATCATCTGCTAACTACTTTTCAGATTCATTCCTTTTCATGTATTATTGTTGTACTATTGTTGTCTGTGTCTGTGTGTACAGACACATACTTTCAATTTGCATATCCATGTATTATTATTATTTTCTGTTTTTGTAAACAATTGAGGCGATGCATATTGTCTTATTTATCTTATTCAGTGAAGTTGTATATCATGTAATACATACATGTAATTTACTTTCTCCCTTTATCTGTACTGTATGTATGCTAGTTATCTTTGTTATTTTGTGCATTTTCTTGTGCAATATTAATACAAATTTAGAGAGAAAAAAACAGTAGTAATAAAGATTGTAATGTAATTTATTGTTAATGGCAACGTTAATATGATAAAGGGGATGAAACACATTGCTTTGAGGCTGCCCTGGGTTTGGGTTTTTACGGTAATTACGGTAACCCGCATGCGCAGTAGGGACAGGCATCATAACGCGGTGCTGAAGGAGGTGAGGAGGAAAACAGAGGGGAGAGAGAGAGCGAGGGAGAGGGTCGGAAGTTGGATGGTGCTTTCCTTTGTCGCCGCGTCTCTGCGCTCACGAACAACGAGCGGGTTCATCCGTGATCCGTGGACTCGCACCGCCTGCCGCCGTTTGGCGCCCACTCCTCCTGCCCTCGTCTCACACACGGTGCGTATTCTAAGCTAAATTAGCCAGGCTGCTAACACAGTGACTTAAAAAGCCGAGGGAGGCGTCTGCTCCTGCTCGACTTGGTGTCTGTCGATCCACAATACAAGTTTACCAACAAGCTAACCCGCCGCTTGTTGTGTCTTTGGGTGCTTTTTAAACCACAACACCGCTTTTTTTACTTTTTAATGCACCTCAATGTGTAGTGTTTAATTACACGATAACATATATGGTATAACCATTGTGTTACAGTGGGATTCACTGAGCCCGACGCACGTTATCGTCGAGATTTCCAGCAACTGTCGCCAAATAAAGTTGATTTTTCTACCTGACATCGATTACATGGGTCTGGATGGTGGATCCACCTCCTTTATAACGTGAAACTTTGTAAAACCGTGTTAAATGCTGTTAATAACGTGAACCTGTCTCTGGACCATCGTCATCATCACCAGGTCCGCTCCCGCTGCGAGCCGTCGCTCGGCCACGATGATGGAGGAGTCGGTGACCGCGTTCGAGACCCATCTGACGGCTGTCATGGACAGTCTGATCCGAGCCTCGGTCTGCGAGATCACCAAACTCTTCCAGGAGACGGTCAACGACTACCTGGTGGAGCTGTCCCTCAACAGGAAGGAGAACGAGGGTCTCAAGCTGCGGCTGCGGCTCACGGAGAGCAAGCTGAGGACCGAGCGCATGTACGGGGTGGGCTGGGCTTCCAATCGCCGCAACGCCGGGCTGGCAGCGCAGGAGGAGGAGAGGGGAGCTGGAGGAGGGCGCCAGAAACGGAAAGTTGAGGGGAGCCGTAAGTATTTTTACTGAAAGCGTTTGCTACCGTTCTACAGCACCTTTATTACATGATTGTGTGTGTGTGTAGAGCTGCTGTTCCAGATGCAGAATGACTGAACACATCCTCCACATGCTTCACTGTGACTGTGTCAGTTTGAGAATCAGCCTCTTTCTCGCTGTGTAGTCAGTCAGGGCTTATATGTGAAGACGCACTTGTTTTGTTGGAAACCATCTGGCAAGAGCTGATCTCCCCCTCCCTCCCTCCTTTCCTCCTCCTCCTCCTCCTCCTCCTTTCCTCCTCCGCCTCCTCTTCATGATCTCTCCCTCTGTCCTTCACCTCCCCCTCTCTTCTCCTTCTCTCTCTCTCTCTGGTTGGATTCTGTCCCTCCCACTCTGCTGTGCTTCTGCACACCCTATGCCTCCCTCCTTCTCTCTCCCTCCTTCCCTCCCTCCCTCCCTTCCTGCCTTGCTCCTCTCCCTCCCCCACCTCCTTCACTTCTCTCTGGCTCTCTCCAACTCCTCCTCCTCCCCTTCCCACTCCTCTCTCCTCCTTTCCTTTCCTTTCCTCCCCGCCTCCTCCTGCTCTGTTCTCTCCTTCATCACGTTGCACACACACACACACCCGCCTCCTTCCCTCCCTCCCTCCCTCCCCCACCTCCACTCCTCTTCCGCTCCTCTCCACCACTGCCATAATTACACATTCTCTCTCTCCTTTCCTACTCCTCCTCTCTCTGTCTATCTCTCTCTCTTCAGCTCTTCATCACCCACTCACCGCCCTCTCCTCCTCCTCCTCTGGGTCTTGCTAACTCCACTTCTCCCTCTCTTTTCTCTCTCTCTCTGACTCCTCTTTTTTCCTGTCACATATTTCTCTCTCTTCTGCTTTCTTGTGTCCTTCCATGCCCCTTCTCTCCTCACTCATTCATCACACTCACTTCGACTCCCCCTGCTCCCCGTCCCCTCGTCCTTACCCCCAACCTCCTTCCTCCTTCTGATCTCCTCTGCCTCTTGAATACTCCTCATCTCCCCTTTCTCCACCCTCTTCTCTCCTTCATCTTTCCTGGCTTTCCAATCATCTCCTCCCACTTATCTTACTCCCCCTCATATGTCATTCTCTCTCCTTCCTGTCTCCTTGTGCCCTCCCCTTCTCCTCCTCCCCCCCTTTCTCCTTCCACTCTCAACCCGTCTTCCACCCTTCCTTAATTTTTCTCTCCTCTACACAGGAGGCAAGTCAAAGAAGGGCCCGGCAGCAGCCTGTGGCAAAGGCTGGCCTGGAGGTGTGTGGGAGGAAGAAAGAGGTGGAGGTGGCAACAGCAATGGCAGTGGTGGTGGGGGCGGCGGAGGAGGAGGAGGAAGTGGAGGAGCGTTGGCAGGAGGAAGAGGAGGGAAGGAGGCGAGGGAGATGTACCTCATCCAGTACCCCGGGGATGACGAGGATGAGGGAGGAATGGCGGAGGACGAGGCAGGGGAGGGCAGCCTCAGCGGTGAGGGGGAGGAGACGGCCAACATCAAAGAGGAGGTAAGGGAGACTGGCTTTCTCTGAGGAGGAGGAGTAGGAGGAGAAAGTGGTTCAGCGTCTCTGCACTGCTCAGCTGCTTCGTGCAGAAGGAGAAACGACGTAGACAAGAAAACAGAGTAATAATATAGAGAGTTGTGTTATTAGCTGTCAAATCATCACAGAGAGATCTAGAGGATGCAAGGACGGCGACTGATGTGACGTTAACCTCACACAGGGTCTGCTGGAGTACGACTCTATCTCTGCAGCTCAAGTGCAGCCAGCATTTAGGTAGAAAAATACTCCTGGTAGAGATGAGAAACCTGTTTGCTGTTCCACCACATGAACAAGAGGCAGAGCACCAGTTGCTGATTAAGGCGGTCATGGACGGCAAGGCTCCAGAAAAAAAAGCCATATTGCCATAAGTAAAAGTGTGCAAGGAATATTATATAGCACACACGGACATATTTAAAGTTGCTGGCAGATAAGTCCTTAATGAGTCTGGTATAAACACTTTGCACAGGGAAAAATCGCTGTAAATGTACATTTAAGCAGGTGATTCAGTCTGTTTTGGCCTGGTTTTGGATCCCACTCCTGCTAGCAAAGTCAAACTGTCAGGGTGATAGAATTAAGAAATAAATAAATAAGACAATATGTTTCTACTGTATACTAAAACTTTGGTGCTGATGCAGTTTGTATTGTGATTTCTACAAGTATATTGGACCGTGGTACATAAAATGTAGAATAGGTGTAGATGTTTGTAATTTAACTGCCATATTTACCTGCCCCTGCTAATAAAATAAGTAAATAAATACCGTCAAGCCAAGTAGAAAAGCGTTTCTCGAGCTTTGCCCACTCAAGTGTTCGCTGAGCGAGACCCAAAAAAAATGAACAGCCTCTCAAAACATGATGCAGCACAAATGTGAGCCTTCAGCTTAACACGCTTCAAATGGACCTGATGTGAACGTCTGTTGCGACGATAAACACAACGTACGAAATAAAGAGGCATTAATATCACATTTGATTTTTAAAATCATCACTTATCAATATTTAGATTTTTGTGTCCACAAATTAGAGCTGAAACAATTCATCGATTATTAATCGATTACTAAATGAATCGTCAACTATTTTGATACTCGGTTAATTGGTTTGAAGGTTTTTTCATGATTAAAACCAGATTTCTGATTGTTTTAGCTTCTTAAATGTAAATCATGTAAATCGGAAATGGCAGAATTGGCTCAGCCTAATCTCTCATGTTCATGTTCAGGGTTCATGTATTTTATTTTATTTTTTGTATTACGCTCCGTTGTCATCACATTGGCCGATCACATGATCCTCAGATGAACAGCCTGTATGAAATGCCTGTGAAAGTGTTGCAGTGAGATGATCATGGTTTGCGATGTGTGGTCGTCGACAGCCTCGCTGGCGTTGTTGCTACGACTACAGCTGCTGTCTGTCACCTACGTATCCTGGTGCTGTTGTGTCAGCCGTAATAATCTGAGCGTCTACCTGTGGTTTGAATCTAGTAAACGGTAAAATCCAAGGCCTGAGACTGCAGCCTAGATTCCAGCATGTGCATAAGTCTACGTCTGCAGGGCACAGATCTGCTCTTCACTTCTCTGTGCGTGATTATTCAAAGTGTGCCGAATGTGCCGTTAGCTTCCCCCGTGAAGCCTTTTAAGGTGTTTTCATGCCTACTCAGACGCACAAAGCTCTAATCCCAGGTGCTTTGAAAACATATTAATTAGCAGGATTGTCGCATATGGTTATGATGAGCAGTTCAGTCGAGGTTAACGAACCACTTAATACGTTTGACATTAAAAAAAGCATATTCTGCCTAGTTCCAGTTGTTCCTCCCATAACTCTCTGTATGTATTAATGCAGTTTGCTCAAACAGAAGGCTATCAACCTGCCTCTCTGCGGCTTATAAAGGAGGCGTTGAAGATGGACCTGTCCAACCAGAACTTCCACATGAGCTCCAGAGCCGAAAGCGAAGGTAATAAGCCCAGGAAAGCCAAGATAAAGTTTGTGAAATGTTTGGAAAACATCTCTCCATCTTTTACTCATGTTTCACTCAGGCGACTTATCAGATCGTCCCCCGAGCCTTCACCCAGGAAAGAGAGAGGAGGACGACTGGGAAGTGGGTTCACAATCGGAGCCATCAGAGAGCGGCATGACCATGGAAGAGTTAAGAGGTCTAGAGTCTGCACTGAGGGCAGAAAGGGGGCGCGAGCAGGCTGCCATGATGGCGTCCCAGCCTGTCAGCCCTGCAGCGCGGAGGAGCGAAGTCAAACTCGCACCCAAGTACATCGGCCTTGATGGTATGGAGCAAGACTCAGAGCAGGAGTCCGAGCCACCCACTCTGCAGAGAGAGGACCCTATAGGGCAAGGAAGGGGGAAGGACACGACGAGGCCTGGAGGAGAGCTTATGTCAGGCTGGTCAAAGAAGTCGAAAGACAGCGACTTGGGAACGGTTATAAGTGAAGATGACGCGGCGGAGAAGGGAGAGGGCGAACATCTGCCCCACTCTTCTGCTTCCGGCAGCATCGGCGAGAGCGGAGGGGAAGAGGAGGGCGGTGGAGACCTGCTCCACTTCTGCCCACAGTGTGGAGGAGGCTTCACCTCAGAGTCCGAGCTGGATGAACACCCGTGTCCACTAGGAGGCGCCCATTTACAGAACAGCAGCGGAGAGGAAGGCCTTTTCCCCTGTGCCCACTGTGGGAACACATTCAGCCACGCCTGGGCACTCAAGAACCACGAGTGTGCCTGCGCCGCCGAGCGGCCGCACTGCTGCGAGATCTGCGGGAAACGATTCACGCACTCGCGTTCGCTGGAGCGACATCATCTGGTGCACACGGGCGAGAGGCCTCACCGGTGTCCGCAATGTGGACGCAGCTTCAGCCGCCTCGGCAACCTGGAACGGCACCTGCGGATCCACACGGGCGAACGTCCGTACGGGTGTGAGGCGTGTGGGAAGCGCTTTAGTCGTGTGGAGTACTTAAAGAGACACCAACTCATTCACAACAGTGAAAAGGCCACACTGCAGTGCTCCAACTGTGGAAGAGGCTTCAGTGACGTGGAGCAACTGAAAAACCACCAGTGTTTTTAAGAGACGTCCGGCAAAAACACTGAAAAAAATGGATGATGTTGAATTGAATGTGGCTGGTTTGTGCTTATTTTGTTCTCGGTGACTTTGGCAGTATGTGAAGTGGATAAGACGTGTGTTTTCTCTGTAGGAGGAGAAATCAAATCAACCGTTTGCATTGGAAGTGTCCTCATTTGTATGTAAACAGCTTTTACTTATTTATGATGATGATGATCAATAAATCGTACAGTTTTTTCAACAACAACAAAAAAAACTTTCTATCTGTACTTCACTCGTGTTATTAAGTCCTAGCAAAGGCCTTGTTTTCCTCTGACCGTATCACTGACCGGTGTTTTTGTATGTGCTGGTGATCATATCAACAAAAATAAATATGTCGATTAATAAGATGACTGCACACATTTAGTCTTTATTTAGCAGACGGCGGCAAAGTTAGTGAACATGTGACACAGTGGCATTTATCTTTTTCATCAACATAGTTCAACAAACATCAGCAAGTACTGCAGCGATGGAGTTACTTATTGATTTGGTGTATGCGTGTATCTTGTTTATCACTGGACTCCTTTAAGAACCTGGGCTATAATCAACTGAGCAGGTAAGATAATAAGTGACCGATACTAAAGCTGTGTTACTATTTATTACTTCAAGCAAAGAAAAGAAATACATTTTAAGTCATAATCATCTCTCAGTCAGTAATTAAAGGAAGGAACAAAGTAAAAGCTTGCTGGAGCTGCAGCATCGTAAAAAATCATTACATTAAGCATTAAGAAAGTTTTTATGGAATTACTCATCAATCCTTCCCACTGCACCTTTAACTGACCAGGGGTCTGCAACCTGTGGCTCTTCAACCCCTCTGCAGTGGCTAAAAGATAAGATAGCGTAAAGGCGTAAATGAAAGTATCCAAAGTCTACGCCAAATGCAATATTGAAAAACCTCCCCGAGAGCCATTAAATTAAAGTAATGAAGTACACATTTGTCCATTTTTAGATCAGTTATTTATGCCAGGCAGGTTTTCTCAGGTGTAAACTACAGTTATGAAATGTCAACATTTTTCTCCCACTGTATTTCTTTAAATATAGTATATATTATATGTATAAACATTCATTTTCAACAAGGTCAAATTGTTTTTTTTGCAGCTCAAGATTAATTTTATTCGAGGGGAAAAGTGACAAAAATGCTTGCAACTGTTGGACCAGAGAGTGAAAAGCATCATATTTTTTTTAATCACTGACACTGCCCAGCAAACAGGCTGATGGGCATGTCCAGCCTTTGTCTCAGGATGCCCTCCAGAGCCTCTAAAGTCATACGTCTCACATCGTAGCCTCGCACTGAGGCCTTCGCCTTGAAATGAACCGGAACAATCTCCGTCCCACTGTTGCGATCGTTTCGACCAACGGCAGCGTATGTGGGGAAAAATGGCCGCACATCCTCGGGTAGGTCGGCTTTGTAGGATGGGCAACAGTACGCAGACCACATGTACTCAGGCACAGACACTCGGTTGTTGCCGATCCAGTGGACTTCAGACTCATACGGCAGGGCCCCGGTGATCACATACATCGACCCTTCACAGTATGTGTTGAATTTTCTCAACATCTCCCTCTCTAGAATGCTCCAGGGGCCAGAGTTGGAGCCTGCACGCTGAGGGACGATGTTAGTCAGGGTGAAGGTCGCCTCGCGGTTCTCTAAGGTCTTCTGGTGCATGCTGGGATTGAGATGGCCTCTTGTGAAGCTGGAGTTTGTGTAGTCCTCATTCACCGCCTGGGTCTCCTTCACATTTTGGTCCACAGGTGTTTGTAAAGGTGCCATCTCTGGGTCGGCTCGGGAAAACACCAACTGAGGGACGGACACAGAGAGAGAGAAGCAGAATGTGAGTATTTTTCTTCTGCTCTGTTTGAAATTAAAAGACGAAGTCCGATGTCCAACTTATATGTTACCCAACAGAACAGAGAGAGTGAAAGAGAAAATAGTGTTTGGCAGTAGTTTTGGGTTTAGAGGAAGCTACAGTATGAGAAGGGCTCATGTAAATGTAAATTATTTATAGTACCACAGACTTAAAGAGAAGCCGATCTTGTTATACAGCTTGCGCTTCTGTTTTAACACTCGATATAAACTTATACACAACCGTTCAAAAGTTTGGGGTCACCTCTACAATTTCTTGGTGTTTTCCATTAAAAGTCACACTTTCATCCATCAAAAGTTGCAAAATGAATAGAAAATATAGTCAAGACACTGTTTTCATCTGTGCTAACATAATTGCACAAGGGTTTTCAAATCATCCAATAGCCTTCTAATGCGATTAGCAAACGCAATGTATCATTAGAACACTGGAGAGATGGTTGCTGGAAATGGGCCTCTATACACCTATGTACATATTCCATTAAAAACCAGACGTTTGCAGCAAGAATAGTCGTTTACCACATTAACAATGTACAGAGTGTATTTCTGAATCATTTAATGTTATATTCATTAAAAAAAAAAAAAAAAAGTTTGTTTTAAGTGACCCCAAACTAGTGTAAATTATTTACATGCTTAACTCTTCACTTTGATAATAACACCCTCTAAAACACTTGATATTCAGAGGTGAGAAACTTTTTTCAGAGTAATCTTAGCATTTATAAATACAATCAATCTTACCCAGTAAGTCTTTAAAAGAAGTTCAGTAGTTGCTCTTAAACATCATCATGTCTGCTTACCTGTGGTTCATACATCCAAGTTTTGTTCCTGGGCCGTTTTCCATCTGCAGGGCTGAGTATGTACGCCGAGTACAGTGGCGTGCGGTGCTGACGGTGGTACAGGCTGGCAAAATGATACTGGTTTTTGTAGCGCTGGCATATTGGCTGGTATCCTCCTCCTACGGCATTGATGCCCTGTGGCGGAGTTCTCTGGTAGAAGAAATCGAGGCACTTGGAGAAGTCATTGCCGACCTCTCCAAAGACCACTCCGCCAAACCAGGGTAGGAGAAGAAACAGAGCTCCTGTGGAGAACTGCAGCAGCTTCCTTTGAAACATCCTGCACGACGATGTAAAACAAGCAGACTGACTGTGTGTGTAAGACTTCCTCTCTGAAGAAGCTCCAACGTCAGTTAGACCTTTGATTCCTTTGTGTCCACTCAGCGTCTGAAGCATGGGTACTTGTAAGCTGTCACATAATGTTTCCTCTTATATGTCCTGCCAGCAGGAACCATGTGGGTGACAAGTGTTTTAACCCACTCCCAACTTCCCCACTGGACGTCTAACCTTCCTGGAAATGATGGGTTTGTACTTTCTTTTTCGCCCCATGTCAGCTGAGGAAGAGAAGATCTCTTTTAACGGCTTTTAAGAAGATGCACAATCAGGATCAGGTTGGAAGAACCAGGATGTAGGGTTCTTGATGCTTGCAATATAGTTGTCCTTTAACTAAACTAAAACAGTTCTGCCCTGGAACATCTGCAGGAGCGGTTTCGTGATGATAGCCTGAAAAATACTGGCTATCATTTCTCCGTCATTTTCCTCTGAGCAGTTTTCATTTTCTTTTCTCTCACAGTGAGCTCTGTCATTTCTAACTTCATTCATTCTGGGAACTAGAAAAATTGCATTCTGCACTTCTGTTATTTCACAACTTTACATACCATAATGCCTGTGGCCTATTTTCGTCGAATGCATGCTTTGAACATTTGTGGGAAATCCCATTTCCCTGCCATTTTTAAGAACCAAAGTGATGTCAAATGGCAAATAAAGGCCATACTTATACAGTAAGTATTGGTGAACAATTTTCAATAAATATCTCATTTCAATTATTCTGACAGGAAATGCGATTTGATCAGGAAACAAAAACTGTCTGACTCTGGAAGTTTATCTTTCAGTTGTGGTTGGTGGACTGTAACATCATGGCCATCTAGTGTGCACTGAGAGGTATGACGCGCGTGAGAAACCGCTGTCAGGCGTGTGAGTCATAATGCTGTCATTTACAGTCATCAGCTATGAGATGTAACCAGCGAATAATGAGGAATTACCACAGTTCTTTGTGTTTCCACGTAACAAAGTGTGCAGTTTAGCAGTGACATGTTCTGTGTCAGCAAGTTCTCCTTAATCTTCTCATTAGTATTCTTATTCTTCCTGGTTTTGTGTAAGTGACTCAGAGGCTGAAGGGTGTGCACTTTGGAATTCTTAAAGCCAACAAAATACACAACTAACTAGGGAAGTGACGCCGTGACACAAACATCAAATAAGAATAAATGAGTAAAAAGCCAACAGAGGTGTGAGGGAAAGGTGCTTCGTCAGTGGCACCAGCTTGTGATTAGTTATTCAAAAATGGGTTTTTAAGTTACACCATTAAAATAACAGAAATAAGTAGTGAAGATGACTGAAACTATAACACAGTGTTTCACAATGATTAATTACAAAAAATAAAAACCCACGGCAAAAAATTCTAAAATTTAAATTCAAGAGGCCACCAAATATTGAACAAATGCACTAAATTAATATTATGTACAGTAACATATATATGTGTGTGTAAATATATAAACACACCTGTTTATATATACACAAACATATACGCCCGTGCATACAGTATATAATTGTATATACAATGTGCTCTCATTTATAATAGTATATTCAAACTTTTCTTCTTATTTATGATGATGAAAAATACTAATTTTAATTACATAAATAACAAGTTATATATTTTTTAATAGAAATTAACACATCACACATCACACAATCACAGACAGGGGAGGCTTTGTGTTTCTCTGAGTGTCATCGTAGCTTTACTTTGTGTTTATGAAAATAACTGAATTTACAAAAGGGACTAACTAACTATGATGTTAGTTATTAGCAAAAAAGTGATTTATTTCTAATCGATTGGGGGGCCACATACGGCCCCCCACTTAATATCATGTTATAATGAAAACATGGCCCACGACTTCACCGTCTTTTAAACACAGTGTGTAGCTGAGGCACAGCTGCCAGCAAGGTGATGGAAAATAATATGTTTGCTAGCAATGTTTTTTATAACAGTAAGACATTTGGTCATTATTATCCCATTATTAAATGTTTCATATACAACATTCAATTACATATATAAATACTGTTGTTAGGGCCTGAGCCATGAATGGCAGTGGCCGAAACGGCTCCTGGCACAAATTTCAATTACAGTTGTCCACATTATTATTTATGTAATTTAAAGTAAATGTCTGTTTTTGATATTAATACATTAATGTTGCATTATAAATAGTATTATTAAGTATGTGGGATCATGATGATTTTTTTCCCACTTTTTGTACTCTAGGCCAACCCCATCTTGACCACAATAGATGCGCATTGGCCCCCAGGTCATTTGAGTTTGAGACCCCTGATGTAGAAGATGACTTAAATTGATTTCACTCATAATTTCGTTATCTAGTAATAATCTCTCATTCAGTACTTGCAGAGACCACACGGGGGCAGAGTAGTGGCCAAGATCCGTGGAAAAACAGAGGATTGGTGAGTTTTGACTGATGCTTTGTCTCTAAGATAAGGAAGGATAAGGAAGTTTATTAAGATTAGATTAGACGTTATTGATGCCACACCAGAGATTACTAGAGAACTATCATTATATTTTTAATGATGCCTAAACGTGGGCTTTGATAAACTGAGACACTTTACTTGTAATTTTTGCTAATTTCCACTTGAAAGGATCAAAGACTTCTATAAGGTTACGTGTGAACTTTTAAACTGCCAACAGTAAAATGTCAACAGTATTGCAGTAGCAGAGGATATTTAAAAAAAGAGACCTTATTTTCATACTTTATCAGCAGAAACGTTCACGTTAAAGTATTTTTTCTGTCTAAAAGTCAGAGTTCGGCTACAGGCAAACAAAAAGCCGTGCGCCCTGACGCGTTCACCGCCTCGGCTGCCGGTTGCTACATGCCCTGCCTCTCTTCCGTAAAACACATCTGCTCAGTCAGACTCAAACCACTCCCTCACAGTCTCTCTGTGTGAACGGAAGAGCAGTCCAGTCTTCACTTGTCACAGAGTTCCCAGCAGAACATTAGTCTCTTTCTCTCTCTCTCTCAGGACTATGCGCTCTGCCGAGAATGGCGGAGTCCAGCGCGCTTGACGAACTTCAGTCGGAGCTCACCTGCCCGGTGTGTTTGGAGCTCTTCCGTGACCCGGTGATCCTCGAGTGCGGGCATCACTTCTGCCAGGTGTGCATCGTGCAGTGCTGGGAGGCCAAGGCTGACGAGCAGTCGAGTTGCCCCAAGTGTCGAAAGTCGTGCGCTCGCAGACTGCGGCCCAACTCGCTTCTGTGCAACGTCGTGGACAGTGTGCGCAAAGCCCGCTCCATGGACTCCACCGCCGCCCTATCCGGACTGTACCCGGAACATGCGCTGGAGGAGCCGCCGGAGGAGCGGGAGCCCGGCTCCAGCATGAGCAGCGTGACCTCGTCCATCGGGCTGTGGCCGCGCCTGAGCATGGACATGTGTGAGGAGCATGAGGAGAAGCTGAAGCTCTACTGCGAGGACGACCAGCTGCCCATCTGCCTGGTGTGCGGGATGTCCCGGGACCACAAGACACACAATGTCATCCCCATCAACGAGGCCTTTGAAAACTACAAGGTAACTTAGAGAGAAAGAGGCCTTCAGCCTTTATACTGTGGTGTCTTCTGTTTCATAGATGTGCAGCTCCAAGTGTCTCACAGGAGTCTGTTTGTTTACCTTCAAAATCTATGTCACTGCGGTAAATCTTCTACATTCTTATGTTTTATAGGCCTACTCATTGAGATTCTAGGAAGAAATACTGTCGGCTCACATGACATTTTAGTGAATTATTGCATACTTTTAATTGATAAATGATGCTATTGGCTACTTATATTAATAACATATGAAATTAGAAAAAGGTTCTTTCAAAAAGGGACCTCCTATTTTGAGCATAATAATAATAATAATTGTAGTTTTAACACTCCTTTATTTTGACAGATTTTGAACCTATTATTTGATTTCTAGTGTAACTTTTCTTTTTGTAAACCCTAACATTAAAGGACAGCTTTACTGTTTTATAGTTTTAAAGCCACCACACTCTAACGCATTGGACGAGACATTATAAAATACAATTTTACAATCAAAGAACAATCGAAAGAAAATAATTAAACTGCAGCCTTTCCGGGTTAGTCATGTCACTTCATCCCTGTTGAACGACAGCAGCTGCTCAGATGTTAACAGACAGGTCTTTGTGTCTGTGTGACATGAAATCGTTGTCGAGTGCAGAGCGGCTGCCTGTTTTCCACAGCAGCCTTTGGGGCTCTGTGTGTTTTGCAGGAATTCAGCAGGCCAGTGTGAGGCCGACTTCACCCTACACTTTTAAACCTGCACAGCTGAGCATCAGCAGCAGCAGCAGTCTGGAAGTGAGGCCTCAGTGTCATTTCACCACGTGTCCTTTCTGGTGAATTCCCTTTTATTCTGAGTTTATGGGTCAGAGTCTTCACGATCATATGACTCCCATTAAAGATGTTGTTGAGAGAGACGCACCAATCAGATTAACTCTTCCTTTAATCTAGTTTGTTTGGCTCACTGCTTTAACCCTTAGAACCCGGAGCGTTTAGGCTGTTTTTTTTTCCATTGCTATGTTAAAACGTATATATACAGAGGCTGTATATGCAGAATGTGCACTATAGAGTGTCTTTTATCCTTATTTTCAGCACAATCAATAGGCAAACTGGTGATTTTTTTATTCCATTATCACCAACTATGTAATCACACCTGGGCAAAAAGTACTCAAATGTCAAATACGTCGCATTTCAAAGTTTGTTTGGCTCGTTTTTTATGAGCAAAAATAAAATAAAAACGGTGTATTTTGTGACTTCTGCACAAGTATCGTATCACATATAAAATCAATCCAGCCTGATGATGTGACCTATAAACACACACCCCCAGGATGTCCATATAAGGAGTTGTGTATTCTTACTGCAAATTTGCACCTGTGGCACAGAAACACTGTCTAACTAACAACCATTTTAATCATCATCATGACGTTCTCAAATGTCTTTTTTTTGCCCACAAACCAAAATGATCACTTTTAATGATTTCTTTGTTTTATGGAGCAAAGAAATCTAAAGAAGCTAAAACAATCAGAAATCTTTTTTTAATCGTGAAAATTATTAGATTAATAATTTCAGCTTTACACACGAGCACTAAGGGTTAACAATGTTTTTCATGTGATTGTTGTTTTTTCTCCTCTTCTTCTCACCAACAGGATAAACTGTCTGTCGCTTTGGAAAGAGTTCAGCTCCAGACAGAGGAGGCCACGCTCTTCCAAAAACACACAAACGACAAGATCCTTCTTATTAAGGTAGTAACGAAGGCTGTTTGTGTGTCTTTGTTAAGAAAGAAAGAACTTTTCTCAGCAGACATAAACCTTATGTGTGTGTGTTGAATATAGAACCAGTATAGCGAGGCGTCATTCACCTGCATTCCTCCACCTTTACCTCTCCGACAGTGAACGGTGACAGATGACTAGGTCTTGTTTGCGTCTGGCGGTGACGCAACAGCTCGTTTAGTCAGCGTCAGTCGACAAACGTGGTGATTCTCATGTTTATCTAACAAAAGCACAGGCCCGGTCCCCGAGGGGTGTGTCATGGGATGTGTGTCTTTTTTATCTTCATGTATTCCACACACTCACACACACACAGGTTTGTGCAGCTATTCTTCTTAAACTAACTCACTTAATGCCTAACCATCACCATAAGTCCTTAATTTAAATTAGAACCGAAATCTTGGTCTCTATGAGGACAACAAGGTCCTGACGAGGTCAGTGTTTGTGCCTGAAAATGTCCTATCCACAAAGAGACGAGAACACAGATGTGGTACCAAGACTATATTCTGTTTGACATTATCTCTCTCCCCGTCAGTGTGTTTATCATGTTTGTGTGTGTGTGTTAATCTGAGATATGAGCTCAGTGTTTCAGCAGCAGCAAATAACAGGTCTGTGCTCACTGCATTTTTCTGTGTTTCTGCATGAATGTGCTCGTCTCTCTCTGTCTCTCTGTCTCTCTGTCTCTCCGTCTGTCTGTCCCTCTGTGTGCATATGTTTTTGTGTCATTGACCCAGTTTTTAATGTGCACACTCACTCATTTTCACTTCTCCATGGCACTGTCACTATGACAGGATGTGGCTCAGCAAGGTCGAGAGGAAGTTCCTCAGTTTCTTTTCCTGCAAATCACACTCTCTCGCTCCCTCTGCGTGTTTCTGTGTTTGCATAAAAAAACACATGCAGTTAGTTGCTACATCCAGAGAAAAGGCACTTTATAAAGTAATAATTATAGTCATGATTGATTTAAAACTAGAGAAAGCATCCAGAAAAAACACAAACATCTGCCCAAAGTGACAATACAATGTTTTTAAATTAACAATTGCATCCAGATCACTACCAAAACCTGCTGCTCACAAACAAACATGACCAAAAACATAAACTTAGTTTAAAAAAAGTAAAGACAAACAACAGTTACTGCCATTGCAATCATTAATCCATTCCACATGAGGGCTGCTGGTGTCAATCCCAAGGTGGCGTACACCCTGGACAGGTCACCAGCCAGGTTCTGTATGGCCCTGAACCTGAACCTACAGTCAATTATAGAGTGACCAATTAACCTCTGCATGTTTTTGGACTGTGGGAGGAAGCCTGAGTACCCGGACAAACATACACATACGTGCAAACTCCATGCAAAAAGGAGCTAACCACTGAACCAACCGCATGTCCCACTGTTACAAACAGCCAGTGCGAAATGTTGAAAGAGCAGACTTCAGAGAACACTCTCATTGAACGCACCCATGAATGCTTTTAATAATTTTCCTTGTAGTTACTTGGTAAAATTTGGATTTACTCTTTGTTTACTTCTGTCTTCCTACTTAACTGTAATTGAAGCATCCAAGTCAAAGAAAGGCCTGGGTGCTAAAACAAAGCCTTCCTCCTTGTGTTGCAGGAGCGAGCAGCAGATCTGGAGGAGCTGGTCTCTGCAGAGTTTAGCTGCTTGAGGGAGTTCCTGCAGCAGGAGGAGGAGCGCATCAAGGAGAAACTGCAGAAGCAGAAAGAGGAGAAACTCAACCAGCTGGAGGAGGCGCTCACTCAGGCGACTGAGCAAATCAGCCAGCTGGAAATTACAGCGGACCAGCTTCGCCTCAAACTGAGGGAGGAAGAAAACCCGGAGCAACTCAAGGTAAGGGGGAAAACAGGAGGAGGAGTTGATCTAATCGTTGTACACATTCTGACATGGACAAACTAGCAATAATGAAGTTTTGATATAACCGGCTTTAAATGTGTATTATTATTTTGTAACATGCGTGTTATGATCTGCTCTTCTCTAGGGAATCAAAGATTTCATCGGAGGGTGAGTACCATATTATCTTTTTCATTTTTCTGAGTAAGCTTTTGCAATGATCTCTCTCATGCAATTGAAACAGGATGACTGTGGTTTTCGTGACTAATGTGTGTCACACATTGTTGTGCCATTTTGTCATGCATTGCGAGCTGCAAGAAACTCTTTTATGACAAAATGTGAAAGAGGAGAGTTTCACAGTTTAAACACTTTATTGACAAACACTGATAGTAAAGGCCACACCCCTTCAGTGCACTTACACCTTCTACAACTCCATCGTCTCTATTTGAGAGTTAGACAAAAGGTATGAAGTATGTTGCAATATGCAACTTTACCTGGAGATGCCACCAAAGTTCACACTGCAGTGTAGTTAGTGTGACGCAGGGAATAAATGTGCAAATTCAGGGTTAAATGAACACTGCTTTCTGATTGGTCGGGGTGGACTGAGTCACAGACGGATCACATTTCCAGTGTGCTGAAAATGAGATTGGGTCGGTGACGAGGTGTGGGCAGGTCTCCAAAGTACTTTAACGCCTGTGATCACGTGCTGATAAGAGCGATAAGCTGAAACTCGCCAAACGTGTCTGTGAGTAAATCATGGGGCTGAAAATCAGGCAGCTTTGACAGGAGTCTGGTCTTTGTAGTCTGGTCCTCTTTTAAATTAAGATTGTTGTTTAGAATTTAGTGGCATCTAGTGGTGAGGTTTCAGACTGCAGCCTCTTCCTTCACATCACTAGTTGGAGAACTTTTGGTGACTTTAATGAATATAAAAAAAAAATGCCCCAAGGCTTCTGTAAAGCACAACAGAACAATAAATGTTCCAACAACAAAAATCTAACTATTTTTATTATTTTTTTGCTGATACTCTAATGAAAACAATATTCCTACACACTGGTCAATGAAGAAATCTCAGTGATAGCACACATGATTTAGTGTTATGCTTGCTTGACACTTGGGGAAAAAAACAACACAATTTTCTCAAAAGCAGCCTCACGTAGTTGCATGCAAAAAGCATTTCTTTCCTTTTTGAAATTAATCAGATTTTTGTTCTTCCTCTCTCTCTCTCTCTTTGAAGGGCTGAAAGCTTGTTTGAGCACCCTCCAGAGGTGGGCATTGATCTGCAGTCCGCAGAGTTTCTGGGACCTCTGCAGTACAGAGCCTGGAGGAAAATGAACTCCATTTTAAAACCAGGTACGCACACACACACACGCACACATTAAACCAAACAGTGACGTATTGTCTTTCTTTTCCATGAATTTGGGGAACTTTGAAAAGATTAGAAGTAATGTGTCATAAGTATTTAAAAAAGTGGTAGGGTGAGTTGCCTTTTAACTGCAAGGTTATGGGTTAAATTCCTGGCTCGCTTAGTCTATATGTGTCCTTGAGCAAGACACTTAACCCCATGTTGCAGCAGGTATGAACGATGGGTTTATGGCAAAACTATAGCTATAGTAACAAAGTATTTGTACTTCGTTACATTGTGACGCTGGTCACGATACAAGCCCTCCCCAGACAAATCCAGACTAGAAACAATGTTGCCTTCATTTTGCTGAAAAATAGTGACGTTTTAAAAGATAGAACATATATATGATCTCAAATGTCATTACATACATATACCACTGTAACACAAGACAGAGGGACTGGATTAAATGATTCTCTGGAGTTTTGTATCTTGACGCAGTATATCATTTATATTTCATCTGTATTCTTGTACCTGACGCTCTTATCGAGCTCACCTTACACTAATTGAGAGCAGCGTCGTGTCACTTGCTATCTTGTTGAAGGGTCACGGTCACGGAGTCTTTTTCATTGTTAATCTCCTCTAACACATCTTTAATTCTCACCTTCAGCAGTCACAGCAGTGAAACTGAACCCGGACACGGCCTACCCCTGCCTGTGGGTGTCCCAGTGTCGCACCACTGTCCAGGTGGGCAGAATCCAGCCCAACCTGCCCAACAACCCGGAACGCTTCACGCGCTACAACATCGTCCTGGGCTCTGAAGCCTACTCTTCTGGCAGACACTACTGGGAGGTGGAGGTCGGCTCCAAGACTGCGTGGGGTCTGGGTGTGGCGAGAGCCTCCGTCAACCGGAAGGAGGAAATCAGCCTGTGCCCAGAAGACGGGTTCTGGACCCTTGTGCTGAGGGCAAACGCAGACGGCACCAGCGAGTACGAAGCCTGCACCGACGCAGAAGACAGCTTGTTATATCCCTCGAAATCTCCCAGGAGGGTGGGGGTCTATCTGGACTACGGCCGTGGCGAAGTGGCATTTTACGACGCGGGAGACACAAGCCACCTCTTTACCTTCTACAACGCCAACTTCAAAGAGCCAGTTTTCCCGTACTTTAATCCCTGGCCGATCATCAACGGATACAACCAGGAGGCTCTCACCATAGTGACGCCATACTGGGGATAGAAGTGAAAATCAAACTTCAATCAACTGAAATCAGACTCATTCGAGAGCTTTCAAACATCTGCCAAAAACAACAACAGTGAATTTGTGCAACACCATGCAGAATATTGTGGTCAGCCCACTTCTCCTGATTGTGTACTAACGCACCAAATGTGAATTATTCCTCCTCCCAGAGAAATGTGCCTTTTCCTCATTTATAAGTAATGTGGGCTAAAAAATAAAAAGTGGGATATGTTTCCTTCTTTTGATGAAACTATATATACTGTTATGAACATGTTTTTGCATAATGATGTCGTATTGGAATGAACAGAGTTTGGCGATTTGTGCGACGAGAGAAATACCAAGCATTATAGGTTTTTGGCTCCTCTCGTGGGATTTGTTGGCAATAAGAAATGTTTAGAATGAAAAGAATTTGTACTGAAATTGAATTAATTATACAGGCATAGACATGATTTATTAATAATTAAATCAAAGACTACTGGTAGAATATTGGGGGGAAACGATTATTATCATGATTATTATGAATATCTTACTGCATGTTTTATCTAACAAAAATGCCAACTCTGTATATTGTTGTTGTTTTATCTCGCTGTTGTAATGACGTGCACATTTAAAGCAATGATGTATATAATAGCAGATTTGAAACAAGGAAGCTTTTCCACAGATATTTCTCACCATTACATTTATAAGTCCAACACTACAACTCTTAAAGATGTAACATGCTTTCTCTCTGGGGTTTATTATATATATATCTTTTGCATTCACTGGGGATAATACTATATTTCATTTAATAAATGAAATAATTCAAGGTGTTGTTGGTACTTTTGATTCCAGTAGATGGCGCCCAGAACTAACTTTGGACGCAGCATCACTAGTAGCTACATACAGCTTTTCTCATACAAACTAATATGTATTTTATTTATTTCAAAGTGGGTCACATTTATATTTGTGGTTTATTTCAAGGTCGGCCTACATGGACCAGTTTTTTTCCTTCCTTCATTAGTTCTTAAGAGTTCCTTTAATATATTGACTCATTTGTTCCAGATTAAATATTAGTTCTAAATGTTTCCAAAAAATGAACATCCTCTGGCAAATTTGAGCTACATTCATTCAACACAGACAAAATGGCTTGACACTAATAAAAAAAAAGCAATGGCACAAAATGTCCCTCAGAACTCTAAAGGGTAAAAACAGCAGCAGATCTTAAATTACATAAATGCAACAAACTATAGTTCAAATCTATATATAAAACTTAGTACATTATTGTCATCATCATTCATTCCATGGGTCAAATAGGTTTTATTTTTTTGTAATTAATATATCAAACAACATTGATAAAAAGGGTAAATATACAGCACTTTAAGCCACACACACAGGACAGACACAATACTACTCTCCTGGTACTGCCTTGAACATGAGCTTTATATATTAGGTTCTAAAGCCGTAGCCGTGTCTTATAATCAGTTGATTAACTGTTGCTTGGCCAGTTTAATGACAGTTTGGTGTCTATAGCGGTCATGGATACTCACACCCCGGCGTTTCCTAAGTCACAGAGCAGTTCAACAACGAGGAGTAAGTTTCTCGACCAGATGAGCGGTTTGGAAATCTGTGACTATACTATTACAGAACAAATAAGTAATGAGAATTAGTCTGGCCCAAATAAAAGTGTCACCTGCCTATATGTCAAGCAGAGAGACAGCCCAGTGTCCGCTGAACCTGCCTCCTTCCCTTTACTGCCCTGATCTGTAATTAGATATAATTGCAGGCTGATCAACATGCGGTAACACAATCCTTCACTTCTACGTTACTGTTCAATGGCCACTCCTGTCATCCAGCCACGTCCTTCATCAGTTTTAGCCAGTGTCTAGGTGAAAGACGGAGGACATTTATTCATTTTTCTTCTCATCTTGTCCATTAGTCCCTCATCGCTCCACTCTTAGATGACTCATCTCTTCCCGACAATAACACAAACCCTATTTTTAACCCTCAGTGTCCACAAAAGAGTTTGTCTCTCATCCCTCTGATCAATAATCAATGAGGAGAGCGGGGCCTAAGAATGACAGAGGGGATTGAGCGACAGTGTTGAATAGAATAATAAAGAGAAGTTGTAACCCTGAAACCCTGACAGGAGGACACAGGATAATCAGGATTTCAGCTTAAAAGAGAAAGGTGTGATGTGGACTAACAGGATTCAGAGAGCGAGACGGTGAGGAATATTTCAAAGGTTGAGCATAAGGGCAGAAGTTTTATCAGCTCAAAGCCGACAAGCCGACATTTCATTTATAGAAGGAGTGTTTCCATGCTCGTTTGGACATTTCATGTCTAAAAATAAAGTGTTCACCTGTGTCTGTGTGCAGCCATGCCTGCTGGATCAGATTATGCATACAGGATGACACACAGGTGATGTATGGCTACACAGAAAAAGCCTTTCTTTTCATGATTACACGTGTTTGTTGTATCCCTCTTGTGTCGCTGAACAAAAACCTGACATGTGGGCACATATGAAAGAAATCCAATTTGTCTGAGAACAAAGGCTTGGACTATAACAAGGCAGAGGACAGAGGACTGATCTACTGAGAGAGGGATAAGAAGAGGAAGCACTGAGTTCAAGAAAGAGGCGATGGGTTTTAAACATTTTGGTGTGGATGATGAAATAGACCGGATGATAAGAAAAGGTGGTTAAAAAAGGCAACAGGAGGAGTGCTCATCTGTGATGAAGGGAAATCGGTGGAAAGGGGGGAGGAAGAGAAGGAGAGGGAGAGGTCGATGTGTTACAGGTAGATAACGCGAGCGAGGTAAAGATCAGCAGGTATAGAGTGTCACGTAAAGGACCAAGTGATAGCGAGCGAGGGCAGAGGTGCGGGAACTCAATCCCAGAGCCAAGACGACAGCCGATGTTAAAAACCACATCACCTGCACTCGGCCCCGGAGAGAGATAAGGACGTGAGCGACGACGCAGCACCGAGGGGGGAAAACCTCCTGTCAGGACACAACGGAGCAAGGAAGAACTAGAAAAACCTTTCAACCATTTTGGCCAGAAGTTAATTAATTCATGAATTGACTTTTATTTTCTTTTTTCTCTCTCTCTCTTTTCACCTGGAACAAAGAAAAGTCAACAACTACAACAGAAGAAGAAGAGACATTTGAAGCAACATTTTGAGAGGAACTGACAAAATCTAACAACATCCATAGAATTTAAGTGCATAAAAGAAAAAGGCACAGCGACTGCTGAGGAGAGGAGAGCCGCGGGAAGAGAGGGTGAGGGAGGGGGAGTGAGAGAGAGCTTGTGTACGCGACTGTGACGCCGAGATGTTCATGCTCATTCGAGAGCCGTCCGCCGCAGGAGGCGGGAGTCAGATGATGAACTCTGCACCAGAGAGGAGCGCAAAACAGGTGTGTGTGTGTGTGTGTGTGTGTGTGTGTGTGTCTTCATATGTTAATATAGAGACAGGATTTACATAATTGTGTGTATGTGCGCAAAGTATTAATATATATCAATGTCCTATGTTTCATGTGTGTATTTTAATAAAAGATAAACGAAATTACCTTTAACATGAGTAAATGTTTGTTCCACTAAACTCTGTTCAAAACTGTGGTGTTAGAGATGTTTAAACCTATAATTTAGTCTCATATAAAAATGATAAAACTGCACAAATGTTAGTTTGAAAATGCCAAAATAAATCCACCCTTTAATTGAATACATCTGATCTTCTCAACACCACACTGTGCATCAAACATTGATTGATGTTGATATACGAGATTGAACACTATCCACCGTCTCACACACACACACACACACTCCCTCAGGTGCAAGCCGCCATCAAGAAGAAAATGGAGAAGCAGAGGAAGCAAGCCAACAAGCAGGGAGGGAAGAACGGAAACACTGCTACTCCTCAGCCCTCTCGGCATCAGTCCAGTCGCATCGCCAAAATAATGGCCATGACCGAGCCGCAGGAGAGGAGAGAGGAGCTCGAGGACAGAGAGGACCTGGAGGAGAAGCTGGAGCAGATGATGGAGGGACGACAGAGGAGAGAGGAGAAAGAGGAGGAGGCAGAGCCCATCGACCTCCTGCCCATAGTGGACTCTGTGTTTGGCCAGGTAAGAAACACCTGTATCTCTATATATAGCTCTATAACCACTGCGTGTGTTCTTGGACATCGTTGTGAGGACCAAAAATCTTATGAACAATATAGGGTTAGCGGGATATTTTGGGAAAGAGAAGACATTTTGGCTCATCCTGGTGCTCCATCACCCCTTTTGGGGGGGTTAAGGCATTTTTTGGGGGAGGTTAAGGCATTTTCTTTATTACGTCTTTGCAACCTTTTCCGGCTTAAACTCTGATAAGGGTTAAGATATGACTTTTGGTTATGGTAATGTATTAACTGGTTATGGTTAAGGTAAGGGATTGTTTTTTGTTAAAATGTCCAGACGAATGTAATTCAACCCACAGGAACCTGAACTTGCAAATGGACGGTTGCGTAACCTGTGAAGCCATCGCCTGCAACCAGGCACCACACTCACATGTGCTGTGCATTATTGTCTATTTTCCTCTAAATGGAAACAGAAATTACAAACCTGACACCGCGTTATTTTGAAGAAGACCTGAAACTATGACTGAGAGCATTAAAATATTACAATATTTACTCAAATCAAGTGGGAAGTAGGCTCATATTCCCATAGAATGCTACTAAAAACAGAGTTAGTCAGACAGACATAATAAGGTATTTTGGTTGTTTCGACCACTTCCTGTGGTCAGAACGTCACATGACATGACCACGTTCTGATGAAGACCAGTGGTCCAAACATGTCATGTCTGTGTGACTGAACGGAACTTAAGCCCAGCATAATCTTGTTTTGGTGTTAGCTTCATTAAAAGCAAGTGAAAGAGTTAGATTATTTTTACATAAAGTGTATTTTCCTAATGAACAGGTGCACAAAAAAGCTGTGTGTGTGCATGCGTGCGTGCGTGTGTGTCTCGACTGAAACTCTAAGCCTCCAGATCAAATTTAAAGCCTGGCTGTGCTCCACTGTACTCATCAATCCTACCCTGACATTTGATAACCACCATCTCAACTCACGTCTATAAAGAAAGACGTGAAGCTAAATTGACAAGACAAACATTCACCATTTTTACCTCAAACTGACAACTTCTTCGAGAAAAACATCAGGACGTGCACGGCACCAGAGCTAATGCTAAGGATGTGGATAGAGAGCGTGTGATTGTGCAGATTTAAGCTCCTTAACTTTTGGAAACATTAAGTGTAATCCGTAACAGATACACCCATAGTCGGCCAGGGATCTGCTCAACACCCTATCTGTACAGCCATCGTATCAGCGCTGTATCGAATCTCATCCCATCATTAACATCAGTAAGCAGCGGCACACGGTGTGGCACGGTAGGATGCACCATCATCTGTCATGCTGTGTGTGTATGAAAGAGGTTATACACAGGTCATAACCTCATGCACCTCCTTCTGATGAGCCACTGTGGATGTTGTTGTTTTTTGAGTCACATCCACCTGATCATATTATAAACTCTGACGGCAGCGATGATGATGAGAGAGGCTGCACAAGTTAGATACAGGGAGATCAATATTTATATATAGACAAAATATGTGTGATGTCAATGATGATGCATGTGAGCCAAATATAAGAGAGGACAGCTGAATGGGTGGGAGAGTGAGCTGAGTCAAGAGCATTGACATCCCGCAGGGTCTCCCTTTGACAAGCGCTGCACGCATAGCATCATGACGCTCGTGGCTAACGCATAGATGTATAATAAAATGCTGTTTTATTAGGTATTTATATAGGTACAAAGGACACACGGTGGCAGGAGAAGGAGAAGCATCTCATGTGGTCTGATTTATGTGTGTTTAGAGATGATCTACTGTTGCCTTTCTATCATTCATCATCTATCAGGATGAGAGAACTGCAGCTCTCTGGATGTTTTCTCTTTTTTTTTACCATTCTCTGTAAACCAAAGAGATGAATGTGTGTGAAAAATCCAGTCGATCATCACTTTCTGGCATCAATCACCACTTAAATCACCATCATTATACGTTTCTAGATAGATCAACTTGTTGTCATGTACTATGTGCATGTTATTGTTCCATATTGGTACATTTACAGTTGAATCAAATATTTAACTTCAGTCTTTTAATAGCCGTTTATACCTTCTTCATATTTCTTCTACATTTCTATGTTCTATTCTTCTATATTTGCATTTTGGCTCATATTTTTCTAGATTTTAGGGGTTGTACGCAAAAGAAATATTGTATAATCTTTCTCTATTTCTTTCATCATCTATCGATGCTTCTGATTGGCTCAATAGAGACATGCATTAACCACTTAATTGGTGTACCTAATAAAGTGGGCAGACAGAGTGAAAATGTGGAGAATCTCAGTCTATACACAGACTAAACTGAGCTGAAAGACATCAGATGCCACCATTAAAACATACTGTGATCGTCTTAAAAAATCTGATGTATTTCTACCTAAAAAAGTATAATAAAAGAACTAATATTGTCTCCCTCCTTCCTTCCACACTCCATCTATCTTTCCTCTTCTAATCTTCCTCTGACTGACAACTCTTGTCACTGAACACCCGCTGCTGTACAGCACATAGCAAATGACAGAATCATATTACTGCACCGTCACTCACACACTCAAACACACACAAACACACTCACTGTGTGTGTGAGAACATTAAACTCCTGCTGCCAGTGTGACTGTTATTCAACACTGATACCTGAGACAATTAATTTGGGGGTAACTAAAACCAGTAACACAAGCTTATTTGTGTGCATGTGTGTGTGTGTATATGTGTGTGCGTGACATTTGCCTAATTAATTGAAACCATCAGAAAGACAGAGACAGTGAACTTGGTAATGGATCACTCTGATGGTATTGGTTGTATTATTGTTTATTCATGCAGTCGCCAGTGTCAGATTGGATGAAAACATAAACGTTGTGGAGCGGACAAAGACACTTAGTTGTTACATAAGAGCTTAGATAATAGCTGATAAAGTGGTTTGTGATTGATGACGGACTGAGAAGTTTCTAGATTTATGGTCTTTGCTGGCAAAGATGTGGAGCGGAAATATACTGGTGGTCTCTTTATTGGGCACACCACAGTGCAATACACAACCAAACTGCTTTGCTATGTAAAGTACTATGCGAAGTACTTGCTTTCAAACTTTAGAAAATTACACTGGGTTTGTTATTCTTGGGATAATCATTTGACTCTTTTACTTGGAGTTTTACTTGTGCAAATTCACACTCAGTGCGTACAAAGGTTCTGCTAAAAACAGCGTTTGTATCAAGACTGTTTCAGGTCTTCATTAAACCCAGTTTGTCTGGTAAACTTGTCCTAAAGTGGCCTCTGGTGGTCTTTGCTGCTTAGTGCAACACACAACACTCTTTGACATCATCATCTAAATCCACATTTAACTCACATCAAATATGTAATTAAAATAGTAAAAAAAAACTTATTTTAAAAGGCCCTGAACAATCCAGTGACACCACTCCTTGTTTTTGTTTCAGGGCAAAAGGTAAAGACAGATCACAAGAAACAACCTGTATCTGCACCGAACATCACTGATAAAAGATAGTGAAGGTGGCATTTCCGTGTCAGGTGGAAACAAACATGTCTCTAAATAAATGATACGTGTTGCTACATTACTGTGAACAACGATAGAGGGGTGTGAATCACAGGATACAATACGCTACAATACATGATACATAGTCCATGATACCGATAATATCACGATTCTGCGATAATCAATATATTGCAAGACAATCATATAGCGATACATGACGATATCTGAGCTACGCCAGGCAAGTGAAACTGGCAGCGACTGTTTACTTTAGAGCACCCTCATTTGTTAATTAAGATATCGATATTTGCTCTGGCATAACCCTTATCCCATTGCACGAATAAAGGACATAGATATTTCACCAAATAGATCATTTAACCCACCCCTGTTTTTTCGGCCTCTCCCTTTAGGGGTCGTTGCAGTGGATCATCTGCCTCCATCTTGCCTGATATCTCTTGTGTCTCCTTTAGAGAGAGCACACACACACACACACACAAGCTGTGCTCTCCATACTAGTGTACTTTAGAAAGCAAAATGCCAGATCTTCTTTTGGAGGGATTTGCTGACAGATGCTTTGACTGAGCTCAGCAGAAGACTTACACTACTCTACTCTCATATAACCTCAACTTGTGATGTTTAACGTCGTCAGTATTTTAGATGAGGCCAATCTTCCTGTGGCATATGTGAATTCAGCGTGAATTGAACTTGACCTGAACATGACCTGGTGCTCTGGGTCTCACGGTGCTCCACCGAAGCATCACAGCTCATTTGTGGAGCTTTCTTTAGAAGATCGTGGACTACCAATCATTTACTGTGGAAAATACTTAAAATCCTGGCTCAGAGGACAAAAAAAATGCATATTTACAAAACTTTAAATGAATCAGAAACTGATTCAGACTTGTGTGTTTGACCTCCATGCACTTATATGTTGAAAAGTGGATTCCAAAATTAAGAAAATTGAGTTCTCATTACATTTGTTTTAAACGTCATGTGACGAGAATTTTGTTCTCCAGATGAAAATTTCTATCAGTGTTTTCAGCTTATTTTAGTATTTTCTTGAGTTTAACAAGGCCTGTAAAATGCTAAGCAGTTTTAACAAAACCAGCTGAAAGACGAATTGCTAATATCATGATTGCTAATTCGTGAATTGCTAATATCCGGCACTGAGCCAGTACCGGAGCTTCAACAATTCGGTCTGTTGTTCAAATCCACAAAGACAAACTACTAATAACTGACTCCATAAAATACAAACACACAAAAATATGCCACATTATGTCGTACTATGACATCATAACATGACATAATTTACCAAACTCCGACGTCATAACTTCATAATTGAAGTAGTAAAGCTGGACAATAAGTGCTAACAGTATTTAGCTAGCTTATTTGTTAGCAAAACTTAATTTTTAATTATCTGACATTTTATTGTGATAATTATCGATATCGAATATTGAAAATGATCTCCCAGCACCAACACTATGACGTCATAACGGCAGAAAACTAATGGCTGCTTACCGCAGAGGTCTGCGTCACTCTTCATTTGTCGTCTTCGTCTTCATCGTCAAACAAAAGCACTGAGCCCAGTATGATTGAGCGCGAGGCAATCAGCTAATCACGTGACAGGTGTTGGCCACACCTCCTCATCAAAGATCCTGTAATGTTTGGGAAGAAGGCTCACTCTGAACACATTTGAGGCGTTTGTGGATGTTGAGGATTTCATTTCTTGCATAATTAAATATACAGGTGAATTATATGTGATTTATGAAATAAAACACATTTTATTTGTTAAAAAATACACTAATGCATTTTGTGTCCTGAGATAGAAAAAATGTAGTGACATAAAATTATGACTTTAAACTAATTCCCTGCCAACTTTCTCTCGCAAATATTTTAAATTTGACGAGGTTTGGAATAATCAGTAATGGTAGGGTTGGAGCACTGGTAGATTATCTTTATGTCACTATGGTGGATTTGACATTTTAATAGATAATTTACAGCTTAGAATAATCAGAATCATGCTAAAACTGAGATGATGATGATGCTTCAGGGTTTTGTCATGGTGACACCTTCATTGCCATAAAAACATTTCTAGGGGACATACTTTGGTTATTTTGTGTAATATTTCTCCTCATTACACACAGATATTTACATTAATAACTACTGGATTTTGTCCTAGCTTCAATAGTGCCATCACTAACAACTATATTTCCACTATTATTACTGTAAATGTACAACTACATCACAACATACCACCAATATAACTGTGTACTGTGTATAACTCTACTCAAATATATGACCCCAAAGTACTGAGACCATATACTTCATGTACAAACTGTGAAGTTCATGGAGTTGTAGTTTCTGTGGTTTTGGACCTCAACGTGAGGTCAGATTTAGTTTCTCCTTTTTACATCTCCTCTCTTTTCTTTCCTTTTCATCAACCCTTTAATCTAAAACAGTCGGGATTAGGCCCACAGCACTGAAACTCCTCATACTGTAGATGAAGTCATTTGAACGCTGTTGGGACATGCAAATGAGACGCAGAGGGAGGGGCGAGAGCGAGTGAGAGGAAAGCTGGGATTAAAAAGTGATGATGATGATGATGAGCGTGAGGAGACCAGTGGAAGTGGTGTTCCACGCAGCAAAGGCACGAATCAAAGGAGTTTCTTTGTTCCATTTCTGCTGCTGACAGTGGACGTTTGGACTCGGTCTGCAGAGATGGACGCAGTCTTTCTTCTCCTGAACTGCTCGAGCATGGGTTAGAGCTGCTTTTCATGTCTGTGTGTGGTGTCAGCAGATGGGATGAGAAGATTCAGGCAAGGAGAACCTCAGAGATGTTCACTTCTGACTCCTGAGCTGGGCGTCTGAGAGCAAAGCAGATGGGAACAAGTGGAAGAAGAAGAAGAAAAAAGACAAATAAGAAGAGGAAAAAGTGTATGAAAGTGAGAGAGGGAGGGAAGAGGAGAGGCAGTTGTTGAGGTTTGGTGATGGGCAACTGCACCAAACCATCTATGAAAGATAAACAGAAGGTAAGAGCGCTTCATCTCTGCTTTGTTAGACTAAATATCCAACATTTTTTAGTCTTATTTCATACTTTGACTGTTAGTTTAATCAATTCGATATCTTGCTTTTGAGCCTCCTTCAATGGCAGGTGCCTCAGAGTAAGTTCTTCCTGTAATAGTATTATGTTATTAGTCCAGAGCAGAATTACCTGAGTGAGCGCTACAGCTGCAGCTGCATGGACAGCGATCAACGCTGAGATCAAGACGCTTCCTCACAGTGAGGATAATATATGATGAGAGTGGATTGCCCTCAAATAATAAGCAGCTTATGTAACGCGGCCTCCCGCTGCACATTCAATCTAATGTTTGCATGACTAGAAATCAAAGGGTCCTTAAAAGGATTTGTATTTTAGGTGAAGGCATTAGCTGTAGAGGCAGTGAGTTGCTGGGTTAACACTTTGGTCTGTCTCTAAAGGGGGGAATGGAGGGGCGTCTTCGGGGTAAGGTGGGCACAGTGGGCCAGCAGAGTCCAGAGCCAGAGCAGGAGGAGGAGGAGGATGAGGACGTGGAGGATAAGCCGCCGTACAAGGAATCTTTTGGTGCTCTGGTGAAGAACTGCAACATGCTGCACAACATTGTGGGCCCGGCCTGCATCTTCCTTAAACAGGGCTTTTATCAGACACTCGTATGTAACAACAAAAAAAGGAAAAAGTGTGCACACTTAAACGTTGTGCAACTTTTTTTCCCCATTCATTTTCATCCTCTCATCATCATCCCCCCCAACCTCCCCCCCTCACCCCCCCCCAGCCTGGGTCACACGATCAAATCTCCTGGTTGATCGTTCAGCTCCGATGGAAAACTATTGAGTGACCCTGATGAGATGAAGTCAAGGTGATGTGGAGGACAAACGCTGAGCCTGGAAATCTGGTTCACACAGTTGACATGTTGGTTTGCTGCAGACTTCCTCGGTAACAACGTTGGCACTGGATATAAAGGACTAGAAGTAGTCTTGTGGTTTCCTTCTGAAGCTAACCTGAAAACAGTTCGAACTCCTCAAGTCTTTTTCTTGAGGAGTTAATTGTCTCAGTCACTAGTTTCTGGTCTTCATCAGTAGAACATTTAGTCAATAAAACTGATGTCGTCCATTAAGTGCCTGCATGTTTGCATGTCATGTCTTTTACTGGGAATAGATTATTATGATGTTGTAAAGTCACACTTGTTAAGAGGCCGTCTGTTTAATTTGACAAAAGGATTTTGTCAGAGTAACCAAAGTAAATGGACTGATCTCAGAGGATTTGCCCTGTATTTCCTCTCTCTCTCTCTCTCTCTCTCTCTAAAACTCTTATCCTAACTGTGGGCAGATTCACGAGCGCGTGTGTGGGAGCAGGATTGCGTGCAGCGTTGTGTGCATCTGTGACACGTAGAGGAAATGTGCGTCTGAACACGGGACACATGTGTTCCGAGGTTATCTTTACCGAAATCTCCCACATCTCCTAATCTCTGCATGTTTTCTGCCTGGCAACCACCCACAAATAATCTGGTTACCACGTGGTGTTTCATGTGAATTGTCAAACATATATATTGTGGAATGCAATTTAATCCATTGCAGATTTATTATTCCCTTTATTATTATCCCTGACTGTAATGTGGTAAATTTTAAAGCTATTTTCTTATGTATTTATTTGTTTTAGAAAAGCGATATTGCACATGAATGAACACCAACAAACACATGAAAATGTTAAAGTGACAATTGCACCTTGTTCATTTGAATTTAAATATCCCTATTTAGTATTCAAATGTAAATATACAGACGCTATTTTAGTTAGAGTTGGTCACAACTCATGTTGCTACATTGCGTATCTTCCAAACAACGTCACGTGACTGAATGAGTGAGAAGTGTGACGTAACCATAGCAACAGCAAGCAAGAGCATCACTAATCACACGTTGTCAGTGGAAAAACATACGCTGTGAATAGTCCACACTCACAGGTGTAATAACAAACATCTCCCGCTCATTATTCATTATTTCTGGTGGGTTTTCTGTCCAGTGAAAAGCTAATGTGTGAAACTTCTTCCTCTAACAGGACAGAGAGCTGAGACCAGAGGAGATTGATGGTGAGATGATTCATCTACACAGCACACACAGTGTGTGGCTCTGCTTCATGGAGACTCTCAGTGAGATCTGCTGACTCACGTGTATCGTGTTTTTGTTTGTTTTTTTCAGAGCTCCGTGAGGCATTTGTGGAGTTCGATAAGAATAAAAAAGGATACATCTATGTCAGAGACCTGGGCGAGTGCATGAGGACCATGGGCTACATGCCCACAGAGATGGAGCTCATCGAGCTGAGTCAGCAGATCGGTGAGCGAGGAACAGTCGCTCCAAAACAATAGCTGAAACAGAGCGGAAGAAACCAGAAGCACAACCACAACCAGAGCAAGAATAGAATAGAATAGAATAGAATAGAATAGAATAGAATAACATTAGTTGCAAAAAATATATGGAATTTATTTTGTAAACTGGTTAATATTACTTGTTTGTATCTTGCAGTATCTTGTGTTTTTTTTTACTGCTATAATCTGCCACTTTATGAGGTACAACTGTCTCTGGGAATACCACATACTGTATTTTAAGTTCATAAGTAAAAAACACAGCAGCAAAGTGACACAACATGGTGTAGTTCTTAGAGTATCTCAGAAACTGCTGATCTACTGGGATTCAAACACACAACTATCTGTAGGTGGTCTGAAAAAGACCCCGAAATGTCCAGTGAGCGACACTTCTCTCTGGTTTGAAATGATAGAAAGACAACAGCAATTCAAGTCACCACAAAGGTTTGCAGAAGACCATCTCTGAATATACAAAAACGTCAAACATGGCCTACAGCAGCAGAGGACCACACTGGGAGCAACTCCTGCCACTTTACCAAGTGTCGAGTGTACCTAATAAAGTGGCTGCTGAGCGTATGTAAATGTGACTAACCCGACGCTCCTTGTGTGACCTGTAGGTGCAGGTAAAATAGATTTTGAAGACTTTGTGGAGCTGATGGGACCCAAGATGCTGGAAGAGACAGCTGACATGATTGGAGTCAAAGAACTACGTGATGCCTTCAAAGAGGTCAGGATCTACTGTACACACACACGTTTTTCTGGAGTCAAACACGATCCCTGAGACGGTGTAAAAACAACGACCCGACCTCTCTGTGTTCAGTTTGACTCCAACGGAGACGGTCAGATCAGTTTGACCGAGCTGCGTGAGGCCATGAAGAAGCTGATGGGAGAGCAGGTGACCAACAGGGAGATCAACGAGATCCTCCGAGACGTCGACCTCAACGGGGACGGTCTGGTGGACTTTGAGGGTATTAAGGAATTCTCTTTGCTTTTCTGAGATCCTTTCATTCTCATCTTTGTCGTCCCTCTCACTCCTCTCTCTCTCTCTCTCTTGTGTTTTCAGAGTTTGTGCGAATGATGTCCCGCTGACGTCACACGGACACGTGAAGGTTCTTCAACTGCTCTGAAGAAGAGAGCATGCGTCTAAAGTTATATTTTTTATATAAAATAGTAGAAAATAGAATAAATAATAAAGGTGCAAGACAAATATAAAGTATTATAGAAGCTGTGAAACATATCAGAAACTTCGTAGACAACATTTATGAGTTTTGTGTGTTTATCAGATGTATTTTTATAAATAGAATTATTATTAAGAGTAAAACATCTTGTTTGTAAAACTGTAAAGCTTTTTTCTATTATTAAAGAAATGTACAAAAGTCGAGTGAATGTGTGAAAATGAATATTGTACTTTTGTTAAATTAGAGTATAAGTAACACTGCATCTTTACAGAGACGCTAGAGACTCTAGTGTATACGGCTAATGGTCTCTTAGCCTTGTTCATTCACTCATCTTCATCTACCATTAAATAGTTTTCACATCAAACTGAATTAAACATCAGCAGACATTTAAACCATTCATTTTTAACGTATAAAAATACTGCAAATGCTTTTAAATGTGAAACCCTGTTGTGAAGAGAGCGGCATCAGTTGAATCATATAAATCAATCATTGATGGATGAAGCTCTGTGTTTATAACCTTCACTCATTATTCATGTGTTCTTTATGTTTTAATCATTAGTTCCTGCAACAGAAATAGGAAAAATAAATGAATATTTATAGGGATATCATTTCATTAAATCAATCAGAAATGGCAGACTTCGCCCCATTCACGCAACAAGCCTCTGGCGGCCTCTGCTGGTCATATTGGTTAATGCAAGTGTGGAAACACAGACAGGCAGACACACGGAGCGACTAAAAACATAATGAACATATGATATTGGCAGGAAAATGTTTAGGAACCATGGAACAATTAGTGAGTATTTACACACAAAATGTGTGTCCTAATCCACAGTGTCTCAGTGAATAAGCCTGTAACCCTGTTTGAAATTTAGTATTAACATAAAGACTTAGAATCAGCATAAAACCTGTTATGTCACATGATCATCACAGGTCTGAAGTCACTTAAAAACTAGAAAACCATCAACACATTTCACTAAATAAATTTTGAGTCATGGAATTGCAGTTGTTGCCCAAATTGCATCCAAAACATGAGCGTCAGTAGAGTGATTATATTAGTGATAAATGTATTTATCATTGACATTTTTATGCACCCGTTTTGATTTTCTTGGCAATAAATTACAACAAAAGCAAAGATTGAAATCAAAATGTTCATTTTTATTGAAAACTTGGCCAGGATTCTGTACAGCAGAGAGAGTGTGTACAAGGCACGAGGGCAGGAAGTCGAGGTGGGGAGCTCGAGGGACTCAATTTCCCATGGTGCATCACACCAAGAATCATGTATGTAAAACAGCATTTGTTTGTTGGTGTCTCAGAGGACAATGAGGAAGAATTAAGTTAGGAACTAAAAAACAAAATAATAGAGGAAAAAAAGGGGGGAATGTACAGCTCAGCCCACAGCAGAGAAAGAGAAAAGTGGAGACAGAGAGGGATGGAGGATGGTCTGGTGGTTCTTCTGGTCCAGCTGCTGCTTCCACTGCAGTGTTGTCTCTGATCCGGAGCAGATCTGGATCCTCGCCCCCTCCCCTCACTGCATCACAGACCATTTAAGGTACATCAGACATCTCTCTGCCTCTCCTTCTTCCTCTGCCCCGCTCCCTCACCACTGCTCTTTCTCTTTCTCTCCTTCCCTGAGCTTCACTTGTTGGCCATGGTGTAGCAGCCCTGCTGGTGCCACTGCATGTCACGGATACGCCTCACGGACTGGAACTGAGGATAGCGGGCGCCGTACTCGTTGAAGTGCCTGTATTCGCCCTTCTCCAGCAGGTACTGGCTGCCACGGTATCCAGGGAACTGGTAACCCACCCAGCTGAGACAAGAGGAGGAGAAGTGTCAAGTGTTAAGAGTTATTATTCTGTCACAGAATCATGTCTCACTGTGTTGTAGACACTCACGTTCCACAGCTGACAATGATGCTGCCAACTCTATCAGTGAAGCCATAAGAGAACATGCTGGGAACATCATCGTCCATGATCTCCATCTTGCGGCCCTTGAACTCTCCGACCTCGTACAGGCAGATCTTGTGCTTCTCGGGGTCCTGGAAGAGAGAAACGTGACCTTAGAGACACATCGTGAATGTAAGAGTGAAGAGAAATGGATGAAAGTCGTGTTTATTACCATCCTGACGGGCCTGAAGGACAGCAGGTAGTCGTTCTTCTGGCAGTTGCTCCAGGAGTCCCAGCGAGGATACTCTCCCTTCTCCAGGATGTACATCTCACCACAGAAGTTCATCTGCTCGAAGCCCACGAAGCTGCAGCAGACACACGGTTATTTAAAACATCCACGAAGGCATCAAATGTGAAATAATGTCAAAAATAATGAGTTAATACTTACGGTCCGCACTCAACGCGGAGGGAGCGCACGCGGTCCATGCCCATCTCGCACACATTCATGCACTCGTTGCTGATCTCGATCATGCGACCCTGGAAGTTCTCCTGGTCGAACACGTACATCTGCAGGAGACAGAGGAGCACACATGAGATCACATCAGCGCAACAACAAACTTTGATATTAGTGTGAAGCAGAATGTGAGAGACACTCACCTTGTAGGCCATCATTCCCATCTCAGACTTCTTGCTCTGGGCAGCCTTTCCGTCGGTCTGGGAGGAAGTCTTGGACTTATCGCTGGACATGATTACTGTGTGACAAGAGAAACACAATGAGAGAGCGATACAATAATGTAACACTGCTGCAGAAGAATTAAACAAATGTAAAGCTGTAGAGTCAGGCAGCTGGTTATGCGAGTGTGTGTGAACCTTACCGGTTTGTGTGTGCGATGCCTGAGGCGAGCTTCACTGTGAGTGTGAGTATCTCGGACTGAGCCCCTGCGTTTTATACGCTGGCGCCCACAGGAGAGGGATTATGGGGGAAAACAAACCTGCTGAGGTCAGAGGCGAGAGACAAAAGAAACCCGACATCATCAGAGAGGGACGGACAGAGGGGACGGACAGGGGGACGGACCGAAGCTGGAGCAAAGACTGAAGTCCAGCTAGTAACACCTAATGAAGAGCAAGTTTTAAATCCCTGAAATTATGTTTTAAAAGTAGCACATGTAACTATATTGAGAAGTTTATGATCCCTGCCTAATCTTCTGTGACCTTAATAATCCACTTTAGACAGGTTTGACTATAAAGTGACATGATTTACTGGAATATTACTGTGAGAATGTGTGTCTTCAAACCTCTGGTTTATCATCGAGTTTGTTTTCCTGTTATCAACCTCCTGTCTACACTTTTTGAAGGATCAGTCTGAGTGTTTTGTGATGTTCACATTAACGTTTGACAAGATGATGTCACACAATAGTATCACATTTTCAAGAGATCTAGTTCTCTTATGATGAGCAAAACTGTAAAAATCATATCTCTGTCAAAATTCATCAGATTGGAACACAATGTGGTATAAATATGCAGGATTAAGACCATCTACTATCAGACTAACATTCATCCGCATCATATCCAGTTAACAGGTTTGGCAGCAAAGTTAAATTCAGCATGGTAAATCATATTTAACACGTTCAGATGTGTATATCTCAGCAACATCTTGACATGTTTATGTAAGACAGGAAATGAAAGTCGTCAGGATCCAGTGGATGAAGGGTAAAGGTAAAGGCTCCAGGTGACGGTGGTGTGTAACGTGCAGGTGACAAAGTGTTTAAGCCTTGGTGGAGGTCTGAGCTCTCCGTATGCTCTTGATTAACAGAAAGGTTTTGAGATACTGTCATAGACTAATATTCAGTAAATCAGAATAAAATCATTCAATCTGAGGTCGCATAAACACTGACTTTGTCAGGGTCAGTAGTCCTCATGGAGACCAAAACCTGGTCCAAATGAGGCAGAACCTCATTTGTGAAGAGCAGTTTATACGATTAGAGTTAAGGTAAATGATAACACCTTGTTTAGGCTGTTCTAACGAATAGAAGTCAATAATGCAGTGTCTGCATAAGAATGTGTGTCCAGGTATTACTGATGTTGTGGGGACCTAAAGCTGTTTAGTCACATTATGGGGACAAAAAGCAAGTCCTGTCCCCATAACGTAAACTACTACATTTTAAAGATGAAGATGTTTTATGTTAGGCTGAGGTCAGAGTTAGGATTAGGTCGGTAATAATTATGGCTAAGGTCAGAGTAAGTCTCCAGGAAATGAATGTCAAGTCAATGCAATATCATGGTATTTGTTGCCTCTTCAGGACACATCAGGAATCGTGGTTGCTTTAAGGTTAGGATTAGGGATTTGGTGTTTATAGTTAAGTCAGTGTCAATGTAGTGTTTTAACTAAATATTATAGTCGGCTGTGATGACCAATTTTTATTCATACCTATCTCGTGATTACTTTGGCAGGTGCTCAAAACTTTACGACCTGGTTTTAGGGCTAGAGTTAGGTATATGTGAGGCTGAGGTTAAGGGGCTAGAGAATTCATTATGTCTAAGAATGTCCTTCACAAAGTAACTTAATTAGAGTGTAAGAGTAATAACTGTATAATAAGTGTAAGTGCTTCTTGTGTTGAGCATCTCTCCCCATGTTCCTCCACAGAGCAGCAGTGTTTGGTGACACTCTGAAAAAAAACACACATTCCCCTCATCATCTCTAAACATCCACCAACACCCCATAATCTCCACATTCTTCACACCGATCCGGGCCCTTTGTGCCGGGGCCTGTGGCGGACTGCTGACCGTGGTCGGAACATGCCGGAGCGCCTTTGTTTCCCCTCACAGCAGATCTGCTGAGCTGGTCGATGCAGCCGCTGCTGCTGCTGCTGCGGGACAACAGCGGGTCAATGCGAGCCCGTGTGTCCGCGCGCGCGCAGGCTGCACCGTGAACGCGCTCCACCGTCGCTCCAAAGAGGCTCGTTGGTCGCTCACTGCCGTACGGACAGAGCCGCGGACGCGCGCTTGCAGGCGCGCTCCCTGGGCGCCCGTATAAAACTGAGGCGCCAGGTTCTGTCAAAGGTCCACGCGAGAGAGGCGTTAGGTGCGAATCAGTCCCGAGCTCTTCCAATAAACTGTGACTTTCCGTAGGTAAGAAGTGTGTACTCTGCTTACAGGAGCCACACACACACACACACTCACACACACACTCATGCTCAAGCACTGTTTGACACACCTGTAAACACCTGTCCACCATCTATTTCATCTACAGGTCAACACATTTAACAGAATTCTTTTTTTTAAAATGTTTTCTATTTAAATTTATCTGTGTTTTTGTGAGCAGCATGGCTAAAAATACAGTTAAGAACAGTTGTTATGGTACAATTATTACATGTTTGTGCAGTCTGACCTTGAGCGGAGAAAAAAAAGAAAACAGTTGTAAACTTTGCGATGTATGTGAGGTTTTGTAAATAAGTGTTAAATGTTTTATCAGTATTTATCTAAAAAAAGATGCCGTTCTGCCTCTTAAAGGTCTATATTACTGTGCAGTTTACAAAAAAGATTGATATTACTGATGCTGTGAATTTTCCTCTCTGTCACTTCCTCAGGAGTAAAGATGTACAGAACTACCAGGTCCCCAATGATGCAGCCACTGGTCAGCTCAGGAATGGGCATGGCTCCATTCTTCAAGGTAAACACATCAGCATTAATTTGTGCTCTGCTTGATTACACACATGTTAAAGAAATGTGCACCTCACTGTGTAACCCCCCACCCCCCTCTCTGCTCTGTGCCTTCAGGTGACTGTGTTTGAGCAGGAGCATTTCCAGGGCAAGTGTCAGGAGTTCACCTCCGAGTGCTGCAACATCCAGGAGTGTGGACTGGACAACATCCGCTCCATCAGAGTGGAGAGCGGAGCGTGAGTCTCGCACACTTAGGCTGCACATAAACATCAGTGTTGTCCTTAAATATCCACAGGAATAAGTGACAACTAATGAGAAACTGCCACAAACTCTTTCCAATATACTTTCATAATGACACAAAATGGCGGCCTCTGCAAATCAAAGCCTTTCCCTTAAGTACATATAAAAGGCTTATTGTAAAATTACGAAAACCAAAACAACTTTTACTTTCAAGGGATTATACGCTTAACCAATCATATTATGGTATGTTTACACTGACCTCTCTCTGTGTCTTTCTCTCTGAAGCTGGGTTGGTTTCGAGCACCACGACTTCCAGGGCCAGCAGTTCATCCTGGAGAGAGGAGAGTACCCTCACTGGGACGCTTACAGCGGTTCCATCTCCTACCACGTGGAGCGCCTCATGTCTCTGCGTCCCATCTACTGCGCTGTGAGTGCATCGCCGGGGGTGTTCAAGTGACAAATCGAGAATCATGCGACCAAAAAAACAAAACAAACATTTCTGTGTCTCTCGTACAGTCTCACCAGAGCAGCCGCATGATGATCTTTGAGAGGGAGAACTTCATGGGCCGCAACGTGGAGATCTGCGACGACTACCCATCTCTGCAGGCCATGGGCTGGATGATGCCTGAAGTTGGCTCCATGCACGTGCAGTGCGGCGCGTGAGTTATCACAAGTTTCTCTGTGTTCATTTGGATTTTCTATCTCTTCTCTAGAGCTGATAGTTATCTACTACTAATATTAAGGTGTGTAAATAGTAAAAGCTTAATTCAACCTTAGCTTCTGTGCTACTGAGTGGCAGGGGTTTTAAGGGCCATTATTTAGATTAATATGAATTCCTTTGTGATATATAATAAAACGTTTGACATTTACAAGAAAGAAATTGCAGTAGATTCGGTTCCGACATGTTTTTGCTGCTCTCTTTGACTCAAACTACACTAAACTAGATCCCACTCACAGACCACTGCCTTCTCCTTCCACCCCACAGCTTCGTGTGCTACCAGTATCCTGGCTACAGGGGGCAGCAGTACATCATGGAGTGTGAGAGACACAGTGGAGACTACCAGCACTGGAGGAACTGGGGTTCTCACTGTCAGACCCCTCAGATCCAGTCCATGAGACGCATCCAGCACTAAGAGGAGGACACGCTGAGACCACGGCCCAGGGACAGCATCTCCCTTTTACCCACAATTCTCCCCTCTTTCCCCCACTCTCTTACACCCTTTTACTTCCTCTCGACTTGAGCCACAGAATCCGCCCCAACCTAAGTCAGATACACACACACACTCTCACAACATGCTGACATAACCGACACTCACTGTGTCTTTTTACTTGGTTCATAACATTTCTACACACTCACACCTACACTCTACACTCTCACCTGAGACGTGCGATGGAGCAGAGCATTTCCTCCACAGGCTGGAAGCAAACAGAGGGCAGATGAACGACCGTTGTCCTCCTGCAGTCGCTCTCTTCAGAGCAGCCGCCACGGATGTGTTTTGCTGCTGTGTGTAGATGATTCACAAGATGATGATCTAATAAAACTCATTTCCACTTCACATTATTGGTGTATGAGAGTGCATAAAGGAAAGCATAAGTACCTGAATCAAGTGCAATGTCCACTTTTCTCCTCTGGTCTCTCCTCTTTGCAGAAACATCAAACAGCACCTGTGGGTTTGGAAAGGTGAAAGTTCAGTTCGAGTTTATGAAGCTTTCACTATGGGACAGAACTTGCAGACATTGTCATGAATTTTGCTCAAATCTATGATGCATGAGTGTCTGAAATTAAAAATATGCCTGGAAAGTGAATTTGATGACATAAGTCATTCTAAAATGGCAGTAAAAAATCGAGAAAGAAGTGTGGACAAGAGAACTGAATGCACACATGAGAAAAGACAAAAATAACACTAAATGAAGAACATGTGAACATATAGGGAAAAAAATGAAACCACACAAGGGGAAAAAAGAGAAACCTTTACTACATTATTGACAATAAAACAAGGACAATAATCTCCATTTGAACTGTTAATAAGTGTTGTTCTCAACACTTGACAGTTAAAACAAACTTCTCTGAACAGATTTGTTGAACAGTAACAAATAACTGAATCCCAGAAGCAACAGCCCTGTTAACTCTTTCAATAAAATCTACAAAGAGGTCTTTGGTTGAACAGTTTAGCTTTTCCATGCACAATAGTGCAAATGTTTTCCTCATCCGTCTCAGTCACTCACAGCAACTCCTTGTCCTAAATCTAAATCTGTGGAACAAAACAAAAGCCCCACATAATATTGTCACGCAGACAAAACAATAGTAATTAACAGTAAACATTTGGGATGAAATTATTCTTTTACCTGCTCCTAAAACAACTCACAGTTAAATTAAACAAATATATTCCAAGAAATGACCTCAACATCTCAGTCTATTTCTACTAACGTGAAAGCACCACAGTCCTCGTTTTCAAGTCTCCATCCAGCTGAGGATCACCTGTTCTGGACGAGGAACATCCATGTCCTTGTCTTCCCAGCTCCCCGTTGACCCCACACTGCCGTCCTTTGCTGGGTGTGGTATGATTCTGCTCTGGCAGCGGCTTGTGTCTGCCTGTTCCTCCAGGTCGGTCTCTCTGTCAGTGTCCCCGTCCACCACGATGATCTCATCGCCGCTGCTCTCCATCTCTTCGCCTGTCAAACGTCCCTCTGTTTCTTTGAGATTGATTTGTATCTTCACCGTCTTTTCACCTTGTTCTTCACTTTTTACACTTCCCGCTGCGCTGGTCAGGGAAACAGTTTCCACGTCGATCACTTCCTCTGCTTCTGTGGCGTCTTGTTCAGAAACAGAGTCGCAGCTGTGAACACACGTGTCAGAGGGTAACTTGTTGAAAATCCTTTTGGCCTCAGTTTCACCGTTGCTCAACTCAGCACTCCTCTTTGTTCGCCTCGCTGTAGCTCCCTCTTCTTCTTGTGTCAAATCAGCCTCACATATTTGATCATTTTTGTCACAGGTCACTTCAGGCTGAGGCTGAGTTGATGGTGTTGAGCTCTCAACATCACAGGAGGTGAGAAGTTGTCCGTTTTTCATGGGACAGGTTCTCCTGGAGTCTGAGTGACCTGCTGAGCATGGTCGTGTGATTTCAAGTGGCTTGTGAAGAAAGGGCAGAATATCCTGTAACACAAGTTAATTTAATTTCATTACATGAGGGGTTATTATTCGTTTTACAGGTATTTGGCCATTAAACATTTTTACAATCAATTAAAAAAAAAATGTAATCACGCTCATAAAAAAAGTGTATATAATAGAGTATGTAGAGACTATATGGAATAGCCACTAGGGGGCGAATTCCCTGGTTGAAAAAAGAATGGTCAACAAGGAAAAAAAGGGTCCAACTTCTCACAACATGATGTTTATTTTGTAAATGATGTTCACATTTAAAAAAAAATAGACAATAAAACACGTCTTGTGAGTGTTTACCAGTGTGATTTCACAGCTGATATCATCATCCTATAATAACCTGGTTGCAGGAAATGTCTGAACCTCCGTTTGCAAAATGTCAACAAAGAGCTGACTTGTAAAATATGAAGTTCAGATTTTTATGAGTAATGTCACACCCAGTCTCAACTGTCTGTCAAAAATGTCATGATAACTACTCCAATTGTATCTTCGGTCATTAGCTGTAGGCTAAGTTTGAAGATGTTTCCCCTCTCATCCATGAGGCTTCTTCAGTTCTGGACAACATCTTCAAACTTTACTCAACCAAAACCAAGTTGTGGACGACTCTGCCCTCTACATAACACTCAACCAAATACAAAACATAGCGGCTAAATGCACACACATTTCTGATATGTAAAAATAGGCAAACAAAAAAAAATCAGTACTTGCCATGATTTGTGCATCCCTGTAGCGACTCCTGAGCGGGTAGGACTTTGAGGACCACAGCGCTGGCTGATTCTTCTCAGACGAGCTGCCATGTTTTTCTGATGATGAAGGAGTCTGAAAAAAATATACAATCAAAGACATATGAGATATATCTATCATCTAGCAGCTATCAGATGTGTCTTAAAGCTCCATAGATGACCAGCGCCTTGATATGACGCCTCATCTCACACCAACACCACCACCACCACCACCTCTCTTCTCATTTGCATTAAATATTTATCCCATCAAACTGCCCTAATTTCTACGATAACGATAATTCCTACAGCAAACTCTCAATGAAAGAGGACAGAATATTCTGTATTACAGGTTAACCAGCGTGTTGTGTCCTGTCAACTCCTCATCGGCTATTTGTTATTTGGCTGATCCCACGCAGAAATGGCATACTGTGCATTTAAAGCCTGCTACCTTGTTGATCAGGAGCATTAGTAGAAAGTGGTTAGAAAAGCTTTCTCACCTTCACTTCCAGACTTTGTCCACCATGTGTCTGCAGCATGGCTGTGGCTGACATTAATCCCCTCCTCTCCAGTCTCACCACGGGCATCTGCTGGAGCTGCTTGTCTCCCAGGTCGTGGAGCTCCTTGGTCTTTGAGACGCTGGTCGATGTTGACTTCTTAGTCCTTGTCCTTTTTCTCTCTAATGAGAACAAATAGACGTTTCGTTTTCTTCTCTTCTGAACACGTTTGACTTTCTCTGGAGGATTCTTAGTATGTTCGACAGGAACAAGGCTGACAGTCGAGGCCTCGAGGGTCTCCGAGTGTACTGATGTTGTTTCTGTAACTTGATTGCTCTGCTGCAGGACAGATGTTTGAGAGTGGATGACCGGGCAGAGTGTGTTCTGTTGGAGAGCAGATTGACTGGTTTTGGTCTGAGCCTTGGTTTTCCTACACTTTTTCTGGACAGAGGAAGTCCTGCTCGGCTCTGTGGAGCTCTCATCCTCCAGCTCTTGTGCTTCCCTGGTGCGACAGTTGTCCACATGTTGCTCAAAGGACTGGAGGAAGTGGTCCAGCATCACATTCAGCTCTCCCTCTCCCTGCTGCTGCAGAACAGGTGCCTCACATTGTGCCGACGTGGAACCACCAGCTCCTCTTGCTACAACAGCAACATGTGGGAGACCAGTGGCAGAGCCATGTTGTCTGTTTCGAGACATATTAATGCCGGGGGAGGCATACGAACAACTGCTGCTTCTGGTTGGAGGAGGACGCGGAGGAGGACGCTGAGGAGCACCGATGTTGTTGTTTGGTAAAATGTCAAGTCCCATCATCACTTCCTCCAAAAGACGATCAATTTGCTCTGGCTGGTCAACTTGGGGTAGTGGGGTCGGAGAAGGGAGGTAGGTGGTGTGGAGGAGGGACGATGCTGGAGGAATGTTGTATATTTGCATGGGTGTGGAATGAAAGACTGTCGTTTTGGCCTCAACCGCAACCGGTGCAGTGACCTATAACAGAGAGGGAAAAGTGTATCAATAGAAAATATTTTAAATAAAATGGTTATGTAATAATGATTTAGTCTATTCAAAAACCAGTGAGTTGGTCTTGCAGCTCTAAAGTCGAATTCTAAAACAAAACGCTGAACGTCAGAGCACGTTTGGACAGAAGATAGCTCTCACCTGTTTATACTGCTGCATCACGTTCTTCCTGTTTCCTCCTCCTGCTCCGTTATGTGCCAGTCCTCTTCCACTTTCGCTGAACTGGCACATCTTGCCGCGCTTCCCTCTCTTCTGGCTGCTTTCAAACTTCTTCAGAATTTTCCGCGATTTCAGGTCTAACTTCCTGCCGACAGCTCCTCCACCTTGACCTGTCCTGGACGCTCTGTTCCCCCACCTATGCAAGAAATGCTTCTGCAGCTTGCTCACCCCCACGTCCTGGACATCCACCGTCTGCATGAACCCTCCTCTCCCCCTCCCTCCTGTTGCTGCTCGTGGTCTCCTCGCTCGTCTCTCACCTGTCCCGGCTCTCCTGGCGCCTCTCGCTCTCTGCCGCCGTGGCCTTCCTGCTCGCCCTCTGCAGGGGGCGTCCTCTTTGACTGGGTTCAGGAAGTAGTTGATGAAACCTGGGATGTTGTCTTGAAACTGCTCAAACTCTTCACCGTCTGCTGTTTGAGGAGAAACCCACCAGCTCCTAGGATCCGTGTCACACACGGTGGAGAAGTTCTGGGCAGATGGAGAGATGCTGGTGTAAGGCTGTGATATCATAGCAACAGATGTTTCTCCATGTGCTGCGGAGTTTTGCATCAACGCTGCAGGAGCAGAGGAAGGTTGGCTGGCGTGGTTTTCTGCTGGGTAGACGAGGGATATGGGAATATATGGAATGTTAGGGTGATGAAGTTGGGAGTCCATCTGGAGAGCAGCCATGTCAATGGTTTCAAAGGAAGGCACGGAGGGAGCAAATGGAGCCGTGTTAACTTGTAGCTGCTCTGTTTGTGTGCTCTGCCTCCGCTCATCGTTCTCCACAATCAGAGGTTCTGTCTGAACTCCCACCTCCACACGATGGCTTCCTCCTCCATCATTTCTGCTTCTAGGGTCTCTTTCTGTGACCTCCACCAGTCCGTGGATGCCCAGATTGGCCGCAGCAGAAATAGCTTCTTGCTTCTCCTCCTCTCCCTCCCCTACCATCTCTCCGGAGTACAGCAGTCTGACCATGCGGAGCAGGGTGCAGGCACCAAGAGCGTGGAATTCCAGGAGACGGCTCTGTCCTGCAGGGGGCGCCGGTGTAGAAGACAAAGCAGTGGACACATGGGGACTAATAGCTGAGAGAACACAACTATGCGCAGGCACTGAGACACCTGAAGGAGAGGACGAACGTCAGACAAGCACACAGAACTCGAGTGTGAGCAACATTTACATAACACATACAATAAAAGCGCACACTTACCATCTGCTTTTAGCACAGTGTCACAGAACTGGCTGCGCTGTTGCTGTCTCTGCAGCTCAGCGAGGACGAGGGCCTCAAACCCTGGTTTTTGGTAGCACCACATTTCCCCATCCACTTCAGAGGATGAGAGCAGGACAAAGAAATCATGTTAGAAGATATAAGAAGAAGATTTTGTGTGTTCCACAATCAGATATATTCACGTTTGCTTATTTGATTGCAGTCGTGGCAACACATACATAAAAATACATCACTGAGATGTGGATCAGTGATTCCCAAACTTTTGACAGTCCCGTACGCCTTCAGACATTTGACCTCCAACCATCATGTACCCCTACTCCCACACACTTTTAATGTGTCTGTCTGTAAGCCCCCAGATGTTCAGATGTTGATAAAGCATCAGTCAGAGCTGTAAATGGATAGCATATCCAACTGTCTGACTCACGCAACGATCGAAAGACGTCTGATTTGTTGTTGTCCATGCAGTTTAACTTTTTTATCATGGCCTCAACTTCCGTGTCTTTTTGCGCATCCCTGGGGTATACAGTGATGTGGAGCATCATTCTGTCTCACAGTGCAGCTCTGCTTTGAGAAAATGAGCAGAGCTTCAAGATCTGTCATCTATCATCCTTTTCTACTTCAGCAAAAACAGCCTAATCTTTCAAGGTCATGAAGGACAGGAATAAGCTTTTCTCAGCATCAATTAGACACTTAATACCTGTCCTGTACTTGTAATTATTGTAGCTATCTTACAACTTATACTGTGTATATGTGCTCTTTATTGTATAGTGCACCTGCTCAGGGACAACAGATGGACAATAGCTAGTTATTTTCATAAAGGATTCATCTATAGACGATGCATAAATATTGATCAGTGTTTCCCAAACCTGGAAATAAAGATTCAGTTTTAATTATTTTTTTGTCAAATGGAGCAAAGAAGCTGGGAGATTGTTTTAAATATTTTTAAAAAATTCAAACCGATTAATAGATAATCAAAATAGTTGATTTTAATTTAGTAATAATTAATCACTATAGCTCTAATGTATTTTGTCCACTGTCGCTAAAACAAATACATCTAATAAACTAAGTTTAACTAATGAGATAAACTTCAACACACACACACACACAGGCGCGCGCGCTCACAGCTGCACACCTGCGTGAGTTAGCATCTCTTCAGACAGTTAGCACACACAGTATGCACAGCTAACTCTTCGTTAGCTGTGTGAAAGTTCGTTCAAATGTCATGAACGTCACATTATCTTGTCTGACTAAACTCAGCTCTGTCTGTGTGTCTGTCTGTCTGCGGCACACGGTGTGACTAACGCGGGCAGGTGAGGTCACAGACACCGGGCTTCACTTACCGTTGAAAAGTTCCCGCTAAATCCGCTCCAACGGTAAAAAAAAAAAAAAAATTGTATTTATGGACGTGGAGTCAACGGGCGACGGGTTGTTTTGGTTTTTCTGTCCATTTTTGGTGAGTTCTTCCAACGGTCAATGTGGTCAACAGCGACAAAGCTCTACGGTGGCTGGTCATGTCGCCACCAGGGGGCAGTAGTGCCCCCACACAGCAGCAGACTGACACAGGTGAGAGGGAAACAAAGAAGTCACTCCTCAAACAGCATACTAATAAGAATAAGAAGAAGAAGAAGAACTGAAGTTTCTTCTTTGTTTTTTTCCTGAAAAATGTCATTTTAAAACGGCATAGATGTTTTACAATACATAAGAATTAAATGTAGTGTGTGGTCATTATAACGTTGATAAAGCAACTAATAAAAAGTAATGGTGGCCTGTGGATTTTTGCACAGTATTATATAGTAGTATACAGTGTTTATCAAATGCATTAGACAACCTGTCATAAAAATAAGAAAACATAAACGTTTTCTCAAACTTAAGTACATTTCATATCAGAATATTAATTTTGATACTTAAGTACAGTACTTGTAATATATTTTTAAGACTTTTACTTAAGTAATTTTATATGTATATAAAAAAAATCGTTTTCTGGTAAGATACTTGTACTTGTACTCAAGTATCCCTTTAAGGTACTTTATATAAGAACATGTGTATATATATACTCTCCCATTATACCACACTTAAACTTTTATTTTGGTTAAACCGTCTTCCTGTCTGACCTTGAATATTCTGATCCACGTCTACATTTTAATGTGCAGCGACTCGTCTCTGCCTCTCAACCCAGATATGGCGCCCAGATATGATGGAAGTGATATGATGGCCTAAACACCTGGTGTAATAACAGATTTCGAAATCATGCCTGTGCAAATATGCCTGAGCACGGAGCAACAGATATAAAAATAAGACACAGGCGCCGAGGTGTAGGTTCTTAAGGTTTTAAAGGAATGGTTTAGGTTATTTGAGCAGAGGACCGGCCGCGAATGAGAGTGAGCACTTTGCAGACTTATGTTTCCACCTGACAAGACTGTCTAATGTGAGATAAAGTGGTTAAAATCTTTTTTTCCCTGCTGGCAGCCATGCTATTATTGATATAGCATCAATGTATGATACCATCCTCATTAATAACATCAGGTTTTGGCCAATAAAGTAATTTCATTGTTTGTCTATTGTGCTGTTTCAGGTACTTTATATTTAAGTGTTTTAAAGGCCCATCCAGGGTCTGGAGTGAATAATAACAGGTTTAATTCTACTGTTAGGTGGAGAAATAAAGGCAAAACATATGATAATCATAGTGCTTTACTATCAGAGTCAGACAGACAACAATGATAGTTCATTTAAACTTGTTGACAACACAGAGTATAATGTGTCCTCACAAAGCACTATCAAGGTAAAAAGAAAAAGTCACATTCACAGTCAGTTGTCAGTGCAATCCCACTGGAGTCCTTGTTGCTCATATCCACTTAGAAAAGACGAAAAAGATATCTCCTCCAGGTTTGGATGTGGTGGTCAAACGCCTTAAAGTGTCTCGTTGTCTCCTTGCAGGTCAGCGAGGACTTGTTTGAGGGTCGAGGAGGAGAGTGGACTGAAGACCGTGGTCGCCATCGGGGGGTCCTGTGGCTGTGGAGCAGGCCTGGGCCAGCGCTCGTTGAACTTGACAAAGAACAGTGGGTCTTTGAACGGCCCGCCGAAGATGATGGCCTGCATCAGGGAGACAAGAGCCACCACCATGAAGCTGATGAGGAAGAAGGGGATGAAGGGCCTCAGGTGGTGCCAGGCCGAGCTGAGGCCGTAGCCCAGGCTGCCAAACCCAGTCTGCCTCCTCGCGTGGGAGGTGTGGCGAGAGGAGTCCGGCACTGGAGTTCGATCAGGGGACTCGTCATCTGAGTTTGTAGAGGACGGACTAGGGACACCGAGTGAATCCATGAGTTATCAGGCACAACAAAGCAGGTTTTTTGTTTGTTTGTTTGTTTTTGCAGATCTGCTTGTACTCACTTTTCTCCTCAAATCAGCTACAGGGATCATAGAGAAGGAAACCAAGGGTGTGGTCTCCCTACCTTATCATACATGGTCACAGACCTGCTGGTGTCCCAAGGTGGATATTCCTCTCTGGACATGCGCTAGGTTCCGTTAGTTTTTTTTTAAATCCTCCCTGACGGTTTTCTCCTCAGCTGGAGTTGCAGTTTCTTTTTGAGCTTTAGAAAGAGACAGAGAGGAAATGAAGAACAGCAGGGGGAGCCTTAAATAGATATGACAGCAAGCGATAGCACTCGTGGAGGGGGGGGGGAAATCTGCTGCGTTTGGTCGTCTCAAGTTTAAGGAGGGGTGGGAGTGTACGTGTCTCTGTGTGTGTGTGTGTGTGTGTACCAGCTTCATAAGGCGATTAACATTACGCTCACTCGTGACGAAAACAGGCACGAGGACTTGTCCACACGTCCCTCATATTCCCCTGTCCATGTCCAAAAGCCACTTGTCATTAACATGATATACCTATATGTATATTGTATATTTCAATGCCATATTTTTATTATTAAATATACTGAATAGTTAGGTATCAATAAAATAAAATAAAAAGGATTGGGGTTTTTTTCATATAGGGTCTACTTGTTTTTCAAAAAATGCTTTATCCATGGTTTAAGACAAATCTGACACTCGGTATTTATGTCTTTTAAGTTAAGTTCAAATCCACTGAAAGGTTTAGAACCATGACTCATGAGAATCACGACCTGACTAAAGTCACATTTTAACACTCTGACACACACTTGAGGCTCTTGTACTCCAGCAGCTGCGTCTGGGATGATTTTCACATGTGTTGCATACTAGAAATACACGGCAAGGCTCCCATGTCCCTGCACAAAACCCCCTCCCCACCGCGTGTTCCCTCGACGTCTCTGAGGCCTGACAAACGCACCGACACACAAACACTACCGCTATTCCCTGTCAGCATGTGGCTCGGAGCGTAACCGGAGACTGAGAATGTCAACACTTGACAAGCTTTAACTGCACTTATCTGTACTCGCCATGTGTAAAAGTTTTTGTTTTTCTAATAAGAATAGACCTGGCCATAGTTTGGGATCAGTATGCGTTTGTAGTGGCTCCAAAAAAAAGCCCTGATCTCTATACCGCTAACCCTGATAATTAGTGGATCAGAAAACTGGGCAGCACCAATGTCAGGAGTGAGTATCTGACATAGTGTGAAGTTTGTACCTTTGCCATTGGCCCAACCAAGAGCAAGGGGATGAAATTACTCAGACTGAGCGTCTTTAATTAGATGTGTTTATCGACAATACAGAGTCGAGCCACATCAAGCACACACACTGCCAAATCTCGTCTAAGAAAAGATCTTTATTTATAAAAAAAAACAACAACAGGATTACCAGTTACATACTTAACTGAAAAAAAGCAATTTCTTAGAGCCAAGGCAGGTATGAATGGTACATCTTAGTTTTACATGGATAGGCAACAGTACAAATATACCATGAGTTTGGAGAGTAAAAAATAAAACAAAGATGATTGGTCTCTTTTGCCTTTAAAAACACGCCAGACGTAAAAAATTGGGAAATAAAACCGAAAGCAGACAGAAACAAAACAAAAAAAGGATACAAAAAAGGAGAATCAGACAAACTGTGCTTTTGACCACCTTTTAAATGAAACACCAGTATTTCTCCCAAATGTGTCAGTTAACATAGAGTCTCTGCTGAATTAAGATAAAAGAGCAAAAAGTAGTGATTTTTCTTTTTAAAGTTTGTAGACTAATCAGACTGCAACAAGAAGAGCGTCCAGAGAGGCCCTCCTGAAATGTGTGTGTGAAGTCTTTCATGGAACAGTTTCTGAAGTTCAAAAGGTTTAGTGGTGCGTGTGTGTGTGTGTGTTTCCAGCTTTATAACTTCAGAAACAGATTTGATGTGATGTTCTGGTTAAAGTCTCACAGCAAAACAAAATCGTCATTTCCTCCACAGGGGGAGAAAATAAAAACCCCAAATAAAAGCATCAAACACAAAAAAGAGGCAGTCGGTACATAAAAAGAAACTGGAGGTTCACACCATAAAAAAAGACAAAATGAGCGCACAAGATAATCAACGTGTGGTCTTATGGGTCTGGTCCGTGTGCACACACACATACACAATATTACACTCATTCAAAAAGGTCCATATTAATTTTTTCCACATACACACAGCCGCAGGTTTACTGTATGACAAATATACACACACCTGCCATTTCTGGTCTGCGCCTGAGCTCAACCCAAACCGAGAGAAAATAACTCTATCACATGAAAATAACTCCTCTATAAACACTCCATCTACAGGACGTCGCCGGTCTGCCGCCGCGTCACAACCTCCCAACAATCCCAGTTAAGAGATGATTTAAATTAATGCGCCAAAACTAATGCAGTCATCCCCATTTTCTTTTTATATACATTATACAGCCTACATAGAAGCCTACGTACAAATCCGCCGTTAGGATATGGGTGTTGGTAGCAACGTGTCGACCGAGACGAGAGTTTATCAAAAATGTAGACGAAAGCAAGAAATAATAATAATAATAAAAAAAAGACATAAAACAAACAGGATGACAACACCAGAATTAAATGATTGTCAACAAAGGTGATTGCCTTTACAGAAGAACTATAATTTAAAAACGGAATATATTCGTCGTTGCTACACTTGAAAGAATTTTTGTAAATGCAGGTAAAATGTAAATCTGTGCTGCATCAAACATATTCTGGCTGCAACACAACCACTTTCTTTGGATGCCAACTCTCATCATCTGCTGGTCCCAGCTGTGTGGTGACAGAGCGATGGAGTGAGGGGTGGGTGGGGGGAGAAGGAGGGAGAGAGACTGTGCGTGTGGATCTTCTCTCCTCAGTAGCAGTGGTCGGGCAGCGACAGCCCCGTCTGAGTGATGCACACGATCAGTTTTTCTGGAGACGCAGAGGGGGGAAAAAGAAAATGTTATTATAACACAATGACTGAACATAAAGTATCGATTACAATATGTTAAAAATACATTCACACAAATATTAAAATTAGGTTGAACCGAGTGTCGAGAAAAGCATAAACAACAGTTTACAAACATAATTTAACTGTAATCGCATTAGTTTTCCCTGCAACTGGGGACCAACATTTAATCATTTTCAAAAACAGAAATCGCAATTAGAAACAATGCAATTAACAAATTGAAATAGCTGCAGTTTGGGATGTAAATAATTCAGTGGACCTGCGCCAGAGTTCACACTTTACCATTTTCTTTTCTACAGTATTTACAGGAGCAGATATACTACTTTTTTTTTTTTTTACTGTAGTATCACTTCCCTTCACCGGTGTCTATAATAATCAATAATTACGCCAACTGTTAGAGACGCTGAGATTCTACACCGTTATGCCTGGATCAGGGCAGATTTACACACACACACACACAGGCGTGTCGTAAACTAACACGAGCAGTAACATCATCACTATGTACGCCACAACATGGCATTTGAATTAATCTATAAACGGTGTTTATGTGACATCAGCAATGGAGGTCATGGCAATGACTGAGTGCCGGTGAGATATTTAATCTAAACATGATAAGTTATAAGGAACACAAACAATAATTTAGCCTAAACAAAAACAAAACGCACTCCGTCTTGCAGATCTGAAAGTTCAGAAATAGTTACATCTACGTAGAGCAGGAAACGAAGGAGCAGCAAAAATCTCTCACTACAGTTATCATCCTAAAATAATCAGTAGCTGGTGATTCGTGACCTGATAAGTAAAGTAAAGCTGTAAAACCATGCAGTGAGCACCATGAAATATTTAATGACATAGAAATGGTGTCAAACTCTCAAAAACAACAGTTTTTTGGTGACTTTTGGATCCTGTAACTTTTTGTTTTAATTAAAAGTATTAATCTGAAGAGTTACATAAGTTGTCCCTCTGAGATTCATATGTACAGTTGCACACACACAAGGAGCACCTTGCAGTATAATACTACACCTGCAAGTACACACAGCACGTGAGGGTATCATGGAGTCAAGTATTAGTATAATAACCCTCAACCAGTGTTTGAGTACACGATATACAGACACACAGGTTTTAAAGTTATAAAAAAAAACTGAGCGTCCATGCGGGACAAGAGGTCAGCTGGACATACCATGCTGTTACATGCAGAGGGGAGTAGAGGGGAGGGGGAGGCCTAACCATCGTAGGAGTCCAACAGAGGCAGGGAGCCCTTCCTGCCTCCGTACACCCCTCGCTGAGAGACAACCAGAGAAAGAGAGAGAAAGAGAAGATGAGGGAGATGAGGCGAGTGTGAGAAAAGAGAAGTGTTGTTAACTGTGAAGGTTTTAAGAAGGCTGTGAATGTAAAAGGTTAACGTCAGGAGTTGGTCACAGTGTTGCAGGAGATTAAGTGGTTAGTGAAGTTAAAAATGAGCAATCAGTCAGATCAATGACCGCGTGTTTGATTTATACCGGTAAAGTGTCTGTGGTGTCATCCAGGGTGTGTCTCCTCTCCCTCTGGTCCAGTGTAGAATAGGCCTCTGAAAGGTCAGGAGGAAAATTAACACAGATGTCATCTCCAAAATGTTCTTGATTAATTAGAAAATGATAAGATTTACTGACCAGGGCCAAGGTCATTTAGTGGAATCATGTCCCTCTTGTCCCCTACAACAAGCAAAAACAGGATGACATGTAAAAAAAACAACCTTTCCATGTACATTTACTTTCTGTAACACCAAACACTATTTTACTCAATGTAGGATCTCTTTGACACCGACCTCTGTCCAGCAGTGGCGTGGTGCTGTCTTCATACGTGCCATTCACTCGGTTGCTCGGGCCGTTGGTGCTGGTTCCGCTGTTGGGGTTGAGGTTGACCATGAAGTCGGTCTTCTTCCAGCCGTCTTTCTCCAGCGGTTTACGGAGCTCCTTGTGGGCCCAGACCAGTTGCAGGACCTGGCCCGCACCCCGCACCTCGCGGTCTGAACGCTTGCTGTGGGTTAAAAGGGAGAAATGTTCACACTTAAAAAAAACAAAGGAAGTTCAAGTTTAAACTCATTGACAGCTTGACAAAATAAGACCAACTTTAAGTTTATGAAATCAAACCTGGATCATAGCCCATGTATCTACATACAGAGATAATTTGCCCCTTTTGAGGAAGAGATGCACACATCCAACACTCACCCATCCTTGTTAATAAGCACCAGCCTCTCGATGCCTTGCGTGGCTCGGAGCGTCTTTGCTGCCTCCAGACTGTTGCCGAGCACCTCGGTGAGCGTGCTCAGAACAGACACCACCGTTTCCTCCGACAGAGCACGCCCAGACTGATTCTGGCCTCCAGGCAGGTTGGCTACGAGATGAGGCACTGCATGCAACCCTACAGAGGAAAAGCACATCATACAATTCAGCTTTTGAAAAATACAAATAATAAGATTAAGAAATTTAAAAAATCCTATTTTCCTACAAGCTTACCAAGAAGCTCACGGTTGCGGTTGTCGATGGCGAGGTTTCTCAAGGCTCCGGCCATTGCTCTGACAACACGGTCATTACCATGAGCCAGCAGCTCTGCCATCATGGGAAGACCCTTCTCCAGACGCACAGTGGCCCGGATATATCGACCATACTGGACAACAAACAGGATATTATTATTGTGGATATATATGTCAAAGTTGATGAATTACAGGTTAAATTGTTCAAAAAATATTTGAACCAATGACAGGATGTGACAAGTTTGTTTAGAAATGGTACTAACGGTCCATCGGCCAGCGCACAGGTTCTGGACGGCACCAGCAGCAGCTTCCAGCACAGCGGGATTCTTGCTCTCTCTGAACAGCGACGTGTAAACACGAACCACCTCTGGTTGGAACAACAGCTCGTAACCTGAAGTGAGCAGGAAGGAAAAATCAAAGACAAAGGTTAAGACAAATACACTAAAACAAACAAACCAACATCTCCAGCAGCTGAACCTGATATTTTACTTCATATACAGCAGCTTTGGAGGTAGTAATGATATTTTAACACAAGAGACACTCCTTCACCTTTGGCTGGTGTTGTCCTCTTTGGAATATCCACCTGATCTGCACTTCCATCATCTCCATCCTTCTTTGCTGCAACGTGAAAATAGGAAAAGAAAACATGAAAGATGAGGGTAAAGAAACGACAAGAGTAGGTGACGCTGGGTGAGATGAGTGTCCAGTTAAACTCTGCTTCAGCGCAGTGTTACATCATAATAATAATAATAATAATAATAATAATAATACAAAACCATGCAACCAGGGGAACAAGCACTTTGAGCATGCAATAGTGTTTGATGTGGAGTGATCATGCCCATTGTACTGCACGTGAGTTCAACATTCTTATATGACGTCTAGTGAGCAATTATTATGCATTAGTGTGAAAACTTTAGAAATGCCCAAACACCAAGAGAAAAATCTTACCTTTGGAAAACCACTCATCTAAACACAGCAGAGAGAGATTGAGGAGAAAGAGGTGAAGAAGGACAGGAAGAAAGATTGGAGACAGGTAAGAGGAAGGGGAAAGACAAGGAGGGAAACAGTAGTAGAGTGTGAAAAACAGTGACAGGTGCCTCCACCACCAGCAAGCTCAAACCCGCCGGCAGCTTTTTCAATCTTACAGCAAAATCTCCAAGACACAGTAACCGACACTGACCTTTGCCCTTTCGAGAGCCAAAGCAGCCACCTTTGCTAGCAGGGGCCGGTCCCTGATTGACAGGTACAGTCTCTGCGTATCGTTCACAGCCGGGGACTTCACGGTGAACCTGATAGGAGAGATTCCTCAGGAGGCAGACAGAGTTCTCCACCAGCTACAGGAAGAAGAAATTACATTAAGACAGGATGGTTAGGCATGCACAGGATATGGTGCTTCTTTCAGAAGTAAAAGGATGCAAGATATGTGTATTGACACCTTATTATCCACATCTGTGCGGTTGATCTGTGACTGGACGATGTACATGAGTGCGTCCACCAATCCTGTGCATTCTCTTAGTTTCCGTCTGGCCTCGCTGCGCTCTGAGCTCACATTCCTGTTGGAAAGAGGGAGAAGTTGAGCACATAATTGCATGTTTTCTTCTCAAAATAAGTCTCTGCGTCTCTTTAACGAACATTCTTTTCTTTCCATCCATTCGAGTCTCTTGCATACCTAAGGCAGCCAGCAGTGTTGGTCAAGGCGGTTTCCCACTCCAGATGGCGGGGTTTGCAGCTCTCCTCTCCACCGTTGCTCCCTCGCTCCCAGCCTGAGTGGGGAACGACCACCTCGTCAGCTAAGGCGTGCAGGGCGTGGTCCACGATCTCCATCTTGACAGAGTCGTGGGAGGAGAGGTTCCACAAGGTGCCTGGGGTGGTATTGAAAAAAAAAAAAAAAAAAGAATATTACCATTGCTGTAATATAAAACAGTTTGGAATGAAAGTAATAAAATAAACCCAATGAATGAATCCTGATGCATTATGTTTGGTTTGATGAAACACTCCATAATTCACAATTCAAGCAACGTATCCACAATGCTTTCATTAGTGAGAATTCATAGCTGTTTTTATAAAACCTGACTGAGTGAAAGAAAATCTATGAGTAAAGCAGTTCCATATTACAATAACTATGGAAATACATTTTTTGTGTCTCAACATCCTATCCCTTCAGCTGCACCACATGTTGTGTTTGTTGTAGCATAGTAGTGAATGGATCTTTGATACATTACAAATGCATTATGTCAAGATTCTTTCAAACAAACCAAAAAGTACATACACAAAAAAACAGTACAAATAATCTATACATAAGGATTAAATGATCAGTGGGACCTGTGATAGTGTCGGTGAGGTCCTGGTCACGTGTTTTCCTCAGTAATCGGACCAGAGCAGGTACTCCATCGCAGTTCTTAATGGCGATTTTGTTTTCTTGGTCTCGCCCATAGGAAATGTTCTTTAGAGCGCCACAGGCAGCGTGATGCACATCTTTGCTGGGGTGGTCCAGCATCGACACCAATGATGGGATACCTTTCATGCGACGCACGTCTGACTTGATCTAAACATAAAAACACACACAAACAATTATATAACTATAACTATATAAAAACTATTATATATTTGTTACATTTTAGAATTTTGCATTTGAATGGAGACTCTTGTTTTACCTTGTCATTCTTGAATGTGAGGTGCTGGAGGAAGGCGGCAGCATTGGTTTTGACAGGATCCAGACGGTAGTTTAACATGGCGATGACCTCCGGCAGATCGGGCTGTCTCCATGAGGTGGGAGGACCCTTCCTCAGTGTGCTGTCCAGAGAGGCCATGCTGCCCCTCTCCATCGTCATGGGAACGCCCCAGGTATAAGGATCGACTCCACCCATGTCGCCGTCAAGGGTGTCCTCACAGCTTCTGTATATCGTCAGTGGAGATTATTAATTCTGAGGTCAATCTTGAGTCATAGTTTGAATACTATTTAACACATATACAGCAGCTTTGAAATAAAAACACGAGTGTGAGATACAATTGTAATGGTAATGTTGATGTGTTTTACCTGAGTCTTCGTCTGTCCACACCTCCAGGGCCGTTCCCCAGACGTGGCATTGTACCATAGCCTCCAGGATGCATGGGTGAGGGCCCCATACCATAGTCATCATATCCCACGCTGCGCTGGTCGTCTTCAACACCGTAATGGCCGTGGCCATAACGCATCTCCAACGCTGAGCCCAAAGCCCTCATCCCGCGGCTCACCTGGGGCTGTGCTGCATAGGGGTCAAGCTGTTGGCGGCTTGGGGCCCGGTAGCCAGAATCCAGAGTCCTATAGCCATCGACCGGTCTGTGCGATAAAAGAAGAGGACAGAAACAGTTGTTTTAGAAGTTCTTTTAAGAAGTCACTCAACTAGAGATGTCCCAAACAGTCCTTATGGCCCCTAGTAAAGCTTTTTACTGTTCAGTATCTGCCAATATAAAGTCCCAATCTGGTACTTGTTTTTGCCTAAATAACAGATCCACACTGTACAACATCTTTTCTTTTTTCTTAGTAAAATGAATACTATTCTTGACTTAGGTTTAGACAGAAAGGGGAACAGAGTCCTGACATCTGTACGTAATGCTGCTGCTGCAAGTGCAGCTGGTGGAGAAGGACATAGAGAGAGGGCAGTCTGATAACAAGGCATTTATGTTTATATTCTGTATAAACACTGACAAGTGGTGAGGTTATAGGGCGATTACAGATCTCTCACAAGTTAGAAAACATCTAGATTAGCTCAGATTGATACTTGACATCAGGATAAGGACATTGCTACTGTCAACATAAGGCTGAACAAACCTGATGCGACTAGAAAAGCTGGTTTGCTACTCAATGTTCTGAGTATGTTAATTTCTACATTAAGGCTACTAATAACAATTAAATGTGCCATATTCATAACACTTCTCTTGGTGTCTTGTACCTGTAGCGTTCGTCCATGTGTGAGCCTCTGCTCAGACTAGTGTATGCTTCTGATGGTGGGCCTCCCTGGTAGTCACCATAACCCCCTACAGGGCCATAGTGGTAGTTTCTGGGTACTGTGGCAGTCGGGTAGTCTCCTGGAACAGGCTGCCTGTAAGGACGGTCGAGAGTGGCGCTATAACCACCCATACCAGATACGGACAAGCCCCCGTCAATAGACATCGAGTCAGAGGGCAGGACTGTGCGAGAGATTGGCTTCTTCATCTGAGGGAGAGTAGTGTCGAGTCGCCGCGTGGTTCCCTCTTCAGAAAAGACCGAGTGTACTTCCTGGGAATCATCCTCCGGTGTGTAGCTGTCATCGACAACGCCGTGTGCAGGGTCCACCATCCTGTACTGTAGCAGCAACAAACAACTAGTTGTCTTAAAATCACTGGTCAATCACTGTGTACATAATAATTAAATCAGATTTGCAGGATAAAATGTGTATAAAAAAAAACACATACCTGTGTGCCGTTTAAGTATGAGTCAGTCAATTTCAGTCTTTCTATGTCTGCATCCCCTAAACGCCCGTTCTGGCATGAAAAAGACAAACAACTGTGAATTTCAGTTTACAAATAATATGATGCCAACAACAGTTTTTACTGAAATAGTCATTCAAGTGTGACTGAAGATTTGATTCCCAGTGGCCAGGGCCTTTCTAGAAAATTCAGTGCAGACCAGGGCTGAAAGGGTTCATCTGAATCAATCATCAACATTAAACATTTTATGGATCAAACAACTAATTGAGAAAATAATCAACAGATTACTCGATTATGAAAAACACCGTTAGTTGTAGCCCTAACACTGTTCCTGCATGTTCACGGTCTTTGAATCACTGCCAGAAATGGAGGGTGTTTTGGTGTAGTCATTCATGTTCTCACGCTGCTTCCTCTTCTTAACTCTTGCATAATCAATGACAGTCACTCTGTACAACTTCCACGAAGCTAAGAGTGACTGAACAACATCATCAATACCGAAATCAGACTGTATACAGACTGACTCACAGTTATGAGCTTTATCAAAAACAAACTCCCATTTCTCTGGGGGGAGAATTTCATAGTGCACTATAAAACATGTCCACAAGGAGGCAGGCTATTTAAATGTAGTAGGAAGTGCTTTTAGGAGAAGGGCACAATTCCCCCTATAGCTTCTCCTTCCTCCAACACCACTCCATTTACAAGCAGCATTATAATGCATTTGAAGCCACGCTTAAAGAGTACCTTCACCATTAATATTTATTAGATAAAACCAATGAAGTACAAGGTCAAAAACACCAAAGCATCTGTTCTTATCCTCCATATGCCAGACACTTAATAATAATTGTCCCCTTCCAAGGATTCAGAGACAAAACACAAGATCTCATCTATGTCAGCGAGCCCTTAAAAGGAAGCACAATATTTAGATTATTATACCGAGTGCGTGTAGATTACCAACGGCTTAAATGTGTTAAAAACACCATTCACTGAATACTTTGCTGTCGGATCCTGTTATCCAGGGGCACAATGAAAATGGCTTTTATGACACTAAGATAATGAGAACGAGAAGGAAACAGTAGTAGTACGTCCACCCAAACAACTGCTCTAAATAAGACCGACTGGAAGTTCGAAGACTACCAATAACAAACGTCAGGCGTAAAGAAGACATTAAAAATAAACATTGTGATCAACTTAAATTTCTGGAAAATCATTAAAAGAATAAAATAACCCGAGTAGTTTTACTTCATGCAACAAATTAAGAAAAAAAAGTTCCGTGGTTACACTGATGTAGTCTTACTGGTTTGTGACGTTTGCAGAATAAGCTGTAGACATTTGCATGGGAATTTGTTTGTTTGCCGACAGAAAATGAATCAGAAAATATTTTGATAAGTGAATATCGAATACAAGCTATGGTTGACATACTCTTCAGAGATGTCTAGGTCTGCAAAGATAATTTTCTCGATTTATCAATCAGTTGTCATTCAGTCATAATGGGTGGGGGGAATCGAGAAAGGATCAAGTTAATTTTGACCACAAAAATTAGCCGTTTGTCAAAAATGTTACAGAAAATCACAAATATTATATAACTATAACACCCAATCCAAATAAGCTATATGACTGAAAGGGTGTAGGGCAAATAAAAATATATTATATATTATATAATAAAAGCTATTTTACTGAAAAGAAAAAAATCATTTTGTGGATGTTCAATATTAAAAAGGTAACAGCGTGCAAAAAAACCCCCAAAAAAAACAGAAAGTTGAAGTGCTTGATAAATTATTTCAACGAACAGAGAAAATCATTTGTGATTATAAAGAAACCACACTGGATGCATATCTATGCGACTCATGCACGACGGGCAACCACATACCAAAAACACAACATGCCAGGAGAAAAATAAAAAGGGCGTGCATGCGTGTTTCTGGTGAGTGACACAGACAGAAGGCATGCTGAAAGTGTGTGATGATGACCAAGTCAGGTATGTTCAGAGCTGAGAACTATGAGGAGGCACAATCTGGTATGTTTAAAGATGAGGGCTGATGAACAGATGATCTTTAAGATACAGAGACAATGACAAAAGACTTGATGATCACACACAGACAAACTCTCCGAGCACTGGAGGAGAGGAGGAATGATGGATGATGGAGGGAGTGATGATCCATGTGTAGGTAAAAGATCGGGGCGGAGGTGATTATGAGAATGTCTGGGTGGGGATATTAGGTTTTGTTTGGGGGGGGCGTTACCTGTGTGTGAGGGAGTGGGCGACCCAGGGCCGAGGGACTGGTGGCAGAGAGGCCCACTCTCCTCCTCTCCTCCTCCAGCGCCCGGGTCAGCTGTTCAAACTGCACCTCCTGCTCTCTGACCGACTCCAGCAGAGCCGCTGCGCTCTCACACTGCTCCATACACACTACACAGCCCCAAGGGGAGAGAGGGCAGCATTACACACATCTATATACACACAGACATGCCCACAAACGCACTACAACGCAGTGACACACCTCTCTATACGAAGAATAGGAACATCCACAGCACACAGGATTGATAGGGTCTTATTTTTCTGCTGATGGATTTAATTTTAAATGACTCGACAAATCATTTTTAGAGAGCATTGAGCACCAGTGATAGACAGTACATCAATATGGGGGGATCAAATGTGTCTACTTCATGATTTCTACTGCACAACGCAAATTCTGGCAGACATGAATTCAAGACTTTTTTGATTGGGTATTTTTTTTAGTAGTGGGAAGGAATGAAGGGATGTCATCAATCTTTATATACGGTCACATATTATGCTCCATTGTTTATTTTGTTGTGTAGCAAATGACTCTGGTAAAAGGATCCGTTTTAGGTGGTGGTGCTCTTTGTTCTTCTACGCTGCATAAATGTAGGCAGGAAATTTACATGAAAGGAAGTGAACATGACTATTAGCAAGAGGAGAACCAGTCAAAACAAAACAAGGAGCTTAGATTTAAGAGTGGCCAATCTGTCCTTTGAAACTTATATGGGTGTAAAAAGTCAAGGATTGCACTTTGATGCTGCGGACCAGTCCTGACAATAAAAACACATTCCTTAATTTCTTTTGCCAATATGCAAGAATAATGTCAAATGATACAGAGAGTTTGTGGAGGACAGCCTCAAGGTCAGCCTAAAGAGTGCCTCAAAAACAAACCCAAAACTCAGACGCCGGGAGAGGCTTTTGCAGCGGCAAACCACACGGCAAAGAATCACAAAGATAGAAGGAAATAACAGCTGCTGTTGCAATTTAACATCTGCAAAGACAACACCCTCGTTAGATGGTGAAAAAAGGTTTGAGTGACAATATGCATATTTTTCTGGAAAGTAACTCCATCTGTATGTGAGATTTTAGCTTGGTATTAAATCGCAAAGTTCACCAATTACACTAGGTTATTGTTCCCATCTATTCTTGAGAATGCACGAGTTCTGCTTGAACTTTCACCAACTTTAAAACTGTAAATGTCAGCACTTATATCATTGACAGTGACTGCATCACTTCCAACTTTAGGAGCAACCATGAAATCCTTTCCCAGATTAAGGATCATGCTCAATGAAAAATATGCAACAAAATGATTGTCAAAAAAGTATTATTATTGTTATTGAACAGTGACATGGCGTTCATATTTGCTGGCTCTGAAAGTAACCAGTGGTGAGCATCGATTTTGAAATAAAACTGATCAATATTAGCATCCCCTACATGCAAATCTATAAACTTATCACCACTTAGCGCATGCATGGACAAGTCCTCTGAGGTTTTGCCGCAATAGAACATGGTTTCAACACACAAACGGTGCATAAAGACACATTTGTACCGATGCACTGCCTGAACACTGAGCAAACTTCATTTTTTTTTTAAAGGTGCAACACAATATTGTTCTACCCTTCTATAATAATATGTCTATGGACGAACATGGTCTTATATTTAAATAATAAACTATTTTAACTAAGCAGAATAAAATAAGGTTCATGGTGAGGTTGGCTTTGCTTGAAATTTTGCTGCATCTAGTTATGTGATCATCATTTTTATTTTGTGCGACTAGTTTATGATGATACAGCAGCTCCTAAAATAAAGAGGACACGGCCTGGTTCACACAAAGATAAGCAGCAGCCGTGTTACATTTTTGGAGGAAGCTCAATACCACAGCAGAGGACCTTCAAAATCTCTCTCAAAAAAAAGAACTGCATACTTCTCCTAACTGTAAAATCAGAACACACCTGCAGAAAGCATTTCAAAGGAGAGGGAAAAAAAGCGGGAATACACACCTTCACCTATGGGTGTGGTTTGGAAGAAGAGGTCACGCCAAGATCAGAGGTTGAGCTTTAGCTGCTCATGTGTAGAAGGTCACCGAACCACCAAGCCCAGAAGAAATAAAAAAAGGAATGGACTGCAGGGAGAAAGACAGAGAGGTGGAGGGAGGACAGAAAGGCGAGAGATGTTTTAGTGAAGGCTGGAGGCACCTGGTTGAAAAACAGCAACACGGTGAGAATACCATACAAGTGTGGTAACAAGATAGTGTTTGCTCTGTGAGCAGAAAAACACAGCAAAGAGAGAGGCTTCAGACACGCCCTGTATTTACTCAACATTTGGGCTACACACAGCAGTGAGAGCTGCAGCAGGTTCACTCACTGACCAACCTGCAGCTCTTCTTGGGCCTCATTGATCAGATAGCGCTAGTAAGATCTGTAATATATATATATATATATTCATAATATGTCCTCTACTCATTGTTTCCCCTCTAATCAGTCTTATCTACCTTCTTTTTCTTTCAACTTAACAGCCTTTCATCACTCCCCAACAAATCATTATAAGCTTGTCTGTGCTCTGAGGAAGACTTTGTTAAATCAGAGCCAAACAAGTGGAGACTCACATTCTCTTATCTAGTTGATATACAACACATACCCGCTCAGACGAACAGTGCAGCTCCCCTAAACCCAGGCACTGACTGACAAACATGCACGCACACACACCTGCACAACCGGTTGAGCGAGGTAAAGGAGGGGCTCCTAAATTTCTGTTTCTCAATGTCTACCTCTGTTTGGTCTTTGCCAACATTGGCAGAAACACTCATTGACATGAATTCGGACAATAAACAGGGACCTGCATTTACACTTAAGGCATGTTTGTGTGCAAGACAGAATGTGTGTTAATGAGTGAAAAAAAACAGAAGAGCAAACTTGGAAAGAGTGGAAAAGCAGAGCGATGAATGACTCACTGTTTCACCTGCTTTTTATTGTGCAGGCAAAACAAAGGGCATGAGTATGTGACGATATCCCTCTTAGTAGTGAGTATTACAACATCTAACTTGCATCTCATACAATCAAGAGGCTGTATTTGCTTTTTGGATGCGTGTCAAATGAATGAGTAACACACTCTCTCCCACACAAACATATACATGTATGACTTTGCTTATTTGAAAAAGCCCCACGTTGGGGTGTGCTCAGTGTGGGAAAAAACGAGGAAAGTGGGACGGCCTGATGAGAAGAAAAGGAGTGGCTGAAGTGAATTTCACAAGAAAAAAGGAATGTAAAACCAAAACCAGGATTTTCATGCGGGATAAGTCTGACTGACAGGAAGGCATGATGTCACATAATACACACTTCCCTGTGTTAGGTGGCTGTGACGCCCCAGAGGCATGACCTCCCCACCTGAGCTAGCCACAAACTGCTGTCCTGTAGCACACATGACTATATATGGTCATGTGTGATATGGAGGGATTGTACTATCCACAAAGAGAGAGGGGGCAGAGCACTGCAAACAAATAAAACAAGCAAAGAGCCAGGCGGGTGGGGAGGGGGGTTAGAGATAAGTAAAGCAGTGCTGAATAAAAGCAAAAAGCTGATCTTTGAATTCCTGACGTTCATCCCTTGCATTGTCTCCTGCCAATTCAGAACCCAGCCCACCCTCCCACTCATCCACAGTACAACAACCTGGCTTGAGATCATTCAGACACAAGAACCAAAACACCATTTGATGATCATACCATGTTAACATAGTTTTATGCTGAAATGCTAAATATAATCATTAAACACGCTACACATCATTCACAGTAGCATCACTATAAACTGCAATTAATATTTCTCAGCAGGTTTACTTAGGAATGTGATATGGTGTGTGTGTGTGGTAACCTCAGTCAGAGGAGGGAATTCACAGCTGTCTGTCTGGGAGGTTGTTGGAACAAAGAGAAGTTTGTGCGACTGAGAACATGAACACAAGTGTGGAAAAAAAGCAAGGAGAACATCATTGGACACATATAAGTGCAAGTCCGTGTGTGTCAGTGGGGGGTTCAGGGTTCATGTCTTGACTACTGTCCTCCGCCCATCAAACTCTCTCACAGCTGTTTTTGCCTCGAAGGCGTACAGTGAGTTTCGTTCAACTCCACTCCCCTTTCCCCTCGTACTCATTTCCTGACAAACAGGATGTTATGGATCAGACTTCACAAATGAGTAAAGGGACACTGCGGTTACTTTTGCACATCAAAACCACTGTAGGTAGGTACACAAACCACAGGAGCCTATAGGAGATGTGCTTTAATAATCAGCTGCATGGTTGGCTTCCTCCATTAAGGGTATTTTGTGGTAAAAATCCCCCAAGGGTCAATATGTTGATCATACGACCACAAACCACTTCCACCTTTTGGTAATACTGTTTACCATCCTTTGTTTTCTGTTCTGCTTTCATATTTGTTCTATCTTTGTGAACCTGAATGACTGGATCCTCATTTTTCATACATTTTTATGAGATGTGTTACTCAAGGTTTCATGGGAAAGTAAAAACCCATGTCAAACATTCATTTTAGCAATTTATTAGCAGTGTGAATTAAATATGAATATTTGTTGTTTGTTCTTACATTAAAGCAAATTTATTTTCTTTCAAATCCAAAGCGTGGGTGGAGGGAACAACAATTCTACTGTCCCAAACATAACTAACAAACAGTCAGAATATCAATAGTGCCTTTTGCTCAACAACTCCATGAACATCTGATCGAGCCCTGACACACCAACAGTCACATATCTCCATCTGCCTCTGGAGTCATCAGTCAGCATGACTCACTTAACCCTTGTCAGAAGACATTTGTGATCTTACACACACGTAACAGTATAGTCTTTGACAACTTTATGAAACACTGGGTAACGCAATAAGAGCCGACACCTGCCACCAGCAGCAAAAACTCTAACAACACGGTCTCTGTCAGAACGCACATCTGTTCTCACATCTGCAGGTAACTGACACTTCAATTAGGCGATATGTCAATGGGATGTCAACAGCAGTGGTCTAAGATGAGCGTGGCATGTAATGAGATTGAAGCTTCAGCCCCTTAATCCACTTACACACTAACACACACACACTCACCATGTTCCAGTTGCACGCACCTATGTACTTACACTCAGACACAAACATTAGGCCCTTTGTGGATTAACCTAAACACCTACAGCAGACAACTGCAGTCGGTGTAAGTAGCACGCATCAACAGTCAAATGACTTGGAGACGAGTGGTCAGTAAAGACTGATACAAATATGTTGTTACTCGTGGCAGCACCTGCAGCACTGAACCTGTTACCCACACAAATGCTGTATAAACATAAGCAACGACAGTGCTAAAGCCCACAAAGAAGACACTTACCTATGCTGTAATACGCGCTTGCATGAAACCAATGTTTACAAGAGCAAAGCCCGTTTACTCGTTCGCTCTGAGGCCGACAGTTATCTCCACCCAGGCATTTATTTTCCTACCAAAGCAAGTCCACACAGGACCCACCCAACAGGTTCACAGGCTGACAATCACTAAATCGCAGCTTGTGTGACAGACTCACAACTCTAGGACCACAAGCATCAAAGCAGACTCAAATACACATACATACAGCATGCATGCGTACAAGTCCAGCCAAACAAGCAGTGAGACTGACGATTACTTTAAACTGACCATGTGATACTATTAAATATTAAATTACATAAATATTTTGTCATAATTATAAAAATGTGCTGTTCATTTTCTAGATCCCAGAACATTCAGAGGCATAGATTTCTGTCCATCATCAACCTTTGTTTGGTTTGAGAGTCTGTGGGTTTTCAGATACAGAGGAACTAATAACAAATAACATAACCAACATTACCAAATGTGTTACACAGGTTGTAACCCACAGGTTCTCTAGTGGCCTATCATTGTAAATTGGGACAGCTGATGCTAATATATCCTGCCTTTTTTAATCTGCATTTCGTGTCTACATCAGAAATGATAAATAAAAAGTGTTTAATCTAGTATGAAATAAATTAAACTGATCATTGAAAAACTAAATTTGACAAACACCTTGTGGACATTTGCTTTTAAACTGGAAGGCTTAAATATGAATATTAGAATACCTGCAATGGCTCAGTTGATATGGCTCCCCTTTGTGGCACGTCAAAATAGTTCACTGGGGCTGTACATTGACAGCCCTAGTTTCAGATCACTCACATGACACAATAACAATTTTTTCCACTCATGACTTATGATTTTCATTTAATCCGCACAGTTTAAATCGCGACGATATCGAATTATCCATAGCCACTTTTAAACTACACACTGCTTTCTCTAAGGACGCGATGATAAAAATCTACTGTTAAAACCGTCTGCCAAGGACAGGCAGGCAGACAGACGATTAAAAACGAGACATCACATCGACGTTAACTAGGTCATAGCACACTAAATGTACACGACCAGGAAACCAAACCCGACCGGCGGTCATCACGTTGTCATGCCCTCTCTGTTGATCCACAAACCCTCTCCTCACCAGCAGACTTTGTCCTGGATCATCTAGCAAGCAACATCTTCGTCTTACAAACAAAATCCACACACAACCGTGAATGGACTTTCCAACGCAATGAATAGAATCTGGAGCAGGAGAATGGGTTGGCAGCGTTGGGCTTAAAAGAGCCGCTGACCACAAAAAAAAATCACGCTGATGTAAAATGACTTTTCTCGAACAAAGACGCGTGCATTTGAGCGTTAGGTTCAACTAAAACACAAATGACAGTGTTTTGTATTAAATCAGCCCAGTTGGCCATAAAGCTCGTGTGACCTGGTTAAACTGTCCTGCTGCGTTAGCATCACAATAACCCACAGAATATAGCCGACAAGCGAGCTAGCTCGCGTTAGCACAGCAAACACAGGTTAGCCACCAGAGCTGGAATTGGCGTGTGACCAATGAAGCGGCCTTTGAGCTCACTCATACACCAACATATGTTTCGGCGTTCGCTTATCAAAGGTCGCTTTTGAATCAGGTATCGCACCGGAAAAGAGCGGAGCCGCCGCCGCTCACAGTTCGAACTTTAGGTTAGCACCAACGGCTAGCGCTAGCCTCGGTGTTGCCGATAATGTCGAGGGTGACCACTCCTTGCCAACGCTGCAGTGCAGCCACTATCTGTGCGCGGAGGAAAACACAATACTACACAATACGGGCCCGGTTACACGAACCACTTGGAGACATTTTTGTGTTTCACCCACCTGCTCGTAAAAACGCTGTCCCGACGACTGCTTCACTATTGTGAGTGTTTTTTTTCTGACGTGTTTTCTCCCCTCTGGTCCCCCTCCTTCTACTGCATCTGGGTCAAGCTCGTTAAAGACGAAGCGACATCACCGAGTTCTCTGTGAAAGAGAGGGCGGGGCCAACGAGCCCCTTTACCGTAAATACTGGGGCTGTGCGCAAAAATCCTCCTACCATGCCATCAACCATTAAATCAACCAGTTGATGGAGACAGAAGCGATTCTAGAGTCTGTAAGGGCCCTAAGCAAAAATTCCCAGGGGGCCCTTCCAACCAGTGTTCATCACTATTATGTAACAAATAATCTGACACCAACGAAAAATGTATGAGTTCCAAATATTTATGTATTTATATAATATATATTTTTTCCGAAATGAATGAAATAACATGGAAAAACCTTGTAATTAAAAAGTATGTGAACATATAAATGTAAAGAACAATACAATACTGTAAATAGCTTCTAAAAAACTATATACACTTAGTAAAAACAATTCCACAATTCCACAATAATATAAATATATAGAACAATAAAATACTGTAAATAACTGAAAAAAACATGTATAAACTGAGTAAAAAAAGATATGCATTACACTGTAAATAATCCTCTTCATTTTCCAACTTGCAGAACGATAACTTGACAGGTTAACGTGAGGTGGGGCCCCTTAGGGAGGTTTCCGACTGAGATGTCATTGCAAATCGGCCAGGCCAAGGGGGACTGGGATGCCCCAAGCAGTTATCTGCCTTGCCTGTTCACAAGCTGCGCCTCTGGATGGAGAGGACAATTAATAATCTCTGTCTTGTGTATAAAGTACCTAGAAGGGAAACTTGAGTAAAAGTACAAGTAACAGCTAGTTAATGTCAACTGTTGGCCTTAAGCCTTTGATTAAATATGCGTGGCTTTGTAGCCCTTTGTTGTCCTTTAGATAAAAGGCACCATGGAAACTTTGATACCTTTGATGGCTTTGATAGAAAGAGAGATCGGCAGATATGTACTGAACATGTACAGTGTGTCTGTTTTTAGTCAACTGCTCAACCCTGATAACCCGGAAAAGCCAGGAAGCCACTATGGAGGTGCTGGTGAACGAGCTGGGAGCTCTGCTGAAGATGCTGGACCAGGAGAACCTCAGCTCCTCCACCCACGAGAAGAAGACGTCTGTGTGGAACCTCCTGCAGCAGATCCAGCCATCAGTGCCAGGTAGAGAGTACAGCTTCATGAACTCAGCACTTTACAGAAATGGCACCAGCTTTGTCGAGTCCCTCTTTGAGCCCTTTGACTGTGAGCTGGGAGACCTGAAGGATTTTGAAGATGATATAAAAGAAGACAAGAGCACCCAAACCGACACCGAACCGTACTCGTCATTTTCCCCGACCCCGCACTCAGCTGACTGTCCTCCCCCTCTGCCCACAATGCCTCCTCCTGAGGGGATTTATGAGGAGGCCATACCTCTCAGTCCTGGAATGATGCCGGAGTACATCACACGAGTCAGGTCCAGCCCTCCTAACGCCATAGAAGATGTTTATGAAGACGTTGAAAATAGCTACCCCACTGCCTGCATAAATTCACACCGTAAAAACTCTTACAATGATTCGGACACGCTGAGCAGTTCATATGAGTCATATGAGGAGGATGAGGGGGAGAGGAGCCCCGGCGTCCGACTCACTCATCAGTGGCCCTCAAACAAGAGCTCCATGACTCCTGCCAGAGAATGTCGCATCTCTGCCTTCCTGCTGCGCAAGAAACGCTTCGGCCAGTGGGCCAAGCAGCTCACAGTCATACAAGAGAACAGACTACAGTGCTACAAGAGTTCCAAGGACACATGTCCCTATGTGGACCTGCTGCTGCCCCAGTGCACTGTGGTCTATGCACCCAAAGACAGCAAGAGGAAGCACCACGAACTCCGCTTCACTTTGCCTAATGGCGATGCACAGGTGCTGGCGGTACAAAATACGGAGCAGGCCCACAGATGGCTGAGGGTTGTCAGAGATGTGTGTGGTCAGAGTGCAGGCCCTGAGGAATCCATGTCTCCCGTCAGTCCAAGAAAAACTGAACTCGACCAGAGGATATTTGCAGAGAGGAACACATCAGACTCTGACAGTGTGGGTGTGTCGGCTGGAGACAACTGCAGGGAGAAAGGCAAGGTCAAACGAGGGGCTTTGACTGCGGGCCGTAAAATCACACGCATCATCAGCTTTTCCAAGAAGAAGCCCCCACGGCCTGGTGATCCCCGGACGGCCTTCAGTGACCCACGACAAGGCTACCTGGCAGTGCTGGTGAACCAGGTGTGGCGGGAGCAGTGGTGCTGTGTGTGCAGGGGGTTTCTGCTCTTCTACCATGACAAAGGAGACACTCGAACCTCGCTGCCTTCACTTTCCCTGAAGACCTGTGAAGTGTTGCCGGGGCTTGGACCCAAACACCCATTCGCGTTCCGCATCATGCGCAGCCGCACACAGGTGGCTGCACTGGAGGCAAGCAGCTCTGAGGAACTTGGACGGTGGCTGGGTGTCCTCTTGGCAGAAACAGGCTCTGCGACAGACCCAGAGTCCCTGCATTATGACTACGTTGATGTGGAAACCATTGCTAACATCCACAACCCTGCGCTCAATTCCTCCCTATCGGCCACCTCTTCCAGCAGTTCCTCTACAGACTGTAGAATATATGACAAGGTCCCTAATGAAGAAATGCAGTCAGGGGAGAACTGCAAGCAGCAGTCTGAGAATCAAGGGAAGCGCCGCTCAAGTTTCCCAAGCAGTGACTCTGACAAAACCAAACCACTGGTATCCCTCAAACGAAGTGGCTCAAATGACAACCAGTGCGGGAGGTATGGGAAAACACGAGCGGAGGAGGATGCAAAGCGTTACCTGAAAGAGAAAGAAGAGCTGGAGAGGGAGCGAGATGGGATACGGAATGCACTGGTGACTGTTCGACAGGAGAAGAGAGAACTGAAGGAAGAGCTGAAGACGGCCTCTGGTAAGAGAAAGAGCTCCCTGAACACGCGTTTGTCCCATCTGGAGGAAATCCATCGAGCTAAGGAGGCAGAGAGGGTGGACCTGGAGCTGCGACTGACTCAGGTCAAGGAAAACCTCAAGGAGTCAGGCAGGTGGAGCACCTGTCGAGACTAACTCGCCACCGGCAAAATGAATCAGAACAGAGAGACATTACCAGTGAATTGTGCATCAGAAATGTGTAGGAGGCCTCCATCTGTTTATGCTTCCTCTGGAACTGTCATACAGAAAGCAATGGAATGGGATTTAAAGAGAGAAACCTAGTAATCTGACCTGTAATCCCACTGAGGAAATCAAGCATCCTGTAGAGAACCGTCGAAAAGCTCTGCCTCGTCTGTGAAATTGACTAATAAAACTAAAGTGTACCAGGGGAGGGGGGTTACTGTCGATGCATATATGTGTATATTGTTGGGGCATGTGTCAGCTGTACTGTGGGTGTAATAAAGTTTTTTGACCGTCAGGTCGCCACGTGATATTGGATTACGTTGTCTTACTGTTTGAACCTATGATCGTCAGTCACAACCTGGAACATCAAGGGAATATTTCTATGCATTGGTGATCCTAAATAAGCTTGGATACGAATGGACAGGAATGTAACTTGGATGTAAGGCAAGTGGAAATAAATGTGCTTCATTCGTCGAATAGTTGGCCGTTTAGAAAAAAAATCACCCTCACATCAGTGAATTTGCAGTTTAAGACTGTCGTCAAAAAAGTTTATAAAAATAATTATCTGAAAATCTTAACCTTGTCCTCTAATTTCATCTCTGTTGTGGCCTCTTGGTCACATACATTATACTCACAAGCCCGCCCCACACACACACACACACACACGTGTCATTTCATGAGTTGCCCAAGAACAATAGCCAGAGAGGAAGCAGCATTTCTTGGGGAAGTACAACAGCATTCCACACCAATGCGACAAAGCTGCCGGCTCATAAAACCACCACTGATGACCGTCGGATTACAACAAATGTCTGATCAGAAACACATTAAGTAATACTTGAATCATGTCTGACCACAGAACTATTTTAGCTGCTGGTGCATGACTGTAATTTCATAACACCACTTAATGGTCAGACTTTATTCATTAATTTGACAAAAAAAATTTTTTAAATATAAATTAAGAGTAAATATTACATATACAGCCATATTTCTTAGTTTACAACTAATTTCTGACTTTACAGATTTCAGGTGTGCCATCAAAGCTCAACAAGTTCATACTTGACAAATGTCACTTCAGTATGGCCAGGATGGAAAGAGGAACAATGCAAGGAATTTCCCCCCCAGTTTCCCTCAAACACCCCCACCCACTCACACACAGTGTAAAGTGTGACTAAACTAAAGTGAGTCACACTGTAGTTAATGTGGTGCAACAACGCTGCACTCTAGAGGTGAAAAATAGACTTGTCGGTGACAATAGATTTTAAAGAAATTTATGAAGAATTGCATATCCAGACTAGAAAACCAAGTACAAAACAAAGAGAGAGAACAGTGGAGGTAGTTTGTTTTTAAATGAAACACACGCACACACATACAAAGTGAAAAGGAAAAGCCCTTCTCTAAGGCCAAGACGAGTGATATAAAACAAGCCACATGTTTTAAATCCCTCTTCGAGACACAAGTCTGCAATGTAGTCAATTCATCCAAGAGCATGTGGCAGCTTTGTGAATGACTCAACCGTTTGGAGTTCAGCAAGCATTTCAACAGTTTCAACCGTTTACACTAACATTTTCTACTTTTGGTGATGTGACAGTACTGGGATAAAGACGTCCTAGATGCCATATTCAGACCTGCCAACCTCCAAAAAAATTTGAGTAGCAACGTGCCAGGGATTTATTGTCAATGTAATTGTTCTTATTTATACAAGACTATCACGATGGACCGAGGGGGATAAAGTCGATTTCGTCACTTGCAATTTGGGGTCGCTCCGGCTCTACATTTGTGTTTGACGCCCGGGATGGAGATGAGCGAAGTGATTGGTCAAAGTCGTCTTTTTCCAGCAGGCTAAAGTTGCTAAAGTTAGACCCATAGACTGTAGCCTGTGGTAGTTTGAAGTGACACATCGTAGCGGTGTAGTTTCATGTCAAAATGCGTATCTGCTACGCAAAATGCTTGGAGGTTGGCAGGTGTGCATACAGTATTTCTAAGTTGTTTCTCTATTGCTAGTTTTTCTTGATTTAAAAAGATAATACAAGTGTAATTTCAATGAAGTCATAAGTTGATAGACTGTATACTGATGTAGCCGTTGGTGATACAAAACATTTGATTCACACAAAATTTACATCATGGCACAAGTGTCAGTAAAAGACACAGGAAAAGTATTTTCACCAGCCACGGTCAGAGTATGCCATTAGTGTGTGTTATCATGTGCCGGCGCAGGTTGCTGGGGTTGTTGAAGCTGGCCGTGCACTGGTTGCAGCTGTACGGTTTCTCTCCGGAGTGAGTCCGCAGGTGGATCTTCAGGCTGCCGTTCTGTGTGAAGCGTTTCCCGCACTGTGAACAAGCGTAGGGCTTCTCCCCGGTGTGAATGCGCATGTGGATGTTCAGCGTGGTCTTGTTGACGAAGGACTTGCCGCACAGGACGCAGAGAACAGGCGACTCTCCGGTGTGACTCGCCCGGTGAACGATCAGGTCTTCGCGGTTGAGGAAACGCTCGCCGCAAAAGCTGCACTCTAGGGATTTGTTGACAGCGAGGGGGAAGATGTTCTGCTGCTGGGAGAACTGGCTGATGTGACTGGAGTGTCCCATCTGACCATCGGCTCCTATTTGAGTTGTTTTTATCGCAGAATTCAATGCCGCTGAAGCCATTTGAGTGGAAGAATTTCGTTCAACCTGTCTGTTTCTTACCAGTCCAACGCTGTTATCCTGCACCATCCTCAGTGGTGCACCGTCACTGGCACCAGTGGTGAAACTGAGAAGACTGTCATGACTGATGCTGTGATCTGGAGACAGAGAGCTAAAAGCCTGGAGCTCAGAGGCAGTGAAGAGGGTGTCGCTGTCCTCCAGAGGCCCTTCTCCTCGGCCGTGAACGCTCACGATTCTTAGGTCTTCATTATCACTCATCAGGCAGGAGGAGCCAGTAGGCTCTAAATTCTGAGTCCCAGTGGCAACACCTCCCTCCGTACCACAGCTTCCAAAGTCGTCCTGACCTGGTAAGACATAACCACAAAGGCCCCCGTTCAGACTTTGTATTAACATCTGTAAATCTGTTTACACCTGGCTTCAATTCAAACGTGTCAAACGAGATTGGATCTGGCTTCTCCCACCCCTTAAACTGCCCGATTTATCAAAGAATCACAGTTGGGCAGAGTCTGCTCCAGTCAGCATGGCTAGCTGGCACAGAAATCTGTTCAAGTGTGACTGGTCAAGACTTAAACCGGCAAGCGTGTGAGGGTAACAGTTAAATGTGTGATCCACAGTCTTCATAACAAAAGTCTGCTGAAACCAGACGCTTAGCTTGTCTTCCAAGTCTTTTTAAAACTGGTAACTACTGACTGTGAAAATTGTGTAATGTGTGTCCAGCTTTATTCAAATACAAACTGACATCACGTCTGTTTGAGTGAGAGCCAAGTGTTGTCAATCTTTCTCCGATGGCAGGAGATGATAAACACTGTATTCACCTCCAGCTGGCCCACATCCTCCAACATCGTCTTCATCTTTAATTAGGATGACATCTGGACTCTCCACATCTGCACACTAACAAATAAAGAACACCCGCATGAGCATTTTTGAATGGAAAGAGAAGTTAGTGACAAGTCAAAGTGAGTGCTGTGTTTACCTGTACTTGAGCAGCAGAGGGTGAGGTCTTGAGGTTTTCTGATTGTAGAGATATAGTGGGAGCTTCTCCGACAGCTTTTTGAGCCACAGGGAGCTTACTGACAACTACATGAGGAAAAAAAAGAAAAGGACATTGTTTTGATATTGCTGATAATTTCACTGATTACAGCGTGGGTGTGCTGCTAAGGACCAGAGGAATAAAAGCTCACTAAATAGAAACCTGTGACACTTCTGAGGATTTGAGCCACTGGAAATAGTTTCTATAATTTCTTCAGCTTTAATTCAGCAGGGGGATAATGAATATGTAGAGAATTTTTCAAATTTTGATAAACTTTTGCTCCATTTTCATTTACGACAACAAAATCTGGACTTTAGCCCCCCCCCACCCACAAAAAACCCCAACAACAACTAGTAATGAAGATAACTATTTACTAGCTACTCTCAACAGTATATCTGTAATTAACATGTTCCTTGTCAAAATTAACATGTCAGATATGCACACAATTACATTCTTCCTATTCACATTTGTCATTCCAGTTCAAAATATCTTAAATTTTAACAGACAGTTGCAGATATCAACAATTCAAACTACAAACTATGGTGGCCCCGAGGTGCAAAACAAAGTGAAAGTGACACGAAAAAAGTTGTTGATATATGAATTTATACTTTTCACAGGAAAAAACTAAGAACAAAGTATATTTGTAAAACGTATCCAGTCTTGCTATCACGTTAATCCTATTATGACCATGTTTGATTGATTAGTACCAGGAAGGACTGACGTGGAAATGCAACAGTGGTTATTAGTAGTTTATTCACTCCTGATAAAATAAGCTTTGTGTTAGAGCAGGTTTAGTATAACATTAACATTATCATTGACAGAAGTGTTACTGATTCGGACTACAGGAGGTTAGTCGTTAACTCTCGTACGAATTCGGAGGCCGTGTTTCTCTTGTTACCTTGTAGTTTAGCCCGTGGTTTGGGGACGTTTCCCCTGACCGAGGAGAAGCGACTCATCGGCCGGTTGGTCCTGGTCTGCAGCCGAAGGGAGAAAACCTCGCTCCTCATCACCTTCATCCTCATCCTCAGCGTTTCGTTTTCCTTCAGGCTCTGGGTTAAGTGAAGGCGGAGCGACGACGAGCTCTCCGAGAAGAGCTGACTGATTTCCGTCACCGCCGCCTTCACCAGCACGTCCATTATGGACAAAAGCTGTGACTCCAGGTTCATGCTGCCTGTCGGCATGTTCGTACACATGTTCCACCAAACTACACCGACACTTTCTTATGTTGTTGTCGGGAAACGCTCGACCCTACAGTGAGTAGCTGCGCTGTGAGAGGGCCACACATTACGCCACTTCCGGTTCCACCAGCCTGATTACCGTAATTACTGAGTAGATTCGAGACCTATGCCGAGCTGGTTTAAAGACACAGTGTGTAACATTTAGGAGGATTTATTTGTAGAAATTGAACCTACAAGTATGTCTGTAATGGCTTTAAAACAAAACTATTGTTTGGTTTTCTTAGCCTGAGAATGAGCAGTGGGTAATGGTCTTAATTTTACAATTCTTAATTTTTCATTCACAACCTGGAACATCAAAGGAATATTTCTACGCATTGGTGTTCCTAGACAGGCTTGAATACATGTGAACAGGAATGTAACTCAGCAAGTGGAAATAAATGTGCAAACCCTTCATAGACTTTTTCTTGCCTTTGTGATTGACACATTGATTGATTGAAACAGTGCCTACGAGTCAAGCCCACTGGAACCTTACTACAGCCGAAGACTTTCAGTGGCTTTGGAATTAAAGGTGCCATATGTGAGAATGTGGCCAAAAATGGTTACTACATTCAAATTCAAAATACTGAGGTCTTTTAGGTTTAGTTTTTTGACGTAACTGGCAACCCGTGGTTGCTCGCCAGCTGAGACTCTACTGACTGCAATGATTGGTAGACGGCGGTAGGTGGCGCCACATGCCAAAAGATGATTTCAAAACATAAACATGATTTGCAGTCTGCAAAATATTTTTTTTAATGCAAATATTTTGGCTGTACTGTGTACAAAGGCTAACAACAAACAGAATGTCTCTGTTTCTCACAGATCTACACACATATCACACAGTAATCATTTTTAAATGTTTTTAGAATGAAAATGAGAATGATGTAAAAATGACCATTCACTCTGATGTGAAGAATCACAATCCCTGTCTAAATAACCACAATTAGATTTTTATTTATTATCATTCAGCCCTGAGACCCATGAATTTGACCTCTAGACTGGGCTACCTCTAGAGTAAACATTTAGGGTCGAGACTCTCCATGCTCCAAGCTCCATGCACAGGTCTCTAAGTTTTAGGTAATGTAAATTTCATTGTTCGCTTTCTGTGATGCTCCATGTGGACCTCATTCTGGATCCTACTCTTGTTTTGGTCAAAAGAGACAACGCTCACTGATCATGGTAACCATGGAAACTTAACTGAGGTTCTATGAGCATACACACACCTACAAAAGAGGACAAAAATTCCAAAATGGAATTTGAGATCAGGCACACGTGTGTGGACAAATAGCCTGACAAAGACTCTTGTCTTCATAGTATGAACATAACTGCAGGCATGTACGTGCATGCAGAAGTGTGAAGCAGCTCTCCACTGATGTGGTAAAGAAGACCCAGTCCTTAGTCTGGATATGAATTACAGCTTTTTAGACTGAGGAACACCTGAGCTGTACCACCATTATGACCGAGGTTAAAACACAGTGTTGTAAATAAACTTTTTTCAGGTAGCAAACTCATTCCATCCATCATATTGTTGCCATAAAGATTTTTATTAATAAACCTGTTATTTTAAGTCAAGGTTTTGTACAAACACAACAAATATATTTGTCTCAAATTAATGTGCTCAAAAACAAACATGTCAGTAAAAGGAAACACTGTCAAACATACACAGCTGTGTAAATGTAAACCACAGGCTTCAACAGTCTGTTTGGTCTTCTCAGTCTTTCAGTCACTTTATAATGTATTTGTCTAAGACTCTGCCTCCACTAACGCTCCTCCACCTTCCTCCATCTTGCAGCTCTTCAGTGCATCCTCCTCCTCCTCAGCAGTTCTCTCTGGATCAGCACTTTCTCCCTCTTTTTCCTCTTGGTTCTGCTCCGTCCCTGCCTCAGCCGACTCGCCTTCATCCTTCTTCACCGCTCCATGTTCTTCTCCTTTGTCTTTGTCTTCTTCCTCATTAGCACACTTGTCTTTATCCTCCTGCTCTTTATCCTTCCTCTGTTTCTCTATTTTGGACAGGCCGTGGCAGAGGGACTGCACGTATGTGAACACACACATGGGATCCGGATGGTTGCCCATCATGAGCATGTCAGACACTTCCAGCAGAGGGCAGCAGTCAGCCAGGGTCCTGCAGGAAGAACAGACAGAGAATATGAAGAAAAAGTTAAGTTTCTTCAACTTGTTGAGTAAATTGTAAAATTGCAAAATTCATTACATTATTAACTGTAGTTAGATTCGTGGTGACTTAATACAACATATTTTCAACAAATAAACATTAATCAGTAATTCAATTATATCCTTTCAGTATAATGTAAATCAAGTGAATCAAGAGTCTCACAGTAGCTCAAAAGACGCCCAAATGACAAGAGTCTAAAAGAAAGTCAAAAATGTATCAGCTGACTTTCAACAATGCAGAAATTAAACTCAATAATCAACTATTTTTCGAGCAATTCTGCCATCTGCAGCTTTAATTTGAGACTTTTTTTGAACCCAGGAAGAAATGCAGGCTCTAGATTCATTTGCATTAATTGCTAATCCTCAACGACAGAATACAATTCAAAATAAGATAAATCTGTAATGCATTCTCCTTTTTATTTAACTCATTAAGTTGTAAAAATGTGGTGAATTTACCTACTTTTACCTGAAAATGTCGGCATGTATAGCACTTTTTTTGAATCCACTTTTATTGTGAAAGTTTTCCTTTGCTTTTTAAGATACATTTTATTGTATTATGTGTTGTGGATGTATATAATGCCTGCCTAAAAATTTTTAATTGTACATGCAAATCCTCAGAAGTAGATTAAAGTGTGAGAGGAAACGACGGAGGGAGAAATAAATACTTCATACTCTGCAGTTTCAAAGGCCAGAGTGAAGTTTTTCTCCCTCTCCTTTTCACTGAGGGAGCTGAAGTCAAAAGCGTCCGGAAAAAAACGGTGGATCAGCGCACAGAAAGCCAGGCCGTTGCTCCAAGACGAGGAGAAGTTTTCTATGTTGACACCCTGAAAGATGAAGGAACGGGACATGCATATATTCATTTAGACATTTAATGGTCCAAAAACCTGGAGTAAAGTGTCAAACTGATGTTCAACTGACCTCATAGTTTCTGGTTTTACTGCGACACCACTGAAGCATCTTCTGTTTGATCGTAGCTCCTGTGGCCACAGCTGCAGATGACCTCTGAACTTTGAAGTTACGGGCTATCGGTGTCCTAAAAGAAAATGTCACAGAATGTTATTGTTTCCCCACAAAACCCACGATGAATGATGTATAAATATTACACTGTCACCGTCTAAACTTACTCTGGTGCACCTTGTTCAAACTTGGCAATGATGCTGTTTTTAGTGGCTGCTCTCACAGAGCGAGCAGATTGCCTTGGTCGGGACACAGAAGAGGAAGGAAGAGCGCTCTTTCTTTTGGGCTTCCCTTGCTTTTCTCCATCTTTTATCTTTCCTTTGTCTTTTATCTCTGCATCTGCTTGTTTTTTCTGCTCTGACTCTTTGGCTTCTTTTCCACTCACGTCTTTCTCCTCTTGAGTTTTGCTCTCATCTCCGTCCTTATTTTTGTCCCTGACGTCCTCTCCTCCTTTCCCACTCTTGACCTCTTCCACTTTCTTGTCTTGTTCCAGCTCGCCCTCTCTGTCTTTTCCTTCATCTGTCAGTGCAAGATTGTTTTCAGTGGATGTTTTGTCTTTATCTTGTCCCACTTCTTCACGTCTCTCGTCGCGATGAGGCTTTGACGTCTCGTCCATATCTGCAGTGCTGGCGTCCTCTCCTCCACCTCCACCCTGTGGTGTGACGGTCTCCTTCATTTCCCTTTGACCTTCAGCTGTCTCTTTGTCTGAGTGTTCTGTCTCTGTGTCTTTATTCATCTCAGGTCCTGGTTCTTCTGCCTGTGGGATAAGAAATTATTAACCTTATTATTAGGCATCGTCTATTTAAATCTCTAAATATTAGTTAGTAGTCTGGGTCACAGGGCATATTTTTTCAAAGAGAATACATTGACAGTGTTGTTTAAAGGTGCCATATGTAAGAATGTGGCCAAAAACGGTTACTACATTCAAATTCAAAATACCGAGATCTTTTAGGTTTCGTTTTCTGACGTAACTGGCAACCAGTGGTTGCTAGGCAGCTGAGACTCTACTGACTGCAATGATTGGTAGACGGTGGTAGGTGGCGCCACATGCCAAAACATGATTTCAAAACGTAAACATGATTTGCAGTCTGCAAAATGTTTTTTTTAACGCAAATATTTTGGCTGTACTGTTGTTGGCGAGTTCAGTTTGTTATATGAACATTATTCCTGAGTCTCTGTGACATATTAGGAGGATTTTATGGCCAGTTGCTTTAGATTTATTACAATAATGCACCTTTAAATAATTAGGAACATGGAGGACAGCATTACTGTAAAACTACTTTGCTTTAGGGTTATTACGAACAATGTAATGTGAGACCTGAAGTCAAGTCTGGGATTTGTGGAGTATCTCAGTTATCTCAGGATCCAACAGAGCGCTTTAACTTTAAGCCATCACCTATTTCACAGGTTATTTTCGAGCTAAATTTTTATATTTAAAGGTTTAATAGTATTTAAATGTTTTGCAAAGTACCCTATGTCAATGTCAATATTAATCCTGCTGTGTTTTACATGCAGCTGCGACATTCAATCGAGGTCAGGCTTTAATCAAGTAGTGACTCATCAGTGGTACTTGGAAAATTCACTGTGTGTGTGTGTGTGTGTGTGTGTGTGTGTGTCTGTGTGCTTGTATTTGTTACCTCTTTCTGACCTCGTCAGGATCAGTGGTCCACATGGAGACCAAAACCTGCAGAACCTCATTTGTGAGGAAGTTTAGAGCTAAGATTTTAATTGTGCTATAATGGTTTGTTTAAACTGTCTGAATGAATGGAAGTCAATGTCCAGTGCTGCACAGACTTTGAGTGTGTGTGTGTGTGTGTGTGTGTCACATGGAATGTGACCAGAACCACTTCTCTTGTCCTCCTCCCTCTCCATGACACCTGTCATGGCCACAAATACTCACACAGACTATTCCTTATACAGAATATAATAACTCCACCAGTCATTGTAAGACATTTTTGTCACTCTGCACTCTGATAAAAAAAAGTAAACAATCACCTGGTTGTTGTTGTTGGTCGTATCAGTCTGATGAGTCGTCCCTGTAGACTCAGATGTCTCCAGGCTTGACGACTCTCCATCCATGATGCTCAGATAAGTTTCTTTATTCCAAGTCTCTGAAACGACCCCTCGCTTCCCGTTGAGCGTTCAGTCAAAAGGTGAACGGTCCTCAGAAGATCCCTGCTTTCCTGTCGCGGTCACCCTTTCTGCTCTCCTCTGTCTGCACTGGCTTGCGTTTGTGATGTCTGTGTTGGTTCGTGGATATCTCCCTTGGCCCGTCTTCATCCAACACCCCCTCCACCCTCTGCTCTGTGAGAGAGTTCCTCAGCTTCTTCATTTGACCTTTTGAACAACACACACTCCCGAAATAGAGCCACAGTCCAGTGGGCCGGGCAGCTGCGTCTGCTGTGGAAACCGTGGCTGTACACATGCAGGCTGTGTGCACACAAACACGTGGGTACTATACGTGCACGCTGTCCATTAGAAGTTACATTCAGGATAAATCTACAGTATAATTTGGCAGAAATTTTTAATATAATATTTAATTTAATGTATGATGTATTGTTTTTAATGACTCCAGAATGAGACTTTAGAGGCCACTATATTTTTACAATGGCTCTCATTAAACAAACTAAACTTCTATTGATTGTTTTTTAGGGAACACTGAAGGATATTCAGCTGCAACATCAAACTTTCCCAATAACTGTTGCTAAAATGTACACACTGTACCTTGCAGGTTCACAAAATAGGCTTCCTCCAATGGTATTTATATAAAATGCCTCATGTGGAGGATAAAGTGGGAAAAGATGGATGTGTGAATGGAGGTTTGTGTACACTGTATGCGTCCCAAAATGTTATGAAAGTATATTAAATGCAAATTCTCATCCTTTATCAACAAGTCTTTATTGTTTATGCTTTACTTAATTACCATTATTGAAAAGCAGGCAAGGAAAATGCCGCACGTCAACCTCACTCGCTCACAAAGAAGAAAAAACTATAACAAAACTCAATATCTAAGGAAAAACAACACAACAATCTGTTAAATAGTCCAGTAACTCTCAGGACGACAGGAAGACTTAATGAAAAGGTTTATTTCTCATTTGTGTTCAATGAACACCTTTAGATAACTATTTGGCATGTCTTCTTTTGTATCCTGTTTACTTTCCATTATCCACTTCATAATGGTATAAATGAGGTATATATAAAAGTCCAGCCTCATCATCCACTCATTCAACACAGAACAGATGGGTTTAAAAATAAATATCTATCTGTATTCCCACTCTGTCTGTCATTATGTTTCCCCCCACATGGCTGTAAAAACGTCAACACCTTCTTGTGTATCTGTCCCTCCTGCTTACGGCCAGTCACTCATAAACAATTGTGCATCTGCTGCACATTTTCAAACATGTAGGCTTCCACTGAGAATGTGACTGACAATACAATCACTGTGTGTGTGTGTGTGTGTGTGTGTGTGTGTTTGAACTGACATTTTCTGGCATAAACCCTGACCTTGTCAAGACCAGATGTAAAAAAACGGGTCTTAATGAGGCAGAACCTGAGCAACGGTTTCATTTTGGGGCTAAGATTTGGATTTTGGTTTGGTCATGGTTAGGCGTTATGGTTTAGGTGGGGCGTAATGCTTGGTTTAGGCTGTACAAACAAATGGAAGTCATTGTTGGAACAGCAACGACAAATTAAGTTTAGGTTTAGGACATTCCTGACATGGTTTAAACACAAGGTGTTTAATAAAATATGACCCATTTGATTCTGGAGTCAGATGTGAGGCCATCCATAGAAGTCTTCATGGGAACACTTGTGTTCTTTGCAACCTTCTATTCTTTAATTTTCACTGCTTAAAAACTCTAGTATAGTATGGGATGTAGCATGCATGGTGTAATGTATTTTTAAAATAACCTACTGTGGTTGCTGCCAAAAATGAAAATATATAAAAGTAAATAGAAACATAATGCATCCATCAAATATTATTTTGACCTTGATGGGATTTGAACTTCTGGCTCTGGAGTGAGACGCTCAACTGTTTAACCCTGATTGATCTGGCAGATTCCCTTTAATTAAAAAAAAAAAAAATTGGAGCAATAACAGAAGACTGGGTTCATATAAAACAGCATAAACTATTGAGAAATCCTCATGTATTTACAGTACTGTCTTGATACTTAAGTTTACGGTTTAGAAATAAGACAGTAGCACCTCGTATTTTCTGCAGCTCTGCGTCTTTTAAAACATGGCCAGAAAAAAAGTCAGGCTTGGTCTCGTAAGATCACTGCGAGGTTCTAGTTTTGGATATTACATTACTTAGTTTTGACTGTTTATGAAATTTGTTTGTCTTTGGAGCAGGTCTGCTAGTTTTTATTTTTTGGTAAACGCTTAGTTTTGTGCATGATTCAAAGGGGTGATTAGTGTCTCAAATATAACCTGTCAAAATTGCATGCATAGAATACACTTGATATTAAAGACCATGCAACTAAGCTAATTTTTTGCTACAATTAATTTTAAATACAGTTTATTATCAGGTTATTTTAATTCTAGTCACTTTACTCGTCCCCACAGAGTGGGAGTGAAGTATTGTTTTTAGTGGCTCCATCTGTGCTTCCTCACTTGCCAATATGACCAACTGATAATAACCCAGGTCATCACTGCCCCATTAAAGTCACATTTCCCAATGCAAGTGCTTGAAAGAAAAGGTCTTTATAAGGACAGAAAATAATCTTCATGCTGCAGGGACACACTGAGGGAGACAACATTGGTACAACTTGCAAGACTTTTAATGCAGTTGCCAAATGTATATCAATCATAGTAGTAAATGACTGCTCGGGCATCAGTGAATCCTCGGGAAACGGCAGGTTGACCGTCGCCAGACTCCGTCTTCACAGGAAACTGTGGATCCTCGAAGCTCTCAGGTGCTTCAGGCTCAGTCTGCTCTGCAGGGTCAGGCTCGTCAGCAGGAGAAGCGCTCACATCGAGAGTGTCTTGCCAGTGATCTCTGCCTTGCTCAAAGCTGCTGATGAAGTGAGTGAGCGTGCCTGGTGGATATTGTCCTTTCAGCAACACGTGGTCCGACGGATAAAAGATCCAGAGTCCAGGCAGAGGCTGAGGTTGACTGGTGAGCTGTGAAGCAGAGGACGTCCTCATAGGAGGAGGAGGAGGAGGAGGAGGGCGGTAGCCTCGATCTTCAGTCTCCCTTTCGTGGTCAGCGTACGCATAGCTGTCTTCATAGTGAGACAGTTCTCCTGCCTTGAATTCTGATCCAGGAGGTGCACTCAGAAACTGAACACTACTGGACTCAACAGTTAACATTTCCTCCTCATCTGCAGGTAAAAACTGACTGGACGCTGGTGCTGCTGCTTTTTTAAAAGCTGAAATTAGAGGTTTGTTAGTCAAGAACCATGTGAGGTTTTAGCAGCCTGGTTGTTGTTGTTTTTTTTGTTTTTTTTTTACCTTTTTTAACAGGGGCACAGCATATGTTCATAATCAGCAAAGCAAAGAGGGAAACCCTGCAGCCAGTTAAAACACCAACAAGAGATAATAATCAACAACACAATATTTCCCAACAACAAAAACAGGAAAAAAAAGAAACACAACTTACCCAGAGAAAAAGCGTGCAGTCGTCATATTGAAGGCGAATACTGAAGGCTGAGGTTCATGAAGAGATAAACACCGTTTAATGATGAACAGCTGCTGCACTGAAGGTGGAGCAAACCTGAGGTGTTTGTCTAAATCAGCATCAGGTGTCGCTCAACTATATTTTACTTGATATACTGATGATGAAAGCTGAACTATAACTCATGTCTAACTGTGCTCAAGGATTTTTTTTTCAACGTCAGCTTCACCTTCATAAGGAAACATGAAAAACAAAAGCATTAAAAATAAAGCATTAAAAAAAACAAAGATTCTGAACCATGATATTATTAATCAATAAGAAATAAAGAATAAAAGTGATGGAAAATATGTCCAGGACCATCTAACTTTGGTCATCTTAAATCTTGTTTAACGCAATAAAGGTCACAAAAAAAATAAAAATCAATTTACTTAGTGAGTGCACGTTTAATAAACGACCACACGGTGGCGTCATCGTGTAACGAACATAAGAGTGGGACGTGAGTTTATTGCAGCACATTTATCCAGTCAATTTATTCTGAAAATCTTTATTTTTTTTTCTTTATTCTGAACAGCAGCAGCAGTATTTTTTTATTATTTCATATTTAATTGTGCATGAAGTTTGGAAAAAAATGATCAAAAATTATGTGTGTGGAAAACAAAACAAAAAAACTTTTTGAATGTACTCCCTGTACTGTATATATATACTATACAGGTTATTTTGGAGTAATTGGTACTGCCTCCAAATTGTACAGTATTGTCACAGTGTAATATGTGAACAGTTAACTCCTTTGAGTAAATATGCTTATGTGGCTTTATGGACCTTTGATGTTAACCTACTGGAAAACATCTAGCAATTTGTCTTGATGGACGTGTCCATTAGAAGCTGTGCTAGGTTTGGCATAAAAAGGTTTTATCACCGTTGTGTTGCTGTTAAATCTATAAATTTGCATTCGTCATTCACAACCTGGAACATCAAATCAAGTCAGAATTTATTTATAAAGCACAGTCACAAACGGCTGAGCCGCAACCAAAGTGCTTCACAGAAAGTGCTTAAGTGCAAATACACATTGGAAATGGCCTAATGTAAGTAAAAAAGAAATAAAAGAAGAGGGTTAAAGTACAATGACTGAATTAAAATAATGCAAAAAAATGTGTTAATGTGTGAATGTGTTATTCGATCGTCATACGAAAAAATTCAGGAAGTCAGAGTTCGAGCAAAACAGGAGAATTACTAGACGTTTACCACCGGAGAGTAAAGAACAATTTGACAATGGTGAACGGGCGGCTAAGAAGCCTCCTGATTGCAAATCAGGAGCAGGTGGGGAGGAGCCTCTGCAGGTGTAGCTGATCACCAGCGCCCCCAGTGGAAGTCGGTCAGCCACGCCTCCTGCAGAGAGGGGGGAGAGAGAGCAGCACAGAAGAGCCACAAGCCATAATAATGATAATAATAGTGGCGAGGGAGCGTGCGATCGTGACAAAACTTAATTATAATAACAGAAAGCTGCACACACAGCACATGAACGTCCAGTGTCAACAGAGATTAAAGGTGTTTTTAACCCACACCAAAGCAGTATTATATAGCAGCAAAAACAATGGACTATTTTTGATGCACCATATAATTATAATGTCAAGTATTACTGTTATTATAATAACAAAAAAGCTGCACACATAGCACATAAAAGTCCAGTGTCAACAGAGAAGCAGCAAAAGAAGAGCATGTGCTTGTTTTGATGCAAGCAGCATAGTCTAAATAAAATCTGAAAAACATTCTGAATCTAGAACATTACAAAACCTGATTGTGCTTCACACTCCTGACACAAACAAATGCAAAAGAAGTCTGTGTGTGAATCTCAGGGAGGGACCTGGAAGGAAGAGGAGGGAAAAGAGCTGATGTGTATATATATAAAGGGGGATATGAGCAAAAGCAGCGTGGTGTGATTTGTTGGAGCGCATTTTCTCTTTCGGGTTAGTTTCCAGAATACAGGGTGGCAAGTTGTAAGATGGGCAATTGAATAATGTTTTTTTTTTCTCCTTTATGTTTCTTTTTCAGCTTTAAATGTCTCCTTAAAATTTATTTTATGGTGAAGTGTATTAGACAATTTAACACAGCAAAAATGTTACTATAATTCTTCACATACTATGTGACTGGGGTTTACAATGCCCTACAATTAAGTTTTATGACAGATGTCTGTAGATTTTGTCTGAGCAGGCACTGCTCAGGTGGATCATCGGTTGACCATAAAGTGGAGGTCTAGGTTAGGCATTGGTCCTGGCATTTGGCCTTTGATGTGCTCCCTAGAGGAGACTGGAGGTCGAATGGCTGACCAAGGGCATAGGAAGATGTAGGAGGAGCAGGTAACCTTTATTAAGTGTGGCTTTGCTCAGTAGAGGTCAGAGCTTTCTGGAAATTCGGCCGATGCTCTCCCAGGCGACCTGCAGCGCTTGGAATTGACACTTGACTTGTTACAGAATAAAGATCTCTTTGTTTGGTAAAAAGTCTTGTGTCACGGAGTCTCATTCTACATCATCATTCCATCACCTGGTGTTCTGAAGAACAAGGAAGCCTGACTAAACGACAATGGCTTTTCCCGTGTCTCTCCTAATAACTCTGTGGTTTCCGTGTAGATTAGTCTGTGCAGTTCATTCTGTTCTATGTCCAGATGTTTAAGACATCTGTAGCTGGTAGTAGTAGCTGGAGTCAACACTAGATGCTTTTTCAATGTGACAGCATCAGACACACAAATGACATTCCTCATGTTTTGGCAGGTGCAGAGGCAGAGGTGTGTGACTGTGGGTCTAAATATAGATATTCTATATTGTCTACCTGCATTTGTGGATCTGTGAGTGTGCTGGACCATGGCCGGGTGTGGGAAAGGCTTGGCGGTGAGGCGCTACCTCACCTTTTTCTCGGGTCTTTTTGAATGCCTGTGCTTCACCGGTGTTATTTTCGGATGGGCTTCGCTTGTGTTTGTGCTGAAGAACGACGACTACTTTGTCTCTCTGTGCGTCAACGCCACAGGAGTCAATGGAACACAGGAGCTGGGTCAGTTTGATGCTCTCTCACCTCCACAGATCTCTCTTCTGAATGTGTAGGAATAGGAATCTTAGACAGTAAAAGGATTAATAATTGAAGCCCAACTTGCCCTTGTTTCACATACTGCTCAAAAATATTTTAAAGAAATACGTTTTTGTGTAGTTTTCAACAGATAAGAATAACTAATATATTGTATGCAGACCTCAGCTATTTCACCTCAATGTTTCATTTATTTATGTTTGTGTGTGTGTGTGTTTGCAGACTGCAGTGGACAGGATGAAAAGTTCTCCCTCGTCTTCACCATCGCTTCCTTCATGAACAATTTCATGACGTTGCCCAATGGTTTCCTCTTTGACTATTTGGGCACCACAGTGGCCCGGATCTATGGAATGTGAGTTGAAAAGAGCTCATGTGTCTGATTCCAGATTCCATAGATTATGTCAGCTGAAAACAGTTGGGTTGTAGATCGAATATCGGTGTCATTATCATTATTGATTACTGTGAAGCGGCGTGATACTGCAGTTACACGTCCCAGTGCTGTTGTATAAAAGAGTTATAAAATACTTTTTTGGTTCTCTGCAGCTATAGTCTCCTTATAAAACTTAACGTTTTAAAATACTCTAAAAGTAGTAAGAGAAATAGAAAGCACAGAATTCTAATATTATTTGAATCTTTTCTTTTTTAGACAAATCAATAAGACAAAGTGAAATACCAAAAGCTTGACAAATTAAACATTGTGATTAATAATCATTTAAAGGCGGAGGAGCATGATAAAAGAAGCATTTTTGTGACTAAAACTCCCTTCCACTTCCTCAGAATAGCGATCTCAATTAAATAGCCACCACTGCCTCCATCGTCACTCTGTTTATGGTCTTTTTTTCTTTCCACCCTCACCAGATCCGTTTACACCATGGGATCCTTGATGATGGCCTTTTCTTCAAGTGAGACTTATATAACAATATATATACACATTATTTGCTTGTTCTGTACTCACAGGCTTTTGTTGTCACGGCTAGAGTGGATCTTCATTTCGTCTGTCTTTTTCCCATCAGGTGTGCAGGACCTGCTCTTCCCCGCTCTCGCTTTCCTGGCAACCGGAGGAGTCATGATTCTGGTCACCAACATGCAGGTAATTCAGTTAGAATTAGCATTTATTTGCATATATTTATTAAGTTCATATGTTTACGTTAGAAATAAACCCTTCCTTCATTCATGTGGAATCAAGACCAGAACTGATGCATTTTTACCAAACATTGTGACAGAATGGAAAACTTTTTTCTCCAAAATCCACCCTTTATACAAATTAAATTGAGATATATCTCTGCAGTTTAAGTGAATGTTGAATATAGTATTCACATTATAGTAAAGTTGGGTTCATGTATGTGTATTTCTGCCACTTCCCGGTGCCTCCATTTGTGCTCTCGCTCACAAACTCGTCTTTTTCATGATTTTTCAATACTTTGTTACTGTACTAAAGTACAACATTCACTTTATAATTGTATTTCCTTTACATTTCCTCTTTGTTACTGGTTAATAGCAAATAAAATCAGAAGAAGAAGAGTTGATAATGGTCTGTATTTATATAGCCCTTCTCTTGTCTTGATGAGCTGCTTTACACTATACATTTGTCAGTCACCCATTCACACGCTGCAACATGGGGTTAATTGTCTTGCTCAAGGACACATGTAGATATAGATATAGCCAGGAATTGAACCCACACCTTTCCAGTTGAAAGACAACTCACCCTACCACTGAGTTACCGTGGCTTAATCCTCACTTTTACTTCTAAAACGTAAATACATTTTATATCAGAAAATTACTTTTGATACTTAAGTACAGTAAATGTCATATACTTTTACTTTAAATATTATAAAAGTAACGAGCAAAGTTGTTTTTTGGTAAGATACTTGTTCTTTTATTCAAGTATCCCTTTCAGGTATTTTATAGAAGACTGCTCCTCAGTGAATTTGTTGCGAGTGCATGTTTTTTTAGGCTTTCAAATAACGTGTCTGTCTTCATGGATTTCAATTTCTCTCCTAAAGGTGGGAAACTTGTTCAGCGTTCATCGCTCCACCATCATCACTCTTTATAACGGCGCCTTTGACTCATCCTCCGCTGTCTTTTTTGTCATCAAGGTGAGAAACATCATAGGTGGAACTAAATGATAAAATCCACCACATTGTGATGACCTTCACCCTGTGTTGCAGATGATACATGAGATTGGTATCTCTGTGCGGACCTCCTTCCTCTTTCTGTCTGCCTGCAGCATCATACACTTGGTCAGGACTTTCTTTTTGCTGCCCAGGAAATTAATTCCCTACCCGCTGCCGGATAATTACACATACGGGTATAAACCTCCAACACAACACGAACATCACCCCCTCACATAGGTCTGTAATGAGTCATGTGTCATGTGTAAATAGGCAATGTTATGTATTTATTCAAACTAAAATTCATCTATATAACTATATTTGCATGAACATGAGTTTTTGTCAAATGAGTTAAATCAGTCCCAAGACTCTCTGTGTTTCTCAGTAGAGATACAAACTGTAGCTTAGATTAATAGTAGAATATTTACTCAAAGATTTCTCTGTGACCTCTGTCAGGATAACCTGCTGTAAATCAAGTATTCAGAACTCCAAGGTTGAGTTGAACGATGACATACCAACGATGATGGAGGAAATCCCTGTGGAACAAGTCCCGACTGTGGAAACACCAGGTTCAATACTGTACGGGAAATATTGTCATCATGAGTTTCTCCACTACAACCTCTCTCTCTGTTTCCTCCTCTCTAGCAGAGAAGACTTTCCGCCAATGCATTCTGTCCTGGTTCTTTTTCTGCCACGTGGTCTGGTTGTCTGTGATGCAGTTCAGACATGTCATGTTCATCGGCACCCTCAACCCCATGCTGAACAGGCTGACAGAAGGAGAACCGTCGCTGGGTAAATACACAAACACCTTCACTGCAAACATCTCCTACTCGTTAGCCTCTGCCGTTAGCCACACATGACCACAACAGTTCTGAGAAAGCAGAGAGAAACCAAGTACTTCAAGGAAGTCTCCATTATTACCTCTTGTGTTCTGGTTATGTGCTGTGTCTTCCATCTGATAACAGGCTCTGTCATGCAAAACTATCAGACGTGATTGAGGGAGCGTTTGTTCTTACTTCTGACTTTGTTACTAACCAACTTACCAAATTTGGACAAGTCAAAATGGCCTCTAGAAAGTGACACCAGTCATGATGTCACCCATAACAATGTGAAGTTTTGAAGCGTTAGCTGGCTGGTTCCAATGTTTTGTGTCTCTGCCTTGTGTATTTTTATTAAAGATTAGCAGAAGAGACCACTTCCTATTTTGTGCTGCTATTTATTATCTAGCCTCATGAGGCTAACACTTTTTAGTCTGTCTACATTTTATACTTGGTTTACGGCACAAAATGAACCACTTTCTTGTTTGCGGAACTTACTGAGAAACAGTGTTGGCTAGTTTTTATTATTAAAAGTTCATCACTAAAGTTTAAAAACACTTTTGTTAGTTGATCGTCCTTTTATTGCTCTATGACTGCATGTCCAATTTAGTACTTGTGGTCGTTGATGTGAAGAATTGTTATTACTGTATGTAATAATCATGGTCTTTTCAAACTTGTCACTTCTATTGAGTCCTTTTTGTCTCACCACCTCACCTCTGACTTTTCCTGCAGTGAGCACCTACCTCAACGCCTTTGCCATCACGCAGCTCTGCGGGGTGCTGTGCGCCCCCTGGAATGGCCTCATCATTGACCGACTCAAGCGCAGATACCTGAATAGAGGTAAAGAGGAAAAGTCCATATTGCATGTTTTTAGAGACTTAAAAATCCTAATAATAAAATATAAAACAAATAGCAGGTCAAATGTGATGAACATTAAAAGGGATATTTGAAGTACCACATGTTCAAAGCAACCGTTAGCGTTTTTAAAAAGCCATTTAATATCATAATATAATACAGTTCTTCAATAAAAACACCTTTTATATAACTTTGTATGAAGAGATAACCTGTCATGTTGTCATGACACACAATTCCCACATTTAATGTGCTGTTATTATCATTTTTACAGCAGAAACTAACTCTGTGTGTTTGTGTTTGTAGGACTGAGTGATCAGGAGGCAGACCTGAACGCCATGGTGCTTTCCCTCTTCATCACAGTGCTGCAGTGCATCCTGTTCTCAATTTGTGCCACCATCCCTTTTCTGCCACTTCAGTACTTCACCTTCGTCCTGCAGGTGCTCAACCGCTCCTTCCTTTTTGGCGGCAGCGCAGCTTTCATCAGTGTTGCGTGAGTATCTGTTAACACAGTGATTCATGTTCAAAAAGACCAGTACAGTTTGTTTAGGATGCACATAAATACAAGAGTGTGACTCACAGTGGCTGGTCAGGAGGAGAGCAGAGAAGTGGGTTTCCAGGCTGAGAGGCAGGTAGACACAACCAGGCAAAGCATGGCCACCAAAGTAGAACAAATACCTGGACCAAAATGGTATTAACTGTAGATGATACAAAAAAACAACACTAAATTCTGGACTATCTGGAGTTAAACTAGACATATACCATATTGGATCGCTATGGTATTGGATCTGGTGCAGAGAGCCAGGTGCTTGATCAGAGCAGGACTGGAGTCTCTTGATGGGTTGATGAACTGCAGGTGAGGTGATAAGGAGGGTCTTCAGGATCCAGGTCAGCCACACCCACACACCGAGCAGACACACAAGCCAAACAACAGGAAGTGGGAGAACAACCTGATCTAATCATGACACAAAAACCATCTATATCAGGGTTTCTCACTCCTGGTCCTGGGGAGCCACTTTCCTGCATGTTTTAGGTGTTTCCCTTTAAATCAGGTGTGTGAGGGAAACATCTAAAACCAGGACCAGGGAGTGAGAAACCCTGATCATAATACTGGCATATCAACAAATAATAAATGGCAATACAATGATGCAGCAACTTAAGATTGCACAAACAGAAGCACACAAAGTGGATTTGCCTCATCCTCTGTATGTGTTTTGTGTCTTTTTGACGCTCATCTGTCTCTCTCTCGCTTTGCCCTTTTGTTTAGTTTCCCATCACAACACTTTGGGAAGCTGTTTGGTGTAGTCATGGCTCTGTCTGCCGTGGTTTTGGCGCTGCAGTATCCCTGCTTTTCTTTGGTGAGGGACGTTCTGGATGGAGACCCTTTATATGTGAGTACATGATGCAGAACAAACGCAACTGACGATCTAATCCCTCAGTGTCTTCTAAAAACATCCTTGTGTGTCTACAGTTGAACATTGGTCTGGTGCTGTTCTGCCTGCTTGCCTTCATCCACCCTGCTTGTGTCTTCCATCACTGTCGAAGAACTGCAGCCGAAGCTGCCTCGCCCTCTTCTCAAATTATGGCCATTCATGGTTAAATGGATTTGCAGTAAGCGTGACTTTGGGTCAACAGCCATGTTGACCATCCAACTTAAGAGCTCCTGGGTCACTGTGCACTCTGACTGGACCTCTGTGTAACCTATAGCTCTTGTGAGATTTCAGTTTGTCCTTGTGTGATCAAACCATGCGCATAGCCAGCAATTGGCCTGGGCGGCACTGGCCCGCCCAGTTTACTCACTGGCCCACCCAGCCAAGTATGTTTAAAAATGTATTTTGTTTGTAGAAAAAAAATAAAAACATGCATGTAAAGGAAATACATTTCAGAGTCATTAGCCCACAAGAAGGTTAGCCCGGCCCCGGACGTTTGTTCCCCGGTACAGTTGCTCTCTCCCGGTCAGCGCAACGCGCTGGGTTTACCTGCGGATTTATCCCTGCACAGCATTGACGCTGCCCCCACGCAGCCACAAAAAGCGTCATAAAACCATGTCTAACTTTAACGAACACAGACATGCTGCTACCCACAGAAAGGTCAGAAACTCAGCTAAAAGCTCATATAAACCATTCTTATGTTCACGAAACACAGTTAAAACACCGATGGATCAAACAACAGGAGCCGAAAAAAACGTTACGGCGCACACATTGAAAAGCGGCACCGGAGCGCCAGCGTGATTATGTAAAAAAAACCCAAAAAAACAACGGAGACTCTACAGATTCCAGCGGTACCATTTTTCTCACTCTACGACCAAGATTCACGGAACCAGCCCCAAAATAGGAGCAAAATAACAACGGACTTTCAAGAAATACAAGCAGAAATGTTGTCTTCCCTTTGCTGTTTATCAAAACAAGTTATTTCCACCAAAACAAAACCACTTCTACACTTTCCAGCATGCTTTGGGAACAAATCCCGGTCTGATTGATCATTACAGAGTGACATTAGATCGTTCTGATTAGAGAAGGGCGAATGTTCGCACAAATGCGTCATATGCATTTATGTCCTTTTGACTCGATAATGAAGTGATTGACACGCATTTGGCGACCGGGGTCTGATTCTAACGGTTTGGAGGTTTAAAACGAGCTGTCAATCACCCTAATTGACCAAGGTAAGCCAGAGCTATGGCGCTGCGTAACTGAAGACGCTACAGTCACTAGTTGTTGTTACGCACCGCACAGGGAGCATCGATTTACAGCGAGTTATCATACTTTTTTTTTTTCAAAACAAGTTCTTTTTAGACCTGTAGTGACATATTAATAAAATTAAATGGGTTTTTAATAATTTGGTACCTAAGAAATCTCAAATGGCTGATGTATGCCTATGTTATACTGTACGTTAACAACTTTTCTGCTGTTTGGGTTTACTGGCACTTTGTGCAATATAATGATTCATTTTGTCGTGCAATAGCGCCAATACGCAAATTTATTTTTTTGTCTACACTGTTGTATTGTGTACAAGCCTTTATATTGCTCTGATGGTAGAGCTCGTGTTATAGGCAGTATTTTGCCGCCATTGCCCTTGCAATGCATAATATTACAAAGTAAAATAGTCATTGTTTTACCAGTTTGTCCATAGTTGTCATTTTACCAAGTGAGTGCACGTTTAATAAACGGCCACACGGTGGCGTCATCGTGTAACAAACACAAGGGTGGGACGTGAGTTTATTACAGCACATTAAGATACATTTAAATGAGCCACAACTTGTTTATCCAGTCAGTTTAGCAGTTTCAGCAGCAGCACATGTATTTTATTTTATTTCATATTTCATTGTGCATAAAGTTTGGGAGTCACTATGTGCAGGCTCGATGGCTCACAGCAAATATTGGTTCAAAAGCAACTGTTTGATCAAAAATGATGTGTGTGGAAAAAAAAACAAAAAAAACAACCTTTTTGAATATACTTCCTGCTGAGTCGGGACCTTTGCATGCACATGAGGAAAGACGGAACAAAGTGTGCAAAATACTGTGACCACATGACAAAAGCTGCAAAGACTTTACTCAGTTTTGACCATTGGTCAGAATTGAAACCACTATTGTAAACCTCATACTGCATCATGGACCTGGTCATGGAATCCAGAGAACACAAACAAGACCACATAGACCTCGTAGGTACAGGGGTAAAGTTCATGAATATGCAAAATGAATACTGATGATTAAGAGAATAAAGGCATTCCGCTAAACTATAGTTAGGAACTAGAACTGTTCTAAAGCCTTCAGTGACACGGGACCAACAGTTTGTGTTCCAGCCACGAATGGGAAGGATCAAAGGCCTTGTATTGAAGTAAGAGCTTAAAAATCATATCTGGTAAGGCCAGCCTTCCAAGTGGCTTTGGTCTTCTGCAAATAATGTTTATGCAAACCTAGGAATCTTTTTGTTCTCGGAAATAAGAATTCACTATTCACGGAAAATAAGGACTGAGGGAGGAAAAAATAACAGGTAAGGAAGAACATTACTTTGACACGTGCAATTACAGTATGTGAATGAACATACTCTACATTCAGTATGTCTAGTATACAGTATGTATATGTAGTATGTATAAGGTATCTTGTATCTCTACATTCAGCAGAGACTGGCATTCAAAGTCTTCCCTAATTTGTGAAAAAAAAAAACTTACGCGTGACATAAAGATATAGAAAGCTGCGTTGGGCAAATTTAAAAGGTGGATTATGTAGGGCCCTATGAAATCCGTTTTATTTTTTTCCAAATTCCGTTTTATTTTTTTCCAAATTCCGTTTTTTCCGTTTTAATTTTTTAGAATTCCGTTTTTTCCGTTTTATTTTTTTTATTCTGTTTTTTTTTTACCTTTTATACTTACTTTACCACCATAGAATGTGTGCTTTTTGTGTCAGTGAAAAAAATGTCCACTGAAATGCAACTTTCTTCTTGAATCCACTGACTTCTCAATTGTTCAATTGTTTGGACTTAAGTTAAATCCTAATTAAGTAAATTCCAGTGAATCTTAAAACAAGCCATGCAATGCTGGTCACATTAAAAAGTAAAATAATTAACATAAATAAAAATGTGGTAGTGCCCCCTGGTGCAGACGGATTTCTGCGCACCGCCCCTGCGCTGTACTGTACTCCCTCTCCTGCGCCGTGCGCTTCTCCGTATCCGTCTGGATCATTTCTCTACACGCAATATTACCCCTACAACTCTGCAATTAAGGGAATAACAGATGCATCAGATGAGCCGATGTCTTTAGTTAACTGTTCAAAGAGAGAGAATGTTCTCTGGTGTGAAGTGAAAGTCGTGGGGAGTTCATAAGTTTCACTTTTGCGCAGAGACTTTCCAGCATTTAACAGGCGATGTTCCACAGTTTACTCGCCGTGTTTCGGCCGCCGAATTATCGGCGCATTCCTAAATATAACATTTTTATTGACAATAAAAATATAACCGTAATAATGGCGTATTTGATGGTGTGACTTGAGTTTCAATCGGCACCTGGACAAGGGGACGCTCGCCGGTTACATGCGAGCGCATCGCGCTTGTTCCGCGGTTTAGAAAAAAAAGTGTATATAAAGTAAATAAACAAGCAACACGCACTGGGGGAAACCCTGACCGGGTGAGTGTTTGCCACGAATGAGCGTTCCCCGGAACATTTCTCCAGACAAACGTTCCTTCTCCTCACGATGACAGCATTTCAGTCAAATTATGTCAATTTCCGCGATAGTCCGCGTTTAACATTAGATTCCGTTTTTATTGGCCAATTCCGCGATTCCGTCCGCGATTCCGTTAACACGGAAATCATAGGGCCCTAATTATGTAGGCAGGGATAGCACTTGTCTGCAGAGTTCAGGGAAAAATCTCACTTTTGTTGAGATTAATTTCCAGATATTTGGGGTGGAAACATACAGAAAGAGGTCGTCCACATATCGGGAAAACTGCAACTGTACATCATTTCTAAGTATACCTGTAATGTGAGGGTTACATTGCAGATATACAGTTTTATAGGGATAGGAACTGGGATCGGTCAGTATCGGTATCACCGGATCGGATATCAGACTGAAAGATCCAAAAATCCTTATGCTGCATGCTTCACTATGAATAGACTGTAAAAATGTTTCTTTTACTAATTTTCCAGATATAAATGTGTTATTCGATCGTCATTCGACAGTGGATCTGAGATCCAGGTCTCATTCCCACAACAAAAGAGAAAGTTGGGATTAAAAATAAATAAATACACAATTGACAAAAAGTCGACTTCAAAGTCACTTCCTTCAAAGAAAAGAAAAACCCCTACACTGCTCTTTACTGTGTCTGACCATTTGAGCATCTTTACATAGGTCTGCAGGGACAAATAAAGCAATTTAATCCATTAAATAAAACTGACCCCAATAAAACTTTCGTTACATAAAACTTCATTATAATAACAAAAAGCTGCACACACAGCACGTCAAAAGTCCAGCGTCAACAGAGATCAAATGTGTTTTTAACCCTACACGGAAGCAGCAAAAGAAAGAAAACACAAACTCTAAAGTCAAAGCTGTAGATTGATGCACGAGAACATGAACAGGCTTAAATAGCCAGGAGGGGAGGAGGAGGATTATTTGTTTATTTAAATAGACATTGCTATCATTAGAGGCCATTGTGCAATCCAGATTATTTTGGCTTCATGAATAATCTCAAGGGATGCACCAAACTGTGACAACGTGAAAGTTTTCTCAATCGAACAGTGCACGTTATTGAGCTTATTACTAAATTAAGAAGCAGGTGTCAAGAAATCAATAAAGCAATAGTAAATGTGTTTGAGTTTCTCAATTCATTTTGTGCAACGATGTTTGCACTATTCAATGAACTTGACAAACTGCTTCTTTTTTATTTCCTGGATACATATGTAAATTGAACACATCACCTGCAGATTAACAAAAGTAGCTGACACGTCGTCAAAAGAAAGGCAACGCAGAGAAACAAGAAGGAACTCGATATATTTTTGTACAACTCACCAACCGTGAAGATGTTTACACAATGTGAGTAATCCAGCTGTGTGTAACAACATTGTTGTATGGAATGTATGTATGGAAGCGCATGGCATTCATTTGGGGGGGGGGGAATAAAAAAAAAAAAAAAAAAATATATATATATATTTTTTTTTTGGTTTGTGTTTCTGACAATTTTTTTTCTTCCTGTTTTTCTGTTGAATGTTTTTTTTTCCTGTTTTTCGGAGTAATTTATTTTCTGAACTAAATTACGCCACATAGATTAAACTAATCACTAATGTGACTTAAAGACAGGACTATCTCCCACTGTCTAAAAAACAAGATCAAAGTAAAAAGAAACAAGCCATCCATATTGTTATCATTGAAGCGCTCAATAAAGAATTAAAGTGCTTTCTAAACTTGGAAATTAAGTAAATCAGAAAAAAATTACTCTGAACCATAAAAAAAAAAAATACTCAGAAAAACAGAAATAATTACTCAAAAAAACGAATCAAATTTTTTGCAATGCAATGCGCTTCCTTGACGTAACTGTTGCTAATACTGCGCTAATCACTTGCCGGCTTCATGACCGTGTTCATAATTTATTTATCAACCTGTATGTGTTTAACCCGGGAAATCCCATCCAAGGAAGACCTAGCCAAGATATAGGCAGCATCGCAACAAAACACAAATAACAAAGTTTCACAGAATAAAAACAATAAACGAGGAATGCGAAAAAAAATATATGTGACAAGTTGAATGATTGAAAATACAAGTACATGCGGCCGTTAATGCTCAGAAACAGGAACAGAAAGCAACACATCATCATGGGAACAAAAAGAGTAATGGCCGCTACTTCGCAGGGCAGTCAGGTAAGTAGTATCGACCAGACTGAAGTGAAACACACATACGCATAGACACCCACCCACAAAAGCATATAAATATTCTAAAACCATGTCCACACATTTCCCACGTTAGTTTCCCCTTTATAAATCACAAATAACTCGGAATTAAGCGCAGCTGTTGCAAGTCGTTGCCCGTAAATGGTCTGAATATGTGCAAGCATAACTCATGCTCTTGTTTACCTCATTATCAGCACTAATTTAAATCTTTTCTGGTAAAAACAAATGCCATGTATTTAAATTTGTCACTCTCCCCTGAGGAGGTTATGTTTTTAATCAGTGTGGGTTTGGGTGATCGCCGAAGTATGTTCCCAGTAACTTTAGGTAAGAATCTACCCAAATTCTAGTGGGAACTTAAATGGGGAGTTGTGTGCTCGAAAAAGCACTGCCTATCCAGTGGATGTGCTATAACAATGTGTATGTGAATGAGTGAAAGCGTCTTTTGAGTGGTCATCAAGACCACTGCCAACCAATCACAAGGGGTGTGCCACAGGGCTCTATTCTCGGCCCACTTTTATAATCACATTTTCAAAAAAATCCTTATCTCTAATATTGGGAACTTGAATGGGGAGTTCCATTTAAAAAAGTTCAAATGTGAATACCTCACTCCTTTAACACAAGAATTGCCCACCGGCGAGTCGATCGGTCTTAATCAGGCTTAAACAGATGACTTTGGGTGAAATTTGTTGTGCTTATATACGATGGTAAAAGCTTTAATCAGGTAAAGGTCTACACAGATCCAGTAAGACTTGATCCACTGGATTAAAATGAAAGTATTTAAAGTGCGTTAAAATGCAGGTGGTAAAGTGTTTTAGCACTGGAGGAATGCTTTTGGCCGCATACGGTGTGAATATTTCAGTATATCAGGGAATATTTCACATATTTCAGTGATTTTATCATGTCAGCAAGCATTAGATCTTGTCTGTTTGTGCAGATAAAATCTTGATTTAGGGCAGTAAGTAAACAAGAATGACCAGAATTTATTTCAGGTTATTTTGGAATAAGGATGGCAACCTGAATAACGAGAATTAATTCTCGTTATTCAGCTTTCTGCCATCTGAGTTGCAGTTTCACAGGTGTAGATATGAGTTTTTTGTTTGTTTGTTAAAAAAAAATAAAAAAAAAATGCTAAACTTAGAAAATGACAAGCGCTTTCTTTAGCGCGTACGCAAACTTAATTAAAGAGGCCATTTACAGAGGTTTTCTTGGGTTTTAATTAGGTTTTAATCATTAATCTGGGGTGTGTTCCATTCCATGTGAGTTTCATTTAGGTCCATGGAGTGAAATAAATTTAAAGCTGTGGTATGTAAATCTTTTTTTTTGTCCGTTTGGTCTTTGTGAACAGAAACAAAATATAATAATTATTTGAAAGCTGCATCATTTATTTGAGAATGGTCTGATATGGTCTGACCAGGATAGGACTGAGGTCAAGGTTTTGGCCAAGAAAGGATAAATAGTAAATAAACATGAACCACGTTACCACAATGTTATATCTTTTATTTAAAGGGTTGTTTTTCCCCCCACTTGGTCAAATTATGAGTAAACGCTGCTCGACATTTATCTCTGGAAATCAGTAAAAAAAAAGAAAAAGAAAAAAGGATGAAGTGGCCCTTTAAGTTTTTAAATGTTCTGCTGGTTTTCTTTTTGAACTGTTATTATTTAAGCATATTTACTGTATTATTTGTTTGTTTAGTTAGTTATTTGGGAGCTCATTTGTGTGAACGATTGATTGATTGATAGACTGACATGGAGAGGTGATTAGCTTAATCAGCATTGTGTAAAACGAAAGTTACGAATGTAACTACGGTTCTATGAATCCTGGATGACCGCCAGAGGCGGTGCTTAAAGCACTGGATATCTCCACCTCGCGCATGCGCATTTCGAGTACCTAATATCAACATAGTCACTTGTGACCCTCCCCGTGACACCGGGAAGGCTATAACTTCCGGTGTCATCGGAGGCTCAGTTCCCAGAATCTTCTCGCGAGAACACAAGGATTCTGAGTGACTGGACGCTCTGGCGGTCATCCAGGATTCATAGAACCGTAGTTACATTCGTAACTTTCGTTCTATTTCATCCTTACTGACCGCCAGAGGCGGTGCTTAAAGCACTGGATGACTCATACCAACAAGGTCACAAAGAATCCGACACCCACCTCACTCATCAGAGACAGTAGAGCTCAGACGCAGGATCACATCCATCGGATGGGGAGCAGCGACGTTGACACGATAAAACCGTGCAAATGTGCCAGGCGACGTCCATGATGCCGCAGCACAGATTGACTCCAAGGGCACCCCTCTCAGCGCCGCCCATGATGTAGAGACACTTCTAGTGGAGTGGCACCTCACCCCGGATGGCGGGGGGCAGCCACTGGCCTTATAGGCTTGCATGATGGCATCGACAACCCAGTGGGACAGCCTCTGTTTGGAAAGTGCACAACCTCTGTTAGGGCCACTATGACACACAAACAGCTGCTCCGACCGCCGTATACCGGCCGTAGCAGCAACATAAGCCTCTAGTGCCCGGACCGGGCATAGCAGCTCCGACCTACCCTCCTCAGACAGGGAGCCAAAGCGTGCGAGCTGAATAGGCTGGTTGAGATGCGTACGTGAAAGCACCTTGGGCAGGAACGCCACATTCGGCCACAGGACCACACCTGAACCATCAGGGTTCCATCGCAGGCAGGTATCAGCCACTGACAGGGCATGTAACTCCCCGACCCTCTTTGCGGAGGTAATGGCGAGCAGAAAAGCAGCCTTCATAGAAAGCCATTTCAGCTCCACTTGGGTCAGAGGCTCAAAGGGAGGTGACCGCATGGCCTCCAGCACCAGGGGCAAGTCCCATGCTGGAGCCCTCAGGGTCCTTGGAGGACGCAGCCTCAGTGTCCCTTTAAGGAAGAGGGACACCAGTCTGTGGCACCCTACTGTAGAACCCTCGACCATTTCATGTCTGGAAGAAATAGCAGCTGTATAGACTCTCAAAGTGGAATGAGAACGACCACGATCCAGCAGAGACTGCAGAAACTCAAGAACAGTCGCCACAGAGCAACGCACTGGGTCTTCTGTCTTATCCCTGCACCAGTCAGAGAACAGCTTCCACCTGTTCTCATACTGAACCCGGGTAGATGGGGCCCTGGCGTTCAGAATAGTACCCCTGACTCCCACAGTACATTCCCTCAGTAGAGGGTCGGGCCCTGAAGCGGCCAAACCCAGAGCTGGAGGCGACCGGGATCCGGATGCCAAATCTGACCCCGCCGCTGCGAAAGGAGGTCCTTCCTGCAGGGGAGGCGCCATGGGGAGCTGCAGCAGAGGCTGCGCAGCAGTGGAAACCAGAGTCTCCCTGGCCAAAAGGGGGCCACCAGAAGGAGTCTGTGGCCCTGCAAAAGCACCCGCTGGAGCGTAGGAAGAATCAGGGGCAGTGGCGGGAAAGCATACAGTGGTCTCTGCGGCCAATCGTGAGCCAAAGCGTCCTGGCCGAGGGGGCTGGTCACCTCCATCCAGGAGAACCAGAGGGGGCAATGTGCCGACTCCGCCGAGGCGAAGAGGTCCACTTCCGCCCTGCCAAAAAGACCCCATATCATCTCCACCACCTGCGGGTGGAGCTGCCACTCCCCCGGTGGGAGCTTTTGTCGTGACAGAAAATCTGCGACCTGGTTCTGTTCCCCCGGAATGAAGACTGCTCGCAAACTGGCCAGGCGGGGATATGCCCAAGTCAACAGGCTCCGAGATAGCCGGAGTAGTTGTGCAGACCGGGTGCCCCCCTGGTGGTTGATCTGGGCAACTGTGGACCTGTTGTCCGATCGAACAAGCACATGTTTGCCTTCCAGTTGAGGCAGAAAGTGAACGAGTGCCAGTTGCACAGCTTGGAGCTCCAGTGTATTGATGTGCATGTGGTGCTGGGCCGGCCACCGACCCTGGACAGTCCTGCCCTGCCACACCGCGCCCCACCCCGAGAGGCAGGCGTCGGTTGTGACCACCTCCCGGCGGGATGGAATAGTTCCCATCGGTACGCCCATAGACAGAAACTCCCTCTGTCCCCATGGGGACAGAGAGAGGAGGCACCGCCGAGACACCCTGACCTTCCGGTAACCGTGCCACTTGGGGTCCAAGTGGAGGTTGTTCAGCCACATTTGAAGAGGGCGCAGAGACAGCAAGCCCAAGGGAACGACAGACGAAGCAGCGGTCAGCTTTCCCAAGAGCCGGAGGAACTGAATAAACGGCACCATCCTGCCAACCCTGAAGAGGGGGAGGCGGAGGAGGATATCGTCCACACGCCGAGGTGCCAGAGAGGCCATCATGGCTACCGAGTCCAGAACCATCCCCAAGTATATGACCCGTTGGGATGGGTCCAGGCTGCTTTTTTGAAAATTCACGTTCAGGCCCAGCCGGCCCACGTGCATAATTAGCCGGGCTGTATCCTGAGCCACCTGGGGTCGGGACGGTGCGCATACCAGCCAGTCGTCCAAATACGGCAGGACCTTCATGCCCTGCTTCTGCAGGGGTGCCAGAGCTGCTGCTACAACCCTGGTGAAAACTCTCGGGGAAAGGGAGAGACCAAAGGGAAGTACCCTGAACTGAAAATGCTGTCCGCGGAAGGCAAACCTGAGGAAGTGCCGGTGGTGCAATGCAATTGGGACATGGAAGTATGCGTCCCTCAGGTCGACAGTGGTGAACCACTCTCCCCTGGCAACCACACGAAGCGTGTCTGACACAGTCAGCATATGAAAAGGCAGAACCTTCAGGAACCTGTTGAGTCCCCTCAGGTCGAGAATGGGACGGAATCCGCCATCTTTCTTCGCCACAAGAAAGTACCTTGAGTAGAGCCCCCCGGGACGTAGCAGAGGGTCCACTGGTTCGATTGCGCCCTTGGCCAGGAGGGCAGACAACTCCTGACTTAGAGCTAAGGCCTTCGCCGGGTCGCTGACAACAGTCATATTGACCCGGCCGAAGGCTAGGGGCCGGCGTCGGAACTGCAATTCGTACCCCCGGGTCAAGGTGGAAACCACCCACGGGTCTGAAGTACAGGCAGCCCAGTAACTGAGCTGCTGATGGGAAAAACATCCGACGGCCGGCCCCGCACCCCTAGCGCCTGCCCCCCCGGCCTCCGGAGGCTCTGGGGGGACGGCGGATAGGCTGCGGCGCACGAGGCTGCCAAGACGGCAGGCGCTCAGGGGCCCGAAACCCGTCAGCAGGTTGCTGAGCAGGCCGCTGAGCAGGCCGCTGAGACCTCCGTAGGCCACCAGCAGGTGGCTGAGAGTGCTGCCGGGGAACAGCAGCGGGACCCTAGACCTGCTAGGAGTGGAGACTCTTCTGCGAAGGCCAGAAAGCCGCTGCCTGGTCTGCGTGGCCTGGGCCGCCCTCTCCAGTGCTTCCAAGGCAGCTGGGCCAAAAAGATCCCCTGGTTCCACTGGCACAGCACGAAGAACCTTCCTACATGATTCAGACAGGGGCGACTGAGCAAGCCAAACCTGGCGGCGAGTCTGGACAAGAGTGGACATTGTCCGTCCTAACTCTCTCGACATGAAAGCGAATGCCTGTAAAGAGGCATCGCTTAGACTCTGCAGTGAAGGATCCACTTGAGCCTGTTGCAGAGAGGTTGACAGGCTCAGCAGTAGATGGGAGAGGGAGTTCCCAATACGACCCATACGTGCTGCCGCATCATAGGCCTTCGAAAGAAGGTCGTCTGTGACCCTGCACTGTGGTCGGGGACATCTGGCATCCGGCCTCAAGGCCTCATCAGGAGCCAAAATGAGGGAGGCAATGGCTGGCTCAACGGACGGCATACGCCCCAGCCCAACCTGTGCTGCATCCTGCATGGCGGCTAAGGTTCGGCCATCTGAGGTTAAATGAGAAAGTGCCCTCGTGTCCCTCCAACAGGCATGAAGCTCCTTCAGGTATTCCCCTGAAGAAGGAACAGTGAAAGTGGTCGGGGCAGGGTTGCGCCTGAAGAAGGCGCTAGCCTGCGCCGAGTCAGTCTGCGGAACGTCAAGCTGTAGGCGAGCAAGAGCCATACGCATGATGGCCCCCATGGAAGTGTCTGCTGTCCCCTGCAGAGAGCTCTGAACAGAAGAGCAAGAGGCCTCCCCCAATGTGCGGGAGGCATCGTCCTCTGTAACAGCCTCATGGAAGAGACCGGATGAAGCGGCCAGTGATAAGGCATCATCAATCATAGGCGCATTCTCCGAGGGAGGGCCAGGCTGTAGCCCAGCCAGCACCCCAGTAGTCCCAGGCTGAAGGGCCAGGAGGAGCGACTTCATCTGCTCCATGTCAGCCGCCAAACCGTCCACCTTGGAGGACAGCCCGCCCCTCCCCTTTTTCTTGGGGGGGGCACCTACCACCGCAGCTCCCTCACGCCGACGCCGAGAACGGTCGGGTTGATGTGGGGGGAGACCGGTTAAGGTGGAAGGGTCGTCAGTCATCGCCCGCTCCATCTCCGCCACCCTAGCCACCTTTAGCCCCCAGGGCAGGAGGCCACAGTTCATGCAGGCGCTTTCAGTGAGGCCCTCCCTCAAATGCTCGAGACCGAGGCAAGGAGGGCAGTGGTCGTGACCGTCCTCGGGAACAAGAGGAGCCGCACAGGCGACACAAGGATGGGCCATCAAGAAGGCAGCCGAAGCAGCGTTGCTGGGAATGGGAGCGAACACACTGCCTACACGCAAACGCTGTCGCCAACAGAATATAACCAGGTTATAGCGTTACCGGGAGCGGGAACGAAAACACTACCGTCACCGGTATGGTCAAATAAATAAATAACGCGGTAGCCTAGCACCGCTAACGCAAATCAATATCTGCAACGAGTACTGGGAGCGGGAGCGAACACACTGCCTTCACCAGCAATCGGAGGTGACAAGTACAGTAAACAGGCGGAGCGCACACGCTGCCGCAAACAGAAATGACAGATTATAGCGTTACCGGGAGCGGGAGCGAAAACACTACTATCACCGGTAAGGTACAGACAAATAAATAATCAAAGCGGTAGTCTTAAACCGCTAATCTTCTGCAAAATCAATAACGCTACAAGCGCTGGGAGCGGGAGCGAACACACTGCCCTCACCAGCAATCGGAGGTGACAAAGTATAGAAACAGGCGGAGCGCAAACGCTGCCGCCAGCAGAAATAACAAATTATAGCGTTACCGGGAGCGGGAGCGAAAACACTACTATCACCGGTAAGGTAAAGACCAATTAAATAATTGAAGCGGTAGTATTAAACCGCTAACGCAAAATCAAAATGCTATGAGCGCTGGGAGCGGGCGAGCGAATACACCGCCGTCACCAATAACTACGGCGATAAAGCATTTCAATCAGGCCGAGCGTGAGCGCTGCTGCCAATAGAAACAATAAATGATAGCGTTACTGGAGGCGGGAGCGAGAACACTACCGTCCCAGTAAGATACACAGAGCGGTGTTTTAGAACCGAGCAAGCTAACGGCTAACACACCAACTCGATAACCCAAACATTGAGAGCAATGAGGACAGCGAACGCTGGGAGAGGGCGCGAACACGCTGCCTTCGCCAACAAACACCGACACAGACCTGCTACTCTCTTCTGTCGTCAGGTTTCAGATGATCAGCTGGCCACAGCCTCTGGAGGACGGGTTCCCCGCGGCTCCGACTGTCGTCGCGAAGCTGCACGCGGCCAGCTGTAAACGAAGTTTTTCCTTTTTTTTTTCTCAGCACAAAGTGCAAGACGGTACATGCGCAGCGAGAAGATTAAAGGAACTGAGCCTCCGATGACACCGGAAGTTATAGCCTTCCCGGTGTCACGGGGAGGGTCACAAGTGACTATGTTGATATTAGGTACTCGAAATGCGCATGCGCGAGGTGGAGATATCCAGTGCTTTAAGCACCGCCTCTGGCGGTCAGTAAGGATGAAATAGAACCATTGGTTTTGAATGTAACAGACACTCACGTGAAATCAGTTCACAGCAGTTCAAGAAGGAAACAAGCAAGAGTCATAACACACAGCATCAGATCACGCAGGATTGGTACACGCCACTATATTTTGGGGTTCTGTCACCACGTGTTCTAGTCATGTGGTGTTTAATCTTAAAGAAGTCATGAGTGAGAGTCCCGTGGTTTTCGTCAGAAAGATGACGACATCTCACCCCTTACAAGTTACTGATATCAGCACTTTTCCCTCTTGGCACGAATGTGGAATGAGTTTGCCGGTTATGCAATTACTGACACATATGTACACACACACATATATATTTATATACACATCTACCAGCATCTATTTCTCTGTTAATAACCACAGTAATGGAAAACCATACTAAACTGTGTAGAGTAGTGCCGTGCTGTAACTTTATAGTGGAAAAGCCCCATAAGTGACCAACAACCTTGAAACTCCATTAGTGTAGTTTGAGTTGAAACCATGGGGAAAACATTCAGCAAGTTGTATCTGGAGGAGTGGAGACTCTCAAGGTCTATCTCAAAATAAAAGTGGGGATGTAAAACGTACACGTAAAAAAAAAAAACATTCTTAATCTAGAGCATTACAAAACCTTACTATGCCTCAGACTCCTGACACACATAAACAAATGTAAATGAAGTCAGAAACTGTTTTTTAAGGCAAATGCATAGATAAAAAAAATAATAATTCATGTTGGCAGGACAGGTGGAAAACTGAATTCTAAAATCATCAACAGACAAAACAGATATTGTGCTTATGGCAATATTCAATAAATGGCCACTTTATTAGGTATGCAGGTCACATAAAATGGCAGGAGAGGTTGCTGCTGTAGCAATTCTGCCTCAAGGTTTGACAACAAGTATGTCACTTTCCATCCTCCTCATTCTGATGCTCAGTTTGACCTTCAGCAGGTCATGTTGAGCTGCATTGTGCTGCTGTCATGTGACTGGCTGATTAGACAGCTGCTTGATGAGATGATGAGTTCCAGTGTTGATGGGAGTGTGCTGAGATGTGTGAATGGGCAGTGATTAACAGAAACCAAGGGGGTTAAACCATGGTTAGCATGGTTTCACGTCTTTGATGACTCCCCAGGTAAACTGGTCCAGAGAACCAGTTTATACAAAACTCTCACCAATTTTTTTTTTCCTAGGAGTCACCTGACCTATGGGGGAGTCGTGCACACCAGCATTCACATCTGGAATGTGTTTTAAGGCTTAACCAGAGTCTGACATTGGGACACTTGTTCTTCTTCATCATCATTCAGCTTCTCCCTTTAGGGGTCGCCACAGCGAACGATCTGCCTCCATCTTGTCCTCTCCCTCGCGTCGTCTTCTGTCACGCCAATGTGTCCTCGTGTCCTCCTTACCAAGATATCAGAAACTTCTCTGATGGTCTTTGTCTCCTGCCTGACAGCTCCACTTTCATAAAGGGTTTAGTTTCATAACACTCAGAGAAGAGGAGTTTCCTCTAAGAGACAGAGAGAACTTTGAGAGAGGGAGGGACCTGGAAGGAAGAGGAGGGAAAAGAGCTGATGTGTATAAAGGGGGATATGAGCAAAAGCAACCTGGTGTGATTTGTTGGAGCACATTTTCTCTTTTGGATTTGTTTCCAGAATACAGGGTGGTAAGTTATAAGGTGGGTATTTGAATAATGTTTGTTTTTTCTCCTTCTTCTTTTTCAGCTTTAAATGTCTCCTTAAAATGCATATATTTTATGGCTTTTCCCGTGTCTCTCCTAATAACTCTGGTTTCCGTGTAGATTAGTCTGTGCAGTTCATCATATTCGTTGTCCAGATGTTTAAGACATCTGCTGCTCTCTTGCTTGTGGAGCAAGACTTTTTGCATTAAAGATGCAGAAGTAGCTGGAGTCAAAACTACATGTTTTTTTCAATGTGACAGCATCAGACAAACAAATGACATTCCTCATGTTTTGGCAGGTGCAGAGGCAGAGTCTAAATATAGATATTCTATATTGTCTACCTGCATTTGTGGATCTGTGAGTGTGCTGGACCATGGCCGGGTGTGGGAAAGGCTTGGCGGTGAGGCGCTACCTCACCTTTTTCTCGGGTCTTTTTGAATGCCTGTGTTTCGCCGGTGTTTTGTACGGATGGGCTTCGCTTGTGTTTGTGCTGAAGAACGACGACTACTTTGTCTCTCTGTGCGTCAACGCCACAGGAGTCAATGGAACACAGGAGCTGGGTCAGTTTGATGCTCTCTCACCTCCACAGCTCTCTCTTCTGAATGTGTAGGAATATGAATCTTAGACAGTAAAAGGATTAATAATTGAAGCCCAACTTGCCCTTGTTTCACATACTGCTTAAAATATTTTAAAGAAATACTTTTACTAATCATAGTCTATTTCACCTCAATGTTTCATTTATTTATGTGTGTGTGTGTGTGTGTGTGTGTGTGTGTGTGTGTTTGCAGACTGCAGTGGACAGGATGAAAAGTTCTCCCTCGTCTTCACCATCGCTTCATTCATGAACAATTTCATGACGTTGCCCAATGGTTTCCTCTTTGACTATTTTGGCACCACAGTGGCCCGGATCTATGGAATGTGAGTGAATGGCTTTGTGGAGTTGAAAAGAGTTCTGATTGTAATTGAGTGTCTAATTCCAGATTCCATAGATTATGTCAGCTGAAAACAGTTGGTTTGTAGGTAGAATATCAGTGTCATTATCATTATTGATTACTGTGAAGAGGCGTGATGCTACAGTTACACGTCCCAGTGCTGTTGTATTGTTTTTTGGTCCTCACTCTTGTGAGCTGCAGCTGCATTTTTGTTATGAATAATGAAACCTCTACATGTGTTTCTGGTCAAGCGTTGAAGTTATAAAACACATACTCTAAAGGAAGAAAAAGAAGCGAAAAATAGAAAGCACGGAATTCTAATATAAATTGAATCTTTTCTTTTTTGCTTTGTGCAAACACACAAACACACTGTTGTGATTTCACTCTGGTATTTGGCCCAGAGAGATTCCCAAAGCTCTCGATATAGGAACTGATACAGAGCATATGTACTTATCTCTGCCTGGCACACTACAGTAAGCAAGACAAATCAATAAGATAAAGTGAAATACCAAAAGCTTGACAAACGAAACATTGGGATGAATAATCATTTAAAGGTGGAGGAGCATGATAAAAGAAAGTTTTAGGTGCAGATGTTCAGACCGTGGGACTAAAACTCCCTTCCACTTCCTCAGAATAGCACCTCACATGCAAACATGTCTGATCAGGTTATTGCACAAATACATGTTATACTACAAAAACTGCCTGGAGCTAAGGACAACCATATGTTTCAACTTAAAAGGGGAGGATGAAAAGTAAATTCCTAGGAATGCAAATATTAGTCGGAGGGATGAAGGTGGATTTTGGATTAGCAGCGTCCAAGGGAAGGAAATTTAGTTTTTCCAAATGTTTATTTTAATTTTATTTCTGTTTGTTTTTAACGATCTCAATTAAATAGCCACAACCGCCTCCATCGTCACTCTATGTCTTTTTTTCTTTCCACCCTCACCAGATCCGTTTACACTATGGGATCCTTGATGATGGCCTTTTCTTCAAGTGAGACTTTAAAAAAAAAATATATATATATATATATGTATATTATTTGCTTGTTCTGTACTCACAGGCTTTTGTTGTCACAGCTAAAGTGGATCTTCATTTCTGTTCGTCTGTCTTTTTCCCATCAGGTGTGCAGGACCTGCTCTTCCCCGGTCTCTCTTTCCTGGCAACTGGAGGAATCATGATTCTGGTCACCAACATGCAGGTAATTCAGTTAGAATTAGCATTTATTTTCCACAATAAGTTCATATGTTTTTGATAATTCATTAATTAATTGTGCAAGGTTGTGTATTTCTGCCACTTCCTGGTGCCTCCATTTGTGCTCTCTGTCACATACTTGTCCCATCCCGTTTTTTTTTTATAAGATAAGGTAGCTTTATTTATCCCACAGTGGGGAGAGAACAGGGTTTCAGCAGCTCCATATACAGATAAACAATTACGCTGCAACAAGGACTTGCAGAGCCAGGAATTGAACCCACAACCTTCCAGTTGAAACAGCTTGCCCTACCACTGAGCTACCATGGCTTAAAATTACATTTGATACTTAAGTACAGTAAATGTCATACTTACTTACTTTTAATATTATAAAAGGTGACATCAACTTCTAGCAAAGTCATTTTCTGGTAAGATACTTTTACTCAAGTATCCCTTTTAAATACTTCATACAAGACGAATTCTCAGTGGATTTGTTAGAGTGCATGTTTTTTTTTTTAGGCTTTCAAACAACACGTCTTCATGAGTCTTCATTGATTTTAATTTCTCTCCTAAAAGGTGGCAAACTTGTTCGGCGTACATCGCTCCACCATCATCACTCTTTATAACGGCGCCTTTGACTCATCCTCCGCTGTCTTTTTTTTCATCAAGGTGAGAACTAAATGATAAAATCCACCACACTGATTTATTTATCCATTGTGCTTCCAGTACTAATGGTGACCTTCACCCTGTGTTGCAGATGATACATGAGATTGGTATCTCTGTGCGGACCTCCTTCCTCTTTCTGTCTGCCTGCAGCATCATACACTTGGTCAGGACTTTCTTTTTGCTGCCCAGGAAATTAATTCCCTACCCACTGCCGGATAATTACACATACGGGTATAAACCTCCAACACACCACGAACATCACCCCCTCAAATATGTCTGTAATGCGTCATGTGTCATGTGTAAAAGGCCATGTTATGTATTTATTCAAACTAAAATGCATCTATATAACTATATTTGCATGAACATGAGTTTTTGTCAAATGAGTTAAATCAGTCCCAAGACTGTGTTTCTCAGTAGAGATATGAACTGTAGCTTAGATTAATAGTAGAATATTTACTCAAAGATTTCTCTGTGACCTCTGTCAGGATAACCTGCAGCAAACCAAGTACTCAGAACTCCAAGGTTTCGTTGAAAGATGGCAAACCAGCGTTGATCGAGGAAATCCCTGTGAAACAAGTCCCGACTGTGGAAACACCAGGTTTGTGTGTGTAATACCAAGACACTGATCAATGCTGTACGGGAAAATATTGTCATCATGAGTTTCTCCACTACAACCTCTCTCTCTGTTTCCTCCTCTCTAGCAGAGAAGACTTTCCGCCAATGCATTCTGTCCTGGTTCTTTTTGTGGCACCTGGTCTGGTTGTCTGTGATGCAGTTCAGACATATCATGTTCATCGGCACCCTCAACCCCATGCTGAACAGGCTGACAGAAGGAGAACCGTCGCTGGGTAAACACACAAACACATTCACTGCAAACATCTCCTTCTGGTTAGCCTCTGCCGTTAGCCACACATGACCACAACAGTTCTGAGAAAGCAGAGAGAAACTTCAAGGAAGTCTGCATTATTACCTCTTGTGTTCTGGTTATGCTGTGTCTTCCATCTGATAACAGGCTCTGTCATGCAAAACTATCAGACGTGATTGAGGGAGCATTTATTCTTACTAATGACATTGTTACTAACCAACTTACCAAATTTAGACAAATAAAAATGGCCTCTAGAAAGTGACACCAGTCATCATGTCACCCATAACAATGTGAACTCTAGTTTTGAAGCGTTAGCTGGCTGGTTCCAATGTTTTGCGACTCTGCCTTGTGTATTTTTATTAAAGATTAGCAGACGAGACCACTTCCTCTTTTGTGCTGCTAGTTATTATCTTGACTCTAAGACTGTAGTCTGTCCACTTTTTATACATGGTTTACAGTACGGGCACAAAATAAACGATTTCCTGTTCACTTACTGGGAAACACAGTGTCTTGAGGAGCTGATTGGCTAGTTTTTAATAATTAAAAGTTCATCACTAAAGTTTAAAAACACTTTTGTTAGTTGGTCGTCCATGGTGGTTGATGTATTTATTGTATTGTTATCTTTTCAGTTTCAAACTTGTCACACTTCTATTGAGTCCTTTTTGTCTCACCACCTCACCTCTGACTTTTCCTGCAGTGAGCACCTACCTCAACGCCTTTGCCATCACGCAGCTCTGCGGGGTGCTGTGCGCCCCCTGGAATGGCCTCATCATTGACCGACTCAAGCGCAGATACCTGAATAGAGGTAAAGAGGAAAAGGAAGATACTAATGGATTGCAGGTTGGAATCCTAACAGATCAGGGGATTGGGTACCTTGCTCAGAGCTGCCCAAGCCCCTGATCTGTTAGGATTCCATCCCATTGACTGGGTTAATAGGACACTCTAAATGAAGGAGAATTGTGTCAGGAGGGGCATCCAGTGTCAGAAAACCCCATATTGCATGTTTTTGGAGATGCAAAAATCATAATAATAATAATATATAAACAAATAGTGGGTCAAATGTGATGGACATTAAAAGTGATATTTGAAAAGTATCTTATGTTCAAAAGCAACCTTTTATATAACTTTGTATGAAGAGATAACCTGTCATGTTGTCATGACACATTATTTCCCACATTTAATGAGCTGTTATTATCATTTTTACAGCAGAAACTAACTCTGTGTGTTTGTGTTTGTAGGACTGAGTGATCAGGAGGCAGACCTGAACGCCACGGTGCTTTCCCTCTTCATCACAGTGCTGCAGTGCATCCTGTTCTCAATTTGTGCCACCATCCCTTTTCTGCCACTTCAGTACTTCACCTTCGTCCTGCAGGTGCTCAACCGCTCCTTCCTTTATGGCGGCAACGCAGCTTTCATCAGTGTGGCGTGAGTATCTGTAAACACAGTGATTCAAAAAGATGTGTGTTTAGGATGCACATAAATACAAGAGTGTGACTCACAGTGGCTGGTCAGGAGGAGAGCAGAGAAGTGGGTTTCCAGGCTGAGAGGCAGGTAGACACAACCGGGCAAAGCATGGGCCACCAAAGTAGAACAAAGACCTGGACCAAAATGGTATGAACTGTAGATGATACAAAAAAACAACACTAAATTCTGGACTAACTAGAGATAAACTAGACGTATACCACATTGGATCGCTGAAAGATCTGGTGCAGAGAGCCAGGTGCTTGATCAGAGCAGGACTGGAGTCTCTTGATGGGTTGATGAACTGCAGGTGAGGTGATAAGGAGGGTCTTCAGGATCCAGTTCAGACACACCCACACACCGAGCAGACACACAAGCCAAACAATCTAATCATGACACAAAAACAATCTATATACATATATATTTATTTATTTAAACAAATAATACATGGCAATACAATTATGCAGCAACTTAAGATTGCACCAACAGAAGCACACAAAGTGGATTTGCCTCATCCTCTGTATGTGTTTTGTGTCTTTTTGACGCTCATTTGTCTCTCTTTCTTTGCTCTTTTGTTTAGTTTCCCATCACAACACTTTGGGAAGCTGTTTGGTGTAGTCATGGCTCTGTCTGCCGTGGTTTTGGCGCTGCAGTATCCCTGCTTTTCTCTGGTGAGGGACGTTCTGGATGGAGACCCTTTATATGTGAGTACATGATACAGAACAAACGCAACTGACGATCTAATCCCTCAGCGTCCTCTAAAAACATCCTTGTGTGTCTACAGTTGAACATCGGTCTGGCGCTGATCTGCCTGCTTGCCTTCATCCACCCTGCCTTTGTGTTCCGTCACTGTCGAAGAACTGCAGCCGAAGCTGCCGCGCTCTCCTCTCAAAATATGGCCATTCATGGTTAAATGGATTTGCAGTAAGCGTAAATTTGGGTCAACAGCCATGTTGACCATCCAACTTAAGAGCTCCTGGGTCACTGTGCGCTCTGACTGACCCTCTGTGTAACCTATAGCTCTTGTGAGATTTCAGTTTGCCCTTGTGTGATCAAACCAACATCATCTTTACAGAGGGTTTATTGTAGCTCGTCCCCAATATATGGCCATACTTAGTTTGTTAAACATATGACAATACAAAACATAATACATAAACTGGGGCTGATAAATATGGGTAAATTCCAATTGTGAGTTTTCTGACACATCTTTTCTTTTTTAGTCAAGCTCCTGTTAAAGTAGTATTGCTAGAGTTTTTTTGAAAGAAAAATGGGGGAAAAACAAATCAGTCAAATAATTTAAGATATGTGAGTGGCAGATATGATATTTTATAATTATAAGCTGATATCATTGAGTTGAATATGACTTTATGACTTTTGCAACATATAATTTCTCAGGAGTTGGATGTCTGTGTCGCTCAGTGGCAGAAATTGTGACGTCAGCTTCTCCTGCACACTGACATGGGAAGAGATGATGAGTTCATGTTTTAGATCTTTCATTGTCCCACCCTCAAGGGACACGTGGTGCTCAATGGGGCTAGAAATTAGGTCAGTGCATTTTAGCTGAGCAGAAGAAAAGAACACAGAAGTGAATGTTTTTCACTGTGAAACAAATATATATATATATATTAAAAAGTTTAATTTACAACGGAGTCTGAGTGTTTCTGTTTTCATTCACTGTCTCTGTTTTATTACACTATGCAACATCAGAATACTTAAAATATTACTGTAATAGTAATAGTACAATTTGTCGTACATATAAATTGCATTAAAATAAAAGTGTACTGAGACTTAAAAAACAAAAAAAATCATAGTGCAGTCAAGTATAATCACAAGATTTTCATCACTGAAACAAATGGTGAATTTAAGGTACAAGCCAAGAAATGTATCCATCAAGATCAGTTAAAGGTGCCATATGTAAGAATGTGGCCAAAAACAGTTACTACATTAAAATACTGAGGTCTTTTAGGTTTCGTTTTCTGACGTAACTGGCAACCCGTGGTTGCTCGCCAGCTGAGACTCTAATGACTGCAATGATTGGTAGACGGCGGTAGGTGGCGCCACATGCCAACACATGATTTCAAAACATAAACATGATTTGCAGTCTGTAAAATATTTTTTTTAATGCAAATATTTTGTCTGTACTGTTGTTGTTGGTGAGTTCAGTTTGTTATATGAACATTATTCCTGAGTCTCTGTGACATATTAGGAGGATTTTATGGCCAGTTGATTTAGATTTATGACATAATGCACCTTTAAAGTGTTATTGGTTTAAAAAAATAATAATAATGATAAAAAAAAAAATAGTATATCTGCTGTGAAAAAGCTCTTTTAACACCAGGGAAAAATAAATGATAAGAAGCTGCTTCCCGCCATGTGGGAAGAAGCTGTCATGTTGGTGCTGATAGTGGTGGAGAACTTTCACAGAGGGCAGACTTCTCTGGCAGAGTTTAACCCTGAAATAACGGTCACTCCTCCACAACAGCCTTCAACTCCACAGTATCTGTCTATGTCCAGTGTGCATGTGTGTGTATTTATTACCTCTTCAGGACACTCCTCCACAACAGTCTAGCTCTGACTTTCACCTGCTGTGCCACAAAACCAAGAGCCAGGAAAAAGCTGTCTATGTCCAGTGTGTTCAGATATGTGTCCACAGCCATTAGAAAACCAGAAACAATCCAGTAAACTAAACTAACTAAATAAAAATCTTCGCACACACACACCGTCCTCTTCACTCTCGCATTCATCAAGTTTATCACGACCACCTGTTGAGACAAGAAGAGTCAGAGTCACAGAAGTGAGCGACTCTAATAATCGATTGAGTAATTGTTTCAGCTCTAAAAACAAATAAACTAAAGTATTTGGATGCCTGACAATTGCACCAATGACCAGTTTTTCAGAGTTTAAGGAAACTGACCTTAGAGTCTGAAAGTGGCTCAAGATTCAGAAGCAACTTTTAAGTTTTCTAACCAAACAATACAAGACAATTTAAAAACAATTCAAGAAGATTTGGCTTATTTGCAGTGGTGTTGTTTTTTTACAGTGTAGGATAGAGTGGATCTAGCTTGTCACGATTCTGCTATTCTGATCTTTGACACTGTGGTTAGTACAACACTGACTCCAACACTCTACTGACCTCAGAGCGTCCAGACTGTAGTCTGGACTCTTCTCAAGATCACACAGAGGCTTCACTCCTGAATCCTCCAGCTCGTTCCCATCCAGGTCCAGTTTTCTCAGGTGGGAGGGGTTGGACTTCAGAGCTGAGGCCAGAGAAGAACAGCCGATCTCTGACAAACTGCAGCCCCTCAACCTGAATAAAGAATAGAACATGAGACTTTATAGTGTGTGCGCGCGTGTGTGTACGTAAGTAACTCACTCCAGATTCTCCAGTCTACAGTGTGGACTCTCCAGTGCAGAACACAGCAGCTTCACTCCCGAATCCTGCAGCTTGTTGTAGTTCAGGTCCAGTTCTCTCAGGTGGGAGGGGTTGGACTTCAGCACTGAGGCCAGAGAAGAACAGCTGATCTCTGACAAACTGCAGTCACTCAACCTGAAATAAGAATAAAACACAAAGGTAATGATGACGATGAATCCACACTCGGAGGATCCAGCCTTCTGAATTGAGACACAGCAGATTTGAAGATCAGAGGAAGCTTCTGTTTTTCTTTTTTTGTTTGCTTGTATTTTATTGAATTAATCCTTTTTTCTTTTTTTTTAACAAACTTTATTTGAAATTAGAAACATACAGCCAAAATACATATAAAACAATGTGCATATCAGATATATATGACAGAAAAACAGATCACATATATGCTGCATAATATATATGAAAATAAATAATGTAATTTAAACAAACAAACTAACAAAAAAAAATACATAAAAAAAAAATAGGCATAAAGTCTTAACTAGGGGCTACGGAAAATAGTTCATCAATTAAAAAACTGTTAATGTTAGGGAAGGATTTAGATAATCATGCTTAATGAATGTTAAATTTACCAAATGCAAGAATCAGATTTGTCATGTGACTTAAAGATTTGCTGTTACATTTAAATTCAGTGACAACATCTTTGGGGGTAATTGCTATAATATGACTAGTCCTGTTCTGAATAAACTTCTCTATGTCTCTCCAAAACACAAAAGAAAAAGGGCAGTGATAGAACAAATGTGAAGCTGTCTCTAGTTCAGTTTCACAAAAACTGCATTTCGCATCAATGTCAACAAATTTGGAAATGATTGTGTTACATGGGTCAGAGGAAGCTCCTGTTTGTTTGTGAACAGTCACAGCTGTGACATCATCAACAACACTCATTCTGATTGGTTACATGTGAACGTGTCACAGAGGAACTTCAGTCATAAAAAGTCAAAGCTGCTCAGCGAAATTCAGTGACTGATGTGAAAACTACAGCGACTGATACAGATTTGAAAAAAATATGATTAATGTAAAAATAAATGTGGTGAAAAAACACATCAGGTGTGAAAAGATCGCAATTCTGCATCTTAGAGAAGAAAAAGTGGAAACTTGTAACAACCACAGTTTCAAGTGGAATTCATTCATTCATTCACAATCACTGGTTCAACTGTTGTGTGAAAATGAATGAGGTTCAGTTGTGGATTAAACATCTGAGACTTACAACAGTGACAGAGAGTCAGTGAACTCACCCAAGAGACTCCAGTCTACAGTGTGGACTCTCCAGTCCAGGACACAGCAGCTTCACTCCTGAATCCTGCAGCGTGTTGTATTTCAGGTTCAGTTTTCTCAGGTGGGAGGGGTTGGACTTCAGAGCTGAGGCCAGAGAAGAACAGCTGATCTCTGACAAACTGCAGCTCATCAACCTGAATAAAGAATAGATCATGAGACAAAAAAAAATCAGACATTTATAAAACCGTGCATATACTGAGTCCTGCACACCTTTTCTTTATACATCCAATCAAACGTGAAACTGAGCAAAGGCTAATGAGAAACAAACCCCGCCCCTATTCCACCCACAAACTGATATAAAAGTAATTTTTGTAATTTGTTATAATCATAAACAAAGAAAAACTCACCACAGAGTATCCAGTCTGCAGTGTGGACTCTCCAGTCCAGAACACAGCAGCTTCACTCCTGAGTCCTGCAGCTTGTTGAAGTTCAGGTCCAGTTCTCTCAGGTGGGAGGACTTCAGTGCTGAGGCCAGAGAAGAACAGCCGATCTCTGACAAACCGCAGCTCAGCAAACTGAATAAAGAATAAAACACAAAGGTTTTTGTTCAGCAGGTGAATTGAGTAAAATAAATCAGCTGTGAGCTTTTGTGTATTTTAACATCTAAACACTGAACGTTTTTTACAGTGTATTTAGAAAGCATTATTCATGTGACTGTGTGGAACACGAGCGTGTGAAGGTTCAGTTCAAGTGAAAGTCAAGAATAAAGACGTTAACAGAGTCGCACGGAAACAGCGGAAAAATGACAAATAACTCACAGGTGAATTTCAACAAAGCCTCACTTTTCACATCAAGTTCAACACAATGACATGAATAAATGACAAGAACCAGAAAAATAATCACATCACATGAAGAAAGAGGTGGAGTCAGTGTTTAGCGTTCATTCTAGGAGGCTGTACATTGAGAGGTTAAATACTGCCCTCTACAGTTCAAAGTCCTGAATCACAGTTCTTCTGACCCTCATCCTAGTCCCAAAAAGATCGTAATTCTGCATCTTAGAGAAGAAAAAGTGGAAACGTGGAACACCCACAGCTTCAAGTGGAATTCATTCTTTCACAATCACTGATTCAACTGATGTGTGCAACATTAATGAGGTCGAGTTGTGGATTACAACAGTGACAGAGAGTCAGTGAACTCACCACAGATTCTCCAGTCTACAGTGTGGACTCTCCAGTCCAGAACACAGCAGCTTTACTCCTGCATCCTGCAGCTTGTTGTTGCTCAGGTCCAGTTCTCTGAGGTGGGAGGGGTTGGACTTCAGAGCTGAGGCCAGAGAAGAACAGCTGATCTCTGACAAACCGCAGTCACTCAACCTGAATATAGAATAAAACATTAAGCTAAAAACTCTTCATTTGGGAATACATAGAAATGAAAAGTGTTCTTTGCAGGATCACATGATCATAATGTGAATGACTTGGACTTCCTTATGTGTTTTGAAATGCATCAGTCATGAATAAAGTGAGAGTAATACAGAGCAACACAGATGTTAAGGACTGACATGAATGTGTTTGTTGCCGTTTCTACAGGAGTAAAATTTAATGTTTGTCCTTTTCCTCCACAAAAACTCAAAAATAAAGCACTATGGTTAGATTAAAGGTAAGTGTAAGGAGCTAGGTCATAAACAAGTGTGTGTATATGTGTGTGTGTTTTTATGGAGATTATTTTATTCATCAGAACATTAATGAGGTTCAGATTAGATCTCAGATTAAACATCTGAGATTTACAATAGTAATAGTCAGTGAACTCACTCCAGAGTCTCCAGTCTACAGTGTGGACTCTCCAGTCCAGACCACAGCTGCTTCAGTCCTGAATCCTGAAGCTTGTTGCCACTCAGGATCAGTTTTCTCAGGTGGGAGGGGTTGGACTTCAGAGCTGAGGCCAGAGAAGAACAGCTGATCCCTGACAAATTGCAGCTCCACAACCTGAATAAATAAAACATTAAGCTAAAAACTGTTCATTTGGGAATACATAGAAATGAAAAGTGTTCTTTGAGGATCACATGATCATAATGTGAATGTCTTGGACTTCCTTATGTGTTTTGAAATGCATCAGTCATGAATAAAGTGAGAGTAATACAGAGCAACACAGATGTTAAGGATTGACATGAATGTGTTCGTTGCCGTTTCTGCAGGAGTAAAATTTAATGTTTATCCTTTTCCTCCACAACTCAAAAATAAAGCACTATGGTTGGATTATGTCAATAGTTATTAGTGGTTACTGTTCAACAAGAGTTAATCCAGAACAACTGATGGGCGTTAATATGAGTCTGACATTTGATTATATTCATAAGGTGTGTGTATCCTTGTGAGGCCAAAAAACATACAAACCTGTCTTTGTGGGGACATTTTTCAGGGTCAAGACCTGGTTTTAAAATTATATAAAGGTAAGTGTAAGGAGCTAGGTCATAAACAAGTGTGTGTATATGTGTGTGTTTTTAAGGAGATTATTTTACTCATCAGTGATGTCAGTGAACATTAAGGAGGTTTAGTTGGTTCATAAATGTCTGATTTTTTGGGCATACATACTTTTTTTTGTCTCATGGTCTATTCTTTATTCAGGTTAATGAGCTGCAGTTTGTGAGAGATCAGCTGTTCTTCTCTGGCCTCAGCTCTGAAGTCCAACCCCTCCCACCTGGGGATTAAACATCTGAGATTTACAATAGTAATAGTCAGTGAACTCACTCAAGAGTCTCCAGTCTACAGTGTGGACTCTCCAGTCCAGAACACAGCCGCTTCACTCCTGAATCCTGCAGCTTGTTGCCATTCAGGTTCAGTTCTCTCAGGTGGGAGGGGTTGGACTTCAGAGCTGAGACCACAGGAGAACAGCTGATCTCTGACAAACTGCAGCTCCACAAGCTGAATAAAGAATAAAACATGAGACAGTCAGTGTTTCATCATGTGTTCAGAGCCGAGACTTAAAACCTTCCTTTTTGAAACAATAATCTAAATAAGAAGAATTGGCTTTGAATTGATAGATCATGTCTGAACTTACTCAGCCTTCCTGCAGTTCCTCACAGCTGGAATCAGCCTGTGTCTTCCCTGGGCTGATGTTCTGTACATGCTTGGGCAAAACTCTTCCAGAACCTCCTCAGACATCTGCAGCATGTAGGCCAGAGCTGAGCATTGGATCTCAGAGAGTTTCTGTTCTCTGTCCTCTGACTTCATGAACTCTTGGACCTCCTGATGCACTGATTGGTCGTTCATCTCTGTCAGACAGTGGAAGATGTTGATGCTTCTGTCAGGTGAGACGTTGTCTGTGTTCATCTTCTTTAGGTTCTTGATGACTCTCTGGATGATTTCTGGACTATTCTTAGTCTGACCCAGCAGACCCCCTAAGAGTCTCTGGTTGGACTCCAGACAGAGTCCATGGAGGAAGCGAACAAACAGGTCCAGGTGACCACTTTCACTTTGAAGGGATTTCTCCATTGCTCCTTTTAGGAACACATCCAGAGATAAGTGACTTTGGATCTGGGCAGAGTACTCTTCTCCCAGGAAGTTGTTCAGGACCGTTGTCTTCCTGTTGGTGAAACAGTGGAACATGTAGACTGCAGCCAGAAACTCCTGAACGCTCAGATGAACAAAGCAGTAGACTGATTTCTGGAAGATCACACTCTCTCTTCTGAAGATCTCTGTACAAACTCCTGAGTACGCCGAAGCCTCCATCACATCAAGACCACACTGCTCCAGGTCTTCTTGGTAGAACATGATGTATCCTTTCTGTAGATGTTCAAAGGCCAGCCTCCCAAGCTTCAGAAGAACGTCCCTGTCGGCCTCCGTCAGCTCCTGTGGACTTGTCTCACTTCCTTTATCATACTTGTCCTTCGTCGTCTTTGTCTGAACGAGCAGGAAGTGCGAGTACAGGTCTGTCAGGGTCTTGGGTAGCTCTCCTCTCTGCTCTGTGGTCAACATGTGCTCCAGGACTGTAGCACTGATTCTGCAGAAGACTGGGATTTGACACATGATGTGGAGGCTCCTGGAAGTCTTGATGTGTGAGATGATTCTGCTGGACAGATCTTCAGTTCTGAACCTCTTCCTGAAGTACTCGTCCTTCTGGGCGTCAGTGAAGCCTCGTACTTCGGTTTCCCTGTCAATACATATTGGAGGGATCTGATTGGCCGCTGCAGGTCGGGAAGTTATCCAGATGAGAGCTGAGGGAAGCAGATTCCCCTGGATGAGGTTGGTCAGCAGCACGTTGACTGATGACCTGTGTGTGACGTCAGAAACCAGCGTCCTGCTGTTGAAGTCTAGTGAGAGTCTGCTTTCATCCAGGCCGTCAAAGATGAACAAAAGTTTACAGACAGCAAGTTTCTCTGCTGTGACCTTCTGTAATGTTGGATAGAAAACATGGAGCAATGTGAGAAGACTGTGCTGCTGATCTCTGATCAGGTTCAGCTCTCTGAACGAGAGCAGAATCAGCAGATTCACATCCTGGTTTTCCAAACCATCGGCCCAGTCCAGAGTGAACTTCTGCACCGAGAAGTTTTTTCCAACACCAGCGACGCCGTTGGTCAGTACGACTCTGATACGCCCCTGCTGGCCAGGTAAGGCTTTAAAGATGTCGCAGCACTTGACGGGACTGTCCTGGACGATCTTCTTCTTGGAAGTTGTCTCCAGCTGCATCACCTCATGTTGAGTATTGACCTCTTCACTCTGTCCCTCTGTGATGTAGAGCTCAGTGAAGAGGAGGGTTCTACTTCCTGTTCCATCAGTTCCTTCAGACACATGTTCAAATCTCTTCCTCAGACTGATCTTATGTTCATCTAGAACCTCCCGTAGACCAACATCTGCTGGAAGACAAGAGACAAAGTCAGACTGAGGAAATAATCTGAGCAGCTGATGATTATTTTCATCAGTGACAGAAAAAGTCAAAACAAGAAAACTAAGGTTTTTAATATGTCTGCAAAATGTTGATGACTCTAATAACTTTATTCTGAAAGACTGAATCATTCTACAATGATTGTGGTGATTGTGAAGGAAAGTGTATTATCAGCATAGAAAACAGCAACAATAATACTGTATAAAAGCTGGAAAATTAGAGTAAACAATCCTCTCTTGAACCTGTAAGGGGCAGCAGAGGATTAAACTGAATAATAATAATAAAGATCAACAGTTTTAACTTTTAAACATTTTTCTCCTGTTCTTTCATTTTCCATGTTTGAAAGACAGCAGATGCTCTCTTTATGAAAAGGAACGTGATCAAGAATAAATGAGAATTATTTTATTTTTTGTCAGATGCTATTTATGTCTTATGCTGTGATGCAGAATCTTCAGTGAAATGTTAGGTTAGTTTGTCATTTTGTGTTTATTTATTTGTATTTATCATCTTAAATATTGGTGCTGTTTGACAGAAGAGAACAAGTCCTGTTGTCAGGAGTGTAGTCATCAGCAGACAGACATTACGCGACTGCGTAAAGGCCACATTATACTTCTCCGACTGCGTATGCGTTATCCGTCTGCGTCACCACGGAGACGCCTCGAGCATTTATACTTCTGCGTCGTGGTGACGGACACTCGCTGCAATTTCCCGCCCGATCAGTAGGGGTCGCTGTGCAAGGTTGTTGTGCTTCTGGCTACAGTGAGCAATGGCGTACGAGAAAGAAAGAGAGAGAAAGACTGTTGTTGTTGAAACAGTGTCCGTTTCTCACTTTTCTGTGTGACGGAACGCAGTTTTAAGATAATTTGAGGCGAGAAATTGGCCATTTAGAGTCTAAACATGTGTTGTGTGTGTTAAGATATGACGTATTTATAGTTCGGCAGCGGCGTTATCGGCGGGGATCAGCTCCGCCTCTCTCAGGACGCCCGGAGCGCACTGAGAGCCGGCACAGAGCAGCTTAGCTCGGCCTGTCCTGAGGACCAATCGCAGCTCTTGCCGTCTCCGTAGTCCCTTGACGGAGTGACGGACACTTAAAAAATATTTCGTGCACCCGGAGACGACGCAGAGGCTCTTCGACAGGTTCTGCGTCGACGCAGAGTCTCTACGTAGCCTACGCAGAGCACTTTACGCAGAAGTATAAATTGGGCTTAATGCGTTATCCGTCTGCGTCACCACGTAGACCACTCGAACCTTTATACTTCTGCGTCGTGGTGACGGATAGGCGCTGCAATTTCCCGCCCGATCAGTAGGGGTCGCTGCGCAAGGTTGTTGTGCTTTTGGCTACAGTGAGCAATGGCGTCCGAGGGAGAAAGACTGTTGGTGTTGTTGAAACAGCGGCGGTTTCTCACTTTTCTGTGTCCCGGAACGCAGTTTTAAGATAATTTGAGGCGAGAAATTGGCCATTTAGAGTCTAAACATATGCTGTGTGTGTTAAGATATGACGTATTTATAGGTCGGCAGCGACGAAGTCGGCGGGGATCAGCTCCGCCCTCTGTAGCGCTCGCTGCTCAATGTGAGCCGGCACAGAGCAGCTTCGCTCGGCCTGTCCTGAGGACCAATCGCAGCTCTTGCCGTCTCCGTTGTCCCTTGACGGAGTGACGGACACTTAAAAAATATTCCGTGCACCCGGAGACGACGCAGAGGCTCTTCGACGGGTTCTGCGTCGACGCAGAGCACTTAACGCATGAGTATAAATTTGGCTTACTCTGTGGCTGTTGTCCGGGTCCAGGTCCAGGTCTCTGTCCACAATGGGGACAGGAGGAGTCTCCTGGTGGATCCTTCAGGACGTCCTCACACAGAGGACAGTGGGACATCTGCATTTCTCGTCTCTCAACTGTTTAGAATAGAATGAATACTAACCTTGTCTTCTGCTGCACAGCTAACATGGAGGCTGAGCAAAAGTCACACAACACTTTCACTTTTACTCACGTAACACTGTCAGAGAGACAGAGACTTTACAGAAGTATTGGAGAAACCGAAAGAGTTTCAGTTCGTTCTGTCTCCTGACCTCACAAACTGGACGGAAAAAAGTTTATCTTTGTTTACACTAAAACAATAATTTTCACAATAAATAACACTGTGGATATAGCCAGACGCGCAGTTTATGAACAGGCAAGGCAGGCAACTGCTTGGGGCCGCGAGCACGGATGTATAATATGAACTGGATAGAGCTCCGCCCCCTCTGCCTTGAAGACAATTTTTGCATGGTGGCCACTGTGGGTACTGCAACAAAAAATCCCATGGAGCCCAAAAAGCAATTTTCCCATTGACCGCAATAGTAAAAGAGGCGCGTGTAAAAGTGTCCACAGGACACCTCGAGACATGGACACGGGCTTTTATAAATCTTTATATTCTATATTTTTAATTCATGGAGTTTCATGTTTGAAAAACATTCCTAAAGGCCATAAAAAGCCCAGAAAAATCAGAGTGACGTCACAGCCATGTACGCGCACAGCAAAGCGCGGTCATGTGGCGTCTCGGGAACAGCGCTGCTGTCAGTTAACCGAACGACATGAAACTTCATGAGAAATGTGAATAAATGAAGACAATGAGGGGTTTTCCGTTTACATTTATAAAATATTATGACAAAGCAGGTTTTAGTTGTTTGTTCGGCGCTCATTAACATTTATTTTCAAACGTATTATCGATGTATTAACGAGCTGCTTTGTGGGTTCATTGAGGAGAGGAGACCGACATGCTGCACTTTATCACTGTGTTCAGACCCGGACATCGTGACATGACGGTGTGGACTACGGAGCACCACGGTCACTTCACCACTGATTCCCGGGGAGGCTGTTTGTCTTATCGTCACTATCGGTTCATAAAGTTACTGTTAAATGTGATGAATACGCGAATTATAGTTGAATACAAACGTGTTGAGTGAAAGAATCGGGAGTTATTAACCTACTTTAACACGTTGTTATTGTTCCTAATAATAATTATATCAGTATATAAGGGAAATCAGACAAAAACAACACGATTCCTGTAACACATTTAAAGTAATAGTCACAGTCCTAACCAAAATAAACAATTTTTATTGATCGTTTTAATCTTTAACTCCGTCATTGTACCTTTCAGCTTCACTATATTCACTTCGCTATCGTTGATTTTGCATTTATTTACAAATCCATGGTTTAAAGGGGAAATAAGTAGTTTATAGTGCCATCTAGAGGAGAGGCTGACATTTACAACAAAGACCTGCTCCTCTGCTCACCCCCTCCCTTCCCTGAGCGCTACGGTATCCGCAGCTGGTCAAATGTCGTCCTCGTTGTCTTTCTCCGTGTCAGCAGATGAGGTTCGTGAGGCGAGGGAGAGGGCGGAGCTACCGCGGCCGTAGCAGACGAAGCGGAGAGAGAGGAGGCGGGACTTCCGCTACAAGTAAAGAGACGCTTGTTTTGTTCTCTCGCGTTTGTCCTTACAGGCTCCGGTAGAAACATGGCGTCTCGCTGCTAACAGTGGCTATGCAACCGCGGTCCGCGATCATGTTATTTTACATGACTTTTTGAAACACTATGAAAATGAAACAAAAAATATTATACAGCGACTAGACAATGCAGGAGCACATAATATGTATAAAAAAGTGGATTTTGGGTTATATAAACCCATAAATACTACATATTGTACCTTTAAAGCCGAAGTTAACGTGACGCCGGTATTCATGAAATCCGCTAGCAAACGTCATTAGCGTTCTCCCATCATGCCTTTCGCTGTTCATGTACGCGCCGAGCAAGTCGATAACGCGGACGGCTCGTTCACATAGCCGAGAGGAATGATGGTAGGGACACTACTGCGCATGCTCTAAGGGCCCCATAACCCGAAAATAAACGCGGAAGTCAAAAACTTTTTTGGCATAATGCGCTGGGTGAGCAGCTTCATAGGAATGAACGGAAGCGAAGGGGTGGTGCTCTATCCAGTTCATATTATACATCCATGGCCCCGAGCCGATAGGGGGTCCCCGACACTCGGAGCCTGAGGGCTGTTTTTACTCATAGATATATGATTTTTACTGAAATGTACAGTGACCAGCCACCTCCCTGTCCCCCTTAAACAACAATGGGCGATTTGCAATGACATCTCAGTAGGAAATCTCCCTAAAGGGGTCCCACCACACTTTAACCTGTGTGAAGTTATCGTTCTGCAAGTTGGAAAATGAAGAGGATTATTTGCAGTGTAATGCATATCTTTTTTTACTCGGTTTATGTTTTTTTTCAGCTTGTTACAGTATTTTATTGTTCTATATATTTATATTGTTTTATAATGTGGGTTCTTTACAGTGTAATGTATTTTTTTTACTAAGTTTATATAGTTTTTTTTACAAGCTATTTACAGTATTTTATTGTTCTATATATTTATATTGTTTGATAATGTGGGTTCTTTACAGTGTAATGCATTTTTTAAGCAGTTTATATAGTTTTTTAAAAGCTATTTACAGTATTTTATTTTTCAGTGTCAGTTGGGACACCCACGTGGCAATGCTGTCTGGACGATGAATCCACACTTGGAGGATCCAGACCCTGGGTTGAGACACAGCTCGTGTCTGGATCTGGCTGAACCCGACATGTCGACCTGTCTCGCGACTCTGACTGTCACGCAGATGCTTGTTCGACTTTATTTATGATTATAACAAATAACAAAAGTTACTGTTATATTAATTTGTGGGTGGAATGGGGCGGGGTTTGTTTCTCATTCGCCTCCACTCAGTTTCACGTTTGATTGGATGTATAAAGAAAAGGTGTGCAGGACTCAGTGTACGCATGGTTTTATAAATGTCAAACTATACTTTACACAGAGGGTCAGTCAGAGCGCACAGTGACCCAGGAGCTCTTAAGTTGGATGTTCAACATGGCTGTTGACCCAAAGTCACGCTTACTGCAAATCCATTTAATCATGAATGGCCATATTTTGAAAGGAGAGCGCGGCAGCTTCGGCTGCAGTTCTTCGACAGTGATGGAAGACAAAGGCAGGGTGGATGAAGGCAAGCAGGCAGATCAGCGCCAGACCGATGTTCAACTGTAGACACACAAGGATGTTTTTAGAGGACGCTGAGGGATTAGATCGTCAGTTGCGTTTGTTCTGTATCATGTACTCACATATAAAGGGTCTCCATCCAGAACGTCCCTCACCAAAGAAAAGCAGGGATACTGCAGCGCCAAAATCACGGCAGACAGAGCCATGACCATGCCTAACAGCTTCCCAAAGTGTTGTGATGGGAAACTAAACAAAAGGACAAAGCGAGAGAGAGACAGATGAACGTCAAAAAGACACAAAACACACACAGAGGATGAGGCAAATCCACTTTGTGTGCTTCTGTCTGTGCAATCTTAAGTTGCTGCATCATTGTATTGCCATTTATAATTTGTTGATATGCCAGTATATGATCAGGGTTTCTCACTCCCTGCTCCTAGGGAGCCACTGTCCTGCATGTTTTAGATGTTTCCCTCACACACCTGATTAAAATGGTCAGCTCGTCAGTAAGCTCTGCTGAAGCCCGATCACGACCTATTTGTTTGAATCAGGTGTGTCCTTATCACCTCACCTGCAGTTCATCAACCCATCAAGAGACTCCAGTCCTGCTCTGATCAAGCACCTGGCTCTCTGCACCAGGCCGTTCAGCTATCCTGTGTGGTATACGTCTAGTTTATCTCTAGTTAGTCCAGAATTGAGTCTGTTTTTTGTATCATCTACAGTTGACACCATTTTGGTCCAGGTCTTTGTTCTACTTTGGTGGCCATGCTTTGCCTGGTTGTGTCTACCTGCCTCTCAGCCTGGAAACCCACTTCTCTGCTCTCCTCCTGACCAGCCACGGTGAGTCACACTCTTGTATTTATGTGCATCCTAAACAAACTGTACTGGTCTTTTTGAACATGAATCACTGTGTTTACAGATACTCACGCAACACTGATGAAAGCTGCGTTGCCGCCAAAAAGGAAGGAGCGGTTGAGCACCTGCAGGACGAAGGTGAAGTACTGAAGTGGCAGAAAAGGGATGGTGGCACAAATTGAGAACAGGATGCACTGCAGCACTGTGATGAAGAGGGAAAGCACCATGGCGTTCAGGTCTGCCTCCTGATCACTCAGTCCTACAAACACAAACACACAGAGTTAGTTTCTGCTTTAAAAATGATAATAACAGCACATTAAATATGGGAATTAATGTTTCATGACAACATGACAGGTTATCTCTTCATACAAAGTTATATAAAAGGTGTTTTTATTGAAGAACTGTATTATATTATGACATGAAATTGGTTTTTTAAATGCTAACGGTTGCTTTGAACATACAGTACTTTTCAAATATAACTTTTAATGTCCATCACATTTGACCCGCTATTTGTTTTATATTTTACTTTTAAGTCTCCAAAAACATGCAATATTTCCTCCTATCCTCCATTTAGAGGGTCCAATTAAACCAGTCAATGGGGATTGGGTAGCTTGCTCAGAGGTGCCCAAGCCCCTGATCTGTTAGGATTCCAACCTGTAACCGATTAATATTTTCCTCCTACTTTACCTCTTTACCTCTATTCAGATATCTGCGCTTGAGTCGGTCAATGATGAGGCCATTCCAGGGGGCGCACAGCACCCCGCAGAGCTGCGTGATGGCAAAGGCGTTGAGGTAGGTGCTCACTGCAGGAAAAGTCAGAGGTGAGGTGGTGAGACAAAAAGGACTCAATAGAAGTGTGACAAGTTTAAAACTGAAAAGATAACAATACAATAATAACATCAACAACCATGGACATGCAGTCATAAAGAAATAAAAAGATGACCAACTAACAAACTTTAGTGATGAACTTTTAATTATTAAAAACAACACAATCAGCTCCTCAAGACACTGTGTTTCTCAGTAAGTGCTGCGAACAGGAGGTGGTTCATGCATAAAATGTGGACAAATTCAAAAGTGTTAGCCTCATGAGGCTTTTGTGTCTTAACACTAAGACACAAAACATTGGAACCAGCCAGCTAACGCTTCAAAACTTCACATTGTTATGGGTGACATGATGACTGGTGTCACTTTCTAGAGGCAATTTTACTTGTCTAAATTTGGTAAGGTGGTTAGTAACAAAGTCATTAGTAAGAACAAACGCTCCCTCAATCACATCTGATGGTTTTGCATGACAGAGCATGTTATCAGATGGAAGACACAGCATAACCAGAACACAAGAGGTAATAATGCAGACTTCCTTGAAGTTTCTCTCTGCTTTCTCAGAACTGTTGTGGTCATGTGTGGCTAACGGCAGAGGCTAACAAGAAGGAGATGTTTGCATTGAATGTGTTTGTGTGTTTACCCAGCGACGGTTCTCCTTCTGTCAGCCTGTTCAGCATGGGGTTGAGGGTGCCGATGAACATGACATGTCTGAACTGCATCACAGACAACCAGACCACGTGGCAGAAAAAGAACCAGGACAGAATGCATTGGCGGAAAGTCTTCTCTGCTAGAGAGGAGGAAACAGAGAGAGAGGTTGTAGTGGAGAAACTCATGATGACAATATTTTCCCATTGAGTATTGATCAGTGTCGTGTTATTACACACACAAACCTGGTGTTTCCACAGTCGGGACTTGTTCTACAGAGATTTCCTCCACCATCGTTGGTATGTCATTGTTCAACAAAACCTGAACACTTGATTTACAGCAGGTTATCCTGACAGAGGGCAAAGGTCACAGAGAAATCTTTGAGTAAATATTCTACTATTAATCTAAGCTACAGTTTGTATCTCTACTGAGAAACACAGAGAGTCTTGGAACTGATTTAACTCATTTGACAAAAACTCATGTTCATGCAAATATAGTTTTTTCTTTAAATAGAATTTTAGTTTGAAAAAATTAATAAATAAATCACTTGGCCTATTTACACATGACACATTACAGACATATATTGAGGGGGTGATGTTCGTGGTGTGTTGGAGGTTTATACCCGTATGTGTAATTATCCGGCAGTGGGTAGGGAATTAATTTCCTGGGCAGCAAAAAGAAAGTCCTGACCAAGTGTATGATGCTGCAGGCAGACAGAAAGAGGAAGGAGGTCCGCACAGAGATACCAATCTCATGTATCAGCTGTAACACAGGGTGAAGGTCATCACAATGTGGTGGATTTTATAATTTAGTTCCACTTATGATGTTTCTCACCTTGATGACAAAAAAGACAGCGGAGGATGAGTCAAAGGCGCCATTATAAAGAGTGATGATGGTGGAGCGATGTACGCCGAACAAGTTTGCCACCTTTAGGAGAGAAATTGAAATCCATGAAGACAGACACGTTATTTGAAAGCTGAAGAAAAAACATGCACTCGCAACAAATTCACTGAGGAGCAGTCTTCTATAAAATACCTGAAAGGGTTTCTTACCAGAAAATGACTTTTCTAGAAGTTGAAGTCACGTTTAATAATATTAAAAGTAAACGTCTTGAAGTTATGACATTTACTGTACTTAAGTATCAAAAGTCATCTGATATAAAATGTATTTAAGTTTTAGAAGTAAAATTATTAAAAAGTGGGGATTTAGGGTTCAATTCCTAGCTCTGCTAGTCTATAATGTGTCATTGAGCAAGACACTTAACCCCATGTTACAGCATGTGGGTGAATGACAAATCTATAGTGTAAAGCAGCTCATCAAGACTAGAAAAGGGCTATATAAATACAGACCATTATCAATTCTTCTTGTGATTTTATTTGAGTAACAAAGACCAGTCGAGGAAATGTAGTGGAAATACAAATAACAAAGTGAATTTTGTACTTGAGTACAGTGACAAAGTATTGAAAAAGCATGAAAAAGACAAGATGGGAAGAGTTTGTGAGTGAGAGCACAAATGGAAGCACCGGGAAGTGGCAGAAATACACATACATGAAACCAACTTTACTATAATGTAAATACTATATATATATATATATATTCACTTAAACTGCAGAGATATATCTCAATTTAATTTGTATAAAGGGTGGATTTCGGAGAAAAAAGTTTTCCATTCTGTCACAATCTTTGGTAAAAATGCATCAGTTCTGGTCTTGATTCCACATGAATGAATGTAGGGTTTATTTGAAACATAAACATATGAACTTATTGTGGAAATTAAATTCAAATTCTAACTGAATTACCTGCATGTTGGTGACCAGAATCATGATTCCTCCGGTTGCCAGGAAAGTGAGAGCGGGGAAGATCAGGTCCTGCACACCTGATGGGAAAAAGACAGACGAACAGAAATGAAGATCTACTTTAGCCGTGACAACAAAAGCCTGTGAGTACAGAAAAAGCAAATCTTTTTTTTTTTTTTAAGTCTCACTTGAAGAAAAGGCCATCATCAAGGATCCCATGGTGTAAACAGATCTGGTGAGGGTGGAAAGAAAGTAGTAGTATGTAGCGGTTTCATTATTAATAACAATAATGCAGCTGCAGCTGTTGTGGAAATTCTCTGCTGCTGGTGAAGAATGAAATGGAGAACTTCTGCCGGCTGACAAGGTTTTTATTTTCGTTGCAAGGAAAAGGTCAATCTTCACAGGCGTGATCCTTGCTGGAGAAAGACCCCGAGCAAAGTGAGCCCTGCACATTTATACCTGAGCAACTCCCCTTTTGCATTCCTCCAATAGGCAAAGAGTCTGCCATTGAAGGCGGGTGTTTTCGCACCTCTATGTCTACTGGAGGTATCGGGGAGCCGACTCCCTGCAGATGTTGTAGGAAGGTGTAAGTTCAGGCTAGATACAATACACAATATACAAATATACTATACATAAAGGACCTGGTATTCTATACTGGGCAGTAGTGTTGTGTCGGTCATGAACGATTCGTTCGAAAGAACTGATATTTTGAGTGAACAAACTGACTGGGATCACTTCATGAACTGATTCGTTCCTTTCTTAGTTCAGTTGAGCTCAGCAGCGAGCCTGGCGGCCGGGAGTGGAACTGCCGCGTTCTGTGAATCACTCATGAAGTCGTTCAGCGACTCCGTCACTCACTCGTGATTCTTCGGCAAACGACGCCAGCCAACGTGCGTTTATAGGGGGAGGGACTAGTGAGAAGAACTGTCTGCCGCTCTCACTCACTCCTGGAGGATGTGATACGTCGACTCAGAAGAGAGACTCGCCAATAGCTGCAAGATTTAAAATAATAACAAATGTATATGTGCATGTTAGTATTATCCTCTATGTGCCTTAATAATAATACGAATACTAAAAATAAAAATAATAATGATACTTTTGTACTTTTTAAGTATTATTAATCTGTATTATCATCATTATTATAATTATTATAATGATGTTTTGCAATTAAACTGTACTTTTATATCAAAACTTGGGAGGGAGGAGTCTGTCAGGGCAGGCGAGTGTAGTCACTCACTCACTGACCCGCGAACGTACTGACACACAGAGAACTGGAGAACTGTGGCTGAGGACGTGAATCTCATTCACGGACATACTGACACGCAGAACTGTGGCTGAGGACGTGAATCCCGTTCGCGCTGTCTCTCACTCACTGACCTGCTAACGTACTGCACTCAGGGAGGACGCGAGTCACGTAGCAGGGCACTGGGCTCCTGCTAAGCACTGAATAATTAGGTGAACAAATCTTTTGAACAAATCATTTTAATGAACGGATTCTAGGGATTCAGTACACTCAAATGAACTGCTGATCCCATCACTACTGGGCAGGTATTGGGTGATGGGCAGTTCTAGCTCTGAGCCAGAGAAATTGAATTTACCATTCCACAGCTCACAAGAGTGAGGACCAAAAAGAGTGTCCTCACACAACTCTTTTATACAACAGCACTGGGACGTGTAACTGCACTATCACGTCGCTTCACAGTAATCAATAATGATAATGACACTGATATTCTACCTACAACCCAACTGTTTTCAGATGACATAATCTATGGATTCTGGAATCAGACACATGAGCTCTTTTCAACTCACATTCCATAGATCCGGGCCACTGTGGTGCCAAAATAGTCAAAGAGGAAACCATTGGGCAACGTAATGAAATTGTTCATGAAGGAAGCGATGGTGAAGACGAGGGAGAACTTTTCATCCTGTCCACTGCAGTCTGCAAACACACACACACACACAGATGAAATAGACTATGATGATTAAACATATATTTCTTTAAAATATTTGAAGCAGTGTGTGAAACAAAGGCAAGTTGGGCTTCAATTATTAATCCTTTTACTGTCTAAAGGCCACATTATACTTCTCCGACTGCGTAACCACGTAGACGCCTCGAGCCTTTATACTTCTGCGTCGTGGTGACGGATACGCGCTGCAATTTCCCGCCCGATCAGTAGGGGTCGCTGCGCAAGGTTGTTGTGCTTCAGGCTACAGTGAGCAATGGCGTCCGAGAAAGAAAGGGAGCGAAAGACTTGTTGTTGAAACAGTTGCCGTTTCTCACTTTTCTGTGTGACGGAACGCAGTTTTAAGATCATTTGAGGCGAGAAATTGGCCATTTAGAGTCTAAACATGTGCTGTGTGTGTTAAGATATGACGTATTTATAGTTTGGCAGCGGCGTCGACGGGGATCAGCTCCGCGTCTGTGGACGCTCGGGTGCGCACTGTGAGCCGGCACAGAGCAGCTTCGCTCGGCCTGTCCTGAGGACCAATCGCAGCTCTTGCCGTCTCCGTTGTCCCTTGACGGAGTGACGGACACTTGGGGTTAAGTGTATTATTAAGTGCATAATCATAGTGCTAGACTGCCTAGTCAGGACACACCTCTTTTTATTCCATTTAAATACCTCCCATATTTTTTACAATTTTTTTAATGTAAATATTAGCATTTTAGCTCAATAGCTTCCAGGCCATGGGGCCTAAAGACTCCAAATCAGTGCAAAAACAGTGCTGGACTGCCGAGTCAGGGCACACCTCTTTTTATTCCATTTAAATACTTCCCAGATTTTTTATAATTTTTTTATGTAAATATTAGCATTTTAGCTCAATAGCTTCCAGGCCATGTGACCTAAATACTCCAAATCAGTGCAGACACATAGTACTAGACTGCCTAGTCTGGACACACCTTTTTGTATTCCATTTAAATACCTCCCATATTTTTTATAATTTTTTTTATGTAAATATTAGCATTTTAGCGTAATAGCTTCCAGGCCATGGGGCCTAAAGACTCCAAATTAGTGCAAAAACATAGTGCTGGACTGCCGAGTCAGGACACACCTATTTGTATTCCATTTAAATACTTCCCATATTTTTTATAATTTTTTTAATGTAAATACTAGCATTTTAGCTCAATAGCTTCCAGGAATGGGGCCTAAAGACTCCAAATCACTGCAGACACATAGTACTAGGCTGCCTAGTCGGGACACACCTTTTTTATTCCATTTTAACACCTCCCATATTTTTTATAATTTTTTTAATGTAAATATTAGCATTTTAGCTCAATAGCTTCCAGGCCATGTGACCTAAAGACTTCAAATCAGTGCATAATCATAGTGCTAGACTGCCTAGTCAGGACACACCTCTTTTTATTCCATTTAAATACTTCCCAGACTTTTTATAATTTTTTTAATGTAAATATTAGCATTTTAGCTCAATAGCTTCCAGGCCATGGGGCCTAAATACTCCAAATCAGTGCAGCACATAGTACTAGACTGCGTAGTCTGGACACACCTTTTTTATTCCATTTTAATACCTCCCATATTTTTTTTAATTTTATTAATGTAAATATTAGCATTTCAGCTCAATAGCTTCCTGAACATGTGACCTAAATACTTCAAATCAGTAAAGGACCATAGTACTAGACTGCCTAGTCAAGAAACACCTCTTTTTATGACATTTTCACCTCCCATATTTGTGGGAATATTTTTATGTAAATATTGTCATTTAAACAGTAATTTGTTGACGGTCCCTAAATGAGACCTCGGAAGTCAAGAGAGATGGGACGGACTTTGAACAAGCCGTGATCGTGCACCTATCTCTGGGGAGAGGAGGAGGAGGCGAATGTCTGTTGAATGTCCAATATGAAACTGATTTCACCGCGGTAAAAAATATTTCGTGCAGTCGGAGATGACGCAGAGGCTCTTCGACAGGCTCTGCGTCGACGCAGAGGACTCTGCGTAACCTACGCAGAGCACTTTACGCAGAAGTATAAATTGGGCTTAAGATTCATATTCCTACACATTCAGAAGATAGAGCTGTGGAGGTGAGAGAGCATCAAACTGACCCAGCTCCTGTGTTCCATTGACTCCTGTGGCGTTGACGCACAGAGAGACAAAGTAGTCGTCGTTCTTCAGCACAAACACAAGCGAAGCCCATCCGAAAATAACACCGGTGAAGCACAGGCATTCAAAAAGACCCGAGAAAAAGGTGAGGTAGCGCCTCACCGCCAAGCCTTTCCCACACCCGGCCATGGTCCAGCACACTCACAGATCCACAAATGCATGTTCAGGCATATGCAGGTATATTGACATTTAAACCAACACTTACACACCTCTGCCTCTGCACCTGCCAAATTAGGAATGCGCAATGTAATTTGTTTGTCTGATGCTATCACAATGATTCGTGGAACGACCTTTTTCACAAATAAAAAAAATGACAAAGTTGCGTCCGTTTTCAATCCAAAGGCATTTATTTGTAGATCCACAAAGAAGGGGTAAAACTCCCTCTTGACCCATCTGTTAACCATGTCTGATTGGTTGTTCTTTCCTTTTTTTAATGTTAACAACTCCACCTTAATGCCTTGATTGCTGAATAGATTGTGGGCCATCTTTCTTTTAGATATCGTTGGTCTTTTCCGGGTGCGTGAGGTAATCATGTGTACGTGCAAAAATCCATGTACCTCAAGGTGATCACGCGTTGTTTACTTCTGTGCGCATGCGAGCATGAGGCTAACGCGTGATTGTCGTGTGCTTATCGTGTGCTTATCGTGTCCTTATCGTGATCTTATCGTGTGCTCGCCGCGCAGTTCATTCTGAGGTCAGCCAGTCCTCGCTGATCTTTTCTCTGCTTTTCCTTTCTCCGCTTTCTCTTTCTCTGGCACGGTCATAAATTTTGCCCAGAAATTTTACCTTAACGTCTTGCACTTCGTAATTTCATCCATGATAGCCAAACTTTAGCCACACATAGCCATATTAAAATATTATATTTTCTTGTTTATACTGGGGTTGTCTTGACAACGTCACTACTTCCTGACATCTTCTCTTGATGATCACTATCCCCTCTCCACCGCATTCAGTGCTGAGTGGGTACCCTAGCCAGGGTTTGCCTTCAGTTTCAGCTGAAGTAACATCAGTAGTTAGTGCGTAGTTGTCTGGTGTGCGCCAGACTACAAAACCCCTTGTTAGTGGCTAGAGTGCTCACTGCAGCTGCACATCCCAGTAATGGGTGTGTCTGTTTGATGGTATTGAGGAAGCAAAAGCAGAGAAAGCAAGATTCGTTATCAGAACCTCTCCCTTGCAAAACCTGAAAAACAAAAAGGTTAGTTGGAGTCAGAGGTAGGTGGAGTGCAGTAGGTAGTAGTGCTGCTGTTCCAAGACCACAAGTCCACATAGCTTTATTTTCTTCAAGTGTGAAGATTTTCTTTCTGTATTTTACTCATATGCTCTCATCCACTCACTAGCTCCTTCGTGAATGTCCGGCAGTCCGGTCATCAGCCTCACGAGGTCAAGTGTATGGTCCATAACAACCCCGAGTAACTTTGATAAAAGTAGCAACCAACAAAGAGGAAGCCTATCTGGTGGGTGTATGTTGGGTCTGTATTTTACTCAACTCAGCTCAACTCAACTTTATTTATAGAGCGCTTTAGGCAGCTATAGCTGGTACAAAGTGCTTAACAATACAATAAATAAAACATGGCACATAAATCATAGGAGACAAAATAAAGATATATATATATATATATATATATATATATATAAATGACAATGTTTAAACAATAAAAAATAATAAAACTATAAAACAATAAAAATGTTTAAACAATGAAAACAATAAAACACTAAAACAAGAGCAGAGTCTCATGGTGAGTTGAACGCAGAAGAATAAAAATGGGTCACACCCCAGATTAATGAGGACCATAGTACTAGACTGCTGTGCTATCTTCTACACATATTTAACATCTCATATCAGATAGGTATATCTAATGTAACCATTTAGTCAAACAAATAACATCTCAAGATTTTAAAGAGAATATAATACATTGGACTCTAAAGCAGGGAATGCTACAGTGAATATCATGTATTGTGATGCAGCTCACAACTTCCTTACCTTCAGCTACTTCCACCAATGGTATAATATGGCTCATGTATAAAAAGATGCTGCTACACATGAGACTTGTCATCTTAAATATGTCTTTGAATGAAATATATTACATTTACTTTTTAATTTTATCTGGCCAATTTTATTTAATTATATTCTTTTTTCTGCTTCACCCTTCAAAATGTTTAATTTTTGTAGCATTAATCTGCAAAGTGCTATTCATATAGTTATTTGTACAGTATTACAGTAAGATTAACAGCAGCAATATAAGCAGCCACACATGCAATGGTAATAATCCTGATCCTGTCGCCCCCTGACTGTCTCAGCCCCAGGTACAGTAGGTAATGGGATGAATCACAGCCAGATAACACAGCGGTGCAGGAAAATACCCAGCAGTCAAATGAAACCCTAAGAAAAACTATTTGTAAAACACTGAAGTGTGAGGCACAGATGTGCATGATTTTTAGCAAGTTTGGGACAACGACGTGCTCATTGCGCTCCAATAATTCTGAAAGACTATCAAGGATCATTGGTCTGTCAAGGATCATTGGTCTGTCAAGGATCATTGGTCTGTCACTGCTTTTAGATGTCTGTCGTTGGGCTCTCCAAAATCTGTCAGTATCAGGAAGCCGTTGGAAAAAAGATTTGCAATCTCAATGGGATTATCCTGGTAAAATAAGATGAAAGGTGGGACGAGAGTGCTGTCAATTTACCATATGTGTTGCTGAGGAATATCATCCATTTCACCATCTTACTTGCATTTCTCACACAACAAGACAAGGCAAACATGGCAGTCTGTGTGGACCTCCCACGGCACAAAATAATGAGGAGGAATTTACACATGATGCATGTAACGCATGACACATGAGACACGTGAGGGGGTGATGTTTGTGATGGCCTGGACTCATACCCATTGAATTAGGTGTCAGCAGCTCGGATTGGGACATACACGCAGTGGTTTTAGGGAAGGCTTGATTTACTTTGTGTTCTGTTGATGTTTGGTGATTGTGAGTTTCCTATCGTTTTCATTCATTTCATTTTAGAGGTAGAATCCACTTCTGAAGCCATAGTGTAACTTTGAAGCTGTCTGGCTTTTCTTTTCGCTCAGCTGCTCAGTTGTTTAAAAAGCACGACTGTTGCCACGGACGCAGAGAGACATAAGAAGCGCGACGGCTTAATCAGTATTGTGTGAACTCATTTGGTTTGACTTCGTTTGCATAATAGCTGTCTGCTATAGCATGCAAAAACGCATTTGGTGAGTCAAGATGTAAAGCAAGACTATTTTTTTTTATATCAAAACAATTATACACATTTTACACTATGGGTATTCTCTATTTCTGCTAATAAACCCTCCTTAATGTTTTATGCTGGAGCTTTAATAATCATGCTGAGCAAACACAGCATGACAGAGACAACAAACAGCTAACAGAATATGATTAGCTGAATATGAAATGCTTATTGCATCTGTCCGAAAACACATTCAAAATAAAGAGTATATATTAAAATGTATGCAATTTGTTAAACTGTGGGAGGAATCTGCTTAACCTGAGAGAACCCACGCACTATCCAGTGTTCCCTGCTCGCTCTGAGATGAAACAGAACAGCCCTTTGAAAGTAAACAGCCGTTTTCTCCACGTTTTCCTTATTTTAAATCTTTAATTACATTAATCTTTAAAGTTCATTCAACACAGGCCAGCGTCACTGCTCCGTGAGGGGAATAACAAGGTGGCACAGGCCTGCCCTCTGATGGATCTTTAGTGAAACTTCTTTTTTTTATGTTAACTGTGTGGCTCAGTGGAGAATCTGTAGGTCATCATTGTGCACCAAATGAAATGAGCATTTTCACGTACCCGTGCTGCATTATTAAAATTAATAAAAATTAATAATTAAAACCTGTGTTTGTCTTCAATCCAATCCAAATACCAATGATACACTTCTCTATTTCAAATCTGCTGGGTTCACTGCAGCCCCAGTGAGAAAACTGAACCACAGATTGTGACCATGAGGCTGTTGGCAGCAACGTGGGTAGGAGTTTTCATGTTGTGAGAACTTTCACAGAGGGCATACTTGTGTAGGGGAAAATCTGTGGCAGAGTTTAACCCTGAAGGGACACTCCTCCACAACAGCCTCGCTCTGATTCTCACCTGCTGTGCTACATAAAAACTGGGTTCAGCTCCACAGCGTCTGTTTATGTCCAACGTGTGTGTGATTATTACCTCATTTATTACCCACTTGTCCAACTGGAGACCAAAACCTGATCCTAATGAGGGATTTGTGAGAAACTGGTTAAGGTTGGGGCTCAGATTTGTATTGTGGTTAGGTTACAGTTAGGGACAATGCTTTGGTTAGGCTGTTTAAATGGGGTGTGTGTGTGTGTGTGTGTGTGTGTGCTGGGAACATGTGCGGCAGATTGTTGTTCCCTTCTCATCTGCGTCATCAGTATCTTGGCAATACAGGCTTGTATGTATGTATGTGACAGACATAAAGTGACAGTGACCTGTTTTTAGTGCCGAGGACGAATGATGTCTTTATTAGCACACAGATTTGGTCCTAGCTCACACTGAATGTGCCAACGTCTGTTATCATTGACTTGAATGTGCTGTTTTCACTCTGTCTCTAAAGCTGAAACAATGAATGGTCCAACACGCAAAGGGACTGTGCCGTGGGAATAATACACAACTCCTTATATGGACATCCTGTTTGGGGTGTGTTTATAGGTCACATATTCAGGCTTTAAAGTGTTTTTTTTAATTGGTCTTTTGTGTTCATTTGATTTGTCTTCATGTTTTAGTTGTGATATAATGTAGCGATAATTTTGCAGAAGTCCATTTTTCTTTTGAACTGTGACATATTTCCAAGTTTCACAAATTCAGTCCAATTTTAAACATTATGAGTACTTTTTTACAAAGGTGTGTCGATATAGTTGGTGAAAATTACATTGTTTTTTCATCAGATTGCCTATAGGGTTTGCTAAAAAAAAGGTTATATATTACGCTCTATATTGCACATTCTTATAGCCTCTGTATGTTTAAACATAGTGATGGGGAAAAAAGCAGCCTAAATGCTCTAAGGATTAGAAGAATGACTCTCCAGACTTTGAATAACAAATAGCCAATAAGTAATGTAATGTATTCTTTTCACTTTATAATATGTATCTACGTTCCTTTTTCTGTGTGTTTGAGCTGTGGTGAAATATTACACATCTAAAGGTCGTTGGCTCTTCAGGTTTTAAAAGTGAAGAACTTTAGACACTGAAGCGTCTCTTCTGGCACAGCGACTAAATATCAAATGATTCATTGTCTTGTTAATTAAGACTTGTGAGACCTTTGACGACACCCACATGTTCTGATTCATTTGTTTCGACATGTTTTCAGCTTTACACCAGGAAAAAAATTGAAGGTCTTAATGCTATCCAAAATGTTTTAGTTATCTTACATTTTTAGTCAAATACTGAATATTGAACTCTCTCACTTACTGAATAATAGCCTTCCCAATTTGGATGAATACACTGACTGATGTGTTTGAATCCCCAAAAACCCTCTCAACACAAAGTTAGCTTTATGGAAATGTTTCAGACTTCTCTACATAAGCAAGGGGGGGGGGGGGGTTATGGTTATGAACCGAGGCAGCAACACGTTTTTTGTTTTTTTTCAAGACTCAAGACAGATCCTTAGGACATGCTGTGTTTACACCAGTTCAAATGCCAGCGTGGCCGTGATTCACTTTGACACAGCAAGCTAATTAGAGTATGTACGCGGGGGAGATCTGGAAGTCCCAACAGTCAAACGTCTTGTAACATGCAGAATTTTTATGACTTCTGTTACTGTTAGGATGGGTCACCTCAAAACATACACTTAACATTACCCAAGAGTCTAATTGGAAAGGAACGTGTGTCTACTGTGGCAGTTTGGATACTCATAGATTCAGCACCTTGGACAGGTCACTAGACCTTCTGTCCTGATGACTGTGTGGTGACCAAAGAATTAGAATTAGTCATTTCTGTACACACACCGGGTGCAGGGGGAGTAGGCAGCACTTATTTGTTCCTGGGGAGAAATGGGGGATTGGGTGCCTTGCTCAGCGGTACCCCATCCCTTGGCCCATCCCACGATTGAACCAGCAACCTTCCAATTAAGAACTCAATTCCGTTCCTCTTGGCAGCTGCACATACAGACTGAATACCTTGATCATAACCAGGTAAACAAGAGGTAAAAGGGCAGTAATGGGGGTTAGATATGTTGCTCAGGGGTACCCCAGCTCTTTGACCTGGTGTGGGACTCAAACCAGCAACCGTCTGGATACAAGCCAAGTTTTCTTTCCACTTGGCCATGGGCTGCCCTCAAAAATGGGGTAACCTTAAGCTTATCCTTACAAATCCCATCTTAATCCTGACTTTAATCAGAGGCAACCCATGGCCAAGTGGAAAGGGAACCCAGGTCACCAGGTCAAAGGGCTGGGGTACCCTTGAGCAAGGTACCTAAACTCCATCCCTGGGCGCTGCTCAGTGTCTTCTCCTAAGTTGAGGATGAGTTAAATGCAGAGAAAGAATTTCCCGAAGGCGATTTAAAAAAAAAAAAAAACGAGGTTCTGCATCATAAGGACTAGGTTTTGGTCTCCATAAGAACTAATGGTCTTGACAAGGTCTTAAGAGGTAACAAATATACACACACACACACGATGCTTACATGATCCACACATGTGCTGGAAACAACAACCTCCCTCCCCTTCACACAGAAGCCTGGTCTCTTAGCCGTCGTCAGCCCCCTCAGTTACTTCACCGCAGCCAAGAAACAGCGTGATCTTAGACGTGCAAGTTGTGCCCTGCTCCTCCCCTGCTCACAGCTTGGAGCTGCAGATGACCTTCAGTGGAGCAGGTTTTTCAGTGAGTGCACGTTCACATGGGAACAGATGATGAGCATCATGGTGCGCCAGGCCTCCACACGTGTCGTGAAGAGAGGACTCATAAGTAAAGATGACCCACCTCTCCTTCACACCCTGACATAACACTGTAAAACTCACAAGATCTCTAGGTCTTGTCCATGTATATATATATATATACAGTATATATACGTGTGTGTTTGTGTGTGTGTGTATATATATATATATATATATATATAGTAGCAGCAACGATAGCTCAGTGGTAGACTTAACCCTTTAACACGTATCGCAGACGTCACGATTGCGCAAGCGTATTTTGCTATCGGGAAAAAAATGGTTTCTGAAAGCTAAGAAGCTGCACGTTAAAGCCAACATGTAGTTATTATGGTAATTTCACTGGACATTTAGACAAAAACTAAAACAAATACTATTTTAAATATGCTTTATAGTGTTCAAATTTCAAGTTTTTCTTAATTGGCAGCATGTGAATGGATATGACAGATGAGTGTGATTGATTGGGTGAATGGCAAAACTGTAAAGTGTAAAGCAGCTTTGGTAGAAGTAGAAAAGTGTGATATAAATACAGGCCATTTACCATGTGGACAAACACGGGCTTCACCAGGGTTTGAATTGAACCAGTCCATATGTCGTGCAAAGATCGTTTTGCCCCACCGCTGGGTCTCCCGCTCGTGTTCGTCTGTTGTGAATAGTAGGTGGCTCTTGGCTCATTTCCAATCTGGCCTACGCCAAATGAGACAGATGATTTTTGGATTTAATGCCAAATGAGTTTTTCCCTCCCACTCTCCTTCCCACAACACCCCCATGAGTGCACGTGCTACAGTGGACGCAAAGCTCAGTCTCCATAAGCTGCAGCCATGATACAGGGAATATTCTGCATGACTTTTTCCAGGAGACTGTTGTGATTGTCTCTTTGCACATCCATACTGGTTGCATGAGGTATTGTCATTATCAAGGTAGACTTATAAGTCTATGTCTTTTGTGGTGGACACTCTCGCACACCAAAGCCCATATAAAGAAAATCCGCAAGGTCACATTATGGAACACATGGTGTTGATAATCCACCACTGTCTCCAATTGTTCAAGTTCAAATGTGTTGCATATGCGACACAACATCACCAAACAAGGCAGCAGCAGATCTGCAGCTCTCGTGTCCCTGCAAGCTGAAAAGGCTGATTTTCTCTATATGGGCTTTGGTGTGGGAGGGTCCAAACCAGGAAAGGCTCTTACAGTGAGAACGAACAGCAGGATGAATATTCTTATGGTGACATAGACTTATTCTTTATTTCTTATTCTGTAGATTTTATTAGATGAGCCTTTTGTTAAATGATCTGGTGCTAAAAGGTGCTTTAAACTTTTGCCATTCACTCTCATTTATTCACAAATGTATGCAGCAAGAAGACCAGGGTTCTTGATGTGGTTGGAACAAGGATCTTTCTGCACAGAGTTTGCATGTTCTCCCTGTGTGTGGGTTTTCTCCGGGTTCTCCGGTTTGCTCCCACAGTCCAAAAACATGCAGATTTGGGGATGAGGCAGCTTGGACACTCTAAATGACAATGACAATAGATGAGACTGGATAGTTGTTTGTGTCTATGTGGCCCTGTGAAAATCAAAGGTCAGGCTACTGAGGACTATTATTTCCATCTTTCTTTACGCTTGCAAGACTTGAAATAACCAGATATTACAACCGGATATTGCTAAATGTAACAAACCGTGATCATATCACAAATGAAGAAGTCCGAAGCACCATTAAGCTAGCTACAGGTTTTAACCACCTTGAGAACCTATATATATATATAGCATCGTCAAAAGAAGGAAGCTGAAATGGTACGGCCACACAACTAGAAACAGGGGTCTATCAAAAGTAGTACTACAGGGCATGGTGGAAGGGAAGAGAAGAAGAGGAAGACAGAAGAAGAAGTGGGATTACAATATCCCCGAAATGGACCCACCTGACCCTTGCCAAAGCCCAGGCGGTAGCACATGACAGCAAGGGATGGAAGGAATAGTATGCTCAGTCACAAAGTGCCCACACGACCACCCGGTCAAGGTAACGGTAACGGCCCTGTGATGGACTGGCGATCTGTCCAGGATGTGACCTCACATTTCACCTTATATCAGCTGGGATTGGCACCAGCTCCACGGGATTGGCATCATGCACCACAACCCTCATGTGGAGGATAAAGTTGTAGAAGATCAATGAATTGATCTTTCATAACCATTCACACATCAGGAGCAAGCAATGTGGGGTCAAGTGTTTTGACCAAGGACACATTGGCATGCAGACTAGTGAGCTGGGAATCAAACCCTCAACCTTCCAGTTGAAAGTAGAGCTGAAACAATTCATCGTCAACTATTTTGATAATCGATTAATCAGGTTGAAGCTTTTTTCATGATTAAAACAAGATTCCTGATTGTTTCAGCTTCTTAAATGTGAATATTTTCTTCGTTTCTTTGCTCCACATACAACTGAATCATTTTGGTTTGTGGACAAAACAAGACATTCGAGAACATCGTCATTTCCAGGTTTGACAAACACTGATCAACTTTTTTTTTTTTTGTACATTTTCTGGCATTTTATTGACCATAAGATTAATCGATAATATAATCGACAGATTAATCTATTACAAAAATAATAATTAGTTGCAGCTCCAGTTGAAAGTTTTCCCTTCTGTCCTTGCTGGCAGCCAAGTTATCACGTGTCAGTGTGTCAATCTCATATACTTCAAAATAACTTATAAATAACTATTTTCTTCAATCACTGGTACCGTCATTGTTAGGATTTTATATAATTTTCGAATAAAAACAAGTCTTTTGACACACACTGGCGCCTCACCACTGTATCAAACAATCCTGCCCCGCCACTGCCTTTCCAGTCGCTTCCTGCCGTCACTCTCACTCCTCCTCCCGGCCTGACGTAGAGAGGAACCTCCGCCGCCCACGGCTGGGGGCGCAGAGCAGCCGCGGGTATAAACGTCGTACCGGGACTCCTCCACCGTCACTGCCTCAAGCCGCAGCCACACTCGTTCACCAGAGCTGAACCTCAGCAGAGATAGCAGCAAGCAGGCACTTCCACGCCGCGCAGGCTAACTCGCTTTCGGCTTTGGTTCGAGATGGGGATTCGGAGGAACATGAGGATGAGGAGCTCCAGCGCCCACAACTTTAAGAGTGAGTCTTTCCCTCCATCCTGCACCTGCAGCTTGAGATGCACTTTAAATCCATACAGCACGTTTAAGTCATTAAATGTTTTGTAATTTATTGTATTATGTGTATTCTTTAGTTTAGTAGAAAACTGAAGTTCTGTATTTATTGTTTACGCACAGTTGTGCACACTTTTTTAATTATCGGGGCGCAAATTATTTAAGGAATCAAATGTATCCTTTAATTAAAAAAAGAAGAAGAACAAATCCATTATTAATAAAGCAGTGACTTAATCTGCATTGGCTTTCTTGCAAAGGTTAATGTTTAACAAACCATCCTCAATTGATCCACGTCTCCGCCTCTTTTACGCACGGAGAAACAGGCTTGATTTACGCACACTCTTGAACTTTTCTCACCTCACTCATTTACTTTGGACACTTCACATGCGCGCTATCACGCAGTTGTCCGTCTGACAGTGTCTCACATAGCTTCTTCAGTTCATGGTCCGAGTTGTGTACAGAGGTCACCCGTTGGAAAATCTTGCGCACCACCAGATGAATGGGAAGCTCATCATTAATGAATGCATGTACTTTTCCCGCGGTGAATACTTTTGTGTGCAGTTATCTGAGCTCTGCCAAGAAGCCGCTGCATTATTTAGAAGAACCGAAACTGATCCGGTTCCGTTTACCCGTTTTGCGTGTTTTACGCGTGCCGTCGCTCCTGTTACCTGCAGCTCAACGGAAATCCTTCCGGAAAGGAAAAAAAAAGCCTGAGAACTAGAAAACAGGGTCAGTTGGATGCAGTGAGGCACGTCACGTATTATTCATCGATTTTGCCTCATAAATCTGTTTTTTTCTATAATTATTCTTATTATTTTGTGAGGTTTTTTTCCTGAATTCCTGAGCTCCACAGTTGTGTAATCTTGCCACAACAGAAACTGAGACCTTTGTTTTGTAAAAGGATCAGGTGGACATTGTTGAATGAATGATTCCTATGATGTGAATTATTGATGAGCTCCATAGTTATGGGGGTCATCAACAGGTCACAGGTGAGAGCACAGCAAGGGTTCACATGAATCACTGAAGACATCCAGGAACGGCTTGGGCCAAAAATCTGACACAAAGTCTTTCAATGTCTGCTAACATGAGAGCTTTATGTGTTTTCATTTATTTCTCATTAGAAATAACACATCCACCCTAACTCTCTCTCTCTCTCTCTCTCTCTAGGTGGACTGTCTCTATGGCTGATTCTGTGGCTGGTGGTGGTGAAGCCGAGCGGGGTGACCGCATGCCCCAGGCTATGTGTGTGTTACCCTACGCCCATGACGGTCAGCTGCCAGTCCCAGAACCTCACCATAGTTCCCACTGGTGTGCCCTATGATTCTCAGCGTGTGTTCCTGCAGAACAACCGCATCACAGAGCTTCGAGCAGACTCTTTTGGATTTGAAACACAGGTAAAAAAAAAAAAAAAAACTCACAATCTAGTACGTTTTATATGGGGGTAGTGTTTAAACATATTTGAACACACTGTTCTTCCTTTGTTTCCTCAGGTGCTGTGGCTATATGGCAACAATATCACATGGATTGAGGCCGGAGCGTTCAGTAACCTCAGGGTGCTGGAGGAGCTCGATCTCGGTGATAACCCTTTGCTACGACGTCTTGAAGGTGGAGCTTTCAGGGGCCTGGAGAAGCTGCAGAGCCTGCACATGCACCGCTGCAAGCTGGCCGCTCTCCCCCATGACCTCTTCCGCAAGTTGTACAGTCTGCAGTTTCTCTACCTGCAGGTAAAGCCAGAGCACACACAGGAAAACACACACATACAGTATATGGACATAAAACCCAATGATTTCACTTAAATAACACTTAGTAATACTTCCTGCACGGTGAATACCATAAAAACAGTGTGGGTGGGGGTTAGGATTACCAAGAGTTTGGTACTCTGTGACAATTTGGGTTACTGAGAATCTTTGGCAGCTGACCATACGATCTCAGTCCCTGCCAAGTGAAAGAAAGGAAGTCTTCTCACATTCATTACAGCTCCAGGTCACCACCAATTACAGTGTCACCACTTCTTTAAGTGTACACATGATATATTGTAACTTCAGAGGAAGTGAGATACTTTTTTTTAAAATTATTATTACTTTAGCCAAAATGTTTCTCCCTTTAAATCCATTGCAATCTATATCTATATTCAATGTAATTCATCTTTTTAATGATGTCATCTGCTTTATCATCTTTATAGAGTGAATTTTATTATGTGTATTTATTACTAATTGATCCATTTTTGCCAATTGCTGCTTGTACTTTCCCATGATGCCACACTGATTCCCAAAGTTTTTTTTATCATTGTTTTAGTTGAGAGACGCCTAATGGCAGAAATGACATACTGTGCTTTTAAGAAAGAAATCATCTCAACCCTGTTTTTCCACTTTCCACTAAATCTTCTTGTATTTGGACTCTGCTTCAGGAAAATCAGCTCCACTTCCTGCAGGACGACCTGTTCTCAGACCTGGTCAACCTCAGCCATCTCTTCCTCCACGGAAATCGCATCCGTGCCGTTTCTGAAAACGCATTCAGGGGCCTGGTCAACCTGGACCGCCTCCTCCTCCATGACAACCGCATCAGGCAGGTCAACCGCCGGGCTTTCCGCGACCTGGGCCGCCTGACCATCCTTTACCTGTTCAACAACTCTCTGGCTGAGCTGCCAGGCCAGGCAATGACAGATACCCAGGGCATTCAGTTCCTCCGCCTGAATGGTAACCCTTGGTCCTGCGGCTGCGAAGCTCGTCCCCTGTGGGAGTGGTTCCGCAAGGCCCGGATCTCCTCCTCTGACCTGATGTGTTCCTCCCCATCCCAACGACGTGGCCAGGACCTCAGATTCCTCCGGGAGTTGGACTTCGCCCTCTGCCCTCTGCCTGACCCCGGCTCTATGGCGGGAACCACTACGACCACTTTCAGCACCAAGACCCGCTGGTGGTTCTCCAAGAACAAGCCCGTGTCTTCGTCCAAGGCGTTGCACCAGAAGAACTCAGAGACGGGGAAAGCCTTCCCCTTCTCTAACGGCAAGACTCAGTATCTCCCCAAAACTGCTGTAGAAACCCTCTCCTCCAAGTACGAACTGTCCGCGGATGAAGTAGCACTGCCCAAGCTGGAACCAGAAGAATACTGGGCCAACTATGGCAACGAAGACTCCTCCATCCGCTGCTTGGACCTGGAATGTCCCGATGACAACGCAGCATTCTCCACATCCTCCGCCTCAGCCATCACCACATCTCTTCTGCACCTCCTAACCTTTTCCATCATCACATTCTCCCTCCATTTACTCTTTGGCTGAACTCCTCTCTCCTTCACACCCTTTTTTCCTCCTTTGAACTCCCTACCTGCTCCTTTCTACTCTAACAAAAACCTGGATCTTGACTCTGTTGTTCGTGAAAGAGCAGGGATCAGGTGAAGCGCACGGAAGAGCAGGACAGGACTTCAGCGCCGAAGTAGCTGCTGCTCACCAGCGTGTTAGAAATCAAGGCTGAAAACTGTCCAAAAAAGGCAAATACCTTTAGTATCGTGAGATGACTCGACAGGCAGATACAAAACGGACAGCTGGGGGTTTTTTTTATATCACAGCTGTGAACAGTAACGGTAACAGCTCATTTCTACAACTCACACACTGTCATTCACTAATTTCTTTCATCAAGAATAAAAGTGGTGTGGCACCAGAGTAAAGGGAAAGAGAGAAATAAGACAAAGGAGGCATCAAAAGAGAGGAGTGAGAAACAAACGTGAGAATTTCAAAACACGTGTTAAGGCAGAGAAGAATGAGATGATTATCTGACTCTCCTTCAGATTGTAAGAGAATCTCGTGTGAAGATGCCAGCAAACCACCACCCACTCGTGTACATACACCAGCCACTCACCATCACTGTACATACACTCATCACCCACTGCTCTGGATTTCAGCTGCACTCTCTTTTCAGTACTTAGAAAAAAGGGCAGCATGTGATGATAGAGAGGTGGATTTTAAAAGGAACACAAAGAACCATCTAACCCTTAACCTGTAATCTCATTTTCTCCCCTCATGTTTTCTACACTGTTTCTCTCTCAGATTAAGAAATCATCTCGTCTCTGATTTTCCAGACTAAATCTCAGTCCTTTATGCACTACATGTCCACTTTAATACATTAGAACCCTCTTTAAACATGTTCAGGATAATGTGAGTGGGTGAATCTGCCTTTTTTGCAGGTGACATTTAATAAACCCAAGGGTTTGATCTGATTCTAGTGACTTGTATTTGTTCTCATGCAGACAATAAACTGATCACAAGATGCATTTGATTACACCTCAATTTGTGTTTTTGGAGTGTTTACCGAGCTCGTGTTCAACAGCCCTGAGTGTGATCTGAATTATTCATTTACGCCATATGTTCGCCTCATGATACATAACTGTGAATCCTCGCCGGACATACCATGAAAGATACTGTGACATTGTTAGATTCTGTATTTTTCAACATAGAGACGTGTGTTAGGACAGTGTTTTTTCTGCTTTATTAAAAAAATAAAGAAATAATAATTGAACAGAAGTGAGTGGGAGTTTCTTTGTTGTTTCACTGACATATGTGCCTGCTATGAAAATGGCCAGCAACTGACATGTACACAGACAGGAGGAGATGGAAGTAACATTTACTAAGCAACAAAATAAAGGTTTGTGTGGGGAAAACGTAACATACATCAAGAGTATTGAGGATGAATGTCAGCCTCAAGATGAAATAGATGAGTTCTTTTGTCATAGAGCCTCAATTCTTTAGATAAGGAGGGCACATGATTCTTGTATTTGTCGTTTTGTGAGAACCACTAATCATATAAATCATATAGAGTGGGGACATTGTTGGCAAAGTGAGGACATTTTGGCTGGTCCTCACATCTTTGAAGGGCTTTTTCAGGTGTTAAGACCTGTTTTTTTTATGGTTAGGGTTAGGCATCTTGTTGTGATGGTTAAGGTTGAGGTAAAGGGTTAGGGAATGCATTATCTCTATGAGGGTCCTCACTATGAATGAAGCGCAAATGTGTGTGTGTGTGTGTGTGTGTGTGTTCTTGTGGCATACTGAGGACCAGTGAGGGTTTTTAAGTGAGGTCACTTTTACGAAGTGACGACATTTTGGCTGGTCCTCACTTTGTTTTCACTGAAATCAATTCCGTAGGTCGTAAACATGCAATAGTCTGTTTTTAACTAAGGTCCTCAATTTGGTACAAAACCCGGTTCCACCTGCGGAAATTTGATGGTACTGCACCCAGTAGTTCTATATAGATGTCATTCATGAAGTAGATATTTGTAATTATGTTGATTTATAAAGCGGAAATGCTGGTCCTCAGTATGCGGCAAGTACAAGAATGTGTGTGTGTGTACCTGTGTGGGTATCTTTGTGAAGACCAAAAAACTTATAAACCTAAGGGCATGAGGAAATTTTGGGTAAGTGGGCTTTTTCCAGATTAAGACCTAGGATTATGGGCTAGAATTGGGTTTAGGTTAGGGTTAAGCATCTAGTTGTGATGGCTAAGGTTAAGGTAAGGGATTAGGGAATGTATAATGTATATGAGTGTCCTCACTACTTGTATCTGTTGCCTCTTTAGGACATTTTCATCTTGTCAGGACCTGTAGTCCTCATGGATACCAAAACCTGTTCCTAATGAGGCAGCACCTCATTTCTAACAAACTAGTTAAGTTTAGGATTTGACATATAGTTCATTTGAGTAAACACTTATTTTTGGTTGTCCAAGTGAATGGAAATTACTGCAGTGTTCTAAGAAGAGTAGTGGTGGAAACTTGCGTGTTGTGTGTGAAGTGTGATAGTATGAGTGTATGAGTGTGTGTTGAAGGTGAACAATCTCATTATGTGATCACTCCTCACCCCATTCTGTTTTCACACAATGTGCAGAACACGGCTATATTGGGCAACATGGGTGGGTGGTGGTGCTGGGGTCGAAATGGGGAACATGCAAGGATGGAAATGTGACAGTGTGTCCCAGAATCAATCCGCACACCTCCTCAACAGACTGACAGGATAACTCACACCATCATAATCACAGTGACGACGATGACGATGATGATGATGCACGTCCTCATGTACATATACACACATTCAAATGGTTACATTCAGAGAAGTTTGTGATGAAAACACCATCAAGGCCACATTTACTCTTGTCCTAAATGGGATCTTGTCCTCAGTGAACATATTATCAACCTGTGTCACAGAGGTTTGGAGTCATTTTCCTATGAAGCTAGTTTTTGTCTTTTGGATTTTGTTGCTGTTTTGCAGGCAGCTATAACTCAATGATGAATGAAAAGCACATTTTGAACATTTAGGCTGGCTTTACACGACAACACTCCCGGGTGAAACCGACAAAATATTTTTTTCAGATGTGCCTTTCGTTTAGACGGCGACGGTGTTTTTGGGGCTTAAAAACGCAAAAGAAATGAACCCACCCTCCAGAGTAGAAATCTTAAAAACGCTCCACCGTCGCATTCCCGTCTAAAGGGTTGAAAACGCAAAAGTGTGCATATCCATCAGTCGGACATTCAAGTTGCCTTAGCTGCTCTGATACCTATCCAGGAGTCATTTCCAAGTTGAATGTTTTGGTTTTCCACTGTGGGCTTCCTCAGCGTCACTAGAGAGAAGTAGAAGGACGTTTCAGCGCATGCGCGCGCTCCTGGTGTTGTTGTATGGCAGTGCTTCACAGTGCCACCTAGCCACCTGGCATGCATACTACATCAAATTTCACACACTTTTGCGTCACCGTGTGCATTCAGATTTCCACCCAAAGACGCTCGTCTAAACCCGAAATAAAAAGTGGGAACGCAACGCCACTTTTGCAGATGTGTTCAGATCGTTGTCGTGTAAAGCTAGCCTCAGTCTCAGCTTCTGTACCCTCATAATCACACATGCTGACCTTTCTACCACTCCCTACTCCAAACAGTGGTAAACACACCAGTAGCCTCTACATTTTGGTTTATTTAATTCATGATAAATATCAATCTATAAATAAGTAAAACTGCTTTGTATGTAGTAGTAGCTTAATGTTGGATTGCACTTAAATACCTTAAATAATGGCTGATTTAAATTCTCTTTTCAAGTTCAGATCAGTGACTGTTTTTCCGGTGCAGAAGTCATTAGTAGAGAGAATTCCTCTGTAGTTGTCAGACTTTTGATGATGTGCACTCATCAAACACTGTACCCACTCATTCTCCCTCAGTTATTTTTTCTTGCCTCTCTTTTTTGTTTGCCTGCTTTTCATCCTCTGTCACTCTTTGTCTAAACGCCAATCATTTCCAGCTCCTCTCTCTCCCTGTCACAGTCTCTCCCCCACATGGTTATGCCTTTCTTGGCCAAGTCTGAGTTTTGGCTCCTACGTAATTGTTTGCGTGCCATTGGCGGCGCGTTTGCTGACGTTCACCTTCGCACGTGTCTTGTTTGCAGAGGACACACAGGAGACTCACACCCTGACGTCAGAGGGTTCGGGGAGGGGAACGAAGAGGCTGAAAGAGCCTTTTTAGATGTATGAAATTCACTCCTTCACTGCCACAGTCCACTGAGAGTTCATCTTGAGAAAGAACACGGCACAACGTCCATAACATCAGTGTGACAATGCAGTAGCTGCCGTCAATATGACAGCTGACCCACAGCATCCATTATTGATGAACACTCATTTGCAGCATGGTTGCACTGACCAGCTCCTTTTGTCCGGTGCGTGGAAACATGAGCCTCGGACGCAGTGAACCTCTGCTCCTGACGGCACAGCAAACAGAAGAGGAAGGAAAATGAGCACGGCATCGCAGAGGTATCATCGGACCAGATGAATCTGAGTGGAAACACTGCGGTGATTCTCATTCAGCGGCCCCCTAATGTCAGTGTCAGTGACTGGATGAAGTCCTAATAGGAACAATGAGAACACTTTAATGCATACTGGTTTTTGGTACATATAAAAAATTTGAGTCGAGTTGTGCTCGAACTGTATAGTGGAAAAGCGCCATATGATGACTTTCACATAACACAAAGGATGTCGCTCTTCATTGAACCCAAGTCCATGCTCTGGCTGGTTTGTCCATTTGGGCTGCTGAAGAAACATTAGAGTAAGGAAAGGGCCTGTCCCAATTCAAACCCTAGCCCTAGATTTGAGCCCTTGCCCTAGATTTTGTGCGTTCCCGCGAGGGGGCAGGGTGCCCCAATACTTTAGGGGCAAGGGGAGGTGCCTAAAAATGTCCCTCGCCACCAAGTCAGCTCTGGACCAGGCTTGTGGGCAAGGGATTATCCCATGATGCCTTGCACACTCAGATCGGCGAATTTCTGGAACAATATGGCGGCTACCAGTGCAAACAACTATTCACAAATATAAATAAAATACAAAAATAGTGTTAGTTAGATGTATATGCAATGGACTGTTATGTTATAGTTTGAAAATCGTTATTTGTAATATGCCGAGTGCTTCGCAAGACTCTGCCCATGATACCCCTGCCCCTGTATACATGCGGACGTGTCGTGCTTATCCAGAAACATCCCGACTGTTGCGAGCATGCGGCAAACGCTTCTTCTGTTTCGCATATTTCTTCTCCGTTGATTTATCAAACGAAGATAAATCAACATAGCCCACAGTACTACAGGCAGGAGCTCCGTTGGAACCGGAAATGAGTACTTCTTCTGTATGGTGGTATTGCAGTTCACAGGCAATGTGTATCACCGCCATCTACTGGACTGGGGTGGAAATCAGACACGTCGATGATGCGCGTGACATAGGGAACACGTTCGCTATACGCTAATTTGCATACTAGTGGTGTCCCATTTCTTAGGGGAAAATCTTCCCTTGCAAGTGTTCTCAGAGCAAGTGAGAGAATTGGGACTGGGCCAAAGTTACACACAGAACCATTAAGGCCACAAAGTGCTCAGGAAACAGGGTTAGCAGACATTATAGAAACCAGAATTCACTTATCAGATGGAGAGTCCCAAAGAACCACCCGACTGTCGCAAACAGTATAGAAATAGATCTGCATTTGTGAATGAAAATCTGCCTTCTGCTGTTGTTTGCTTGTGCCCACACACACAGAAATGTGTACATGTGATCGTCAGCCTGAGTCAATCAGACGTGTGGTGAGAAGAGGGCACATGTGTGTCCGTTGGTCTGTTCACTCCTCTGAAGGTTCATGCACACATGGCTAAAAATACACCGCAGCAGACGGCACACGCAGATTTTGATTAAGAGACACAATGGAGATGTGGTGTGCGTGCGGCCTATTTCCGAAAGACAAAGAAAACGAAAGATTTAATCAGGAGGAGTTGAAGTGACCTCACAGCCGAGATGAAACGTGGACTTTGAGAGTTTGCTGGAGAGGAACAAAGGATGAACAGAGCACCACCTCGCTCTGGGATGAGATATAATCCACGTCTGTTGGCACTGACGCAATTTGTGACGTCCTTTGTGCAAATGAAGTGCCCAAACATGTGACTGCCACCCTCCCCATGAGACACATGAGGATTTGGTATTGCTAATCCTGTCCACAATGACTTTGGAGGATGCAAATAGATCCATCTGTTGCTCTCGAGGCATTTCTCTCACTTTCTTTTTGTTTGTCTTAGCTGCTTACTCTCAGCTGAAGCTCACAAATAACATTACAAATTAATTTTTTTTAATTTAAGTTTATATGAATGTGACGACACAGAGGAAATGCATTATGTTATATCACACGTGAAAATATGTGAGGGAAATGCATGCTATCTGTCATATTTGTCCCTGTAACCATGAGCCAGGTTTTTTGTTTATTTTTTTTAATGTGGCATTGGATTTAGAAAAAAGTGCTGTCTAATGTCTTTTTGAAAACAAGTGTTTTAAACCATTTTGCATGTGTCGCGATGGTTTGCAATCTTTAAAAAGTGCCTCCACATATGCAAAGTAAAAAAAAAACAAAGTGGTGGATTAAAATTAGTTAGAAAGAAAGTTTTTTTAATATTGGTCTCGTCCGTCGTGACGCGCTGCCAGCCCCCCTCTCCTATGGTACAGTCCCCTGTCGCGCGGAACTTTTGTATCAGTAATGGCGTCGCTACTAGGTGGGTGTGATTTGTATGTGTTTACTGGTCGACAACTACAATAATTTATTTTCATTACACAGTAAAAATGTTCCCTGCAGTCAGTTTACAACTCGTGTTTTATGTCTGACTGCTTCTTAATCCCGGGACTCAGCGTTAGCTTTGTTCCAAACTAGCTTTTAAAGACATTTTTACATTTTAGCCTTTCACCGTGAAAGTTTCGCGGTGTTGGTTGGTCGCCTGAATTAATGTATTTGTCATCTCCCGTAACACCACAGGTAATTGGTCTAGTATGTTGAGTGTGTAACTACATTGTGATGAAGAGTATCTCGTTGTGTTTAGGCCGACGAGGGAGGAAACGCAAAGCGGAAGTTGAGGAGGAAGAGAAGCCATGTGTGAAGGAAAAGAAGGAGGAGGAGGGAGGACATGGAGAGGAAGCACATGATGCTCAAAGGGTGGTCATAGAACACTGGTGTGTAATCAATATTTACTCTTAAGTTAAATAAGTATTTGATCTTTGTTATAGGTGGAAGTTGTACTTATTTCCCCCTCATCCTCTGTGTTTACTGAATGTACTACTTACTAATACTGAAACCATCTATTCATTTAGAGGTTATCAACCTGACATTAAACAAACCATACTGAACTGCATATTTCACACTGTCATAATACATTTTAAAATAATGCATATATTATGTATGGCAAAAATGAGTCCCACACAGATCCTGGTTAGGTGTAACCAGTCACACACTTGTAATTATGCGAGTTAAGTTATAGAAGATTTTCAAATCTGACTTGACTTTTAAAACGTGGGAGACCACACACACAACAAACTTTGTCGCCCTTTTTAATCCTGAGAAAGTACAGATTAGATCTAGTCGAGATACAGGACCGCGTGCTTGGCGTTTAATCATGATTCTGGGGATTTGGGATCTCACAGAAACACACATGAATTGTGACGGAATCTGGCCAGTTATCCTCTAGTGTGGGACGGGCATTACACAATCATGATTCATGTTACTGGTCACTTAACCAACCTGGCTGAAATTTCAATTTCAATGTATTGAGAGGACAACAGCAGGATGCTTACAAATGAGGCCTAGAAAAACCCACGTTGGCTGATGTTGATATATTGCATCTACACACTTTCGGTGTAGCTGTAGTAACCCTTGCAAGTTCTCCGCCTAATTGCTGATGGTTTATTTCTGACAGCAAGAGCTGACGAGTGTATGGGCGTAATGCCGCGGAGGTGAAATCTGCCCTCCTGGCTGCCCACCCTGGACTGTCTGTTATCCTCAACCCCGAGAAACCTCGCAGGAACAGCTTCGAGATCACTCTTTCGGATGGAGGCAAAGGTGAGGAGGATGAGAAAAGGGCAAATCCAAAAATATAGCAGCCATATGGCGTCTCTGGGGTAAGACAATCATAGTTGGCAAAGTGCCTCTAGTTCCACACTTGGATTTTTTTTCCTCTTTTTAGTGGCTGATAAAAGGATGGAGTTGGAACAATACAGGCATTTGTCATACATAAGAATTAGCCAGTGAACACGTTTTCAACCATGAATTTAAGCCACAACAAAAAGTAATGTTTCATTTTTTAACTTTTCACGTCTGCTGTAAATCTGGGAGGTGTTAGCTATGGAAGTGAAGCAGATAAATGGAAAAGCTTATACTTGGCCAGAGTCATTATTTCTTGCTTGCTCATTAAATCCTGCTTAAACAGTCAACAGGAGGCAGTTGTTTACAAGGAGAGTAGAGCAGCAGCCAGAGACTTAACATTCTCACGAAGTATACATCTTGTTATAATTAGACACAGGGCCTGAAGTTAACTTTCTTTGACCACCAGCCACTGTGGCAGGTGCATTTTGAAATCCACCTTTTGGGCTTAAACAATGTTGGACTTGCTTTTTAAGTTACCATCATAAGTTAAAAAACATTGAAAAGTCCTAGATTTAAAAAAAAGTTTGATTAGGTTATTTTGTTTGAGTTAGTTAAACACCAGTTGCTTTTATTTAACCATGTTTATTTAAGTGTTATACTCTCAAAGTGCTTGTAACAAAGGAAGCATCTCTTAGATGCTGATCCTACAAATGACCTATTTCTCTGATGTTTCAAGAAACCTCTCTGTGGACTGGGATAAAGAAGGGTCCGCCTCGTAAGCTCAAGTTTCCTCAACCTGATGACGTTGTCGCTGCTCTTCAGGAGGCTCTGAAGTCCGAGTAGATGTCCAGTGGCAGGTGTGTGAGATAAATATTTCTGAGATAATTACTAATTGGAAAAACACACAACATTGAAAATCCCTGAATCCTCTCTGTGTTTTGCATTTGATATTTTAAAATGGCATGTTTGGAATGTTAAGCTACAAATATTCTTGTCTTGCATGCAGGATTTAATTATATGTGGCTCATGGAAGCAGAATGATGAGGAGCGACCAAGGAGAAGTTCTCAGTCCCTCCTCTGATGATCCAAGCTCCAACAGCTCACATCATCTTGACACACAGTGACACCTAGTGGAGCCTCTCTGACACAACACTATTCACAGTTCAACAGACATGCTGCTGTTTTTTTGTTTGTTTGATTCACTCTATTTTATGATGGTTGATGTGTTTTATGTCTGTTTTTGATAAATAAAGTTGAGTAATGTCTGTGTGTTTTTATTCAATTATTCAATTTCTATATTATATGGTTTCATGACTGAACTCGATTTCAGTGGGTCCCAGGAACGGGAGCAGTCAGTGGATACAATTCATTTCATAGCATCTCTATTAATTCAAGGAGCAGTTGGTCGATCCTGTCGAGTTTTTCCTTCTATCCATTTCCAGCAGGCTGTTCATTGAGAGGTACAATGCTGCCCTCCACTGTTCAAAGTCCTTGATCACAGTTTTCTTCACTCTCAAAGCGCTCTTCAAAGTTGTAAATCTTGCAGATCTTGTGTGTTATGTAATTCTTCAACACTTCAAAGTTCCTCCTCATCTTTTTAAAAATAAATAAAATAAAAAGATTGTGTTGCTCTTCTTTGTCAATATGGACCAGATGCATGAAGAAATGTCAAATTGCCTTGTTGGCAAAGTGATGATTCCTGTCAAAATTGACCACATGGAAATTAAGCATTTTAAAATACACACCTGTTGTGTAACACCACCAACGAAGCCTAAGGAAAATCTTCCAAATGTCTATATGAATGAATCAGACTTCGGTTCAATAAAGTTATTCAAATAAAGGGTAGGTTGCAGGACGTGACGTTATCGTCACGTGGTCATCCACAGCAGCGTTTGTTTCAGTTGCTAACGGATTATTCTTTCTACAATTAGACGTGATATAAGTCCGTAAGTACAATTCATTCAAATAATAATTTCATAGAGACTCACTTGACAATACACGAGCAGTTCACACTGACAACGAGGGCGTTTGTAGACCGCAAATCCTCATTTGCCGCTAAAAATGAATATGGCTAAGTTAGCATGCGAACTGCTAGCGTGCTGGTGTGTTCGCTGGCAGTGACTAGTGATCTAACATAAAGGTAGTTTATTTGTAATGTAAACCCAAAAGCCACTTTATAAGTTACACCGTGCTAGCAATGGGTTTGAACCAAAAACTGAAAATTGTGCGTCAAAAATTGTGCGTCAAAATCGTCTAAAAAATAACTAAACATGAACTATGTCTTAAATAAGTTACCTAGTAAATGTTTAAAATGACCTTAAGGTTTAACTCAACCCTGTCTAGTTGCAGGTAACCCTAACCCTTCAAGATATATGTGATGAAAGACAGTGGGGCTGGGAATCACTGGTAGCTGAATACATGTACAACTCACTGCACTTTCCAGAGCAGATTTAGTGCTAGAAATCCACTTATATTATAATTAAATTATTGCATTGTGTCCGTTTAAAAATGTAAATGGTGAACTTGCTTATTCCAATTTCCCACAACCCAAAGAGACATTGGAAATATCATGACAACAGAAGAAAGGATTTGCAATAACAGAAATGTTGTAGTTTTTAATGCAACTGTTTACATTTTTTCTTGATTTAATTTTTCTTTCTATACTTTCTCTCATAAGTCATGGCAACAGAGAGTGTGGAAAAAGTGACTGAAGATGCTCCAGCAACTGGAAAGGTCAGCACCAGATTTGACCTGGAGAAAGAGACTGAACTTCGGTTTGAGGTGGAGGCAGGAGAAGCAGTAGAGCAAGTTGACCTGGAGCTCCTCACAGGAATGGCTGAGGTGTTTGGGTCAGAGCTGAACCGCAACAAAAAGTATGTATTTGGAGCGGGCTCAAAGATTGCCGTTTTCACCTGGCAAGGCTGCAGTGTCAACCTTTATGGAAAACCAGAGGTGAGCATCAGGAGAGACCAAAGATCCTAATTTGACTCCTTAATTTTTTATTTACCGATGGCTCCTGTGTAACTTACTGTGTGAATGACCAGCTTTGCTCTCTCATCTTCACAGGTGGCTTATGTGTCAAAAGATACTCCCATGCTGCTTTATCTGAACACTCATGCTGCCCTGGAACAGATGAGGAAACAAGCAGAGCGGGAGAATGAGCGGGGGCCGAGGGTATGTTTGGAGAAAAGAAAAAAAAAAAATTCACAATATGATTTATTCAAAAGGTTACTGAATATAATATATTCAGGAACATTTATGCAAGAATTGTAATTTCCAGTAAATAATTGTTGCATTGTCCATTAGGTGATGGTGGTGGGACCCACAGACGTGGGGAAGTCAACAGTGTGTCGATTGCTGTTAAATTATTCTGTAAGGGTGGGCAGGAGGCCAACACTAGTGGAACTGGATGTGGGACAGAGTGGGGTAAGATGATTTGGCTTTATCTGGCATTATGTTGTGCAGAATTCATGCAAAATGTGTTTCATGATATTCCTCCTCTTGGTCAAGTTGCTTCATGAAGTGGATATCTGATATTCAGATTGTGGTGATGTAATCCATAAGGAACATTGTGCTCCTTCAGGTGTCTGTACCTGGGACAGTGTCTGCACTGTGCATCGAGCGTCCAGCAGATGTGGAGGAGGGTTTCTCAGTCCAGGCTCCTTTGGTCTACCACTTTGGCTCTACTACACCAGGAACCAACATCAAACTTTACAACAAGGTGAAAAGAAAGATCTTATCTTGTAACATATGCGAGTATGATGTCAGAAAATCTCTGCATTGTCATCAGCTTATTGTTTTAACACTGCTCACCCTAATCTCTTATTTTCTCATGATTTTAAGCTGACGTCATGCTTGGCCGAGGTGTTTTCCCAGCGCTGTGAGGTGAACAGGAAGGCCAGTGTGGGAGGATGTATCATTAACACCTGTGGCTGGGTGAAAGGCTCTGGATATCAGGCTCTGGTCCATTGTGCCTCTGCCTTTCAGGTGGATGTGGTGCTTGTGCTGGATCACGAGAGGCTGTACAATGAACTCAAACGTGACCTCCCTCATTTTGTGCGGGTTGTGCTCCTACCCAAGTCCGGGGGGGTAGTGGAACGGTCCAAGGAGTGCCGACGGGACACCCGGGATGAGAAGATCCGGGAGTATTTCTATGGCTTCCGAGGACTGTCCTTCTACCCGTTTTCCTATGAGGTTCGTTTCTCGGATGTTCGCATCTATAAGATTGGTGCACCGTCCATTCCAGACTCATGCTTGCCACTAGGAATGTCTCAGGATGACACACAACTAAAGCTGGTGCCTGTGACACCAGGAAGAGACCTCACGTACCATGTGCTAAGTGTGAGCAGTGCTGAGGACGGAGAGGAAGGGGCTAGGAAGGGCATCGTGGAGAGTCCTGTGTGTGGCTTTATTGTAGTGACTAATGTGGACACACAAGCACAGGTCATGAAAGTGCTGTCCCCAGCACCCAGACCACTGCCCAGACACACTCTGCTTATCATGGACATCCGTTTCATGGACATGAAATAAAAGGAAAACTCTTACTAGAAAGACGATTCATTGTAAAGGAATCATGGCTATTTAAAAATAGAACTGGTCACTTTTGTAATTAAGCCTTGTTTTATAAACAACAGTACAGAGACAATTTGTGAGAAATAATGTTTTATCTTTGGAGTAAGTATTCTTGATCTATTTTGTAAACATTTTTGTTTTCATGAGCAATAAATCTTTTATTTAAAAAAAATATATATACCGGTGTTCACTTATTCTATATAAGATGAGATATTCTTTTATTCATCCCACCATGTGCATAATTGCAGTGTTACAACAGCAAAAACAGTAAAACATACAGATAGATGTTCAATTGTGAGCATGCCACAGTAGCTCAGTGGTTGTGGGTTCAATTCCCGGTTCAGTTCGTCTACATGCTGAGGTGTCCTAGAGCAAGACACTTGATCCCACACTTCTGACGGATGTGTCAGCAGTGTGTGAAAAGATAGGAAGCTGCATATCCACTGAATGGATGAGTTGCAAAAGCAGCTTTGAGTGATCATCAAGACTAGAAAAGTGCTATATAAATACAGACCATTTACTATTATCAACACCAGGAACATTTCAGAACTAAAAAATAAAGAATCGTATTACAGTATTTAACTGGAATATTTACAACATTGATGCAATGTGAGGGATTGCACATGTAAAAATATCACACTGATATACAATACTGTATAGCAATTTTATAATGACCATACAGTATTATTTCGCACGCCAGTGTCACCGTGACTAGAACACATTATTTTAAGGAATTGAATTTAAATGATTCATTTGCATACTTGCGCATTTAAAAGTGTGAAGTTAATAATTACTTCTTTTTTTTAATAGTATATAGCAGGTATTTGATTCAACATATACACTGCAGGCCCTAAAAATATCCTAACAAAAAGCAGATGCTGTGCTGAGGAGTCAACCAGTTCAGCCAGCATGTTAATAACCTTTAGACATGGCCACACTGACTGCTACCATTGATAAACAGAGGTGGGACGTAACAAACCATATTTGCTCAAGTATTGTACTTGCTGAACAAATATGAAATTAAATACTGTCTTTTGGTCAGCGTTCGCTGCAAGTATTACTGACATCTGTCTACGATTTAGGTTATTTATGTTGAAATAAAAAACCCTGACCTGTATATCCTTGGCATATACACATACAGTATATTGTATGTAAAAAAATATACATTGTATATCTAGATGTAAAGTTATTGTTTATATACTGTGTACATAGATTGATTATTTTGGTTACAAAGCTTGTGTAGTATGTTACTTATACAGTTTATATACAGTATGTACAGTGTTCGTCACAACGTTTACTTTTTTAAGAGCCAATCACCATCCGTGGTGTTCAGACCACACCCCTTAACCATCTGATTGGCTGCTCATTCCAGTTGAGGAACGGCGAACCAGTTCCGGGATTCCGATGTCGGCCTAGCCAGCGAGCTAACTGGGGTTGCTAGCTAGCGGCTAACTCAAGGAGGACCTAACGACCCACACCTCACAGGCAAGACGGCTCGCATGTTTGACATTAGTCGTCGGCGTTACCTGCTGTTCGTGGTGACGGTTTAGTTTAAAGTAACGCTAATTATCTCGTGAGTGAGAGCTATCCGAAGAAGCGAGTGTAAAGCTAGCACGGTAGACAAGTATTGCAAGCTAACTCGTTTAGCTGTGGTTAAGGACTGAACGGTGTCGCAAAAAAACTTTCGAGGCTTGGTAAGAGCTAACTGATTATCAAGTATGTGAAGTATGCAAGAAGATGGCGACATTGTTAACTTGAATTGAATAAGTGTATATTGTGTTCATTAGTTTAGAAGAAGTTGGGTGTTATTGTAAAGGTTTCGCGTTATAATGTTATTGTATTCACTGATTCCCAGCTCAGCTCTGGCCTATTTAACGCCCGGTCAGTTCCATCCCATGGCTCAAAGATGAAGTGATATTCAAGACATATGTTGAAGATTTAACCCGAGTAACCAGCTGGAAAAGTGTCAGTGAGTTATCATTCACACTGAAACGCTCACATTTGCTCGACTGGCCACTTATCGATGTAGTTGGCGAGCTGCAGACTGTCACAGAGACAGGACACGATACGGAGATTTTAGGATTAACATCCATTTCAGTCGAGGGGATTTGTTGTGTGGCAGATGAGATGATTAACAACAGATATACTGACACTGGCGTTCGGACACAGCTCAGTATTTGTTAATACTGATGGTGGCTGAATAGAGGGGTGTGTCCGGACTATCAGATTACACTGTCACTCCGTTTTCAGTCCTTCGTCCTCACACTGCACGGACTAGTTTTTCATATGGAAAGATGGAAAGTTAGTGCTTGTGCGTTTATGGACGCGTCAATCCCTGATCGTTGTCATCGTGTTTCATTTGACCACCTGGGTGGGGCCATTAAGGTGACAGTTGTGTGTGTGTGTATATGACAACAGCAGGCTATTGAACAACTTTCTTGATGAGTAATGGGGATTAATGCGCTGTCACACAGAATTACACAACTCATTTGACAGAGGAACATGTTGCTTTGTGTGACCTAGTGTTGTGTATTAAAACCCACGACCTCTGCTTTATAGTTGAAGCTGGCAAAGTACAAGATTGACATTTTAAACACATTATTATTGTATGTACAGGCGTTCTATACTAGCAGATTACATTGGCATATTTCAATTATTTTTTTAATGAGTTCATTACACTGCCTGTTTAGAGATGAGAGAACTGCAACACGATTTATGCATTGTTTTGGTGTAAACAGGGACCACAGAAAGAAGAATGTTGTTTTAGAAAATCAATAATATTTGTGCTGATTAATACTTGTAATACTTTCTGACATGCTTTCATACAGGTATAATATTCCTATGCGCACAAGTGCATAATTCGGGCCCTCTTATACAGGCCGACAACACATTTTCTCTGCTTTCCTCATTTACATCCAAGTCAGTGGTTCTCAAACTCTTTATATATCAAGTACCATCTGAGAAAAATATTGCTCTCTCATCATCCTCCTCTTCCTCACGTATACTTCAGACACTGGTATAGCGAAAATAGATTACGATGGAGCGAGAGATACAGTGACTCAAATTATTATTGTTATCATTCTTATTATTATTAATAATAATAATAATAACAATAATAACAATAATAATAATACATGTATTATTGTTATTTGTTTCATTTTCTGGTATAAAAAAATCCTCAGTTCCACTCCAATCTCATACCCTGGTATATACAGTAGAACAACATTTCTCATATCCCACACCAGAGATGGATACCACCAAAGAAAGCTTGCGAACCATGAGTCTTAACAATGTGGAAATTGTGTTGCAGCTCTATGGTCTCCCTCTCCAAACAGGCAGTGTGCCGAACGCTGTCGACTCTATGCAACGCTCTGACTTGGCACTGTACAACGTATCGTATGCACCCTACCTCCAAATACCTGAACTAACCCATTAAAGTAGCTGCCATTTAGTCCAGTGAAGTAGTAATTTCAGCTGTTATTATTTGCTATCCACTTGTGTTTTAGCCACAACTGACATATTCTTTTTTTTTTCTTTTTAAAGGGACACCCAACAGCTCACAGAGCCCATGAATGAGAGAAGGCAGGTGGACAAAGCAAAGGACTAAATGGATCTGACAACATAACATCATTCCTGCACATGGCTTTATTTAAGGGATGCAAAATGGGAAAGGAAGTCTGTCTGCAGAGAATTTGGAGACTTCAAAGGTCTCTACATGCAGCCTCTCCCAAGTGCAGTGACTCCTCTGTGATGTACACAGAGCATCTTTTTGGAATGAGTTGATTTTGTCCCCATACTGACACAAAGACTGAAGGCAGGGGGTGTCAAGAGATCCAGGGGACTCTGCTTTGGTTTATTTTTCTTTTAAAGGCAAGGCTAGACATAATGAAAACTTGTGTTTGTTTATAGCGGCCTTTTTTTAAAATAAATTCCAGCTGGACTTTTGGTTGCTATCAAGCCACTTTCCTCAACTGGTTTGAACAATAATTTGTTTTAGTGTTTTCCCCCCATCTGTTTGAGTTTAAAATGCTGGCGTTGTTCCTCCTGCTGTAATCGTCAGTTTCTTCCACCTACCCAGTGCCTGAATAAGCCCCCCCAACCCTCGGGACAATCACAGAAGTCATCAACAGCTGCTCAGCTCTAGTCTCTGCCTGTGTTCCTCCACGTGCTTCTGCTCTCTCAGCCTGCTGGCTATCCACCCACTACCTCTTTGATTGGGTGTTTTCTTTTCATGTTCCTTATTTTCTGTGTGCATTATTAAAACACTAGCATAGTGATGAGCATTAATGTAAGCACACAAAGTTGGATTGGAGAGAAACCTAGATTGCGCCAATTTTAGTTGCAATTGTATATGCACAACAGTGTTCTGGTTGCACTGGTGCCACAGAGCATCTTAAGAATAGACTTATTTATATTTTTGCACCAAATACAGTTACGTCAAAGCCATACGAAACAATATTTATAAGTAATCTACACATATTTTTGTATCACATCGCTTTATATAGTTTTACTTTTTTATGCTTCTTATGATATCATGCACACAAATTTACAAAAAGCTACACACATGCAAATAGAGGAGTATATTAAAGAAAGAGTCGTTTTTGAGTGATTATATTAGGGCTAGGAGATATTTTGTGAGGGAGCTAGGAGATTAGTATCTCGTGAATTGCTGCTTTGCATAGTGTTAGTTTTCTCATCCAGTGTGTGGTCATGGCCCTTCCTCCCAAACAAACGCCATATTTGCCACTGTGACTTGTAAAGCACACTTAAAAGGAGGTAGACGGTAGATATCTACCTCTCTCTCTCTCTTCCTTCCCTCCGTCTCTGTGTCCGATGCCGGGCTTCAGCGGTGGGGGGATTGGGGGAGGAGTGGGTGGTCCCGCTTCTGCTCCTCCCCGTTCAATACGACCAAGCCGATATGTCCCGGTGTCTGCAGCCACAACTTTCCTTGTTGGATCCACCACGCTGTTCTTCTGCTTCACGTGAGTGTCTTTGTCTCTTTTCTCTTATATGCGAACACACGTGAAGCATACAGGGCACCAGATTATCACATATGTGATACTTTGGCTTTACACACAGTTGTGTTATTTATAAATGTTTATAAATATTTGTATTTGCTAAAGGTGTCAATGAATATCCCCGTATACCTGTTTCTTCTGATGGTGTTATGTTGATTTTTGTTGTTTGCTTAATCTTTATTCAAATAAGGAATGTTGACTGAGCAGATACACCCTCTGAACTACAACTATTGCGCATAGTTCTTTTACACTATTTGCACTATTTCTGTCTGCACTGGAGCTGTTTGCAGTTTAGCCTTATTAACACTTGCGTTGATGAAGCATAAAGGGTTACTCTTTTTTTATCATCTGTGTCTTGATTTGAGTGTGAGTTTACACTCTGGACTCACTGCCATACACATAGACTGAGGCAATAATGTGTCATCAATGTTTGTATCAAACATTTTTGTGTTTCTGTCTCTTTTCTTGTCATCCAGGTGTCCATGGTTGTCTGAGTACTTCTCCTCTGTCATTCCCATCTACAATGCTGTGATCTTCCTCTTCACCCTCGCCAACTTCTACATGGCTACTTTCATGGACCCTGGAGTATTTCCCAGAGGTAAACACACACGGACATCTTTGTCAATGAAGAGTCATTCAAATAGGCAAAATGTTGGTCATAATACACTAGCATTAACGTAGGAACGTGGTGTGGGAACACGGTCGTGTGGGTATGGGCTCACTGTGTATGTCTGTTTTGTGTAGCGGAAGAGGATGAGGATAAAGAGGATGATTTCCGTGCTCCGCTCTATAAGACAGTGGAGATCAAAGGCATCCAGGTGCGCATGAAGTGGTGTTCGACCTGCCGCTTCTATCGCCCGCCACGGTGCTCTCACTGCTCAGTCTGTGACAACTGTGTGGAGGTACTTGCGCATATAATGTATTTCACAATTGCATGTAAATAAGAGTCTGATTTGTCAGTGTGGGAATGACTTCTTAATGTATACACATTGTAGGGTGGAGGTAAAGGTTAAAGGGATTATATTTTGTTTGTTATATTTTTGTTTGCTCTCTGTTACATATTTAGTGGAGCTTCCACCCTTGTGTTATTTGGCCCTATGTTTTCTCAGGATTTTGACCACCACTGTCCTTGGGTGAACAACTGCATCGGTCGGAGGAATTATCGATATTTCTTCCTTTTCCTATTATCGCTTACCACCCACATCGTGGACGTATTTGGATTTGGTTTGGTATTTGTTCTGCACCACCGTCAGCAGCTGGATACGCCACATGCTGCGGTTACGTATCCTTCACTTGGCACTCTCTGCTGCCATAAAAACACTTCATGGAACTCTGATTTGTTGTAATCTCCTTGACTCTGTGTTCAGTATGGCTGTCATGTGTGTGGCTGGTCTGTTTTTTGTCCCAGTCGCTGGCCTGACTGGGTTCCACATGGTGCTTGTCGCTCGAGGCAGGACCACAAATGAACAGGTATGTGTTCTAGAGCTGGTTGCTTTTATTGTATCCTGTAGCACTGATGCCTGTCAGATGGTTTATTATGATTTCTGCTCTTGTCATGTGACCATTTTCTTTCCCTCTCACTGTAGGTGACGGGAAAGTTTCGGGGTGGCGTTAACCCTTTCACCAACGGTTGCCTGAGGAATATTTCTCATGTGCTCTGCAGCTCCCAGGCCCCAAGGTCAGTCTCAACAATTATCCCGTTTACACAATTTCAGGGCTTTTTCTTTCCTCTGCTCTCTCCCACATTAATGGAGTTAATCAGTAAAAGCTTTCGTTATCATCGGCCATATTGTGGGTTCATAAATAGAAGTAGAAAAAAATAAATAAAAGTAGAATAAAACACATTTATGCATGTGTGTGCCTTCCTCAGATACGTGGGCAGGTGGCGGAGCCCTCAATCAGTGGAAATACAGACACCATTTCTTAGACCGCCTCTCACTGAGGCCCAGCTTGAAGCCAAGATCCTGGACAATGGCATCCAGAATGACCGACACAGTGCCAGGGTGAGTAGAATTCAATCCCCACAGAAACAAGAAACATGCAGTATAGTGTCTGTGCTGATGAATGGATAATAGAGCTATGCATTCGTTGTGTACGTATTCATTTCACAGCAGCATGTTGACTGATATTGGAACTGAAAAGAGTTTGAGTGAATCAAGTTTTTAAAACCCATATTTATGACAGCAAACATTCGATCCTCTTATTCAGCAATTGCGAGTTTAACTGTGGAACAACAGTTGATATAGATTTTCATCCATTCAAAAAAATCATTCGAGTTGTTTTTATACCTTTGAAAAGGATGTTATGCATTCAGTTTGTATGTGTTTGTCTGTTAGCTGAATTACTTAAAAACTACCTGATATCAATGGAATTTAGTTTGGTATGTTTTTAATGGGTGGATACAGGGATTTCTTTCACTTTCTGTAACATTGCGAGATCAGATGTTCTAAGTGTTGTCAGCGGTATTTGCTGTTCGAGCACTTTCTGTTTTATTGATTGGAATGACTTTTCATTACTTTTCCAGTCCAAGAGCAGTCTAGATCAGATGGAGAGCCAGTCAGCTGATGCAGAGCCTCCACCTCCTCCAAAGCCAGAACTGCGTTACATTGGCCTGCCTCGTGCTGACACAGAGGGTGAGACAAACTAGCATGCCTTTTAGTAAATTAAGTAGTTATAGCTCACCTGACATGTCAGCATCTGTGCTGTAATATCAAGTACAGCCCAGGAACTTGAAGTCTTTCCCACTTGTGTGAACGGATTGTGGTTTTTTTCACAGACACCTTAATCATTTGTCACCTTTGGTTTCTTAGAGAGCAGTTTGTTGACTGAAGCTCCACCTACACCATCAATGTATAAATATCGACCAGCCTACAACAGCCCAGGAAGGAACCACACTGCGCTCACGCACCCCAACAAGGTACTTGTTCATATACACCTCCACAGTCCTGAAGTTATTAACATTATGTAGGTACTGGCTATTAATCAAAAGGAACAACGGTTCTGATGGTGAAGCTAAGCATGTATGGAAAAAAAACATATGTAATCTCTGTTTATTCTTTTAAATATACACAATTTCCATCTACAAAAGAGGATGTGCTAATCCTTACTGCATGCACACAAGTACAGAACAAACACTGTTCCATAGATTACTGCAACAGATGATCTGGTGACTGAAATGCCCTCCCCTAATTTCCTTTTGTGGTTAATACCATGCCCCTGTTTTTTTGTTTTTACTTAAAATTGAACATTCAGTGGCCATCAGCCGATCAGTAAGTCTCAGCTAGTGTCATCTGTGTATGTATCCCTTTGGTTTGTCTCTGTGTTTGAGTGGAACTCTCCTTTCCCCTGAGATTGCATTGACTGGAATGTTTAGTTCATGTACTGTATGTATTCATATTTCCATTTATCTGTTGATACGGTCTTTGATATGCAGTGTCAGTGCTTGTTCAAGCCAGTCAGTGTGTTTACAATCCAACAGTGTGATGATGGAGTAGAGCACTGGTCAAGCATCATATCCTACACCCCCCACCCCCACCCTACCCCCTTTTTTTCTTGATAGACCTTGTGAGAAGGAGTGAGTAATACTTTAAGTTATATCCTATATTTAGCATTTGTAAGCAGTCAGTCGAAATGCATATAATTATTACAAATGAAAAATATGCTCTCACAGTCACTTTATTTGTAAAACCTAAAAAGGTGACACGAGTGGCTCCTAGTGTGGTCTCCTGCTACTATTCTTGTATTATCTGGTTTTGGGATGGTTGTGTGAGAAAATCCCAGTCGATCATCAGATTCTGAAATAGTCAAACCAGCCTATTTGATACCAACAATCATGCCACATTCAGAGTTAATAAAATCACCATTCTTTCCCATCGTGGTGCTCAGTTTAACCTTCATCAGTTTTAAGTGTGATTCTGCATTTGTAACTAATCTAGTGGGCACTGGGCACTCTAAAAACGTGCTTACATATGAATAATAATAATAATAATACATTAACATTCCCAAAAATCTCCTTATTGCTGCTTAAAACCAAGTGTAATGTGTTCAGTGCTTAAACATTTATACTGCTTATAAATGCTATTCCCAGAGACTGAAAAGCAAATGTCACCAAACATGTTTTTGGGCTTTCGCTGAGCTGGTGATGTTCACCTCTCTTCCCTCGTCCATCACTCTTTTTCTTCCCACCCGCTACCCCTCTCTGCCTTTTGTCTGTTTCTCCTCCTCTCTTCTCTCCTCAGATGATTCGTGGAGAGAGTCTTGACTCTCCATCTCCCTCTATCCTCCAATCCAGCCGACAGCCTAGCTATCGCTCAGAGCCGAGCAGCCTAGATGGGGTCACGGTGGTGGGGGGAGGTATCGGGGCGCGCAGAGTGGGAGGGGAGAGGGGTGAGGGCCCCGGGGGCCCTGTCGGGCCTGCTGGGGGGGTGTCGGCGGGCATGTCGGGTTACTCCCTGACTGGCCGCTCCTACACCTCCTACCCATCCTCACTCGTTCTGTCCACTGGTGGCTCGCGGTCCTCCAGCCTGCGCTCAGCGCACGCAGCTCATAACCCTCTGGCCACGCTCCATTCAGAAGGCACGACAGACACCAGCTACAAAAGCCTGGCCAATCAAACACCTCGGAATGGCAGCCTGTCCTACGACAGCCTACTGACACCTTCCGATAGCCCAGAATTTGAGTCAGCCGCCCATGAGCTGTCACCGCAGAAGCCGTATGCTCCGTTTCCCTCTGCACCTATAACAGACCGCCATGAGGTGGTGTTGCCCAGTACCCCGCTGCAGGGCTACATGTCGCCCTTCCTCTCAGCTCAGATCGCCCAGCAGAGGGAGGGGCAGCTACTCCAGGGCTCTGCCACTTTCTCCTCCCCTCACAGGGCCTACCTGCGTGCCATCAGCCCTCCCCCTCCTTCCTCCGTTGGGCCTCCTGAGACCCAGCACCTGCTCCTGCATAACCAGGAATCCTCTGCCCGAGGCCTTCGTAACCCTTCCTCCTCATCCTCATCCCCTGGGGCTCGTTCACAAGAATCCCCTGTCTCTCCGCCACCTCGTGGCCTCTCCCTGAGCAAGTCTCAGGCTTACACTGTAGAGGCAGGGCATCAGCACAAACCTCGACCTGCAGGAGGAGGCACTGTGCTGGGAGGGGGAGGAGCCGGAGGAGGGCAACAGGCTCCACAGTGAGTAGTGATCCTTCACCAGATCCTTTAGCCGGCTGCTCTTCCTGCTCCTTTTCCTCCTAATCCTTTTCTTCTTCCTTCCTGGTTTGTGTCAGCCCTCCTCTACCTCCCTGATTTGTGTGAGTTTTCCTTTTCCTCTTCCACAGTTAACAGCCAGTCTTTGCTTGTTTAATGTTCAACAGTCAAATTTGTGAATGAAAGTGTTTTTGGTTTTTGGTGCAGGTGCTGTACGTATGGATCAGTGTTAAAAGCATGCTCGTATGTCTTTAGCTCAGTGAACGCATGCCTGACCACGCTGCTACGTATTTCTGTCCTCGTTGCCGTTACCACATGCCTTAGAAGATCAGAAGTAGACGAATGTTTTTGTTGTTTCTGCTTTTTTTATCATTATTTTTTGTAATAGAACCACTCACCTCCACATCCCCTTTTCCCCCTCTGTCCTCACACCGACCTGCCTCCCCCCACACACTCCTTCCCTTCCTTTCCTGATGGCTGTCCAATCAGATTCACCTCTCGCCCAGTCTCGGCCAATCACACCACATCCAAACCAGGGGGCGGGGTGAAGAAGGTGACTGGAGTCGGAGGGACCACTTATGAGATATCGGTTTGAGTGACGGGCTTCCTCCATGACCTATCACAAGTTACTGGACTACTTCCACTTGCCTCTTCATTGAGCTGGACTTCCTACACAAATGTGGGCTTCTTAAAAACAGCGGTTTTCCGCTGTAACAGGACTAAAGGAGCGTCCGATCCTCAGTTTGTTATCTTTGTGACGCCACTGGCTCTTCGCCTTTTGCAGACCTTTCAAATATGAACAAAGAGGAAATGGACAGTGGACACTTTTTACCAGAAAATTTTTTCTCTCCTTTCAGCCACTTTTGCGAGCCATAGACTGACCGTGACTGCATCATCACAGCTGGGTACAGATTTGTCACACAGCTGTTCACTGATTTGCTGTTTTACTTTGGTACATTAGCACAGTACAAAGTACTGACAGTAGTCTCCTCCACTTAAAGAAAGGATGGCCTTTATCCAGTGGATATCAAACTGAAGTGGGAGGATTAAGGACCATTGGACCAAGTGAAACGCCTTTTCCACTGTCTGAACAGACCACGCAGCCTGTCGATTAGAGTGTCATGGAGAAAAGAGTCCAACCTATAAACACAGTATCATTTAGTTTTATAAATCTTTTTAAAAATATTGTTTTATATACATGTATAAAATCTTACAGATTATTATTATTGGGTCAGATTGTCAGCTATTGACGACGGTGGCAGATGTACTGTGTAATTATTCATGAAAGTGATTTTAGATCAGTTGCCTGTCTATATTTGATGGCTGCATCAGCCAATCATGAGCTCTTGCTGGAACCTTCATCATCCAAAGAGATGGATGACCCTCTGAAAATATTGAGCGGATTATAAAAAAAAAAAAAAGGAGGCCACAAAGAAATTTCTGAATCATGATTCCAGCACAAGTATCTTTGTGGAATGTAAACTTGTAATGTTGATGCTAGAGTCATTATGCAAAATCAGTTTGTAGCTTTAAGAACATTTCATGTTTCTTTGGTGTTTGTTTTTTTCTGTGATCCTCTTGTCTGTCAGTAGAAAGACGCAAGCAGAACCTTTAAAAGATGGTCAGACAAATAGAGGCAGCGTGGGAAGGGCTTATTTATTTCACCAGACAAAACAACCTGATAGTTCTGGACATAGTTTCAAACCTGTCCCCATCAGTTTGGCCTTTTGTTTCTGAAAGAACCTTTATGAATGAAATTGTAAATGCAATATGCCACTGAAAAATTTCAAGGAGTGACTGGCAATTGTTTTATTTGCCTTAAGACCATTAATAGAGAAGCAATTTTTTTTTTTTTTAAATCTTCTGAGTGAACTTGCTTAGGATTTTTCCTAAAGGTACAAACGTGTGTTTAATATGATTTTCTATCCAGGCCCACAGTAGTCTGCAGCAGGCCAAATCTAGCTTTGTACCTTCATTAATTTCCAGCCCCTGTTCTCTCCCCAAGGCTTTGTCTACAGCGTGCATGTGATTTTTGGTTTGTGGTGCTGAATGCTTCACTTGTGTGCATACCTGTGAGAATATTGTCAAATGTCTACCTGGTCCATGTGTGGGTGGTGTCATGGCACCAGCAGCCATCGTACAGAGATAAAGAGAACAGTGTTACTTTCTTCCTTCTCTGGTCAAGTATGGTGACCACTGAACAATTTGAAGCCATGTGAGAATAGTAAGTATATATCACTATTGTGGGCTGCGATGGATGGAAGGAGTTTCACAAATATCTGTAATGAGTACATTAAAGACATTTCTAAAATGGCCTTATCAAGAATTTCCTAAAAGTCTTCTCAGAATAAAAGGTCAATCTGATGAAAAAACACATCACAAATCTTAACTGCAGTTTTTTGTTGTTGTATTTGTTTCACTTTTTGTGAACATGAGACATCAGTCAACACTGTTTGGAAACACAAGCAGAGCGAGTTTACACCCAGTGATATTGAAAGTAGCAAAACGATCTTTACAAAAATGAATTCTCAAATAAATTAAGGTCGGTAACACTTTGGCATAACTGTTCAAACCACACAACACTCCCAAACAGACTCATGAATTGTGGTCTGTTATTTGCCTCGGTAAACAGTTGTCATTCGGATGACATCTTGCAGTGGTTGAACCGTTTTTTCCTCTTCATTCCATAACACATTAAATGTTGGCAACAGAAAGGCGTAGTGATGTTGGAAGAGAAGGGAACGACTTCATGCATTTGTACTCCTTCACTGGTCTTTCTTGCTCTCTATGGGCTGCTCTGGAGCGTCGTCGTGTAGCTCGTTGCTGCCCTCCTCTGGCTGAGAGCTCGTCTGCTCCTCTTCCTTCAAACCGTGACCTTTCAGTTTCTTGGATTTCTTGAAGAGCTCGTTGAGGTTAAACTCCCTGATGATGTTTTCCTGGGGATGAAAAGGCGTCATTAGCTTGACTCAGTTACCAACGCATACATAGTCATTACGTCATGTGATTGTTACAAATGGATGCACCTCATTGAAGGTCCAAGATACTGCTCTTCCTTTATTGTCCACCATAGGACGTCTCATAAGCTCCTTGCCTCCTTGAAAAAGCACGAGTGAGGGTAGCTGCTTGGACAGAGGGGAAGTACTAACCCTGTACCTGTTCAGAAAAGAGTAGTGATGTCAACACCTGTGCTCTGAGAATCTGTCAAAGTAAGGAAGGTGTGGGAAGAAACAAAAGACTGCAGCTCACCTCTGTGAAACCTCTCCATAACGTCCAATATCTACTTTCCCAAACCTAAGTCCAGCACAGTTGTACCTGAAAGACACACAAGACATTTGAACTCAAGCCTTCAGCAAACATTCAACAGGTTATTCTTTTTTTTTTTTAAATATCTCACTTGAGAGATAGGTCGGCGAAAACCGGAGCAAAAGACTGGCAATCTGAGGACCAGTTGGCGTAGAATTCAACGATCCAGGTGACGCGAGTGTCCCGCTGCAGCTCCTCCTAATGACTCATTAATACAAAATTAGATTAGAGCAGTTTGCACAGGTGTAGATCACCTTCATTCACACCAATTCAAACAGTCATTCAAATCATGTTGAGACAACTTTCCTTCCCAAGAAGGACTGCTCAGTTGCAGATACACCAGCAAGTTATAGTTCAGAGGCAACAGATAACAGTACACAAGCAGCAATAAAACAAACCATTTGTCGCAAAGTCTATTGACAATTACATTCATTTAAAAAGATGAAAAGACTATAAGCTAGATAACAGAAGGAATAAAAGACGTTGAGTTTATAGCTATTTAAATACCTTATTAAAGAGGTAACAATTCCCACACCTAAACAAAACCTAAAGATCTCACTCCATAAAGGATCTACTAGCATTGAAACAACAGCAGTTCCACAAAGTTTGTGGTTTAACACTCACATCTATGGTGCTGTCACTGAAGTACTTGATGTACTCGGGGCCCATGTACAGAGGAGGCTTACAGATCATCACAAATGCTGGTGACAAAAAAAAAAAACAGACTCATGAGATTATAGCTGTGGAGATTAGAGTCATAATAATTACACACTAAAACCACACAGGCGTTGATTGTTTTGTCTATGATTAGAGTGTTAAAGTCAGTGACGTGACAACAGCAGTCACATTTTGCAGATTTCACCTGTTGAGTTTATCATGTCATGAAATTCTAACAAACTACAGACAAATCCACAGAACCATTGTAAGTTCCCCTGTGGTATCTGAAGGTTTCCTGCACTGAGCTGGGCTGTAACAGTTAATTGATCAGTAATCACAATTTTTTTTGTTTTGTTTTATTTTGTACAAAATCAAGTTCTCTGTCTTAAAAGGTCAATGTAGTTTGAATTGATTTTGCATTTAAGTTAGTATAATTAGCCAGATTTGAGTTCCAATCTGGTCCTTCTGACAATCGTATGCGTCAAATTATCCTGTAGCGTCCGGGGTTAACAGACATGATTTTAACGTCATCAGATGTACCAGGATCTTTCCAATATAAGCTACTAACTGACAACACCGACAGTCTGCCTCCATGTTTGTTTATGTTTCTGAAGGCACTTAAATCGCGTGAGTTTCTGTGAGATCTCAAATCCTTGGAATCTCCTCCCTGAAATCCTTTGATTACAGGCCAAGTGTGTGGTCCTGTGTCATAACTGGATTAAAAGATTGAAAATAGCTTACAAAGTTGTTTTCTAAATGTTTTCTAATGTTTTTTAAAATCAGGTCAGATTTGAAAATCCTCTTGTGTGGGGCAGGCGTAAATGTTACACATTGGACCTTTAAATGGTTTCTTTGCTTCTCTATGACAAAAGAATGGAATATTTTTAGTCTGTGAATCATTAATGATTTGTTCAGAAAATAATTGACAGATTGATTTATGAGTTACAGCCCTAGTTTTAAGGAAATAAAACGTTCTTTGTTCATAGTTAACTATTACACTATGTGGTAATGCGCTGATCATGAACGTGCTAACAAAGGTCAACAAAGGTCACCGACCGAGACACAGAACGAGGTAAAGGATGCCTAGCCGAATGTCCAGTCTGAAGAAGAGGATGGTGTTGGCCACTTTACTGAACAGAAACAAGTTGCCTATGTGCTGCTCCAGTGTGACTGTGGAAGGAAGAAAGGAAGAAGAATTAACCTTCAGCCTGTTGACACAAGGTCACAGGAGGGCTGGATTACCATGCATGTTTACACAACAACGCAAAAGGTTTCCTGAATGTGTGCAAGGACAAGGACACCGGTACATTATTAGTTTAATTCTAAAACACTATTGTGTCCTCTCTGTTAAAAAATGTCAAGTTGTTGACTGCAAACAACAACTCTGGATAAAGATCTCGACATAAACATTTCTTCTTACGTGTGTGTGGTCACCTGACCCTGGGCTGAGCATCACTGGCTCAATATGAACGTTTAGACCACTGTGATGGTGAATGACGCTGTTTGTAGTGGAAACAAACACTTACCCTTTTGTGACATCACGTCACTTGATTTAAACATAAACAAGTGTATTCTCTTGGTGGAAATTAGTTTGCTAAATGTTTTTTAGACTCTGTGGGTTTTTTGTTGATTATTGAACAGGCATTTGGACATAATGATGGCATGTTATTTAATTAAATAGTAATAACTTACTCTCTTTTTTTGGAAAAAGCACAGGTGATCACATACTTTGCTTTGAAACCGTTTACCTTTGACATTTTAGTCTAAATTTAAGACGTTCTCTGTGGCCTTTGAGTGTCAGATTATACATTCAGATTATAGCTCAAGTTGGTCTTTTGAACTTTGCTGAACCTTTACTCACTTTTTATCTATTTTGTTAACTGCACCAAGCAAAGCAGTCGTGTTGGTTTGTGGGTGCAATATAACTGAGAAAGTAAAGGGCATGCTTTCATATGTTGGTCATTGTGCAAGAAAGACATTGTTTTGATATGATTGGGGATCCAGACACTGATCCAGAGTCAGAAGTTTTGACTTTGTAAAATAAGGTTGTGCAGCCTGGGTGGAGGTTTATGCTCTGTGAGGGCTTCTTTTTTTTTTTTTTTTTTTTTATTGTACCTCTTATTAGCACAGCACTTTAGCCAAACTGGCTGTTTTTAGGTATTATAGATAGATGTGTCTCGATGAGTACAAATGTTGGACTTTTAGGTGTTTTTATTGTACATGTACAAGTGTATTCTATGCTAGACTTTATTCTTTATAGTGTGTGTTTTTGTCAGATAGTAACTCTCTCTAGAACCAGGACCACATGATATTGTTGTAACTTACTGGCTCTCCTGTTCTTCATCATCACTATTGCACTGAGGAACATGAGAATCTCCACTTCTCTCTATCAAACAAAAAACACAGAACGTGAAGGTAACTCTGAGTGAATCAGCAGTCCACCATATTTAGCAGCAGCAGCAGCGGCGCGTGCTCACCCAGTCAAAGTCGCAGGAGTTTCCGTCCTCGCGCTCGGTTGCCAGGTGCTCGCACAGACCGGGAGCCTTTCGCACCACCAGAAAGACGACGGTAAGGAGGAACGACGTGATGTAGTAGGGCTTCAGCAGCCATTTGTAAATCTGAGGTAAGTGGTAGAAGAAGGTGCAGAGTCCCGTGATGAGACCCATGTTAGCCGAGAGAGGACAGGCGCTCGGGAGAAATGATAGGACAGCTGAAGAAAGTCAGCCACACACTCCGCGCCGAACTGCGCATGCGCAACAGGAAAAAGAAACTTGCCCACAGTTCACATGCAGTCGTTTGGGCAGAATTACAACCTACCGGAAATGACAAGAAAACAGAGACATTTTGGGCCCCATGAAGTAATACAATATAATGCTACGTGAATTATAGGATTTACTTGTTATGTACTGAGACTGAACCATTTAAAGAGTAGACTGTCCTTCCAATGTTGCCCCCCCAAAAAGGATAGACAACATACATGGGGTAAAAAGATGGAATTTCAGGGAGAAAAAAAGCTATTTGAACTTACCTTAAATGTGCCATATGTAAGAATGTAGCCAAAAACGGTTACTACATTCAAATTCAAAATACCAAGATATTTTGTGTTTCGTTTTCTGATGTAACTGGCAACCCGTGGTTGCAAGACAGCTGAGACTCTACTGACTGCAATGATTGATAGACGGCGGTAGGTGGCGCCACATGCCAAAACATGATTTCAAAACATAAACATGATTTGCAGTCTGCAAAATATATTTTTGATGCAAATATCTTGGCTGTACTGTTGTTGTTGGTGAGTTCAGTTTGTTATATGAATATTATTCCTGAGTCTCTGTGACATATTAGGAGGATTTTATGGCCAGTTGATTTAGATGTATTGCATAATGTACCTTTAAACAAAAATTACAATATGGAATTGTCTGAACAAAGAAGAAATCAGGTGAAGTGAAGTTGAGACCGAGTCTCTCTTTTTTTCTGTATTGTACTGATGAATTTAGAACACCTTATTGGTAGCTACTTTATGAGTTGGCTACATATGTGTGTAAGGCCTGGGGAAAAAAACATCACAAAGTCCTTCGTTATGTTGTTGAATAGTGTTTGTAACTGATGTTCTGGTGCTGGTCTATATGTCTACAGTAAACAGTGGTGTCTTGTAGTGGGTATGTTCTCAGTGTATGACACAATAATAGTAATATTATCAGTCATAAGCCACAGACATATTACTTAAGCTGGGTCACATAAGTGTTTATTGTTTTGTTTCTGTCATATTATCTCATGTGTCATATCGTATTCCATCAATTTATTGAATTTGACATCTTATTTTAAACTAACGTGTCAATAAATAATACCAAGTTACTGCTGAGAATCTCTCCACAGCTGCCACTGAACTGTTGTAGACTGGGAGCTTCTTATTTGACAAAGTAAGCTAAATCAACCACGCTGTACATTCTTAGAAATAAAAGTGCCAAGTAGAACCATATAAGGTTCTTCAGCTTGTCCTCATAGGAGAACACTGATTGGCTCCAGGTGGAAACTTTACCCTTATGTAATAAAATAATAACAAAGAAAGTATAGCAAGGAACAGACAAATGATATGATGTTTGAATGTACTGTAGAAGATAGCAACCAAAGATGGCAGAAGATGATGGGAAGCACTGGCTCAGCATGTGTGATTAATAATAATAAAAAATCACTGACTGTGCATTATAAAGGGATGGACATGTGTAAGTCATAATAGAGGACTGCCTTTGTCTTTTTGTTCTCCATTCCATCTTTCTTCATGTTGTATAGCTATATGTGTTATTTTTCCCTTTCTTTTTCATCTAACTTTATTGTCCTTCTAATGTACATGAACTGAACAGTGTGCTCACTAACACCTGTGCTTTTCATGCTAAGCCGTGTAAAAATGGCTGCATGGGGCCCATTAGATGCATTGGACTTTACTGTAGTAGTCAAAAAAACACCAGCAGGGGGCAGTAATAAGACACTAAAGACATCAGTTGCAGTTCACCAGTACAGAAGAAGACGGAGTCTATTTGGCGGGTCATGTAAAATGTAAACACAAGAGAGTTAGAAAATGGAGGGGAGTGAAGCAACAGTTCACGAAGAGACTGTAGATAACAAGTGTGTCAGAGACTCAGCTGAGAAACAAAACAGTGATGAAGCCACGGGAGAAATGTTCTCGCAGTTGTCGAACACGGAATCGGGTTGTAAGCAGACGACAGAGGAGACGGGAGGTCGGTTTAACCGACTCAAGCTGTTCGACAAAGTGATGCAGAAGAGCCTGGAGAAGTTCATCGAGCATGCAAGGTACTGTTGACAGTTTATCCTGTCATTATGTTCTCCACGAATCCATCTTTTAATTTATAATATAAAAAAAGAAACAGCGAGCCATGTCCATTACAACTAACACGAGAGAGACACCACCTACAACCTTGTTTAACTATAAATGAAATGTCTTAAAGTGACAAAGGAATAGCAGTGTTTGACAGTTTTACAGTTAATCATATTACATAGTTTAATAAAAACGAATTTGTCCCCTCTGCAACAGTCCTGCTACATTTGCTGATGTGACCTTTTATATTTCTATATTATATATATTTTTATATTTATAGCTACGTTAATATTGTTTTAGTATTATAGTGCATTATGCAGTGCAATAATGATGCTTAATTTGCACTTGGACTGTGACTGTTAGCTTTTTTAATATTGTATCTGTGACCTTGCCCAATAAGTTTGGAATGTTTCAGTCTATTTTTAACCATTGTGTTGATTTGTGTATGACTGCCACTGACGATTATTTTCATAATTGATTCATCTGTCGATCATTTTCTCGATTAATCGCGTAATCATTGGGTCCATCAAGTTCAGAAAATGTTGATCAGTGTTTGTCAAACCAGGAAATGATCATGTTCTCAAATGTCTTGTTTTGTTCGCAAACCAAAATTATTACATTTTAATTATTTCTTTGTTATATGGAGAACATATGGGGTGCTTTTTAATATTTTATTGGACTTTCTGTATCAGACGTGTTTTTCCCTCTTATTCTGGCAGCAAGCCAAATTATCCATATGGAATAATAAAAGTTAATTTGTCAGTTAATTTGACGTTGTCGCTGCCTCATTTTACAACTACACTCGTGTTCTGGGAAAAGCTTTATTGCACTTTTGGTTAACATGACTTTTGGCTGTCAGTTTTAACAGATTTGCCAGCACCTTTCGTCCACTTTATAAGAAGAACCCTCAGAGGATGGAAAGCATTCACAAGCAGTTCATAGAGGAGATGAGGCGGGCCATACAAGTGAGTGTCACTGCAGTCACACTGAAAATATTGAGTGGAAAGGTTTACTGCCTTGTAATTTGTAATGGCTGCTGTACTGCTCTCGTTTCTTTGTTTATATGAATGTATATCTCTGTGTGTTTTCAAAGGATGACATCAGCAGATTGATTGAAGAAGGGCATTTAGAGGTCAAACTGAAAGAGCTGGACAAACTAGAGCGTGCGGCAAAGAACAATGCGGATCCTGCGTGGTTAGTCAACTGCATCATCGCTCTTCACGTTAGAAAACACTCCATCAATGGTTTTCTGTCTTTGAACAGCTGAATTGTGACATTCATCCACTCCCATTTACTTGTTCTAATATTTTTTTAACAATAACCAGTTCTGTTGTGCAATATGATTAAAATAGGAAACATTTTAAATGTGTACATCTCACTTGTTTGATCAGGCGGCCCAGTGGGGTTCCAGAGCAGGACTTCTGCACGTTCTTGATGCCATACTATCAAAAGCAGGAGGCTTTTATGCGACTTGAGCTGAAAAAGATCCAAGCAGAGAATGCTGCACTTGCACAGAAGGTTCAGGCTGGGAGGGAGAGTATTGCTCAGACTGAGAACCGCATTTCTGCAGCTGTTGATGAGTGGAAGGTAAGAGGGTTAAAAACTGAAGATTTCAAAATACATGTAAATGATTTTTACCAGGGTCCTAGACTATGGACCAGTTGTTTAAGTGTAACAGTATTATATGTCTCATCTGCTGCATTTTCTTGGCAAGTTGATTCACTGACTGAAAACTGATCATTCAACAGTCAGCAGATCATTTATAAGAGCCAGATTATATAAGACTATGTATCTTTAGCCTAACCCTTCAATCATCAGGATTAGATGTTTCATACCTTTTTGTAAGTCACTCTTAACTTTAGTTTCCCCCATAATTATTAAATTATTTTGAGTTGTTTTGCTTGTCCTTTTTAAGAAAATAAGTATGCAGCTTTATTGGTTCTAGACTGAGAACTTTGAAGAATACTGATTGCTGAGCACCATTATTTTTGCTTTGCCCCCTCACCTTTAGGCTGCAGTCACAGAATTTGAAAGGCTGGCATCCTCTCTCTGTCCCACTGATGTCTTTGATGTGTGATCCTCAAATTTGTCTACAAATCAACTAAGTTAATTGTACATATGGATTTAGTTTACTGACCTGTTTTCCTGCAAAAATAAACATGCAATTTTGAATATAAAATGTGTTGACTGTAGCAATTACATTTAGGTGGTTTACAAGTATTACTAGTTTGACAAAAAAAAAAACATTTTGTACAACAATAATTACGGTAATGTGCGTGTCTGTATGTCAAATTACGGTAAGCGAGCTGTGAGAATGCCACAAAGAAGTGTAGAGTCGTGACAGACACCCGGATGGATTCATCGCGAAGCCCATTATCGGACTAAGTCTGAAGGAACCGGCTTTTTCTTTCCATTTCAATGCGTTGTTCTTGAAAGATATGGCGGAAATGTTCTCAACTTTGTTCGGGCAAAATGAAGCTCAGGGACCGCCCGGCTCCTCACTGGGTTTCGGACCGGGGAAGCCTCCGCCGCCTCTGCCGCAGAATCAAGTGTCCTTGGCGGGGCAGATGCCACCGCAGCTCGGGGATGAAGGCCCTCCCCTGCGGAAGCCTGGAGCCATGAATGAACCGTTCTATTTACTGCGGGAACTACCAGGTATTTCAGGACTCTTATATCTACTGGCTTATGTGTCTGTTATTTGTCAGATAATGTAAAAAATAAACATTTCACCCCCTTGCAAAAGCTCCAGAGCAGTTTGTAAACAATGCTAGGCAACGTTAGCTAACACGTTAAGAGTTTGCGAAGCTAACTACCAGTGTTAACTGTATTTCTTTTCACCATGTCATTAAATGTCTTCAGACTTGCTTGTGTTTTAGGTTAGACGTTATATTCCTGCTGTAATATCAGGAATGAGCATCCCTGGACTAACAAACACTCGTTGGAATGGATCATTTAGTAAGCGCTTTGCTTCCAAAACTTCACAAGTTAAATATTATTGCTAAACTTCCAAGGCCCGTCGCTCCACTTATAGCTTATATTACCAAAAAGTAAACTCATTGAATACAAGCTATTAGTGATTATACATCTCTTAGTGTCAATATTGAACAGGATATTAATAAATATTGTTTTGGATATAACTAAGAAGGCCCATGTTTTGTTTACAAAGAAACGCATCACAAATCATCCAATTGTCAGTTGTAAAAAATACAATTTATTTGTCACATTTTAATATCTTTTCATTTATTTTTTCCTCACTTTGCTAGAATTGAGTAGGTCTCCAATTTGCCTTCAACAATGTCATGCTTTTTTGTGGCAGATTAAATTTGGAAAAAAAATAAAAATCTCGCATTACCATTACAGATAACTGACATCATTTTGACTTGTTGTAATTTCATTGTGACCAGTATGTATTGTAGTTGTAGATATGTGACATCATTCTTACTAGTCAAAACTACACTTTAAGATATCTACAATAAACTTTTTACTAGTGAACATGACATCACAGATATCTGTAATGGTAATTCCAGATCATCAAACTTTGCAATTAAATCTCTGAGGAATGTTACCATCTCCTTATTTGACCTATTCCACCAAGAATTGTGGCAAAGGGGAGACCTGACTTGACATGATTGGCATTATGCGGTTGCTTGTTTGCTATTTGCGATGCAAGACTCCATTTCCACCACCATTGAGATCTGTTGAATGTGGAGTACTGCAAACTCATTGTCATGTCCAAGATACCATTTGGCAATGATTTGAGCTTTGTGATAGGGCATGTTATCATATCATATCATCATCATCTATGTTGTTCATTGTCACTAAACTCACCAGGTCGTCTTGCATGACTACATACATTAATTTGCTATTTATTCAACTAAATGCTAAGTTAACTAGCACTAGTTCAGTACTGACCTACCAACCTATGTACCTAATAAAGATGCTGGTGAGTGTATGTTTCATTGATTCCGGTAAAAGGGACACATTTTATAACCCACTTCAAGCCTACCAGTGAGCTGCAGCTTATACTTTGGGAAGCAATATATATGTATGTTTAATTCAGTGAGAGTAACTGACTGACTTACAGTGTTTCATTGTAAAAAATGTCTTTATTGATATACATTTCTGTCATTAGTGGGAACAGAGTTAACGGGCAACACCAACCTCATCACACACTACAACCTGGAGCACGCCTACAACAAATTCTGTGGGAAGAAGGTGAAGGAGAAGCTCAGCAACTTTCTACCGGAGTTACCAGGTGGGTTTATGTTGCACACACTTTATTAAACCACATATGCAGAGATTTGTGTTCAGAGCAGCACAGCAGTTTCAAAGTTACCCTATATCTTTGATTGCTGTTCATTCTCCTGTTGCACCTCATTTTAATAAGCCCATTCTGCTAATGGAACTGTCACTGCAAAGTTTTAAAACTCCTGTGAAACTTGCAGTAATGAGAACAGTACATCTTCATAGCCTCCTTGAGGAAAACAAAACATTGATGATCCAGTCAAAGACCACAAACCATTGCATGACTCAATCTTTCTTCCTTAACAGCTGTCCAATCTCTTCAATGCTGTGTTTTCATTGCTGCCCATATGCCTTTTCATAACACATGCTATATTTATTTGTTTCCGTCTCATCATTGTGCCGCAGGTATGATCGACTGTCCGGGCACTCAGGACGGCAGCTCATTGCGCTCTCTGATTGATAAACCTCCAGTGTGTGGGAACTCGTTCAGCCCACTGACCGGCGCTCTACTCACAGGCTTCAGACTACATACAGGACCGGTACTCACTACTTATTTAATGCACACACATACGTATGCACATTTGTGATATTAGAGATATAGTGTTTATGCTCTGTGAATTGAATTTGATCTTGATTACCATTTTTGCTTTTATTTATAATATTGTGTCCTGCTTGAAACAACATCTTTGACTTCTTAAATAGCTGTTCAGATTAGTATTTACACATGCGTCTCTAACTTTTTGAATGTTAATTTTTTTCCCCAGCTCCCAGAACAGTACAGATTAATGCACATACAGCCTCCAAAGAAGAAAAGCAAACACAAGCACAAACATCATCGAACACAGGACCCACTACCACAAGGTATGACATTAATTATGCCCATACACAAATTACACCTGTATTCATAACACAAGGGAATGTAAACGTTGTCCTCCTTATTTCACAGAAACTCCATCAGACACTGATCCTAAGAAGAAGAAGAAAAAAAGGGACGACGATCCCGACCGCAAGAAAAAGAAGAAAGACAAGAAAAAGAAGAAGGTAAGAAATGTGTTCATATGTTAAGTTGCTAGTTGGGTGTGGTTATTGATCCTAGTGCAGTCCTGGAAAAAAGGCATTTATGGTCAGTGCGTGACACTTAATGTCAATATGATTCAAATCGTAAGGCAAACTGTAAAAGATGTAGTAAATCACTTTTTTTCCAAACACCGTAAACCTTGTTTTATTGACATATTGAAGTTTTTAAAGTCTATTTGTCTTTAATGGTTCGAGCATTACTCGACCCTACTTGTCAGGCACGTGGTTTTCCATTACTTCATAGTACCTCCTCAACGTGGCTGGGGTCGTCGTAGCACGGCTGCGTGAAACTGCTGCGATGTCATTTTAATTATGACACAAACGCACTGGATCCTCTCGTCAGCTTCCCAACACAGGAACTTCTGCACCTCGTCGACAGACCATGGTGTATTTTAGCTGCAGACTGCAGCCATGTATGCTCGCAGTGACGCTCTCGTTCAGTGGCCGGCAGTCTGTGGACGTCACGTTTTAGTATCGGCAGAGCTTGTTTAGAACCTCACCAGAGCAGGTACCAGCTAATATTCCTAGTCGAAAAACGAGTAGAGTCGAGAAAAGTGCTTAAACTGTATAATGGAGAAGCGCCATTACAGTGTTCGATACTGATTCCATGTGACTTCTTAATCATTTTACCTTGCTAATTTCGGCATAAATCTCCTCAAGACATCAGTATATATATATATATATATATATATATATATATATATATATATATATATATATATATATATATATATATATATATATATATATATATATATATATATATATATAAACAAGCTTTTAGGCTTGGGTCATACTTTCTCGTGTACACCCTGCTGCTGATGCTTCTCCTTATCTTTAATCATGCCAAAACATCTAAACTCTGGAGAATTCCTCACCCATCCATCGGGAATAGGCTTCAATAACTGTTGATGCTTTTTCTCCCTCCAGAATCGCCACAGTCCGGACCACCCCGGCCTCGCTGGATCACAACCCAACAGCAACAGCCTCAGATAGAGGGCAGCGCACTGTGTGCATGCCTGTGTTTGAATGTGTGGGTGTACATTTTGTAAGGGTGTGTGAGTGAGTGCGTGTGTGTGTGTGTGTTTTACACATAATTGTATTATTGAGAGCATGTTTAAAGAGTGCGAGATTGAGCGTGAAAGGAGCTGCAACACGGTGGACATTTGTGACGACAGGAAGACATGTTACAGAACAGTGTAAATGGCAGAAAGACACAGATGAGCCGAGTGGTTTTATGGAAGACTGAGCAAGCGCTGTGTGTATGTCGCCTTTTTGATTTTGTTGTAATATCTTTTGACTGTAATGCCAATATCAAATAAACATTGGTGTCTCCTTTTAAGACATCTTTTTTTTGGATTTTGGAATGTTTTGGTATGTTTTAGAAAAGACACCTTGTTGCAGTGATGGATGCCAGTTTAACAATGTTATAACATTTGTGCATTTATTTTTCAAATATATCGATTAAAGTTAGGATAGAAATGTGTACATTTCACAAGGTTTTGGGTTAACTTTACACTCTTTAACAATGACTGGGAATCCCAGTTACAATGGCAGAAATGGGGAAGACGAAATTCCCCAAAGAAGAAATAATGACTTACTCAAACCTTTCCAACACTGGTTGAAATGTACTTAACAGTTTTTATTAAAAAAAAAACAAAACAAAGCAAAATCCTACGATATCTTATGTGACCTTTGAGCTGATCAACACCTGCCAGTCACTAAAAACCAAACATTATGACCCACCTAGTGTTTACTGCTGGACTTCTACATTATGTTGTATGGCATTCTGTTCTTTTGCCTTTGTGTGTTGTCCTGAGGAAAAATGACGACTTGTTGTGCAAACCCTAGTCATGGCTTTGATTTACATTTGGCAGAGGCATTGATCTCATCATACCAACTTAGGTTTGCAGCGTAGACAAAGGCACAGAATTGAAACAAGAGTCCTTTGTCCTCAGTGTGACCGATCTACACGTTGAATATAACGTGAAATTATAAAACCAAAAAGAGAAATGCAATGAAAAAGCGGGTCTTTCCTCTGAAATGGACTGAGTCGAAAGAAAAAAAAAATCAAACATTTACAACTGATCTCACAAATCTACATGAATCTACAGAATAGATGAAGTACATTTTGTTGTCACTTTTGAAAGAAACAAGAACATTTCTGTTCAAATTGGTCTTGATTCAAACAAGAGGGTCAATGGTTAAGGCTGAATCAGCACTGAAGCTGAGACATCGCCTTATAAATCAAGTTTAGCCACAGCCACTGCATTATGTATACATATATGTGTATATATATATGCGTGTATACACACATGGAGAGAGATACAAAAGGCACATTTTAGCTGTATTTACAAAATATTTGGAGGTTTGCTCCAGTACATGAAGAAAAACAACAAAATAAGCAGATTACGTAATCAGCACGCTAATAAAATACAGAAACAAACTCTTCCCTTTTTAATGCTAATGTCGGAGTATAAAATATAAAAGGACACTTAAATACATTTTATACACACACTAGTTCATTCCTGTGCATAAAGCAGTACAAAGTGTTTACGTAACGATCTTTAAAAATTACTTCATTTTCATTCTTTTTTTTTGTTTTGTTTTTTGTTTTACATTAAATTGTCTAAAAACAATTCCAGAAACACAAGGGCGGAATCAACATGACATAAATACACATGGATAAAAATATGCGCTGATCATTTTGATTTTAGGGTGTTTGACATTTAATACTTAATACTTCCTTATTTTGACCAAAAAAAGATGGAAGGACATCGGAGTCGGCTGCAGAGAGACTGTACAAAATCTTTTACAGAGGAGGTAGATATGTGTGTCTCTACAACCAGTCTACCTGCATGTGTGTGTGTCTGTGTGACTGCTCCTAAGCCTTCTTCCTACATATCAAAGCTCGATTACTCGCGATTCAGATGCTTTAAATTGTGTGTTTTTAATAGTGTTTGAGTATATATTTTTCAACTTTTTCCCAATAGGTTACAGCAGAAACGGCACAATATACGACATATTTTCTCTTTATAAAAAAAAAAATACTGAACTAATATCTTGTAAGGTCCAGTGTGTAAAATGATTGGTGGGTTTATTGGCAGAAATAGAATATGTTTATTAGGATGTTGGTTTAGTAGAGTTAATGCTTTTGTATGTACTTGCTGAAAGGTCCTGGCTTCATGGGGGCCATCTTGTGCCACTATAGCCGCGTTCCCGTCATGGTACAATTCGGTTTGGTACAGTACGGTAGAGTTTGGTATGGTTAAGCCCTGGGTCAATCTTGCGTTTCGACTGAGAGCAGTACTTTTACTTGGTAGTCGGGATGTCAGTGAGTGCAGTCGTACCAGTGCGACGACAGACACAACAGACTAGCTAGCTAGCTAGCGATCAGTCCTCCCGGACTGTACCTTTCCAGTTTTCAGTAACCTTCCCTTAGCGGAACCAGAGTAAAATGGTACAGTACTGTCGGGGGCCAGTTATTTCCGTACTATTCCTAATCGAAACGCAAAAAAATATGTTTTCCGTACCGAACCGTACCACCCGGGCGGAAACACATATGTCCCTACAACAGCCCGACAGGACAGAGCAGCTGGAAGTTTGCCTTTCAAGTTTCGAAGCAGATGTTTACTGCGTTAACGGAAAGCAACAACATCCTTTTTGGTGCGCAAAGGCCACCGTAGTTCCCTGGGAGGGGGAGGGGGAGGAGTCTCTCACCATTAGACGTCACTTCCTCTTTACACACTGGACCTTTAAGGCGTTCTTTGGTGTTAGCGTTAAGATTGTGCTGTTGTTTCAGACGTCTGTGACCGCACATGTCATGTTTCAAGTACCGCGTTGTCCGTAGGCTGACACACGGTGGACATGAGTGCAAGTACTCTGCATGTTAACGTGAGTGACCCGATGGCTTTAAATCACTCATAATTTGGCTCCTTGACCTAAGCTAAAATAAATTAACAGCAACAAATGATAATGATACATCTTTTCCTGTCCTGCTCTGAGTTTGTGGTGGACGACGTGTCTGCTCTGGTTTGTTGGACGCTAAAATGTCGAGTTGTCTTAAGCCTCCACGGCAGAGTTGCCGTTGCTGTGGGGCTTGGTGCCGTTGGCCTGGTTGAGCGCCTGCATCTCAGGACCGCCGGCCTGCTTGTCTCTGGCCTCCTTTTCCCTCAGCAGGCATCTGCGGTGGTAGAACAGGTATCCAGGCAATAGGAAGCCGGACAGGGAAGTGATGAGCAGGCCGAGGTTGATCTGAAGGATAGTTGGATGTAGATTGTCAGCAAATGTAATGTTACGTGATCATTTCGTTGGATAAATAGTCACAAAATGTACCTTTACAGAAACCATTTCATACTGAACTAAAGAATATAAGATGGTATTACCATAGTTTTGGTATCAGTTTATGGAGTATTCATGGAGCAGATAATTGAGAACACAAGTAAAGCTGAGCAGGAGATTATTGTTAATGAAACAAAGTCATCTTCAGTTCTTGAGTTTTATGGGACTGGCTCCACAATAGTGTGCATGTGTCTCAGTGTGAATAGTGTGCAAAGCAGAGCAGGCCCTCACCCAGTATGCGTTTCCGTGCAGAGGTCCCACCATGGTGATGAAGAGCGGCTGCTGCAGCAGAGCGACCACTGCGCTGATCATGGACTGGAGGCCGGTCAGTGTGCCAAAGTGGTTGGACGGGTAGCTGTGGGTGAGAGACACTTAAGTTGTTACCAGGGGGTTTTGGACCGAGGAACTGAAAGTGACATTTTGAACACAAATCACTCATCTTACACACCCTACAAGCGCTTTCCCCACCACACGCACCATCCTATGACAGTGCGTTATCAGTTGTCTGTTTCGTTGTCTGATAAGAACTTCACAGCAAACTTTAAAATGGCAGTTAAAGGGAGTTTCCGAACAACTGAACAAGTTGTTGCAATGAAAGCAACACTGGAGGTTGGCGATTTTGATCGCCTTTGACTTTAAAAGCAGTTGAAGTGTTAACTTGAATATTAATCATCTCATTGGGCTGAGAGCCCCATACTGCCAAGGGTTTTACAGCATTGACTGATATTCTAAGACCCACAAAACAGTGTGTTCTATGACCATGTAAACACCGGAACTACCAGAAGAAAGAGTAGACTCTCATCTTTCATCAGACATCAGTGGCAGCAAACCAATGAGTTAAAAATATATTCAAATGGATCTTTTGTGAGCACTTACACAGCAGCGTAAAGGCCTCCACAGCACGAGTGGATGAAGCCTCGGACCATGGTGTGCAGGATGAAGGTCAAAATCTGGAGGAGGAAAGAAAGGTGTTTACAAAGAGAGCTGGGACTGCTCGATTGTGAATCGTTTGACTCAAAAAGTAGGGAACAGATGTTGATTTAATGTATGATTATGACTCGAAGAAGTTTTGGCCAGTGTGTGTTTGTGTGCTTACCTGTAGAGGCAGGTTGTCGATGAGGCAGCAGCATCCGAAAGCGATAAGCAGCATGTTGGTTAAGATGAAGGCTCTCATGGCGTTGGTGACTTTCTGGATCTTGCGGTCTCTCTTGGGCCCGTTGCTCTGTCCGCTGGGGTTAAAAGCAGAGGTTGTGGTCAAATTGTGGACAAGACTGTGGTCAGGGTTCCACCTTTTTTTTTCTCACATATACGTGTGTGTCCAGCCACACTTGTCTATACCTGATCTCTGTTGCTGAAGGCTTCTCGTCTTCACACTCCTTCATCTTCCAGTCCATGATGTATCCAATCAGAGGACATGTGAGCAGACACAGCAGCTGCAGTGTGCCGAAGATGGAGGAGTAGAAGCCCACTGGAGCAAAAACATGTTCAATCAAAGGAAGGAGGAGGAGGAGAAATTTAAAAACAATTGACAGATGAAGTCAAGATGAATTACAAAAGTACGGCAATGAGAAGCCACATCGTTAACACAACTCACCCTTTTCTCCAGCGAGAATCACCATCTGATCAGTTGCTGTAATACAGGTGAAGACGCACTCTGTCAGTACTGAGTTTAAACAACGTACAATGTTTAAAAGCACACGAATCCTTGAGGCACTCACGATGCGCTTCGCCGTGCGTGACCATGAACTCCAGCATCTTGTTCATCGCGCCCATGAAGAAGATAATCCTCAGCTGGGACATTCCCATGGTCACCAAACTCCACAGGAAGATGGGAGAGAACACAGAGCGGCGGAAAGGAACGACGTCTACGGCGAGAAGGAGACGTTGGCTTTATGATAATGTAAACTTTACTACACAAGATGAGTCTGTCCGACTTTTGGTAAAGCGATTGTGTTTGTGTTTGTTGACTCACTGGGTGCAGCGTCAGAAACAGTAGGAAGCTTCTCGGTGGAGTGAGGCACATCTCCGTTATTATGACCAAGTCTCTTCTTCTCCTCTGATGGAGGCAGGTCTTTCAGATCTTGGATCTTGCTGTTCAACACAAACATGAACAGACACATGATTAGCGTTGGACGGTTGTTTTTGTGAAAGGCCAGATACAGTATTTCTTTTGCTTCATAATGGTCACACGAGTGAGGTGACGATAACTGACCTGTAGTCCACCTCCTCTGGAGTTGGGAAGCCTTCGGCCGGCCAGTTTAAGAAACAGTTGAAAAAGACAAACCCTGCCAGGCCGGCCCACACCCACATGATCACATGGAAGGAGACACCTGCATCATAAATCACCTGGGAACAAAGAGGAGGGAGACGGAGAGGCTTGTCACCAGACACAGAGCAGCGGTTTGTGGAAATATAAAGAAGCTAAACTGTCATCATAAAGGCCACCACACTCTGAGTCCGTTACCTTGACTCCAGGGAAGGTGACAGCAGACGAAGCATAGGAACCGATCATCAGGGACATGATGGTGGAGCTCAGGGAGCCAAACATGTTGGGCAGCTGCAAGGACGGAGAAATGAATGAGTTAAACCCAGGTTAAATATAAAATAACATATTTAGTCAAAGTCTATACTTGTAACAGGAAAAAGCTAAAAAACATTTGTTGACACACTATCCTAGGTCCAAAACATGTTTTTCTGTAGAGGTGTAGTGTGTTATTGAGACCAGCAGAGGGCAGACAACTCCAGAACGAACCAGACTGGGAAAATTGGTCTAAGTCAAGGACTACATGAGCCCTTCCTGCCCACACTGTTTGCACTCACTAACACATATTTCTGCTTGCAGAGCAGCATGGGAAACAAGAAAGTCATTACCCAGTTTGGGCCCTGACCCCATAGTTCAAACACACACTAAGCCGTCTGTGGACAACACATTCAAGGTCTTTTTTTCCCCCTGCAATGTGTGCAAATTCTTTGAATTAGGATTAAGATATAAAAACCAACATATAGGCAGCTTTTGACAAACTCCACAGGGAGCGCTTTGAACCCAGCACCGAGGCAAAGGGGGGACAAGAGGGCAGCACCAGGCAGTAACACATCATATATTAAAATCGACCTATTTACTGTAGTAAGTAGCTTACTTTAAACATAACAATGACCTATTGTGCTGTGTGTTTGATTAGAGTTTTTGAAAAATGGGTCAGTCATGGTTAAAAAAAAAAAATCACATGTATGGGATTTTAAAGTGTGCTGCATGACAAGCTCAGTTTTCTCTCAACACAGACTCTGGATTTGCAAAATCCTGCTTGTGAGGGGGGACAATTTTGTCTGGTTAGAACCGCTGCTGAATGTGCGTGAACACAGCGCCCTCAGACAGTCTTTAGATGAGAAACTGTCTCGATACGACTGTGATGAACATAGTCCGCCGGTGCATCGAGAAATGCAACCTTAAACGTTTTTTTTTTGGCCAAAGAGGAAGCCACGCATTCATTTTCTCTGCGCCGAGAAACGGTGGTAACACGTTCTGTGGTCAAACAAGTTTCAGCTTGTTTTCTGTGAAAAACTAAAACAGATCATCCAGACTATTATCATCTAAATGCGCAAATACCAGCATGACATGGGTGATCCACATATTTGTTTACGTGAAGGCACCAACGACAGCGTCGTTTCCCAGGAACTCCACGGCTGTTTCAGCAGGACAAGTTAAAGACTGTGCATGACTTCTGTCTGCAGTCTAGATCTGTCTTCTACTGAAAATGTATGGCGACCACAGACTGTTGAGCATGCAGCTCATATCTGGAAGAAAAGATGACGAGACCCAGGGGTTAACTTCCCTCTGACCCTTCGTTTATTGAGTGTGTTGCAGGCATCGGTTGCGAAATAATGACGTTTTCAGTGAAAACTGTTAAATATGTCGTATGACATATATATATACGGCCATACCGCGACCATATCTGCACCCGCTACGGACTACGGGAGGTTTGAGGTCACTTGGAGTGCTGACACAACAATGTGGTTGGTAGGTAAACAGGAAAAAAAAAGCTTTCCTGAGGATGTTCGGGGGGAGAGCCTGACTGTCTGAGCGAAAAACAGCCACGAGAACACCCATCTTCATTCAGCGCTTCTGAGAATCCAAAGACTTCACAGGCCGTCTGTGGCCAACGGGACCTGCAGCGGTCGAACTCTCTGACTGGGATAGTATTGTTGCATGGCAGCTATGGGCCCTCTGTGCACACAGGGGAGTTTGCATCTCTTGCTAATGTTAAAGCAAAGATATTCCGGCCATGTGAAATGTCAGATCACTGATGTTTGCTTTTGTAAGTAGCAGCGACCTGAGTGCGTCTCACGAGATGTGGGTTGCGCCGGGAGGGGGGGGGGGGGGGGACAGCGTGAACGCACGTGTGGCAGCAGCAGCAGCAGGTGAGATTCCCTAACACGGCGTTTTGGAAAAGCTCATAAAACAGTTTCACATGTTCCAACATGCTAACTCTGTCGTGGGGGAGGGGGGGATGAGGATGGAGGACGGAAACACGTGACTGTGAGGAGGCACACGGTCAGAAAGTCACACAGAGAGACGGAAGACTCTGGCTGCTCACTTGTCACAGCTGATCAGTTTGGGTCTTGACTCGCGCTGTGCTCGCTCACACGTGTGCTGTCAGACTCTGGCTCTGACTTTATAATTAAGGCTTAATGAGCGCGGGAGAGATGTAAGGAAAGTGATGACGATAATGACTGATGAGTGATGGTGAATGAGCGAAGCACGAGGGAGGAACTTCTTTTGTCCAAAAGCCACAGCTGCAGCTCCTCTCTGTGGAGCTCCCAGCAGGACACACTAAACCACAGCTGATTAGAAGTGACTTCTCTCCACCCCAACTTTCTGGGCCTCTCTTAACACAGAGACACTCAAACTGCTGTTTCCTTTTTCTCTTATCCAGCTGACCTCAAGTTACACAAACAAGGTGATCAAAATATGTAGGTTAAACGACAGGTAAATATTGCCTTTGAGGATTCTTTGTATTGTTAAAGCAACCTCTCTCTGCTGCCTGAAACTCTTGACAAATTCTATTTACATAATTTACATAACTAATATTGACAATATTGACAGGAATTTACATTCATTAGGAGAACAGGAAATGGTTCAACCCAGGGTCAGTGAATAGTGGTTTGTCTCTAGGTGTTGACCCTGTGATGGACTGGCGACCTGTCCAGGGTTTACCCTACAACAACTGTGATTGTCTCCAACACCCTGTGACCCTCATGTGGAGGATAAAGTGCTGGAGAAGGAGATAAGGAAATGGCAGAAAGTCAGTGTGGGGCCCTGGACGAAAACAACATTTGTGAAGAAGGCTCGTCACAGGAAGAAGAGCAGCTCCCGCTGATCTTCTACACAGAGTAGTCGTCAGGAACATGTGTGAGACACATCTGATCAGGAGACTCTCGGAGGCCTGAGACATTGACACTGTACGCTCAAGCTCAAGTGTACTCTCATCGAATTTAACTTTGACCTCAGCTTTAGAGTCACCTACAGAAACGTGTCCATGAGAACGTCATCAAGTCAAATCATGATGAATCAAAATGAAGATGACCTCTACCCTGTTCCCTCAATTTTGCTTCCACGTCCCAATTTTGGACAGAAGCTGTGTCCCCTTTACTCTAATATCTATTTTAAGTTTTGTCAAATTTTCACTTGGTGGAACATGGTGGAAAAGTTGTGGTTCTAATATCGCTTGTGTAAGAAAACACCTGACCCAATGTTGTTTTTAGCGTGGCGACATGCTACCATCATCGTCACCCTCCCACTACACTGCACTGCTGCTGTAATGGAAACACTGACGCAGGAACACTCTCAACACAAACACTCTCGACATAACACGCTTTGTCTTGTTCTTCATTTCAGGACAGAGTGTCTCTGTCAAGTTAAATTAAAACACTGTCAGTTGACCGTGTGTTTTCCTCACATCATCAGCACAGCGCTGAACTTACATGACACAACAAGTGGTCCAAAGTGAAGAAGGTGATATCAGACACACGTGACTCTTGCTTTAGTGATTTCTTCAGTACGTGACCTTAAACGTATAGAGGCTTCGATTTGCTGAGCAACTCCTTTTTAAAGCAGCTCAGCAGCCTCTCACTGCTACCTGACACCCGACGTCTGCACGTGGAGAGTGACAACTCCTGAAACCAAGCCCCCGCTCACAGCCAGTGCTGCTGAAGGACAATCCTGCACCTGTGACAGTCAATGCAAGGGGCAGAAACCTCATTCCATTCTCCGTATGTCACAGCCACGTCCTTGACTGAACTTTACACAGGTTATAATTGAGCTATAAATCCTTCATTAATTCATTGTGTGCAGTTCTATCCTAGAAGCTGGAGACGATCCAAGCTGTTATGGGACACCCTGGACAGGTCACAGACACAGAGACGAACAAGTCTCACCTTCACACCTATGGTCCATTTTGGAAGTCCAGTTATTATTTGCATGTTTTTTGGACCGGAAAAAACCCGGATATCCTTACCGCAAGGCAACAGCGTTAACCACTACTCCACCGTACGACCCTGCTGTAGATCAGTCTGGACAAACGATATTTTTTTTTCCTCTTTAAATAATTGAAGGGGAAGAAAGAGGATATAGTCAAAGTAGGTTTAGCTGCAGGGCACGTGTAATGTTTACATGATTTCAACATTTCTGTTCCTATAGCTCCGGTCCACGTCACATGATCTGATCATGTTGGTGTGTGTATGGTAATCTATACAATTTGTTTGTGTTTTCCATTAAAAGTCACACTTTTATTCATCAAAGGAGTTGCAAAATGAATAGAAAATATAGTCAAGACATTGAAATAAATGATTTTTCTTCAGAATAATAATTTTGCCCTCCAAACTTTGGGTTTTCAAATCATCCAATTGCCCTCTAACGCGACTAGCAAACACAATGTACCGTTAGAACACTGGAGAGATGGTTGCTGGGAATGGGCCTCTATACACCTATGTACATGTACCACATTAACAATATATAGAGTGTATTTCTGATTCATTTAATGTTATATTCAGTGCTTCTCCTTCAAAAATAAAGCCATTTCTAAGTGACCCCAAACTTTTGAACGGCAGTGTATGTTTTATCGGACGGACAAAAAGGTTCTGCCGTCAGCTGTGGTCATAGAAAGACCCATATTAGTTGACCTCTAATCAGGCTTTAATCATAAGTTTGTGTTTATAACATGATAATAGCTATGATGTTGATTCAACACAAGAGTATAAACACAGAGGGACGTGGACAGGTGTCTTCTAGTCGTTTTTTAACGCTTGTACAAAGGAGAGCAGCATGTGTCTCAGCATGAAACGTTTCCTTATGCAAACATCTGTTTCATGTTCTCTGTGTGTATATACGCACACACACACAAACGCACACACACACGAACACACACACATGTGCGTAGTCATGCGGAGTTGAAAAAGAACAGATTTTCTGCTGACCGCTGCTGGGCAGAACAGAGGAAGACGGGAAGAAGTGGGGGAGATGGAAAACCAGTGGCCTTGATTATTTTTGAATAGAGGTGACTGGGCTGGACTTTGGGGAGGGCGTGCGATCAACGCCTCGCTGTCATTGGTGGAAACACAAATGGGAGTCTCTATCGTGTGGAAGTCATGTGCAGCTCAAACACAAACACAAGCCGACACACGTCATAAACCCAAATACCTGTCCGCGGACAAGATGGCAGTGGCAAAAACAAACACACTTCATAATATTTGTACCAGCAGACAATTCACACAAGTAAATTTATACACATGCGTGACCTGATGTGACTGAACACAAACACAGCTCCCTGTCACAACACTCACTGTTGTCCCAGCTGGGACAAATAGTGGACACAGACACACTGAGACTCTCAGGGACCTCAGATTAGTATTTCTCACTTCAGCTGAGACTTTTGGTACGCTTGGTACCATACGGTGAAAAAAAATACCCGTTTAACCTACTTTCTTCTATACACTCACTGGCCACTTTATGAGTCACATCTGTTCAAGTGCCATGTTGACATAAGTACCCGATCAGCCAATCACATGACAGCAACTCCACGCATTTAGAGCATGGTTGTCGGTTGTTCTACTAGGATTGTCATGGTGTTTTAGGTATTAGGTGTTTTCTGTGCTTAGTTAAGTGACTGGGGCAGGTGTTTTCCTTTGTACAAAGGTACAAAGTGTGAATGTGAAGACAATTACTTTGGAATTCAGTGACTTGAATTGATTTGGATGACTTCAGGTTCAGCACTTTGTGTTTGGCACGACACTGTTTCCATCACGTAACTCAGAGAGGAAGAAGTTTCGTTTTCAAATGTCACAGTCATAATAAAAAAAAAAGAAGTGTCACAGACACTTTTAAAGATTGAAGAGATCCAAATGGATTTTCCCGTGCGCTAATAACTGATGGGCGGTGTCTTCTTCTTACCGTGATGGAGGTGAACGTCAGGCAGATGCCTCCAAAGCCGTTCAGGGACAGAGCCAAGAAGATGAGCGCAGACAGAGCTGCAGATCAACACAGAGGAGGAGTTAAGAGCGATGTTTACAAGGTTTCCAGGAGAAGTATGACCACACATGTATTTCTGTGGCCTCGCTTTAAAAGCTTCAGTGTGTATGAGAGTGTTAATGATGTCTAATGGTGAGAGAACAGATTGTAACCCATGTCAGGAAACAGCAGTGGCTTCTCTCTGTTTGTACGGTGGCCTGCATAAGGACGGTCTTTGCCTTAAGTAAATATAAAAGGCTTATTCTAGCATACACTTAAATACTTAACATACATATTGGTGGTATATTTATTTTCTGCCAGTAGAGGAAAAGCAGCACTGGAAGCATTTTCTTTTTGACTTTATATTTGTCAGTTAAATGTGATTGTGATTCATTGAGTCTGCAGCAACTTCAGTCATCTCAGCAGATCCAAGGTTTTACTCTCTTATGCCCAATTACCAGTGGTTAAAACACCCATTGAATGCCAGGTTTTAAAGGGTTTTTACCACTGGGAGTGAGTTACATTGGCGTTTTATCTGCTTCAGCTCTGATCGTCTCACATTCATCCTCCAGTCATAAGCGTAGCTGTTAGGGTTGATGTTTGTAGCGCCATCCTTGCTTTTCAAAACGTATTCTATTTCGTTTCATTGGATAATCTCGTTCTTCTTCTCATCGACTCATTTTTGCATATATATTTTTGGAGCAGATTCATCCCAGGCATACAATACATGCTAATTTTAGTGTGTAATTTTAGCACTTTTTCCTGTGTGACATAAAACAAGAACGAGAAAAGTCTCACCCTCGTATGTTGACAGAATGTTGCTCATTGAGACGAAACATTTGCCTAAACTATGACTTCGGGTGCTATATTTCCAAATGTCAGAACATACACATACTCGTACACTACAGTCATCTGCTTGTTAAAGGTGTATTTGCTGAAATGGAGCGATTGTGTGTGTTTAGGGTGGATTGGTTGCATCCGTTGCAGTGTACAAATATCTTTATTTACTCATGGCTTTTCAGATGGGAAGAAAATAATTGATATCTTCCATGCGTGCGTGCATGCGTGTGTGTGTGTGTATTCACCATTTGTGTTGTAGGCAGATACAGCCATCATACCACAGGACAGCCCAAAGCACGAACTGTAACGAAACAACATCAATTTGTCTTTTTAGTCAAAGGAAGCAACATGACTGACACCAAAGATGCCAAAACTGTGACTTCCACACAGTGAATGTGTGTGTGTGTGTGTGTGTACATGTGTGTGATAGGTGGCACAGTTTGTGAGAACAGTAGTCGTCACACCCCAAAACCAAAGAATTTCACTACTTACTACACTTAGACAGCGTGCAGACACACCCACGTATAGAGTCCCGCCTACATTCATTGACCCATACACAGAACACACAACCCTCCCTGTATAGGAATGTTATCAGTCAGCTTTTTTCTTTTCTTATTCTTCTCTCTTTTTTCGCTGGAATGCAACAGTTAAGATGAAGGAATGTTTGACTGACAATACTAGGCCAATTCAGACTGTGACTAAGTGGTCTTGGTCACATTTTCTAACATTGTGTATGCGACCGTCTTAAGTTCTTATGTGCCTGGAATTAAATATACTATTAAATATATACTTTATTATTTTTACATAGCATCTGTAGAGATGTTCCAGTTTTTACCTGCCCACCAGACGAATTGGGCGAGGCCCATATTTGTCCATGAGGATGCCGAGGGGGAGGGTGGTGGCGCTGAGCAAAAAGGAGCCTATGGTGAATCCCAGATTCAGCATCTCCTCCTGGTCCACGCAGGTGGTCCACTCCTCCACCTCACCAGTGGAGGAGTTCCCCGAAGTCATGACAATTGAGTCGTTCTCTGTGGAATCGAAGCAAAAAAAAACACAAAAACAAGGCAATCAGAGATGGTAGACTTCACCCCATTCACGCAACAAGCCTCTGTCGGCCTCTGTTGGTCATGTTGGCAAGTGCAAGTGTGGAAGCACAGACAAACAAACAGACACACAGAGGCACCAAAAACACACAACTGAGTCAAAGCGTTATCCGACTGCGTAACCACGGAGACCCCTCCAGCCTTCATACTTCTCCGTCGTGGTGACGGATATGCACTGCAATTTCCCGCCCGATCAGTAAGTGTCGCTACGCAAGTTTGTTGTGCTTCTGGCTACAGTGAGCAATGGCGTTTGAGAGCGAAAGACTGTTGTTGTTGTTGACATCTGATTAACATTGAAACAGTGGCCGTTTCTCACCTGATATAAATATTTTTCTGTGTCCCGGAACACAGGTTCAAAATAATTTCACGTAAGAAATTAGCGATTTAGAGTCTAAACACGTGCTGTGTGTATTAAGATATGACGTTTTTACAGTTTGGCAGCGACGTTGTCGGCGGTGATCAGCTCTGCCTCCGTGGTGAGCACAGTGGTCGGCACAGAGCAGCGTTATCTCGGCCTGTCCTGAGGACCAATCGCAGCCCTTGCCGTCTCCGTTGTCCCTTGATGGAGTGACGGACACTTAAAAAATATTTTGTGCAGCCAGAGACGACGCAGAGGGGTCTCCGTATAGAGCACTTTACGCAGGAGTATAAATTGGGCTTGAATCTGAGATGATGAAGAGGAAAAAACATAGTTCTACTGCACAAAATGTTTTAAGTATGATCGGATCATATTATATTCAGATTATAAAATATGATGATAGATCCCTCTTATAAAGTATAGAACTATATATAAATATTGAAAATGTACAGTGCACACGCTACATTTTGCAAAAGATCAATACATGAACTGCGATTTATGTTTTATTGTTCCTTAAAGGTGCATTACGTAATACATCTAAAGCAACTGGCCATAAAATCCTCCTAATATGTCACAGAGACTTAGGAATAATATTCATATAAAATACTGATACTCACCAACAACAACAGTACAGCCAAAATATTAGCATTAAAAAAATATTTTGCAGACCGCAAATCAAAAAACGGGTTGCCAGTTACGTCTGAGCTACAATGGCGGAGAAAACGAAACTTAAAAGACCTCGGCATTTTGAATTTGAGTGTAGTAACCGTTTTTGGCCACATTCTCACATATGACGCCTTTAACTAGTACTAATTTTTAACCAATATGACGACCTGACACTCATGTTTACTTATTATGACACTTGATTTTTTTTTTACCTGAGCACAGGTATGAGTAGAAACCTTCCCTCTTCAGCATGATGAGCAAAGAGCCCCAGCCCAACAGCACGGCTGAACACAGCAGGTTTTCAATCACCGCCGTCACCGCCATCCACCAGCGCCTTCTGTAGGCCTGGATCAGGGAGGGCGCCATTGCTAATCTGTGAGGAAGAAGAGACGGAGGAGGTTAGAACAGAGCACATCAAATAAAAATCATCATCAACATTTTTTTTAATTATTATTTAAAGGTACAGTAGCATAAAAACTCAAAAGGCTATTGTAAAAACATGCAGGTCCAAAATGGAGGCATCTGTAGAGCTGATTGTACTCCTGATATAAATATAAAAGGTTCATTCTGGGGAAAAAAGAAACAAAAATTAATTCACTTTAATTTCACAATTTCACCAAAATGTTACATACTGGACCTTTAACTATTTAAACGTGCGTCTAAACACTTTCTGCCACTTATTTACTCGTTGTCAATGCCTTTAGAAAAGGCAAAAAAGTGATTTCCAAAACAACAGGCAACAACACCACGGCGTTTCTAAACAGCCAAAGTTCACCTTGTGCCTATTTATTGACTGTCCTGTCCATCCACACACTGATAAGTTGACCGCTCGCTGCAGCTCCAGCATAAACAGCGCAGTACACAACAACAACAACAACATAACAAAAACCATAAAGGAATTAGATGACGGCAAAACTGAGACGGATGCGACCAAAGGAAGCCGTGAAATTGGCGCGTTTTGAGTCATGTGAGTGAAAAAATATCTACTGCCTAAGGTCACCTTCTTTCATTCAGTTAACTAAATAAAATAAAAACATGTTTTTGTGTTCACTGACTCTGAGGAGTCACTTCGTTGTGCGGGTACTGTGATGGTACGTTCTCTCTCTGTGCCCCATGTGACCGCTCAGTGTTTGGTAAAACCCGGTCAGGTACCTGACACCTCAGCCTTCATTGTCCTCTGCTGTTTCACCCACTGTGCCGTCAACAACAGGGAAGCTATTTCACCCTTGATTTGAGCAGAGGAAACAATGCCGAGCCGGGGGGGGGGGGATCACAATTTAAATAAGTGACTTTTTCCATGTGAAAGCAGCGCATGCAGAGTTTGTGCTCAAAGCCTCTTCCGACAGCATGTGACCTCAGGTCAGCAGTCGGCTTTTAAAGTCACAAATACAACTGTGATGTAACTGAATAAATAAACTCAGGACACACACACACACACACACACACACACACACTAGGGCCATGACAGGCCATTATAACCTGTGACATGAGTGACCAACACACTGATTCCAGTCATGATCACCCAAACAGGATCACACACACACACACACCAGGGCTGAAATTAAATACAATTATATTGCAATGTAATTATTTTATTTTTCATATTTCTATTTAAAAATATATGTATATATATGTAACAGAGAGACAAAAACGACACAGAAAACCACAACACAAACAAACACGTCACTAACTAAAACTCAGTTAGAGTGGCTACATGCGTCCAGAGAACGCGTTTCTCCGTCCCTTAAAATGGATTTAAATTCACCCTAGGGTGAAAGTAGTGCTTTTGTAGTACTTGTGGAGTATATTTTGATGATGAGGTGCGGTTGTGCTTCATCACACTTTGACTCTAATCCACAGTGAATATAGAAATGAACCTTGAAACATCGGCGTCGGTCCAAATATATACCCAGGAACAAAGGGTGGGAACATCTCAGTGACTTCCAGCCTGCCTCCATCATAGTTCTTAATGAGGACATCTCCTCAGCGTGTGTGTGTGTGTGTGTGTGTGTGTGTGTGTGTGGAGATGGAGAAAAGATCTAATGGGACAGATTTGTCCCAGTGTGTGTCCATGAGTCTGCGTATGTGCTCACGGTGGGGGGGCCGTGTGTAATGAGATTACCCACAGTTCAATGAGCTGCCTTTGTGCTCGGATGAAAGTTTGAAAAGGGTAAGTGACACCCCCACAGTGGAAGTCCACTCAGCGCACACACACACACACACGGCTCCCCAAAACCCAACACTGAAGTAACACTGGAGAGAGGATTATCCACTTTACTTTGTTAAATTATAACGACAATTGACCTTTGACCCATGATTAAATAGTTCGCGGATCACTGTGACTATCGATTGTTTCATTTGTTCTCGTGTAAAAACACGAAAAGAGGGTTGTAAAATGTCGTACTCTAGCCCATCATAATAATATAATATACGGTAATTAATGTGTGTAAATTACATTGTGGTGTTTATATTCCAACATGGTCACAAATATAACATAATGCACTTTTGCATGTTGGCTGTTTATTTAACAGAACTAAACCACGTCTGGGATCGGCTTAAGTCAACCGCAAACCTTGATGTTGGCACAAGATCTTACATTTTTCTGACACGAGGAAGACGATTACTCTTTAATATGAACTGTCAGCAACTCTAATAACTCCTGTAAAGAAATACACATAACTGTTGGAGCTTATTCTCGAGGTAACGTGAGGTTTACGGTGCAAATGGTGCTTTATCAACTCTTTCTGAACCAACACTGTGGAGACTTTTTTGTTGTTGTTACAGCACCATGTTAAATCACAACTGTTGGAAAACAACATTCTAAACAGACAGGCTTTATTAGAGGCATAGAGGCAACCGGTCACATGGATTGAATTTGTGCTGTGGCTGCACCACGAGTGTCAGCATCACTCGTTCATATTTCTCAGGAGGAGACGTCGTTTTCTGAGGTTAAAGCACAGATACTTAAGAAAGTCTGATTCAGAGCTCTGAAATGTACTGAAAGCTTTTCAGGTTTAGTGAGGTTAAACTTTATCCCCCACAATGTGAACACAGACAAAATAAACCCATTAAAACTGTCGAGAGAGGAAATGAAGTGGAACCATTTCATAACAATATGAACAAGAATTGCACTCGGTACAGTAGATTAGTGGAGACATTTTTGGTGGATTTTGTGGATCAAGCTTCTTCCTGAGGGGAGCATTAAAATTAAATATATTTTTGTTTTTGATGTTATTAGTCTGCCTCTCTTTAGAGACAATTTAACGTTATTAGTTTGCAGCAGTGCAGGGGGCAGTAATGTCCCCATGCTTTGTGAGAACTCATTGAATAATGGTTTGATGTGTTTTAACTCAAAAGTTACACAACATTACACAGAATTTTGACTTAAATTCTACTTAATATCGGTTTTAATAATCCAGCATAATGACAAATGAATTCCCCTTTGTATTTAAATGTTGGGGAGTAAAAGTGAGAATAAATTCTTCAGTCAAATATCTCTATTTTAATCTTATAGTAACAGTAAATTATTATTTCCTGCTGCCTCTTTTCACGTCAGGTCACACCTTCTCAGACAGATCAGGGCGGCAGCAGTTACATGGAAACTCCGTGTTGTCGTTATGGGAAACAGACCGACAACTGTGAACTGGTGTATAATGAGAGACAGTCAACACACAACAGCTTAGAAACGCGTTAAAACAGGACACTTTTAGGGTTGTCAGACACCTGTGAACCTCTGTAATAACACTGTGAAGCGTGTGTGTGTGTGTGTGCGTGTGTGTGTGGTAAACTGCAGTGTTGGTACTGCACTTCAGTACAACATTCACATATCTGTACTTTACTTAGTTATTTGTATTTTTTTTAGCAACTTTTACATTTCCTCTAACTATCTTTGTTACTCGTTACTACCAAATAAAATCAGAAGAAGAAGAGTCAGTATTACAGTGGTATAGTATAGAACTTTTCTAGTCTTAATGAACTGCTTCACATTAAAGTTTTGACATTCACCCATTCACTCGCTTCAACATGGGTTGTTTGGTGGGTTAAGTGTCTTGCTCAAGGGCACATAATAATTATACAGTAACTTTAAGGTAACATACTTCTACTTTTACTCAAGTATCCATTTAAGACTGCTAAACTGTGAGGACAAACCTTTTTTTGTTACTGGTCTTCAGAACTTTTAAGGGCTTTTTGAGCGTTAAGACTCGGTTTTAAGATAAGGATTAGATTTGGGGTTTTGGTTAGGATTAGATTAAGGACTTGGGTCCTCACTGGGTCTGCTGTACAAGAGTGTGTGTGCGTGTGCGTGTGTGCGTAAAAGAGCGCGCGCGGGCAGAGGGAGGGAAGCGCCATACTGGGAGGAACGCACCACCAAATAAGGAGGTTGTTTCCTGAAATACCTGAACACCACGCTGACTGATGCAATGTTGCCATGACTGGCTCCACAGAGAGTTTATACTGAGGCGGTTTTATTTCATTATAACTTTTACATACTATAGTGAAAAGAACACACGTTTTCCTGTCCATATCTGATCAGATTCACGGCACATTTTAAACCGTCACGTGTCTGTCTTTACAGTCCCTACTCATAGAGTCCGGCTCTCTCTTCCCTGTGGGGATGTTTCTGACCTTGACCACTCGTGTTTATCCACCTCAGCGCGACACAAAGAGCCGAACACCAAACTCTTTATTCACACAAGTTTCCAAGAAAACAAACCCCGTCGCGTTCAGAGCCTCCGCCCCCCCGAGGATTCACAAAACTAAACCCCCGGACTGAGCTGCCTGCAGGCCGGAGAGCAGCTGTCCCTCCCTCCACGTCCGCCTCCATGACTTCACCGCCGGCTCTGGTTACGAGCGCGGCGGGGGTCTCGTCCCGGGGCAAGTCCTCTGGTGCGTTCACGTGCTGTCCGAAATTCCTACAATATCCACTCGTTCACCAAATCCAGAGGCTCTTTCTCTACATCCAATCTATAATTTATATACATATAATCTACAGATTAAATAAAAACAAAGAAAGAGTCTTATTTTGCCTCATGGAGCTGGAGCAGACACTGGAAACAACAGGCTACATTGTCTGTGGGATATTTGTTTTTATGATTAATATTTTAAAGCTACAGTTCGCAATTATTTCCCTCATAAAGATGAATCTGTTTGATATTATTACATAAAAAATAAAAAAATCATCTAGTATTGGCAAGTATGAAAAAGTGCATTTTCCCTTTGACAAACCAGTAAACCAATAAATTGCTGCTAAGTGACTGATTAATATTCGTTTCTCAAATGTCATTTACTATCAAGCAATTTAACTGGCAACAAATAATTTAGCAACCAAGCCAGCTAAGCGCCTGCTGAGGACCCGGTGACCAGCAGGGGGGCCCCTTGAGCATTTAATTATCTTTATTATTTTTCAAATTTGTATTATTATTATGTATGTATGTATGTATGTATGTAATGTATGATGATGATAACATTACCAAAGCCAAGACATGGCACGCAAAAAACACAATAGACCAGAAAGTCGCTGAATATCCAGGTCGTCTTATTTGTGTGTATAAATAGAATTTATAATAGTTAATGCACGGCGCGTTTCCATGAAGACTGACCGGAAAAAAGACGCATGTGACGTCATGTTTACGTGCCGCGACACCGGAGTCCAGGCACCGTTTACCAGTTAGCTGCGTTAGCTGCATTCGCTCCTTTAGCGGCGTTGGCGCGCCTACAGTCGAACTGGAGCGGTCTGTTTATTAAACGAAAAATATTTGGTGCAGCGTATGTGTTTTTAAAGTTTAGCGTTACTTTAGAGACTCATATTAACAATCTGGAGTGACGTCACGCGTGTCTTTTTCCGGTTAGTCGTCATAGAAACGTGCGTTAACGTCGCTAAGCGCCACTATCCCGTTAGCGCACCCAGCACGAATTTATAACTTAGATTTGCACTTGTAACTTCTGTGTAATAATGTGAATTAGAATGTTGACTAACTTTCTTGTTATTTAAATGTGTTATGTTGATAGCGGTAGCAGGATAACATTAGAATAACTAACAATGCGGTTGCTGTGATGTTAGCATTACGTTGCTTCCAAGATCATTAGGTTAGAACATGTGGGATGGGATGATGCAAGCAACACAGCCACAGCTCAGCAGAAGCCCCCCCCCCGACTTTATTACTGGCAGCCACAAATCTAATTTTGCTCTGGTCCCCATGAAGGCTTGGGCCGGCCCTGCCAATTAGGGGTTCAGGGAACCCTTCGGTTTCAGCGGAGCAAGGCCTGTCAGTCATCTTTAAAAATAACAATGGCATGTTATTTAGGCCTTTTTTTGGTATCATAGTCAGACTCAAGCATGCCGGGGGTGCTCCATGTATGTGCCACAGTCGTACTCGGAATGGCGCTTAACGTCTGACAAAATAAGGTCAAAGGTGGAGGCGAACATGCATCATCGGAATAATCGATGCTCTGCAGGAAAGGTCAGCCAGTCACCTACGCCAATGATGTTCATTTATTTGTTTTATTGCTGTTTTTGTTTGTTGTTAAAGTTATTGATCTTGTGGTTTTCGTGACGTCTCATCGCGACACTGTTTGAACAAGTGATGTGTCAGTGAGTGTGTGAGACACAGGAAAGGGGAAAGTTTAGTTTTTTAAATGTAAAACACGTGTTTGTTTTCAGCTCCTTTGAAATATATATTTGGGGGGTCTTTAATTAGAGAGAGAAAGGTATTTAAAGAGAGAGAGGGAATACATTGGGGGTCTTTAATGAGAGAAGCATGAATGAATGAGTGAGTGAGTGAACCACTGTTAAATAATGAACAGGAACTTCCCAAACGACCCTCTCAGTTTCAGTTGAACCACTTCTCCTGATGAGGTTTGTCCCACACACACACACACACACACACACACACACACACACACACACACACACACACACACATAGTTGTGTCGTAAGTCGCGCGTTTTTGAAACAGACCATGGATGAATAAAGTTGTCAAAGTTTCATGCCACGTGTAGTTATCAGCAGCCGGTTGTTCCTGCTGCCTCTGTCTCTCTCTGACTCACTCAGTTATTACTACTTTACTACACACACACACACACACACACACAGGAAATGGAGTAAAACGACTTACTTCATTTGTAGACTTTTGTCTTCTTTGATTTAAAAAAAATCTTCTTTGTTTCGTGTTCTTCTTTTGTTCTTTGTGTGATGAGGAGATAGAGAGAGAGAAAAAAAGGCGGAATAAAAGTTTTTTCTTGATTATCAGGACGCGACGACAGAGAGAGCAGGCTGATGAAATGTTCCGATTCCCTCCCCTTGACTCCTTGCCTCTTTGTGTGGATTCTGTGCTTGTTTGAGTCTCCACACTTCTTTTTCCCTCTCTCTTTTTCTCTCTTTCTCTCCGGTGTCATTACAAACTCCCCCCCCCCTTTCATCTAATTTGACTTAACTCCCTCCTTCTCTCACAGAGGGAGGAGAGAAAAGTCACCCTTCCTCCTCCTGCCTCCATGTGAGCGACAAACGTTTCCTTTACTGCTAATGTACACTCACTTTACAGTGGATTCTTCTCTTCCTCATGATGGTGGAGCTGCAGCGTTTGAATGGCAGGAAAAACAGCTATTTTGTTCTTCATCATCAATGCAAACGTAAAAGACTTTATTCTTTATTCTTTATTTGGATAACCCATTAGCTTCCACAAAGTGGTTGCCAGTCTTCCTGGGGTCCTCACAGGAAGCGACAACAATTAAAACAAACAGTAATGAAATCTCACTATATCATAAAACAAAACAATACAACTCTATCAATAAAACCAATTCACAAAACAAATAACAAAAATACAACAAGCTCAGCCTCATAAATGACCAGGGAATAAGTGAAAACCCACCACATTAAACAAACAATAATAACTAAAAGTAAACAACAATTACTTTATGTTTAAGTAACTTTTTTAAAGGAAAGTCTGCTTTTTGTGTGTCTAATGCTGACAGGGAGCTAAATAAGATTTAAGATACCCTGTAAAGAACACTTCTCATCATTAAATAATAAATAAAAAATAAAATATACAGTTCCTGGAAAAATCAAAGTCAATGATGTCTCTGTTAGAGGTTGAAAAGTTCTCCATCCATGCTTCTCAAACTGTGGTACGTGTACCACCAGTGGTACGCAAGCTTCCTCTGGAGGTACTGGGGGGAATCTAAATCTTAAGAAAACTCAAAATTTCAAGGCAACTTGATGCAATCAAATTTTTAGTTTACAGCCCAACAAAAGATTGTGAGTTTTTTAAAAAGTTCCAACAACTAATATTATTTTGTTTGACAAACTTGTAAGTTAACATCATCAACAACATTCTCTTTTCAAACAGTTTGGCTAACTAATCTTGTTCAAAAAAAAAATATTAAAAAATACATTTTGGGATTTTGAGTTGGTTTGAGTTTTCTTTTTTACAGGGTTGATGATGGCAAAACAAACACATTGATTGATAAAGAAGTTACTTCAGGAGCTGAATATTTTCTCAAGGTATACAAGGTTTGAGCTCCATTTTTAAGGTTGCTTGGGTTAGGGTTAGGGTTAGGGTTGGTATTTTTGATACCGCTTTTCTAGTCTTGATGACCTCAAATCTGCTTTACGCTACAGTTTTGCCATTCATTCATTCACTCACACAGCATTTTTACTATGACACATCTTTCAGATGGTTGGTGTAGTGGTTTGCACTCTTGCCTTTGCAGCAAGAAGGTGGAACAAGTGAACTTTCTGCATGGAGTTTAGTCCCATAATCCAATAGCATCCAATATGAGGATTAGGTCAATTGGACACTCTTGAATCAGACCTGGGCATGATATGACTGGAGGAAATGTCTGCAGCTTTAGCTTACAGACAGACAGACAGACATGGCTCTTTGTGGTGATTTAGTCCAGATTTGGTCAGATTTAGTCAGATTTAGGTCTGCTCATGCCTTTATGCCCTCAGAGTAGACCTTTCTAGGAACCGCACTGTTGAAATCAGAACGTTTGTCGCTCATGATAATGTTGAACAGTCATTGGGCGACTCGCTAAACGAAGGAATGTCTCTGCATGCATGTTAGGCCTTCAGATTTACTGTTGTATAACAGGGGGTCTGTGGATCTCTGACCTCCAAGAGGTCAAGGCCGAGGGCCTTTGGTCCCTGATTTTCACTTCAAACACGGATCCAGTTAATTAAAGACACTTATTGAGGGGGGTGAACAATCTCTGAGAATTAAAACTACTGTACAGGTTTTCTGACTTTCTCCAGTCAGCAGCTGAGCTGGACTCATTCTGTGCTCCACACAAAATTCCTGCTTACTCATGACTTCAGACATCGCTGGCACCAGAAGAAAACCTGCTCCCTGTTGGGCTCTGCAGGGAAGTGTCCGGCTTTGCATTTCAAATCTATAGCAATTTGCCATAGTTTATTCTGGTTAGCTGGTTGCTGCTGTTCCAGCTGCAGGGGCCAATCTAGGAAATATGGGCCCCATTTCCATAATAAAATAATCCTGTGTCCAGCTGTGGACACCTGGAAATGTGACCTTTAATCTCACCTGCAACCTGCAGTGTCCATGTGTCAGAGTCAGGTCAGTTTACACTCAGTGATACTATACTTTATTCACAGTGGAATATGCAGCCGAGTGAAGGAAGTCTTGAGTCACTATATTAAAGTTGATTATTAATAATTGTCCACAGAACAGGTTTTCCTCACACGTCTTTTCAGGAACAAATGAGCCAAAAAAACAACAACAAAATAAAAAAAAACAGAATAATGAAGACAGCATTATTCGTCAGATTAGCTGTTCTTTTGTTCATTTGTATATTTAATGATCTACAACCCGTTATTATTCAGTGTTTCAAAATTAACTGTAATTGTTTTTATTTTTTTAATCCTGACACATATTTTCCACATGTAGAAGACTGGACTCTTGACAGACAGCGCCACCTACTGGAATAACAGCAGTAATGATGAGGGAGTCCATGAGCAGAGAGGTCAGTTCAGTACAGTATCTGTTTTAGATCAAATATCCAGTTTAACACATATATTTTCTCAGGAACCATTACAATGCAATGTTCATTTATAACATTATTATTATTATTATTGCTGTTGTTATTAGATACTGATTTTTACTATCAAGGCCTTGTGAGGTGAACTATGTCTATTTCTAGTCTCTTATCTCATCACATCAGCACGTTTAGGGCTTCACTTTTTCTAAATGTTCCAAGAATAAATTCAGAATTCTGTAAAACTTAGTTCTTTAAGGGATAAAAAAACTGTGCAGTGGTCTGGAAGTGTGGGGGTGAAGTGTGGATATATAGCGCCCCCCAGAGGATAGAATATTACATTTAACATTTTTGAATGTTTTATTTGTTTCAGTTTGTTTAAAAGGAATATGTACATTTAAAAAAATGAAAACAAAAAACAAAAAACAGAAGAACGCTAAATATCATTGCCTCGCACATTTAAAAGACTATTTAGAAATAATATAACAAAACAAATACAGGATGGGAATATAATGAGCATAATGCGCATGTATTATTTTCTTTAATATCATTTAATATGCAAACAAAATAGTTTATTATATAAACATAAAAACCTACGCATGCCTGCTTATTTTTTAGACCACATTTGTTGGAAATGTTGAGGATCTGTTTTATTTATTACTTTTTTCTTTTTGTTTGTTTTTGCATGTTTCTTCTGTTTATTATCATGTTTGAAAAAAAAGAGAAAAGTGTTGATTCTGGTTTTAGTTATTGTTTTAGTGGCAAAAATCAATGCAGTGATTTTTTCACATTTTTTAATCCAACAATTAATTTACAACATCAGAATGAATTAGAAGAAAACTTTAATTATTTTTAACTAGAACTAAATATACGATGTTAAGTGTCAGCTCCACCAAGATTTAAGGTTTATCTCTTATCTGTATCAGAACATGTAGCTATTTCCTTAAAAAAAAAAAAAAAAAAAATCCTGTTTAGTAATCTGTCAGGATGCTCACAAGATGTTTTCCATACAGACCACGAGAACGTGCAAAACACAATCTGCTTTCCATAAATATTCCCTCTGAGTTATGGCTGAAAAGACAGTTGTAAAAAGATCAAGGGCAAAACAGGTTTTTTATATCATGTGGGTCCAAGATGATGGGTCAACATGTCAGTCTACAAATGTAAAATGGGCAGAAATGTTCCTGTAAATCTGACATTCCACACAAGACAATGAAACGGCAAAGTAAAAATATGACTCTCTATATAGTTTATCAAATTATTTAACTGAAGAGTTTCAGAAATTGATGTGTGGAGAAACACAAGCCTGATATTAATAAAAAGGGAAAAATATTAGATGTGTCATAGCACTCTAATGGGGTCAAGTGTGACACTAAATTCAAAATATCTTATCAGATCTGTCAGATTTTTCTGACAAGCAGCCAAATAAATAATCCAAAATCCTGGTTCTGTGTATAGTTTGCATGTTCTCTCCAGGTAATCCATCTTGCATGCAGATTGGGAATGGACACTCCAAATCGCCTGAATGTGTGAATGTGAGATTAAGGACTGGCAACCTGTCCACGGTGTCCCCTGCCTTTTCTCCCCTGTGACCCTCATTATGTGGACGATATAGCAGTAGACAATGAGTAACAGTGAGTAATAATTACATTTAAAAATAATCTGAATAATCTGAATCTAACATTCAATCCATGTTAACAGTGATGTCATCACTCACATGACCAAGGCCTCAGGACCAAATCAACTAAATTCAATTCAATGTTATTTTGAATGGCGCAATGTGCCTCGACCGATTGGGGTGAAAGGGAAAAATGGGGGACAGAAGAGAGGTTGGAGATGCACCTGATGTTAATCTGTGAGATTATCATGTATAAATCATACACCTGAACACATTACACTGACAATACATCATGTGTAATTGCCTGTGACGACGCTCTTTTAGTGGTTTTTCCAGTTACATGAGCTAGGAACTTAATAATATTTCCTTTGTAAAAGGCAGACACTTTTAATCTTTTAATTAAAGTGTGATTCATCCACACTTGGTGTTAATTCATTGAGCAAAAGAGAAGAGGGAGTCAGGAGGAAATGTTTTTTTTAAACTACATGTTGCCAACCATAGGTTTTCTCTACACACCTGATGCAGGCTTGATTGCAGTGGCGTATCTCCACCACTAGATGTCACTAAATACTTTGACCTGTCAAAAAATGGCTGCTGTGCAAAGGCCCACGTTTTATTGTTGGAGAGCTGGAGCTGCAGAACCAGGTCAAAGAGTCTGAATCGTGGTGTGTTCAGGGTTTGAAGTGTGGACGTGGACAACAGACGTTGGAGCAGGTGGCAATGTGTGAGGCACAGGTAAGCAAACATTTAACATGGAACAAACCAATTGTGAGGTCATGACTTGCAGCTGCACAGGTGGATTCACCTTAAACACCCTTATTCACACATGGGAGAATCCAACTGGACTTTAGTTAAGGGAGAATGAAAGATATTACTGAACAACTTAAGAATATAAATCTCTTTAATGTACCGTTTCTGTCATTAACAGCATGGAGTTATGAAGGCAGATGTCTGTGTGTGAATGTGTGTGTGTGCCAAGGGATTCCACTCAGGATTACCTGGGTGTGTTTTGGCAAAGTTCACACAAGCATTCACATTTCATGTGAGTGAGCAGTGATCTGTGTCTTGGCAGTGGGCCACTGCTGATTTTCAAGCTCCCTTTTCAGTGGTGGACTCATGAATGTTGTCCAAAGCCAAGGACGGGAGTCGTCAAAAAAACACAAAAAAAAAACAGTGTTGAAATGGACGTTTCTTTTGATTTTCTGCGTTTGCTTTAATGTTGTACTTTTATGCACTTGGAGAGGTTTTGGCAGGATGACCGCTCCTTGGAAGATTCACTACCGGCCCACAGTTTTCTCTACTTGTACGGCGTGTAGTTGGCTGTGATTCAGTGGGAGCCCTGGAGCTTCTGGAACGACTTTGGAAGCATTTCCAGACTGACAGGCGTCAACATGGGCCCTCTGGGGAGGATGAGGGATTGAGTTTTGATTGTGATGTACCACGGTTCTGAAACCTATGTGTTGATAGCTTTTCTCTCATGGTGTGGAGGTCAAAGGTTGTCAAATGTAAAATGGTTGAGTCTGGTCCAGAATCAGTCTGGAGAGCTGAGAGCTGCCACTTTTGGGAAATAAGACGCTCAAACAAACTGGGGGGATTTTCTCTGTCTCCCACTGAGCAACATAAAGAAAAATATATGGTTAAGTTTGAATATGGTCGAGCTGAATATCTTTGTTCACACGCTCTAAACCTCACTATAACACATTATTTAATGGACCGTTTTTGTACAATTTCTTGACTTGAGCAGCAGTTCGACTTCTTTCTTTGCCAAATATGAGTTCCAACACAAGTTGCTGCAAAACAAACAAACAAAAAAACCAATCCTCAGCTTTCAAACTGATTAAACAAACAACACATAATCCGTTTATGAGTGAACTTCAGAGGCATTAGCCACGCAGATCCTGTGAGCTTTTGGACGGAGGCAGGAAACAGCCTTGTTATTAGTTATATGTGCTGGCCCTCAGCTAAACTAAACTTGGAAGGTAATAAAATCCACATCACACTAATTAGCACATTATACCTTATTCACCAGCACCAAGCCGTAAAAATGACTAACTGTGGTTTTGTGCCAGGGTATGTTGTGTCCAGGGGCGATCTCCCACAGCCTACTTATGGATTTAGTTAGATTTATTGGACAGAGCTGTCATCATTTCCACTCAGTCTCCACATTTAAAGGTCCAGTGTGTAACATTTAGGAGGTTTTATTGGCAGAAATTAAATATACGACCCAGAAATATATTTGATTCAGTGCATAATCGCTTTTAAATAAAATTTTATATGTACTTTAGGCCATTTTGTGATGTTTCTACAGCCCGCATGGACAAACCAGCCACTTATTCCATTTTGTCTTGTGGAACTTTAAATGCAAAAGAACCTAAACCCGACACATAAAACAACAAAAAAGAAGGAGAGATGAAAGAGTGAGGAGAGTTGTAAAAAGAGTGTTTACATCCTTTCTGACGCCCATTAGTGATAGAGAATTGAATCTGTATTTAATCAGTAGTGAACTCTGCATTTAACCAGTGATGAACTCTTTATTTCACTAGTAGTGAACTCCGCATTTAACTAGTAGTGAACTCTGCATTTAACTAGTAGTGAACTCTGCATTTAACTAGTAGTGAACTCTTTTTTAATCCAGTAGTGAACTCTGTATTTAACTAGCACTGGACTCTGCATTTAACTAGTAGTGAACTCTGTATTTAACCAGTAGTGAACTCTGTATTTAACCAGTAATGAACTCTGCATTTAACCAGTGGTGAATTCTGCATTTAACTTGTTGTGAACTCTGCATTTAACTAGTTGTGAACTCTGCATTTAACTAGTAGTGAACTCTATTTCACTAATAGTGAACTCTGCAATTAACTAGTAGTGAACTCTGCATTTAACTAGTAGTGAACTCTTTATTAATCCAGTAGTGAACTCTGTATTTAACTAGCACTGGACTCTGCATTTAACTAGTAGTGAACTCTGTATTTAACCAGTAGTGAACTCTGCATTTAACTAGTAGTGAACTCTGTATTTAACCAGTAGTGAAGTCTGCATTTAACTAGTAGTGAACTCTGTATTTAACCAATTGTGAACTCTGCTTTTAACCAGTAGTGAACTCTGCATTTAACCAGTAGTGAATTCTACATTTAACCAGTGGTGAATTCTGCATTTAACTAGTAGTGAATTCTGCATTTAACCAGTAGTGCACTCTGCATTTAACTAGTAGTGAACTCTTTATTAATCCAGTAGTGAACTCTGTATTTAACTAGCACTGGACTCTGCATTTAACTAGTAGTGAACTCTGTATTTAACCAGTAGTGAACTCTGTATTTAACCAGTAATGAACTCTGAATTTAACTAGTAGTGAACTCTGTATTTAACCAGTAATGAACTCTGCATTTAACCAGTGGTGAATTTTGCATTTAACTAGTTGTGAACTCTGCATTTAACTAGTTGTGAACTCTGCATTTAACTAGTAGTGAACTCTATTTCACTAATAGTGAACTCTGCAATTAACTAGTAGTGAACTCTGCATTTAACTAGTAGTGAACTCTTTATTAATCCAGTAGTGAACTCTGTATTTAACTAGCACTGGACTCTGCATTTAACTAGTAGTGAACTCTGTATTTAACCAGTAGTGAACTCTGCATTTAACTAGTAGTGAACTCTGTATTTAACCAATTGTGAACTCTGCTTTTAACCAGTAGTGAACTCTGCATTTAACCAGTAGTGAATTCTACATTTAACCAGTGGTGAATTCTGCATTTAACTAGTTGTGAATTCTGCATTTAACCAGTAGTGCACTCTGCATTTAACTAGTAGTTAACCCTGCTTTTAACCAGTAGTGAACTCTGTATTTAACCAGTAGTGAACTCTGCATTTAACTAGTAGTGAACTATTTATTTAACCAGTAGTGAACTCTGATTTTGATCAGAAATGAACTTTATATTTAACCAGCAGTAAACTGTATTTTACTAGTTGTGAACTCTGCATTAACTAGTTATGAACTCTGCATTTAACCAGTAGTAAACTCCTCATTTAACTAGTAGTGAGCTATGCATTTAACTAGTAGTGAACTTTGTATTTTCACCAGTAGTGAACTCTGTATTTAACCAGTAGTGAACTCTGTATTTAACCAGTAGTGAACTCTGTATTTAGCTAGTAGTGAACGTCTTCTTCCCACACTCCACACACAGGTTAATTGGACACTAAATTAAAATGTGTTGAATATTAAACTAGACTAAGTGTTATTTATTCTCTAACTCTCAAATCAATTGAACATTAGCTGAAAAGCACGTTAAATTGTTGTTGTTTGTTTTAGATTCAGCACACATGCTTAATTCTGCTAAATGAAACTTTGTAGAAAGTTTATCACAGACCTCACGTTACCTTTTTGTGTTTGTTTCCAACAGATCCTTTTAAAAGGAGCTGTGAGATGCTGCTGCTGTTTGACATAGTTAGGAAAAATTCCATCTTATTAGACCTAATTATCATTCTTCAATCTGTTTCTACTTAAATAAGGTCCAGACAGCAATCAGCGCACTCGCACACACGCTCACACAAACTCAATGTGGTCTTAATTTTCATTAACGTGAGCACGGTCGGAGGGCTGGCAGCGGAGCGGGCGAGTCTCACGGTACCTGTAACATAAAACATATCTAATCCCATGATTCCATTAGCAGGAGCCCATAAGACATCACTCTTCTCAGCTCAAAACTACACACAGGTGGTCAAACACATAACTCCTGATTAGTCCTGAAAAGAGACCCGCCGTGCTCCCTGCTCACCACAGGAGGGCAATAGAAGCCCATGAAAACAGTATTTTTTCCACAGGAGAAGTCCATTGAACCTCTTGGCCAATCATTTAGGAAACAGCATTGTAGGCTGAAACAAAACAGTTTCCAGTGGGGTTCTTTACCCCCCAGCAGGATTTGGAGCAGGAGCTTTCTCCTTAATGTAATCCAGGGCTTTTCTCAAACCCCCTGAAACAAAGCATGAATACATCTTTTTGACACATCTTGGTTCCAGCCTTTTTTCGCTCCCTCCAGTAACTTGGAGGCGTTGTTGTCATAAAACCTTACAACTCGTTGCCTCGTCCAAGTTGGAGAGTGGGTTCCCCTCCATTATTCTTCATTTCTTCCTCAATATCTCATCGGTTGCTTCACTCCCGACCGCTCATGCGTCTCCTTGATGTTGTCTTGTAAGAGTAAAGCACCTCCAGCATGGGTTTATTTCACAACCCAATACGAACAGTGAGGGGCGTGGTGGTGCACGACGCAACGCACATGACTCAAAGGCTTCTCTTTAAATAGTTTAAAAACCAAAAGGAAGACATTTAAGTTATGCATTTGTTTGACTGATTGATTGTGAGCCTTATGGTCACATTATTTAATTAGTGTCTAAATTAAGCCTTGTTTTCTGGGCAGAGTTTGTGATAATTGGCATTCGGATTGGAACGATGTGACTGAAAGTTGGTCATTGAGTTTAACTCATACATGGGCACGTAAATTTCAAGCATGTCTTGAATAAACCTGGTGTAATAGATGCTTTTTCCCATTTTTGGACTTGAAATAGCAGAACAGAAATATTCATTAGGATTCTAAGAGAGCCAGTATAAGAGTATAGGTCACACTAAATACTTTTTAGTAATTCTATTATTTTAAAACTGTGTTTGTTTCCTGTATTTTCTGACCGTGTTCCAATGAAGTGAGATATAATTAATCTGTTTGGTCGTTATAGCATTGCTTAAACAACAAATCCAATGGTTTCCACACACACACTTGAAGACTGACAGTTTTTGTGCAATAATAATTTCTGACTATTCTTTATTCCCATTTATGTAACACCTAATATTTTGAATTGGAAAACCTAATATAATTAATAAAGTAATAACAAATGCATAGAATTTCATACATGTATATCATTTCACTGGAGACACAACACCTTCAAAGGTGTTTTATGGACCGTAAAAAAAACAAACATGTTGTTGTTTGACTTATACAGCCTTTTTGAGAGGTTTGGATTAAGGATCTGGTTGAAATGGCCTTTATACTTCTTTACTTATACTTTATCATGCCTCTCTCTCTTTTTACTCTCCTTTAACTATCTGAAATAGCATCGCCTCTGTAACTCTTTGTGTTGCTATCTTGACCAGGACTTCCTGGAAGAAGAGATCTTGTATCTCAATGGAACCGTATTCCTGGCGAAATAAAAAAGAAAAAACGAATAAATAAATAAATAAATAAACAAAAAAAAACAAAAACAAAGTTAAAAAGGCTGGAAAAACTTATTTGGTTATCCGATAAATCTCCTGTGCTCCATCTGTGTGTCCCGACGCAGTTTCCGGGAATGAGCTAAGAGAACTGTGCCAGGTTTTTCCAAATGTTGTTGTTCAGTGAACGCGTGCGAATGACAAATACACCTGAACAGATATTTAAGGTCACTCATAATACATAGACATTGCTATGTACTGTATGGGCTTGGATGAAAAGAAGAACGTGGTTCTGGATTTGAATCCTAGTTCAGAAAGTGTTCTCCTTGTGTCTCTCTGGTTACTTTTTCTCACACTCCAAAGACATGGAGGTCCAAAGTCCTCATAGGTAAAAGACCCACAAAAGATAAGTGATATAACTTATGGACGGATCAAATTCAAAGGCTGTAGAGTCGGTCAATCAAATATTCTTTTCTTGTCGATCCAGGGACATTTTTCTTGCTACGGCAGCTGCAGAATAAAACACAGCACGCCGAGACAAAGAGACATCATTCACAGAGTAAGAATAATAATAGTTGTGATGCCGTAAAACACACAAAAAGAGTCAAGAATACATTAAAATGTAGACAAGATGACACTGAAACCTAAAAAGAAGGCATTAAAACCAGGTAACCACAATGTAAAATGTGTAAAGGTTATACTTCACAAGATACTTAACTATAGAATTAACTTCATTCCTTGAGTTTGTTGTTTTTACATGTGCTCGTTCTATAATGTCTTTTGGAATGTGTTTTTCTGGGTATGTTTGGAAAATATACAAAATTACTTATAGATGCAATATTAGATTATATTAGGTTAGATTTGACTTGATTGATCACATCGGCGTAAATTCACAGAGCAGCAACAGGGTAAGAGTTATACATATGAATAAGCAATTAAAAAAATAAAATAATAATAATAATAATTTACATAAATATATACATATATGCATATATATAAATACAAAACTATACGAGAAGATAATTAAAAAAAAAACACAAAGAAAATACAATGATATTTAAATAATGTATACATTTTACTACTGAAAAGCTACATACTATATATATATATATATATATATATATAAACAAACATACAGGTGTGTTTTGACAGTGTTGCGAAACGGTTAAACTCCACTGCGTCTCCAGTTGTTCGACGCACACTTTTTTACTTCAGGGCACAAACAAAAACAAAAAATCAGTTCAACTTTTCAACTTCATGTAATATTCATCAGTGCGGATGAAGCTTATCTTTCCAGGTTGTTTGTTCGGAGCCAGGAGTCAGACATCCTGCCAAGAGAGATGTACGTGAGATTAATATAACCAAATTAGACCGGAGTAAGAATTAAAAGAAGATGTGAGAACGGAGTCCAGTTCTGCTTTCGTAGGGCATTCTGGGCTTCGGGGCTTTGGGGTTAATTCATGATAACCCTCCCTAATGTTCCTCCGCACGCTTGTGCTCTGAAGCTCAATGGGCAGAGCATGTCATCAGTCATGCAGTGGTTAGAGGTTAGACTCCCACTGTGCTGTTTCAAATTGAAACTATATGCTTGAAAAATACTTAGAAACAATAAAAATCCCCCAAATTGTTCATGAAGCTTTTGTATGGCGGGGAGGTGCCTAAAAGAAATTAGCATATTCATCATAGTTTCTCCCCACAGGGCCCCCTGCTGTCTGAAAATGACAGCTGTCACTGACAAGAGCGTAGATTTAAAGAGATGGCGCTGCGCTGTTGGGGCCTGTGGGCCAATCAAACGTCTCCCTCTGGCTTGAATTATGACTCTTTAATCCAGGAGCACGGAGTCAAAGGAGCCCTGAGTGTGCATAAAAACCCAACTGTAGGACTAATACAGGACAAGCATATTCGCATAAATATGAGATAATTACACGACAGCGTCGCAACCGCCGGCGACAGCGCATGATGGATGAGGTGGGGAAAGAAAACATGAACGGGCCGGGCAGAGAAAGAGAGAGGGCTACTGGTGTAACACAAACTCTGGACGGAGGGATGGGAGTGAAAAGCAAAACAATAGATGGACTGACGGAGGAATGGTGGCGGTCTTAGTGTTTCGGGCCTCAAGAATTACCCCACTCATCTCGCCCTTCTTCTATTTCTGCCTTTTAAGGAACTCCACAACGTGAAGTAGATAATGAGTGCCTGGAAGCAGGCTGAGTAAATCAGACAGGGAAGAGAGAGAGAGGGAAAAGGTGTGTGTGTGTGTCTGTGTGTGTGTGTGTGGGGTGAGGGGGGGTTTGAGAGGTAGTGGGAGACAGTGAAGGGAAAAAGAAGATTACAAATGATAACAAATGAAGCGAGAGAGGCCGAGTGAAGCTAAGCCGAGTGAAGATGCGTGATAAGATCATGCATTAACTTAAAAGCATACTTTAATGAAACTCCAGCGAGAGCTCAAGAGCAGAAGAGGCAAAGATGGGTCCCACGCGAGGTTAGGAAAAGAAATGTTCCATGGAAGATGTTTTTGAGTTCTTTGAGTTGAGTTTTTTTTTTTTTTTTGCGTTTAACCCCCCGAATTCTCTTCTCACCATCCCTTACGCTCGCCATGTTTCTCTATTTACTGTCCAAACAGCTGCACTTGGATTCCCGCCTTTCTTTGACGTTCTTTTCAAAATTCGCAGCAGAGGGAAAAAATTATACAATCCGAAACTTCAGCTTCTCGGCAGAGATGTGACTTTGAAGGGGCCTGGAGAGGTCGCAGAAAATCCAGGATTCAAAGAGACCGCGACCTCATCACTGGCTCCAGATCAGCCGTGATTGAGTCAACTTTAAACTTTGACCCTTATTGGAATCATATGTGTCAGTGTACGGGCCTCAGACAAACGCTTCAAACAAATTTACTTGTTGGCCTGTCTTCATTCGTTCTGTATGGAACTACCTCATCAGATAAAAAAATACAGCCCAAAAACTACATCCTACAAATTTGACTCAAAGTGCCTCAGAGTATGTACACAATGATGTGCCACTTATTGATAAAGACAGAAAAGATATGCTTCAGAAACCCAAGACACACAAAAGCACCATTTTTCCCCCCCCCCTAGAAAATGAAGCTGCGAGAGACGTCGGCGTCCACGTCGTACACTTTGTGCACCTTCCAACAGCTTTTTGTTTGTGTAACCCAGTGAAGACCTCGGAGGAGACATGCTCTGAAAACGTGTGCTGTTATCCTCATTTGTACGGCTTCACCTCGTCGAGACGTCACTGCAGAGACTCGCAGACTTTTTGGACAGCGGTCAGGACGCAACAGCAGGCTTTTTGTCCTTTTTGTCCTGCATCAGCCAAAGCGAGCCGTGCTCCAATCAGTCGTTTCACAGTGATAATGGGTCAAATGGCTGTTTATGCTGACAAATGGCCAAAAAGCGCTCTCTGTGGGCTGCGTACCAAACCACAGCTGAGGAACAATAATGCCATCCATCTGCTACGTAATTCCAATTGATGAGATGTTTGTCAGACCCTGATGAAGACTTAGAATCGATCTGTTTGTTTGTGTTCATGCTCGCAAAATTAATCCGTCGCATAACGTCACGTGGGATTATATTCCGCGGTTGATCTGCAGTATTAACATCCGTAGTAGTTTCAGTGTCGTTGCAACAGTGTAGCGAAAATCTGGACAAAATAAACATTCAAATATTAAAATGTACAATGGAAAGTCTTAAACATAAGCTTTGTAGAAAGTCGTGTCAACAAAGTTTAAAAGTGTGTTTACCAAAGCTGTAAACACATTTATGTTTTACTAATGTGACGTAGTATATGTAACGTGTTTCATATTTAAGCGACCTTGATGCTCGCCGAACTGTTTGACAAGGGTTTAGGGTTAGAGTTTAGGGTTAGGGTTAGGTTTGGGGGAAAAGACTGACTTTTTCCAGTGACACATGGGGTTTGGGGGTTAGGGAAAAGAAGACTGAATTTTTCCATTGACACATGGGGTTTGGGGATTAGGGTTAGGGGTTGGGGTTAGGTTTGGGAAAAGATTACTGACTTTTCCAGTGACACATGGGGTTTGGGGGTTAGGGTTAGGGTTAGGTTTGGGAAAAGAAGACTGACTTTTTCCAGTGACACATGGGGTTTGGGGGTTAGGGTTAGGGTTAGGTTTGGGAAAAGAAGACTGACTTTTTCCAGTGACACATGGGGTTTGGGGGTTAGGGTTAGGGTTGACAGCAAACAGCAGTGTCTTTCTGGCTTTTAGGGCCCCAGATAACCATTGCTGGTAGACTGGTCTCCCTCCATCCACTACCATTGCAAAAAGGCTTAGGGGTGGACAAATGTTATTCTCTTCACTCTTTTGGAGCCACAATAATGCAGTTCCTTGGTGCCATATCATCCTTCCACACAAAACAACATGTCCCACTGGCTGAGAGAGTAAGGCCTCACAATACAATCAATACAAACAGGCATGGTGCCTTTCCTTTATCGCCCATTTTTAACATCATAATTATCTGTTTCGGCTTTAAATCACTGTATCTGAGCATCTCTGCGGTGCGCATCAGTTTCGGTCTCTCTCAGTCACAAAATGCCAACAGTCAGTTTGATAGAAAACAAATAGCACCAGTGCTCCAAATAATAATCTCATGTGACATCAGGGGGGAGGAAAAAAAAAAAAGTCCCATTCTTTACCCTAATTTCAAGCTCTGTCTCTGTTTTTCCGTATTTTGCTTTCCCATCCGTTCACTTCTCCGTCACTAAACCACAACAGTTGTGGGAAATCAGTGCCAGCTGTCAGCACTTTGATTTGATTGTAGAATGTGTCAATCAAGCCAAGGCACGTTGCACAAAATCTAATTCCAGTCACTCGTTATATCTGCTCCCTCCGAGTCTCTTCGCTGAGGGACCGACGTTGGCCGTCGCCCGTCGCGCAAACAGCGAAGAACGAGCTCCGGGGCCGAACTGACCAGTGTATCTGAACTTTGTTCTGCGTATCAAACAAAGCCGACATGAGAGCAAGATTTATTTAAAACAACTTCTTCTGGATCCCTTTGATTATTATTGCTCTGAGCAGTTTATTTTTTGCATGGACGGCTTTCATGGCAGCAGTAAAGGAGGAAAAAAAAAACATTCTTAATTCAAACTGCCAGCAGTGAGAGAAACACAGTGTGGGAATCCCCGTATCTGTCATGGTGGTTTTGCAGGTTTGAGATGAGCAGTTCAGATCCCTGTCAAACATCAAACCAATGTCACAAATGGGATGTGAGCCTGACTCGTTCCCTCTCAACTCTTGGTACTTGCTCATCCTTGACCGTCTTTCCACGCAGACTCAACCATATCGCTCTCAAGAGGGCTTTGATCCATTTTGTTCGCCCCAAATGTCCTTAAACTGTGAAAGACCAGAGGAGAATTAGAGAAAAGAAAACTCAGACAGCGTGACGGAATGAAGGAATAGCATCATATTATGGTGGTGGTGGTAGTGGAGGAGGAGTGGGGGGTGGACTTGACCGTAAAAAGACACGCTCTGTGTGCTTTCCAGGCGCGGAATGGGAAAATATTTGGTTCTGCCTTTTGGAAAGATGCACTGTGTGTGTGCGAGTGTGTGTGCGAGTGTGTGTGTGTGTGTGTCAGCACAGGTGTGTGTGTGTAAAAGACAATTTTCTGTGTGTACTTTTCCCCTCATGAAATATTGAGACTGTGTGAGAAATCCTGAGGGTAATTTTAAAAATCTCTGATTTACATTTTAGTGGAACACATACACAGACATACATATAGAAGAAGCATACTAGCCCTTTATTAGTAAATATTAAGCATGTATAAACACATAAAAAAAAAACGTAATTCATTTCATAATAAAATGACTATAAGGTTATGTAGAATAAGGTGTTAATACGTGCTTAATAAATACTAATAGCGGGCTAGTACGTAGGGCTAGTACACCTTATAGACATTTATGGTAGGTGTGTATGAATATGTATATATGTGTGTGTATATATATGTATGTATATATACATATATAATAATAAATAATTAATAATAAATTCACACAATTTTGTAAATGTACTACTATCAGGGAATTATGTTTTTTTTGGCTGCATTCATTTTAAAAAGTAAAGGCCATATTTGGATGTAGGTTATGGCCCAAGAATGAAATGATTATATTTTGGTGGTCAAGATTATCATTATTTTTTTAAAATAAGAGTTAACCTTGCTAGATAAGGGAATGTTGAGTGAAAATGTGAGCCCTTTATCTCATTTATTTAATGTTTCTTCCAAACCCTAATCAGCTGGTTCCTATAAAGATAAACGGCTAAAAAGAAAAAACCTATATTTAAACTTATTTTGTACTCTTTGTAAAAGTAAACTTTGTTTAAAGAGTGAGCAGGATATTAACGGTGTGTTTGAGTCAAGATAAGCTAGAGTTTCCATGCTTGTCACAATCGAGGATGTCTCACTGATTTGTTTTTAAATTTTTTGGGAAAATAATAGATGTCTAGAATTCAGAATTTGGTGACATAAAAGGCAAATTTATTGTTGGATTTGATCGGTTTGTGAAATGGGTTGTATAGAATATCAGCAGGCCTAATATTTTCAGGTTAATGCGAGGTCGAGGTACATTGTTAGGGTTAAGATTAGCGAAGGTCAGTCTTCACGTCTCCTCCCCGAGTGCGAGATTGCGAGAGCATGTGTGAGAGCTTTCATAATCTGCCGTCTTTGTGTGTCCCACCGACAGTTTAAAAGCTTTCTATTTACCTTTCACACCAATCTCCCATTTTCAGGTCACGGAGGAAGATGGAGGTGTGTGTGTGTGTGTGTGTGTGTGTGTGTGTGTGTGTGTGTGTGTGTGTGTGTGTGTGTGTGTGTGTGTGTGTGTGTGTGTGTGTGTGTGTGTGTGTGTGTGTGTGTGTGTGTGTGTGTGTGTGTGTGTGTGTGTGTGTGTGTGTGTGTGTGTGTGTGTGTGCACTGTTAAGTCCTCCTAGTGTGGGTGGACAGCTGGTCCAAAGCAGGCGTTTTAGACTCTAACAAACCGTGACATGTCAGACATGTAACGTAGACCACGACACGGCAACATCTAAAATGCCTCATTGACTCCCACCCAAGGCCTCGGGGGGGAACAAAAAAAGGAAAATAAAAAAACTAAACTTTTTTGCTCAAACAATCCACTCACGCCATTAATCATTTTTGATATTTTACGAGGGACGCGCAGGAATATGATTGTCATAAAAATGAGCAAAACAAATGCGGCGGAGGGAAGTTCCTGGCTGTCGCTGCTGGAATCACCTCAGGACAGTTTGGCTCGGGGAACAAAGGTGTTCAGATATACAGTAACGCCGTGTTTGGATGCCTGTGTTTACTCCGCTCTGTTTCCTTCCACCTCCTCCGCTGCCTCTCCCCTCTGTTTCGAGTTTGTGCGTCAGTGCCTTTGCCAGGATACATGTCAGTTATCAGACTTATTAGATGTCATCAAGCCTCCATCGTCTGGCTCTGCTTTCTGTCTCGGCCTCTCCTCTCTCTTCTCTTCTCTCTTCTCCTTTAACTGGCTTGTTCGCTCTTTTTGTCACTCTCGCACCACAAACACATACAAACATGGTTTAAATGTAAACTGACAAGTCAGACTAGTGGGAGGGGAGAGGGGGGGGGGGACAAAAAGAGCGAAAGCACAGAAAATGAAACGGCATGAAAAGTTACACAACACCTCTCTGACACTGAATTTTCAAATTGTACAGAGTCTACATTTTCCATTTTTTTAGTAGCATCTCTTGCCTGAGCCGAAGCTTACTTACAGTCAGTAAAGTTTTAATTGATCTGCCAGCTGCACAAATCTGATTTATATTCCAGTTTGGAGTGAATAAGTATCTGTTCAAATAATTTCACAGAAAACCTCAGGCAGATTATGGCTCGTGAAATCAGCGCAATCATTTTCCCCCTCGACAAACAAACTTTATAAAAAGAATAAGTTTAACAGATTTATCCAGTTTTAACTTGACACACAGAAAATCTCCATGACCTTTGAATGTCGTACCAGAACTACTCATCATTCCTTCAAAAGGATGTATAAATAAATCTTTTATAATAGGTTATAAAGTTGCACGTTGCAGCTAAATATCCTGCACTTGTGTGTTGTAAAAACATGGTGGTCCCTTTAGAGCTGACCCTGATATACAAATAAAAGACAAAACAACAATCAGGTCTACAGTCATGAGACAAAAAAAACTGCAGGTTTCAACAAGTCAAATTTAAGACTTTTTAAGACTTTTTTAAAGACCATAATTAATACAATTTAAGACCAATTTCAAAAAAGTACAAAAGACATGAAGGAAAATTGGAGCCACAAATTGTTGAAGTTGCAATTGGGCTTAGCTGTGGGCTTTCATTAAGTTTCTCCGCTGCTATGCTAAGCTGTAACACACCGCGGCGCGCACACTAGCTAGTGGTGCTCGATAAATTGTCACCGGGCAGCACAGGTGGCCTACTTTAGTTCCGCGTTGTAGTTATGTTTTCGCATCCTCAAAAATAGAAACATTTCAAAGTGAGACTGAAGTTTATTTATGTTTTAAATAAAAGTCACGTTAATAGATTTTTAAGACCTTCTATGAGATTTTCTGAGAATTTAAGACATTTTAAGGCCTTAAATTCAAATTATTTGGATTTAAGACTTCTTAAAACCCCGTGGATTCCCTGAATAAAATAAAATAAGTGAATTTGTTCTATTTTCACTTTCTGCCAAATGAAAATAATTTCACTTACATTTCACACAATGAACTCATTAAAAAAGTATATGGGTTGTCTTATTGTTAAGTGGTACCACGGATTTCATTGAATCAAATGACAACCATTAATGTATAATCAATAACCAGTTAAAATCATTGATTTATGATTTTCACATATGAGAAATGGAGGAATCTGTAAATGAGAACAAGGAGATAAAGAATCATATGTTGAGTCTGGCCTGTGATATTTGTCTGCTCTGTTTTCCTGATGCTACAAAGTGTGGGCAGACGTCTGTGCAAAAACGTCATGGAAGCTTCTTTTCTCCCAGTTTGATTTCAGGGCCCAAAGTGAATGCGCTTTGTGTGACGTCAGGACTTTTTTTTTTTCACGGTCAGGTGAGACTCCTGTAAGCCCTCGACACCCACACAGGCGCACACGCGAACATTCGCGCGTTTACAAGCCACTCAACCATCAGATGAATGAGCGCCCAGCCCCAATTTTCTCCCTAATTACTTTTGAAAACATGTTCGAAGGAGCTGAGCAACACGGGCAATGACAGCTCCCAGTGTTTTCCTTACGGGACTAAGTCAACAAGCACAGACAGTGACATGAAATAACTCACACATCTCTGAGGTGTTGCTCAGTCACACGGACAACCAATTGATTAACTCATAAATCAACCCATCATCCCAGGCCTGGGGCCCTGGAGCACCCCCACCAACCCCCCCCCCCCCCCAAACAGCGGTGAGAAGGTGCAGCCCAACCCTGCACCCTAGAGCTAAGTAAGTGGAGGCGGGGATGTTCACAGTCATGGCAGAAACCCAGCAGCAGGGAGAGGCCAGGTGGGGCAGGTAGAGAGGCTGCTGAGGAGTAAAAAAAAAAAAAAAGGGTGGGGTCATGGAAATGACAGATATGGGATTAGTGAGTGTTATTATAAATGACAGGCAGGGATGGAGAAGGAAAACACAGCGGGGCTTAAAGAGAGGATATAAATGTGTTAAAAGGACAAAGAAGAAGATCGGCTGAATCAAATAGTGTTTAGTTCTGCCAAACAAGGGGAGACGGATACAGAGAGGAAAAGAGAGACAAAGTAGAAGAATGCAGTAAATCCCCGAGCGGCCGAGCAATTCTCTGGAGGAAGGAAAGAGGAATTTTTATGTGCTGCAGGTGAGCAGAACAGAGAGGGAGGGAGAGGAAAGACGAGACAGAGAGCAAAGGAGATAGACAGATGGAAAAAGAGACGGAGAACGCGGGGGTGGCCGGGGGAATTGAGGGGAAAGCGTGAAAGGGTTTGATTGTAGCAGAGAAAAGGGCACACGTGGCGTGAAAATGATGCAGAAATTACACCAAATGACACAAAATGGCTCCCCGTGCGGTCGGAGAGGACGCGGCGGAGCAGGAAGGCAGAGGGACAGATGAGGACAAGATTGGGGGGAAAAAAACGAAGCATAAGAAGAAAGAATGGAGAGGAAGATATACAAAGAGGAAGAGGAGGTCTGAGTCTCTGAAAGTGAATCAACAAGTGAAACCAAATCTGATTGGTCCGTTTCTTAAATTACATTACATAGCGCACGATCATCACGTGACCACACAAGGTTATTAAAGATTAGCTTTAATACATGATGCATATCAGTCAATTTATAAACTCTGCCAAGGACATGATGTTCTCTTTGTCTGTTTGTGTCCAACATTACCCATTAGGAAGTTTTTTGAAGAAATTTCCTATGAAGATAGGTTATGGAGGAAGAAGTTGATAGATTTTAAATCAGTTGTTAATCTAGTGACATATAGGAGTGTATTCACAGTGTGAGAAACCACAAGGCTTTCTCTCGTATTTGTAGTGAGTGGATGAGCTGCATTGGCGCCATAAGCTTAATTTCCACCAAGTGGTAAAGTGAAGTTTAGAATCAGACTTGTGATTCCACTACTGGCTCAAATGTAAATTACATATGGCGCTTTTCCACTACCCAGTTCCAGCACGGCTCGAGTTGACACGTTTTTACTGCTTTTCCATTGCCGATAGTACCTGGTACTTTTTTTTATAGTACCTGCTCTGATGAGGTTCCAAATAAGCTGAGCCAATACTGTATGAGACGTGTGAGTGTCGGCACTTATAAATCCTGAAGGCATACGTTAATCTCCAACATTTAGCGAGGAGATTATATAACAGAGGAGTCTGGTGTATTAAGCGACTACAGAGCAGCATCACAACCCCTTCCCCCATATTTCAGTCCGGTGACTGTGTCAGACGGAGTCTGTGCTCCAATGCAGGAAGGACTATACCAAACCAAGTAGAGCCGTGCGGTGCTGTGGTGAGGCACAATGTGCTGGAACTGGGTAGTGGAAAAGCACCAGTAGATACTTCTACAGCGCCTACTGTACATACAGTAAATAGCCTGGTGTCTTACCAGTGTGGCAAAGTGTAGCTTGTGCATGAATTCCACAACCTGACACAGCAAACAAAGGGCAACAATGGAGGACGTCCACCATTTTGTATTCTTCTTTTCTTGAAATGTGGCTGTTTATGACTTAAGAGAATTTGAGATTTGAGAGAAAGTAATTCCCCCCCCCTCCTCCCCCCCGACTGTAGTACATGAGTGATGGTTCTCTGTCTGCAAATGTTTCTAGCTCCGCCCCTGTAGGAGCTGTACCACTTTGCTTGATACAGATTGGTTATTTTGATGCCATTCTCAACGTTTTACAATTGGAACGCAAATAATTGTATGACGGACAATAGTGACCACCGTACCCCATGGTGGAAATGAGGCAATGTACCGACTGGGGCCAGTTTTCATCACCTGGAAAGCCACAGATGTCACTGGTGTCCACTCATATGTGCCATGCTTACATCCATTTTCCTTTTAAATGGCAACATCATTAACAAAATTGACATCGTATTCGAATTAAGAAGACCTGGATCTAGTGATTGAGACGCTTAACTTCTCGGGTAAATGTTTACTGATGTGAAAAATCAAGTTCTTTTTGCAACACAGTGAGTTGCCTCCTGGCGGCCGACTGCTATTTCTGTCCTACTTCTTGTGCTCCACTTTTCAAATGTGAGGACCTAAGCGCCTATTCTTACATACAGTCCATTGTTGGAGCCTCAATAATTGTGGTGTCACCATATTTCTTCTGTTAGTAGGTGTCATATAGGTGTAACTTGACCTGTAACTTCAGACATTAGGTCATTGGCTGTCAGTGTTTCTGTTGATCATGAAATATGATTGAAAGCAAATCTGCTCATATCTCTATCATTTACACTCAGAATGGAGCAATTTGTAGAATTTGAGATTCATGGTTATTATAGTTCTTGGTTTTTGGTGTGGACAGCTGTGAGACGCTGCTGCGGCTCCCTGAGGAAGTACAGTTACATCTTGTCAAATGCGTGACCTAACTGTTTGTGGTCAAGGTGCAAAGAAAACCTTTTTATCTCATATGAGGCTCCGTAGGATTTGACCTCCACAGAGGGACGGAGGATTTTCCCAGAATCTTGGTGTTTTCTTTTCTGGACTTAAAAGGAGGTGGAGAGTGGAGCGAGAAGAGCGAACAGAGGAATGAACACAAGACGTGCTCTCCGAGTGCAAATAAAAGACGCTCTCGCTCCATCATCCCACCCCTCTGCAGGTCATCGTTCGATCACAGGCTGCCAATCACGCTGTGGAAACAGATCAACGGCTTTTCCTAGCAGCCGAGTGTTGCGTCTTTCAGCTGCCTGATAGACTCAACCAGCTCGTAACGCTGATGCCTTGTCACTCCGCTTTTCATTGAAGGACTCGCCAACTCGCAGGGCCCAGCCGTCCTGTTATGTATTAGTTACAGCAATTTGTCTCCGCTTCGCTGACAGACCGAGAGAGAGAGAGAGGGAGGGAACAGTGAGTGATGGCTGTTAGATATCGCGGCGTATATATGGACAAACCTCATTCTGACAAAGTTTTGACACATACAGACAATGATTCACACTCGTGCTGCGTTTGCAAGCCCACACAAGGACACACACACTGTATACGCCATACAATGTGGCCTTTGTTGGCGACTGGCAGTGCCTAAGTCATCGCCAACTGATGGTTCAAAAACATTCCAGGCCTCTTATCTCTGTGTGCGAGTGTGTTTATGTACATGTGTCATATCTTTGTCAGCAGTAACCTTTTCTCCCATAAAGTGAAAGTCATGAGTGTGTGACGATGTGTCAGAGATGACGCAGTCAGTTTCACTTCCTGCTCGGATTACGCTGCTTCTTCAGGTCCATGGTTGATGAGCTCTTGTTTGTCGGAGCATGGTCCACTTTTTTTTGTGTGAGTGTGTGAGGCTGCTTCAGGGTAAGTGTGTGTAAGAGGCGATTCTAGAGTCTGTACGGGCCCTAACCAAAATTCTCAGGGGGCCCTTCCAACCAGTGTTCATCACCATTATGTTACAAATAATCTGACACCAATGATAAATAAAAACTTTTTTTTTTTTTCTCAACATGAATAACATAACATGGAAAAACCTTGTAATTTAAAAGTATGTGAAAATGTAAATGTAAAGAACAATAAAATCCTGTAAATAGCTTTTAGAAAAACTATATAAACTTGCACTGTAAAGAACCCACATTATTAAAAAAAATATATATATAGAACAATAAAATACTGTAAATAACTGAAAAAAAACATATATAAACTGAGTAAAAAAATATATAATTTCATTGCAAATCACCCATTGTTGTTTAAGTGGGACTGTGATGCGGCTGGTCACTGCACATTTCAGTAAAAACAGCCCTCAGGCTCCAAGTGTCGGGGGGGCCCCCTATCGGCTCGCGGCCCCAAGCAGTTGCCTGCCTTGCCTGTTCACAAGCTGCGCCTCTGGGTGTGTGCAGGTGTGTACCTTGGGGGTGATGGAGGGGATATTCTCATTGATCCCTTAATATCTGGCCCGAGGCAAAGAGTGGGAGCATGAGGGCTGTCGAGTCAAACAAGAAAGAAAATGGAGGATAACAAGTGCGGAAGTGATAAAAGCGAGGGTGTGGGGACATGCAAAAAACGATAAGACGCTGCAGAGACGGCGAGGACGGTGGCTTTGAAGCAGACACAACAAGAGATCTGGGGTGGGATTATGTCGGGTGTGTTTGTACCTGTGCATGTAAATCCCTGACCGTCACAGGTCAGCGCGGTGTTTTTTGGGGTGGAGGAGGAAGAGGAGCTCCGTGAGATAGTGTGATGAGAAAGGAAAAGCAAAGTGGGAGGAGGAATGATGCAGTGGGAGGTGGGAAGCAAGAGATGAAAGGAGGAGGAAAAAAAAGAAAGAAGAAAGATCGTAAATTTTCACCCGGACAGACAAATAAAAACTCTCTCATACCGCGCCTCAATCGCTCCATTTTTTTTGCCGTGAATGTGAGCCGGCCTTTGTTTTCCAGAGAACTCCTCTCCCCTTGTGCCAATCACCCGTAACCATCCCTATAAAACTCAAACAATTGCAGACAAAAATCCCATATGCATTTTTGCCTGTCCTCCCAACGGACTCCCAAATGACCAGTTACACCACACGCTGTACAAAAGCCACTATTTATTCTCTCTTGAGTAACAGTACAGTATTTTCACACTGGAGAAAAATAAATAAACATCTTGTTCAATAAATATTATAGAGATATGATCCGTAATCTTTCGCCGCGCCATCCAAGGCACATCGTAAAGACAAGGCAATAGATTAATCTGAAAAAACAAAAGGAATGTAAGAATCCAGCTCTGTGTCTAATTCTGTTACGTTAAAGAGTGCAAACTAAGACTAAGAGGAACATTTTGATGTTTTTGGGAAATGTTGCTTTCTTGTGGAGAGTTGGATGAGTCACGAGGAGGTTGACATCACTCTCATGGCTCCCTGTTGAACATGAAGCTCAAAGCAGGTGAGCTTAGATTAGCACAAAGCCTGAAGTCAGATTTACGACCAGTGACAGGGAGGAGCTGACATAGATACCCACAGTGTAGGTTGAGATTTATGATTCAGCATCAGGTTTCGCTCATTGATGGCCCCACGTCAACACCAAACAGACACATTATTAGTTAACAGATAATGTCGTGCTTTACTGCTACTGTACGTGTGTGGCACCATATTTTAATTCACTGCAATATAGCGCTATTTTTAGACTATATTATATTGTATACTTTGCATTTGCTAATTGAAAAATACCATAATAATGTTTTACAGCAGGGGCCTCAAACTGAAATGACATTGGGGGCCAGTGAGCATCCAGTCCGGTCAGGAAAAAATCAAAAAAATAGATATATTTCGTAATGATATTTGACAGAATTTCAAAATAAAATTGTCTGTGTTGATATGAAACGATATACAGTTCACAATAAAAATGTTTTTTATGAAGCAAAATGTACAGAAATAACTAGTGCTGGGCACACTGGTCACAACTTACCGTGACTCCCGATATTGTTAAAATGAGTCTCTAAAGTAACGCTACACTTTAAAAACAGAGGCACACATACGCAACGCACAGGTACGCTGGTTATTTGTAGCGCTGTATTTTTCGTTTAATAAACAGACCGCTCTGGTTCGACTTTAGAGGCGCTAACCGGTGCTAAAAGAGCTAACAGAGCTAATGCAGCTAACGGAGCTAGCTGGTAAACGGTGCCTGGACTCCGGTGCTGCAGCACGTAAACATGACGTTAAGAACGTAATTTTCTTGTCAGACGTCATGGAAACGTGTCATGCTTTAACGTTGAACATTAGGACTTGATTTTAAAGTAGCAGCCACCTGAAATTGATCAGAGAGCCATGCATGTGGCCCGCAGGTCCTCTGGTTTGCAGTGTGACGCGTGAATGACCGGTCAATATTCTTGTATGTGAACTTGCAGTGTCTTTGTAACTCTAATGTAAATGGTGTGAAAAATCTAAGGAGACAAAGCTGCTGTCGCTGGTGCCATCACGGAATAAATTAAGCTGTTATAGTTTGTTTGTGTTCAAAAGTGACAATTTTTGGAGTTTGGACGAAGTCAACTTTGGCACTTTGGGAGTCATTTGTTTCTAAAAAAACAACTTGTTGACAGTGTGTCCTGGTTCTTGCTGACGTAGAAGGGCTCTGCAAATGAAGATGTTTTATGGCATTAGTTTTCTTGTCTTTAGTTAATCTGGGAAATAATCTAGCAAGCCTCCCTTTTGAGAAAACTTGTTTACAGTCTATTGTACATGCTATAAACTGGATGTCCCCACTTTACTTTAGAAACATTAGCAAAAATGTGTCACGTGTGCTTATATGTTGACATATCATTGTCCTTGAAGGGGTATTCCATTTCATAAGGCTGGATTTGAACCACTACCCCTTGTACCTCGGTCCCATGGATAGTGGTAGGGGTAAAAACAAAACATTGGTGCTTCATTACAGCATTACAGGTGCTTCATGGACAGATTAGAACAGTGGTAGATGACCACGTGTTGCTCTGTTTCCAGTCTTTGTGCTAAGCTAAGCTAACCTGCAAACACACACATCAAGAAAGCTTTTGACCAAAAATGTCTCCACTGTTCCTTTAAAGTTAACTTTACTGAGATTTTCAAGAAAAAAAACGTAATAAAATAAGAAATAATGATAAAATATTTGGCACGTTTTGTTAAAGGTTTCCTGCTGTGATATTATTTCATTAAACACTTTATGAGAACGGACACAAAAGGCAGCAAGTGGATTATAGTTTAAGGCACCAAATACCACAGTAAGTGTGTGTGTGTGTGTGTGGATAGGACAGTTACTGTAACTGAGCAGCCATCTCGCCATTGCTCAGCAAAACCTCCTCGTCATGCCTCTGCTCATTTCCTCCCGTCTTTCTCCCCTTTGTCTTTCAACCATTCAGAAATTTTCCCTTCTGCCGTTAGAGAAAATGAATGTTTGCTGATTCACTCATGTGGAGGTCACTGAATCAGTCTCCACTCAATGGCTGCCCTGTCTCTAAGTGGACCCTCATGAGTGTGCCTAACCACCTACAGTGGTATTTCTGTTGATCTATGAGCCGTGAAGTCCGGTAACTCGGCCCAGTCTCAGTGCATCTCGCTCAATGAGGGCGACAGCACTGATAATGTGCTGGCTTTGTGTGTGTGTGTGATATATCCTATTACTTCATCGTACTTCATTCAGTTATTCCCGTACAGTGTGAAAGAATGTGGTAAGTATGACTATGTGCTTTTGACTGTTGAAACTCTTGGACTTTGGGTAGATCTCGGAAAACTGCACATTCATATGTTAGTGTCAGAAACCTCAAAGATGTCGTTTTTAGAAAATACTACTAACAAGAGGACAACAATAGTGAAAAGTAAGAGTTGAGTGAAGGAAGTTAAGGTCGCAGTCTCTGTTCGCCACAGTTCTCAAACCAAAACAAAACCAGCAGCATGTCAAACTTCCTCGTTTCCAGGGTGAACAGCAGGCCTATCTGGAGCAGAATTGATGCGTTTTCCGACAAAAAAAATGGACTCGTGTGATGTCGTTTTCAGTGTCTCAGCCTCGGAATCTCTTCTTGAGGCGGTTAAAGTCTTTTGCCGATCGCCACAACCAAATCTGCAGCTCCCGCAATATCCAGAACCCCTCCACCTTCCTGGCAAAGTCGTTCATCGTTGGCCGCACGGACAGCAGCGAGGACGATGAAGAGGAGGTGGAGGTGGAGGAGGAGGAGGAGAGGAGCGGAGTCAGAGGAGGAGAAAGGAGGGATGTGCCCCTTTGTAAAGACAGGGGCACAGGCTGTGGGAGGAGAGTGTGCTTCTCACCTCCACCGAACTGGTAGAGGAGGGAGAGGGTGGATAGAGGAGGTGGGAGGGTGGGGGCGAGGAGGGAGCGAGGAGGCCGGCGCTGATGAAAGAAAGCAGAGGAGGAAGAAGAGGTGGTGACTTGCACTTCTGTTTGCTGCTTTTGCTCCACCACCATTAACCCTTTCTCTGCTATAAATCCATCTTCTTCTCTGAGAGTGTCCGACAGGCGAGAGTTCAGGTTGTAGCTGTACTGGTTGGTGTCGTCGTCCATGTCGATGGTCGGTTGTTGTGCGCTCAGGTACGCCACTCTCACCCAAGGTTCGGGCTGCGTCTCCTTCCCCGCTCCATCCTCGCTGATGCTCAACAATCTTCTCCTCCTTCCCCATACGTCTTGATCCTGATCCTCATCCCTCTCCTCTCCAGCGCTCTCTTCCTCGATGGCAGCCCATTTTCTGTTCTCAGGCTCTTCCCTCTTCCCTCTCCTCCCTCTTTCTCCTCTTCCCCTCTCCCTTGATCCGCCACTCCTTCCTCCAGCTGTGGTGGCCTCTGCTCTCCTCCCTTCTTTCCCTCGTCTTTTTTCCACTTGGTCCACGTTGACGCCGTCCTCCTGCTCTCCTCTGACCGCTCTCGTCCCACCTCGTTTCTGGTTGTTGCGCTGACCAGACTCGGTCCTGGTCCCGGCTCTGGACCGGTACAGGCTCTGGCTCATCAGTGGAGCAGGTTGGTCGCCGTCTGTCTCGGTCTGTGGAAACTGCAGCTCGCCGCTGTTGCTTCTCATGTTTGCAGACGCAGGGGGAAGCGTGTAGGTGAGCGTGGTCATTAGCGCAGATATTGAGCCCAGCAGTCCGTCCAGACCTGTGCAGAAATGGAGCAGGGAGATCTTGAGCGAGGGGCAGAGAGTGGAGCGGGCGAGCTCTCTGACCGCAGCCAGCAGCACAGAGTACGCCTTCTGGTTCTGGGCGAGCCGGGCTTGGTTCTCCAGGCCGTGCCACAGCTCCAGGCGAGTCGCAGCACTGGGCAGCGTCAGAGCCGTGCTGTTGGGCCGCGGAGGAGAGAAGTCTTTCTCGTTAAATGGAGGACCCAGGTAGGTGAGCTGGAGTAATGAGAAAATGAAGATACTCAATTATTTTGTTTTTCATGATTATTCATGATGATTATTCATGACATATACACTGCCGTTCAAAAGTTTGGGGTCACTTAGAAATGTCCTTATTTTTGAAGGAAAATCACTTTTTTTTCAATTAATATACACTCTGTACATTGTTAATGTGGTAAACGACTATTCTAGCTGCAAACATCTGGTTTTTAATGGAATATGTACATAGGTGTATAGAGGCCTATTTCTAGTGTTCTGCTAACCACATTAGTAGGCTATTGGATGATTAGAAAACCCTTGTGCAATGATGTTAGCACAGCTGAAAACAGTTTTGCTGGTTCTTTGACGAAAGCAAAAAAATATTATTTTGAATAAAAATCATTATTTCTAATCTTGTCAATGTCTTGACTATATTTTCTATTCATTTTGCAACTCTTTTGATGAATAAAAGTGTGACTTTTAATGGAAAACACAAACAAAATTGTATAGGTGACCCCAAACTTTTGAACAATAGTGTACACCAAGCTAGAATAGAATAGAATTTTAATGTAATATTTAAATAAACACGAGACATATAATGATAATAAAGTGTTTCATTATTTATTTCCCCCTTCGTCTGTGATAGGGCTGCAAGTAATGATTATTTTCTCAATTAATCTTAGAGTTGTTTAGTGCATAAAATAGTGAAAATTAACATTTAACTGAGTAATTGTTCATTGATTGTGTCTGTGAACAAACATTAAATGACTCACGTATACGTCTTTGATTTCTTTCAGCTGGTACTCCAGGTACTTTGTCAGTTCGTACGTGCTCTCTATGGAACTCCTCTCGCTGGCCAGGTTTTGTGAGGAATCCATGGCCGTCACCGCGACCACGGCCAATAGCAGGATGAGCTGGTGTCGATGGACTGTGTGAGAATGAATGAAAAAGACAACAAAAATAAAACGGAGTCAGATTATAAAGCTCACAGAGTGACTGTGTCAGATGTGTCTTTAATGACCCTGGATAATTAACACATGCAAAGATATTTGTAATTATTTAACAACTCTCAAAATCTTCTCCAACATTCACACTGATTTTTTCTTCTTTTTTTTTCTTACAATATTCTGGTTTATTTCTTTGTCTCTATGGCGATGGCCCGTCTGTTTACATATTGCCAGATCACACGTATGACACTGCCAATAAAGCTTTTTCCGTTTCTAATCTAATTTTAGAGGTTTCTGGCTGTCGGAGGTTTACTTTGGCTTCAAATAAAACCCCGCTTAATAGCTTCAGACATGTCCGTTTTTCAGACAGTCAGACAAATGGCTCATACAGCACGCTCAGTGCAGCAGAACCCTCTATCTCTGTGAGGACGCTCACTGACATAATGCATTCCCCAGCCCCCTTCTTTAGGCTCACATCAGCCCTCCCAGCTCAACACAAACACGCCTTCACCCTTGACACGGTGCCTTTAAAGGTGTGTTGAGACAGAGGACGGTCAAAATGTCCTCGCTCCAGCTGTACACACAAGCACACACACACACAAAAAAACACACACATATGTGCACATGTGGCTTTCTTTACAATCACAAACATAAACGTGTTTGTATCAGTTGTTTATGTGTCAGTGTGTTTGTGTAGGTGTTTCATGTTACCGTGCATGTGAGAATGTTTGTAGCGGTGCAATTAAGTATGTTGATTGAATTCACATTTCTGTGAGAGCAGAAAATGCTTGTGTACATGTGCTGATTGCTGTGTGTGTGTGTGTGTCTCTCTCTGTGTGTGTGTGTGTGTGTAACACTGGGAACCTTTTAGTGCCCCTGTCTCTGGTTTCAAACAGAGAAAATTGGAGCTGAAAGGTGGTTTTCAACATGAAGGAAGTTCATGTACGTCCACTGATCTCCGTCCCGAGCTCACTCGCTGGCTCTGTCTGGACGTTTTTCACTTCCACGCCGTTTCTTTCATTTCCAGCTCTCACTCCCCTCCGTACTCCCTCGGCCTTTCGGTGCATTTTCCTCCGTCTCTCTGCTCTCCATCCTCGCTCTCATCCTCCTGATTCATGCTTATAATGATGTAAAAAAAACAACAACAAAAAACTGCTGCTGTTGAGCAGGTGTGAAATATGTAACACGCGATGTGTGTGACCCTGTCAGCTCCGTCTGGTTCGCTCACACCTCGGGCCTCCTGTTGCGTTCCTCGTCTTGAACATGCACTCAGACTTCTCCTCCCCGGCGCTCCTCCTTATCTCTTTCCTGCCTCGGGTCAAAATAACAGCAGTCAATTAACCCTGATTAGCTCTTACACTCCCTTTCAATTGCCAAGCCTCTTTTTATTTTTTTTCCCTCCCCCTCTTCACTTTCATCTGTCCCAATCTCGACATACGCCTCCGGGATGAATGACTGAGTTTAAGTGGAGGAGCTTGAACAGATTGCAAAACATTTACCTTCGACACGTTTCCAGCGGTTCTATGGAAACAAGTCGTGACCTAAAACAGTCAACACCTTTTACCTCTGACTCAACCTGTTACGTTCGACACATCAATATGCAGCGCACTCCCTGGCAGAAACTTAATGATGGTATGTGCTCTCACTACTGCGGTGAACATGCAAATATCTTTTGCGCAACCTCGCACAAGAATGTGTCACAAGTGAGAGATTTGTCTCGTTATGTCTCTATCAAATATAAGAAAATAATCATTAGAGCGAATGAAGTGATGATGCCTTTATTTATGGTACAAATTGTAGCGATGATATGAAATGCATGTATTAAATATAATATAATGACAGATGTGGGGAAACTGAGAAAAAACAACAACAACACAACAAACCAGGTGCTTCACAGATGGTGACTCTGCCACTACCACTTTTCCCCTGTGCAGTCAACGTCATCATCGTCCTCCCAACTCTTTTTCCAAATCACTGTGGTTGAGCCTCGGCAACTCCCACACACACACACACACACACACACACGCACACAAGCGCGCACACACCTTTAAATCAGTTAGCTAAGCCTCCTGAACTGCGAAACGCCTCATCACCTCTGACAGGTGATGAGCTAAATACATCTCAAAGCGACACTTCATCATTCGGAGCTCATCAGGCTCGGGGGGCTCCTCCCACCAAACAACTCCCATTAACATCACAACACGACATGGTTGACTCTCGGAGTAAACAGCCCTGCAGGGAAAGGACACACAGTGTGCAGGAAGGATTGGATTCACAGAGAATCAACCGGTACCCAAAAAAGAGCCTGGTATGGAGGAGGAGGGTGGGCGAAAAAACCTCCTTCAACCCAAACTGATCCAAACTGTTTCCTTTTGTCTGCAGCCACATGCTCAGAGATGACTGCCAGACGCAAACAGGCCCTTGTTTTGATTGAGCGCTGACATGTCTGAAAGCATCCTCTGCTGAAAACAAATGCTCTTTTGTACGAGTAAACCGAGATAAGTCAAAACCCAGAGCCATGTTGTAGTTATATAATATTATACTGAGTAGCTGCACCGCAGTCGGCGGCGTGTAGCCTGACTTCAAGGCGAGCCCTGCAGGCTTAGGGCTGAGTCTGTGTACCTGGCAGTGGAAGCACACTCCGCAGGGCAGGGTTGAAACCAGAACATTCTCCGTGGGAGGATTGCGTTACAGCAGCAGCAGCAGCAGCAGCACAGGGGTTCCCTGCAACGACCGACCGTGACTCTCCTCGCGCATACCTATACGCTTACATGTGTGAACTCACTGGGAATCTCCATTATCAACGGCGGACAGATTTTTTTTTTTTTTTTTGCTGATGTAGAGTCAGATCTGAGTCTGGCTGCCATCTGCCAAGCAGAGCTTGAACATGAGCTTTGAGCGCCAGAGCCTCTGCGCTCCAAATAGGTCAGAATTAAACGCTAACCACAGGGCCGCGGTTCACAGGTGAATTCTGGGACGAAAAGGTCATCCTCGTCATCCTCGTCGAGGCCAAACGGGGGAGCCGCGTTATACATTTGACGTTTTATGCTCCAGACAGTGCTTTGGTATCCTGGGGTTTGTGGGTGTTGTAGGCCTGCCACTTGCATCCAGGAGAACAAGTATTTCATGTTTCCTGACATGCACCACTCATCTGAGCTTCTGCAGCAAGCATTTAAAAAGTGAATTTCTGTATTGTGGGAACACCATGTGCGAGTAAATCCCTTTCAGTCTGGTGCCAAGAAAGGTTGCCCTGTGTTGCTCTAACCACTTGAAAGAGAACTTGGAAACTTCAGAAGGTAAAATATGTTATAAATCAGGTCCAAATGTTGATCATTTACTGCGCAACGATGATTAGTATTTAGTGAACTTTGGAGACTTTGAGACTTTGGGAGGGAAAAAATATATTGTTTACACCTCACACTTCATTTTATCCAGTGTGTAGAAGTCTAGAGAGTAAGAGTAACATTAGAAGTGGAGTAACTTTGGCAGAAGTGACTCATAAATACAGTCCTGGATGATGTTTTTATCCCACAGAAAAAAAATCTGAATGCACAGGATGTCAAAGAAATGCTGATCAATGCAAACTGACGCATACTCCAGGGTTATATGCATTTATCTTTTATTTTACATTTTCTTTACGGTTTGGGAGACATCTAAAATTAAAAGACAATGCCTATTTGAAAATGTCATCTACAATCTTACGGACAAATGCACACGGAGCGTCTGTGCATTGAAGTTGTTATGTTGTGCTGTGAGTGATTTAAAAGATCCAGTGTGAGGCCACAGATGCATCTCTGAATGCACGACTTCGTCTTAAATCCCCACACGGTCGTCTGACTGACGTTAACGTCACGTTTGTTTTCCCGAGCGTTTCTTCCAAATGCCGTGATGTGACCCTTTGTTTTAACTGTACAAGCTCGAGCGTCACATTTCACTCCTGATCCTCCGCCTCGTCTTGCATATGTGCTGTCATAGCTAACGTGGCAGAGGCAGAGCTGCGAGCTCACTGTGACTTTGCTGGAAACAGAATTCCTAGAGTTTGCGAGGTTTCTTGTGCAGCTTGTTAATTATTCTGCTTTCCAAATTTGCTCCTCCTGATCATTACGACACTTCACGTAAACACACCTGTGCTGGACGTCGGGGGGCAAAAACATGCATCAGCTAAACTGAAGTGAACCGACACACACACACACACACACACACACTGGACCACAGGTGAAGTGGGTGAGGGTGAGTTTGTGGGTGAGAGCGGGTGGAAGGGGTTTGACAGTCCGGGGTCAGGGTCGGTGTTGGGAGTCTGTGTACAGTTACGGGCCAGATTTATGTGCAGTCTGCACTCAATCAAATGTGCATTCCTTCACTAACTCAACACACACAAACGTGCACACACACACACACACACACACACACATGCACACATATGCATCCAGAATTGCACACTGGAGATGTATGCACACAACGATTGTGTGCTGAATAAATTCATATAAACAAACCATTGTGTACTCAGACACACACACACAGAGTGAGAGAGAGAGATATCCTCTGCAGTTTTCTGTTCATGCTGGATTTTTCAATTGATCCCTCTTGGCAGTGGACTCACGCTCAAAACAAAGGCGAAAGAAAACACACATTTAATGCCCAAAAAACTTGCCTCGCCGTGAACTCAGTGTCCTCCACCTTGTCGTCCTGCCGTCTGTCTATCTGTCTGTCTGCCTCCTCAGCTTATAAAACAATCTATCCCTGCCTTATTTTTTAATTCCGTGGATTCCACTCGCTCCGTGCTTTATCGCCATGTTTGGTTTCAATAACCAGTCCTCCCCAAACTCAGTCTCCCCCGAAACATCAAACTTTCCCGACTTCCGTTCTCTCCCTAATTGCCGTTACCCTCTCTTCCTTTCACTAACTGACTCCACTTGTTCCCTCTGTTGACATCCTTCGTGCCTCCTTAGCCCAGTTTCAGACCTTCGGTTTTTAATTTACTTCTTAATGACTTAGTTTAGTGGCGAGGCGGCGCTCCTGAGTGACACTAATGTCCTCTTGTATTATGTATTACTGTGTGTGTTGTGGCTTAGAGCTGTGGCAGCCTGCGTTTCACATGCTGTCTGCTGCTTCTTTCTGTTGTTATTTATGAGATTTGTCTCCCGGGAATATAAAACGGTTTGTTTATCCACGCAAAGTATTTCTGCAAATACAACGTTTTTTGTTTCACAGCCACAATTATACCTGCTGATGGAGACGCAGTGAAGCTATAATTAGCCCTTAAGTGCGGCCTTTTTAACGACAACTCTGCAACGTATTAAACTTAGAGCTCCAAAACGCAGACGACAATAATAACAGTGATTTATGAAAAGTGAATTTGAATGATCTACGGCGGCGGGGCTGATTTTACTTTTCACTTTTAGTGCATTCACATTTTAGTCGTCCTGCTTTCACTGGAGGTGAAAGTGAGGAAAGATGTACTCGGGCCTTGAAGGATAGAGACAGAGGGAAGGAGGAGGAGGAGAGGATTTGAGAGGAAGGAGGGAGAGGAAAAGGAATCGGTGGAGGAGGAGGGTGGGGGTTTCTGAAGCGAGGGGCCATGTTAATTTGGGAAAAATGTAAACAGCATGTGTAACTGTTCAAAGCGTGACCGACTCATTTTATATCACCCCCCCACACACACACACACTCCCCCCTCTCTCTCTTTCCCTCTGGGTGCTGCTAACTTCTGTCAATCTGCACTGCATTAACCCCTCTACCACCAGCCCCCCCTCCCCCCTCCCTCCAATAACCCCCCAAACCTGACCCTCCACACACCGTTTCTACGTCCCTATGCTTATACTTTTTGCATATGTGCGTGTTTATGTACCATGAAGAATCGAGGATGGCACTGAGTGAATCAAAAGATTCACTTTTCCTCTCTTTTGCACATCCCTCTCTCTGTTTCTCCCTATTGGCTGCTGTGCTTGAACTCACTGGTCCAACACACACTCACACTTTTATTTGAAACACACCGACACTGATTCAACCCTCCCAGCAACAACAGGGCTTGTGTGTGTGTATGTGTGTGTGCGTGTGTGTGTGTCAAATGTGGCATTTTCACCAACAGCTGAGGTTCCTGTATATTTATCTGCTCTGAGTTCCATCAGCAGCAGCAGCAGCAGCACATTTCCTGAACTCACATAATCTGACCAGGACCAGGAGAGTAAGGGGAGGACGGGCAGGACATGCAGGAGCAAGAAAGTTCTGTACTGTCCCCTCATTCGTTCTTTCTTTCTTTCTTTCTTTCTTTCTTTCTTTCTTTCTTTCTTTCTTTCTTTCTTTCTCTCAACCCCTATAGAAGACATGGAGCAGCAGCCGGACCAGTGTTCCCAGGGGGGAAGTCAGTGTGTGTGTGTGTGTGTGTGTGTGTGTGTGTGTGTGTGTGTGTGTGCGTGTGTGTGTGCGTGTGCGTGTCCGTGTGCGTGTGTGTGTGTATTCTCACACCCTGACTAACGTGAATCGTGTACTTTCTCATATCAGTGACAGCTAACGAGACAGGGTCTCGAGACCCCATTTCAACTCCTGTCATTTTTTATTTTGACACCACACACACACACACACACACACACACACACACACACACACACACACACACACACATCCCCACACACACACACTCTCTCTCTCACTCACACCCACACACACAGGTTTGTGCAGCTATTCTTCTTAGGACTCTGCATTGACTCCCATTGCGAACAAAGCGTTATCCCTAACCTTAACCAGTTACCAGTTACTTAACCTAACCACAATTCAAATCTGAGCCCGATCTTAAACCTAAGCCTGAGGTTCTGCCTCATTGGGACCAGGTTTTGGTCTCCAAGGTCCTTAAGAGGACACACATACATACATTTTCGCACACACATAAACACACAATAAGTTGTTATTTCCTCTTATTTATCTCACATTTTCAACACATTTATTGGCTAATCTATAAAGAAACAAACAAAACAAAAAGAATAAAATAAATAAATAATATCAAATTACTCTGCGTTTAACTGGTTTGTTTGCTCCTTGATATTTTGAAAATGGTTAAATGTTATTTTTGAACATTTTTGTGGTTTGATGATGAGCCTCTAAAGGCATCTGGTTCATCATCATTCATGTTTCTATGTGCTGGAGGTTTAAAATCAAACATCAAGGTAGTATAACAATTTTTTATGACTCTTTCAATATAATGTCCTAATAATACAGAGGTATTCGTTTGGACGCGTGAGATAAAAATGTGTTTTTGAACGTGCACGAAAACACCAACCCCAATATTCTGCAACACCCACTCCTGCGCTTGTTCACAACGTTTAATATTCACCATTTTTTGCATAAAATTTAAAAATTAAACAGGAATTTGAACTGCGAAAAGCAAAAAAAAAGTTTCTTTTTTCTAAGGGTTTTATATTCAGGCACTTACCTCCGCAAAACCTTTTCATCTCTCTAAATCTCTTTATTCCGCTGTCAGAGGTTCATCCGCTGCACAAATGATTTCTCCTCTCCTCGTCCAGGTTCCTTCGATGTCTTGAGTGAAAAAAAAAAAACACCGCAAACTTTTCAGCATGTGAAGTAAAAGCGCTGCCCTGGTGAAGAAAGTGTAATCCTGTGATGATAATGATGATGATGATGAAGGATCAGGATGGTCACAGGATGGAGCTCCGCTGCTGTGGTGTTTGGTGTGTGTGGTCTGTGACAGACTGACTGACGGCGGAGGCTTTTTGTTACCTCCTCCTCCTCTTTCTCTGCCCCTGTCTCTCCATCTTTCGTTGTCCTCCTCCTCCTCCTCCTCCTCCTCCTTCTCCTCTTCCTCAGTGATTCACCGGGTTGACGCATCGCAGCTCGGCGCGGCTCAGAGCCGCTGAACCACGGGACTTGTTGCAACTAATTTCCGTCTCCCTGACTTCTTTGTCGTCCTCGAAAACTCGATCTGACTGCGGCCGTTTGATCTATAATCGGCTTTCGCGTTAATTGGGTCACCTGATTCAGGTGCAGCGCAGACAAACCTGGCAACCCTGCGATCCACAAATCATCTCCCCTTGTCCTCATATCGCTCTCTGACAAACTTTTACTCCTTTATATTTTTAGTTTATATTATAATCTTTATTCGTTATTTTAATAAAACAAATCATTGAGCAATTAACATAAATGTTTCGTCTCAAAAGGCCCCAAATTATTCAAAAATCATGCAATTTATCGACATGAGATTATCCTTTATTACTCCCACTATACGGGGACAATTTTACAGTGGAGGACATAAAGGTAAACACCAGGAAATATAATAATACAAAGGATGATACAAATATAATAATAAACCATGTTACCATAATATATGATGTACAATTTTAAATGAGATAAGATACCACAACGGAGAAATGTGCAGTGTTACAGATTTTACAGTAAAAAAAAACAAAAAAAACAAATCAACAATTAAAGAAAAATAATAAATATTAGGATATAAAAATAGAACAGTATTTACACTGTATACAGCGTGTAACCGGAGTGAAATATGTAAACATTGTCGAGGATTGCGCATATTGCACTGATATGAATAAAGTATTTTGTTACATAAGATTTTGCACTTTTGCGCTGATGTGATGAGCACAGTAAAAATGTGAAATAGTACACGTGTTCCACTGAGAGCTGGCTGTTTAGTCCCTTTAAATCAATAAATTATAGAGGCGTAAAATAAACATACAAATTCGAAATAATAAGAATTTAAAAAAAAAAGTTTTCAGTTGATTTAAATGGTGAGAAAACATTTCTCTGAGATGAGACGTTGCCTCGGGCCTATAAAATTAAAGAGGCCTCACATAAATTGCGACAAAGACGCGTTCATAAAGGAATAATCCGGCGGGTTTTTCTCCCTCCTCTGTGTTTGTTTCTCAGAAAAGGAGAGGGTGAAGACAAGTGTTTGCCTGTTCCACGTCGTCTCTTTCTTCTCCCTTCATTCCTCAGCTTTTAGTGTGTTTTTTTTTATTGACAAAGGGATTAGAGTGATCTTCTTCTCTCACCTCCAGCTGTCACTCAACATACCAACATCAGCCCACCCTGGTGCAGCGCATCACCTCTGTGTTACTGTTCTGGAACGTACAACAAAAGAAAAAAAAGGTATGTCTGAACTCACTGTCATCACACACTGGCCGTGGGCCAGGAGCGTCACAATCACTGGTGCAGTTTCAACTGAAACTTTACAAAAAATTAATAACAGGCTTAATAAAGGCTCTAAAATATGTCACGGTTTATCTCATCTGCAGCCTTAATTTGTTTTTAAATGCTTCCGTATTAGTGTTATTCTTAGCCTATGAGTTGTATTCGTGTAATTGTATTATTTATTATTTTATGTTGTATTTCTTTAATCAAACTCACATAGGGAAGTTGTGGAAAATGTGAGGCCTGCTAAGAAAAAAAGAAATCAGTCATCTTTAACAGGTTAATCAGATAATTCTGATAATTTTGATCTTTTTTTCAGTCATATTAACGCAGTTTTATTTATTTCAAAATTCAAATAACCAGCAAATTATGCAGCCTATTACACATATATTACGATTAATTCAGTTAAATGTTACAGGAGAAAATACACGTTTAACTGTGTTTAATAGTGTGTTGTGTTACAGTTCGGACGTTAGAATGGAGCAGCATTTTCAATGTATTTGATTACATCTATTACGGCGTGCGCCACCAAGTGGTGACGGGTGATTACTGCAGTCTGTTCTGCAACGCGCAGACTCAGTAACAACGTTCATTTTTTCCTCAGGCAAACGTTGAAATTAGTGAGTTATTGTTCGGTGTATTACACATAGTTATGCATCCAAACACTTCACGGCGTGTTTTTTTCTTATATCAGGTTTTAATAATCAAAAATTAGAAAACAGTTCACCGAAGCGGAAGTAAATACAAACATCCGCTGACTCTTTCCTGTGACGTAGCGCTAGCTCCCGATGCTACACGCGGGAAACTGGTGAAGCCACTCATCATATTCACAGTAAGGCCTGGTGTACTCATACTGTATTTGCCGCTTATTTAGAACACAGTTTGTTGACGTTTATAGCTGTTCGTGGAGTACGTGTTGCATGGGCTCCGTACTAACTGGTGTTTCGTTGACAAAATTAACTCCGGGCATCTCTTCTGTTCTGTACACCGGCCTCGCTCTGTGGGAGCGCTCGATTTTTACGTACGCTGCGTCTCAGCGTGGCGGTGCTCAAAGCGAGTACCGTTTAGTGAAGATGTACAGCTGCACGCCGTGCTTTAAAAGAAGCCCACCCGATGCAGCTCAAGTTAGCATCGCTATTGTTAGTGGCGCAGCATGGACGTTAATAGATAGCAGTTGGCATATTATTTTCATTTTAAAGTGAAGACCAATAATAAACGCTGTTGAGCGGTGATTCATGTTACTTTAGGAAATAAGTTGTTGAAACGTTCGTAAGACTGAGTGAGTTTGTTATATAGCTAACGTCCATTATCATTAACTGTTAGCTAGCTCACAGTTGGTGAGGGAAAACAATTTACTTATAGGTCAAACTGATACGTTTTCCTATATTTAATGTTAAATATGCAGTATGTAATTACTCTGCTATGTCATGTGACGCTGCTGTGTCATGTGGTATTTGGGATGTGTGAAATACTTTGGCAACAGAATAAGTTTCCATTAACTGCATTAAACCAAGGGGGAAACTCTGTAATGGTTTAATTATTGATTTTTACAGTGTTTTTGGTTAAACGCATGAACTTGGAAGCATATTATAGTTGTCGTTGTCATGGCACTATTATACAACACATTTATAAACAGAGTTACAAAGTGCTTTACGAGAATAGAATGAAAGGCACAAAGCAAATGAAAGCAAACATGGTAATGATACAACATGAAGCAAAACACATTAAAACAACGAAACTAGTTCAGTTGGACTCAATAAAAGCATTGTAGTTTTACGAGGTAAAATTCCGATACTTGTAATGCTGTTTTGTTTTTCGGGATAATGCTACCAAATTATTAAAGTGAAAGTTTTTCTTTTGGTTCCTCTGTGCCACAGCGAGATGTTTGTGGAAATGTGTGAAGTTCTAATGCATTTTCTTCTGTCTGTTTGTAGAACGATAGTGTTCGCCTGGAGTTGAGATGGGAGACACGCTGGAGTTCAACGAGATTTACCAGGAAGTTAAAGGCTCCTGGGTGAGTGTCTTCATCTACTTCTTTTTCATCTGACGTGTAAACGGGAACCAAAATGGAAAGCAGATCAGAAAACTATTGATTGGTTGATATTTGCTTTAAAAGGTCGAGGTAGGAGGTACTCCAAAATAAGGTTCCATTCCGCTGAGGATCGCCAGGATCACAAATATCAGTACTTTCTGTTATAACAAATGTCATGGTTTATTAGAAATAAGCAAATTAAGTAGATGAATAGATTAATCATTATGTAATGTGTCAATTTGCAATCAGTACTTTCCAAAACATGACAGGGTAGTTCCTGATTGATTAAAAGCAATCGAAAAGTCAGGGCAAATATTATATAATGTACTTAACGAGAAGAGCACTCGGAGAGCACAGACCTCGCCAAGGCAGCTCAGTGCCTACAAAATACACCCTGCCAGTGCACCTGGGTCAGACAGCAAGTGTTGTAACCAGTGATAGTGTCTACGATAGCTGTAAAACATGGAGTTGAAAATTAATATATATTTATATATACTGTATATATATCGTTTCTGCTGTACAATTGGCAACAATTTGAAATGACATGACAAAATAATTGTTATAGTTCAAAAATGTATCAGTGATTAACAGCTGGAAATGAATTGCCTGTTTTGTCCCACGGTGAATTGTAAAACAGGAAACTTTCACTTCCAAAAATGAATGTTTTCCATGAAACTAATTAATTATTTGGCTTTTATGTTCTTTCTGACCATAAGGAAACATTTTAACTAAAGTCCTGTGTCTCTTTGCATGTTGTTTCTTTGCTGCTGCAGAATGATGGGCGGCTGAGATTCAGCAAACAAAATGTGGTTTATAAGAGCAGCAAGACGGGGAAAGTGGACAGCATCTCTGCTGGTGATCTCAACATGGCCCAGTGGAGGCGTGTGTGTTTAGGACATGGCATCAAACTGGGCACCAGCACAGGAAACGTCTACCAATACGACGGCTTCAGGGACACAGTAAGTGTGGTTCTGCATGTGCACGACTAAACCCTGCAGACCCTGTAAAGTTTGATCATTTGAGTGTTTGCAATTAAGAAGTGATTTTACAGAGTTTAAAGTTTAGAAATCTCATGCGACAGTGGGGAATTATAGGCTCACACCGTGCTGTTTTGTTCAGCGCTATGTTTATGATGAAGAATGAAACACAAGCAAACCGACCACTTCCACTCCACATCTGACATTTCCCCGAAAAACGCTTCCACGTTGCGAAAAGTCCGCCACTAGTATGTGTGCGTGCGTATGTGTGGGTTTGCCATCAAAACTATGTGAATGAGTCGTCTCTTCTCCCCAAACCTCTTAATGGGATTAATGAGGGAAACCAGCACGAGCATGTGTGTTCTATAAACAGTGTAATCATCGGCTCATGTGAGTCAGTGTTTATATCACTCCGCTGAAACAATTTGGCTCAGAGGACGGACAAGGAAAAAAGAATTGTGGTCATGTTTGTTTTTTATCATCTGATTTTTTTCTCCCTGCCTCTCTGGGTGTGTGGGGAATGTCCGCACACGAGTGAGAGACTGCGATGGAGGAGCTGGTACAGCCTGGACTCTCGTGTGTTGTGAGAGGCGGCGTCTCCTGGGGTTAATCAGCAAATTCTTTTGTGGAGATGGATCCTCTTTTCTCAGAGGGCAGGCTGTGATGTCATTGTTTATTATCACACAGCCAGTGTCGGCAATTAAGAGTTGGCCAGAGGTTTAGTCACTGGCGAGCTGAGGATACAGTTTGATTTATCTGTTCTTCGGCGACGTCCTTGAATAAAATGCTGAATCTCTATCGTAGAGTCTGAGTGTTGCGTAACTGTCATCTGTTAATGCCGTGACAAGTGTCATTTGTTATAGGCATTCTTTACAATTTATTTGTAGCTTACACAATTGGTTGATGAGGTTGCATTTTTTTAATAGGGACCAAGTATCGCCCATTTCCTGTATCGAATACCAAGATCTGACATTGAGTTCAAGCCATAAAAACAATCAACTTTGATTTATCTCTGACTCTTGTTCTTGTCACTTTTAATCTAAAAACTATCAGCTGAAGTGTGTCTCTGTTTTACATAAGTGAAGACTGAATCGTTTTGTTTTCGACAGTTTGAAGAAAACAAGACATCACGCTGGGCTTTTTACAAATAACCTACATTTCATAGGATTAATAATTTGCAAGAGACTTTTGCTCCATCTCACAAAGCAAAGCATGCTTTACCAAAAATATGCTGTTTGAGATGTGCATCTTTATCTTGACATGAAATGACCTGAGTGCTATGACATTTCAGTCACATTGCATAAAAAAACTCAGGATCAGGGCTGACGAGGACACTGCAGGAGCACATGCACACATTTATTAACACCACTGTACACTTAAGCCTGATTTTATGCATTTTAACATCTGCTCTCACATGTTCTCCTGTTTCAGAAATCCTTTAATCCAAGCTAACAAACACACTGATGAACTTGATCTCTCTCACAAACACACACACACAGACTCTGGGCTCTAATTGGCTATAATAACCTTATGTATAGGCAAATATCCAGGTGCGTAAACTTTGTTTCCCACAGAATCTCTCTCACACACACGCTCTCGTACCACAATCATTTCCACATGTGTGCACTACCACGACAGTGTCTGCCTCCGTGTGTGTGTGATTGAGCATGTGTTTGTCACTGTGTGCGAGTGTGAGTCTTTTTTCCAGTTGTAAGTGAGCCTTCAGGATAAATAAACAGGCTGATTGTCAGGTCTGGTGTGGAGACCAGGAGGACGGATGGATTACATCCACCTCCAGAGTTCCCAAGAGGATAGAGCAGCAGGCGTGGTTGTAATTGCGTTGTGATTAATTAGCCTCCATCCCCCTTTCTGTTGTAAGATGTTGTGCTAAGCTTTGACCCATGTAGTGCTCGTGCATTTACTTACTCAATAACTCAAAAAACCTTTGTCCTTTTTTCTTTTGCTTTTCCCCCCACCAACCGTTACCAGGACTTTGAAAAGATCTCTGAGTTTTTCAAGGCTAACTACAAGGTGGAGCTGACGGAGAAGGACATGTGTGTGAAGGGCTGGAACTGGGGAACAGCGAAGTTCTCTGGTAAGAATACACTAGATTAAATATCAGCAAATCTAGTGAAATGTAGGTTGTCTAGTAAAAATGACAAGTAGGTTTAGAAACTGTCTGTTTAATAGCACAGTCCATGCAGAAGCTGTGCCACTGTGCTCACAATAAAAAGTGCTGAAAATACATTTCACAACTGCCTCTGACCGTTCTCCCCCCTCTGTCTCATCTCAGGGCCGCTGTTGTCATTCGAAGTAAATGATAATACTGCGTTTGAGGTTCCACTTTCTAACGTCTCTCAATGTGCCACGGGGAAGAATGAAGTCACTCTGGAGTTTCACCAGAACGATGACACTGAGGTCTCTCTCATGGAGGTCCGATTCTACGTCCCGCCCAGCCAGACTGATGAGCGAGTCGACCCTGTTGAAGTGAGGAAGCATCTCCCCAATTATTTTTTTCTCTCTATTGTTTTTGTCGTCACAGATTGATAGTCTAGGTTCTAAAATAAACTTAAAATTCATGAGTGTGCTTTTTTTCTTTCTTTTTTGCAGGCATTCGCCGAGAATGTTTTGTCTAAGGCTGATGTGATCCAGGCCACAGGAGACGCTGTGTGTATCTTCAAAGAGCTTCAGTGTCTCACTCCCAGAGGAAGGTAGGGTTCAGTCATTTATGTTACTCATTTATGGTGTGTTATCACAACAATATTATTATCTCACTGATGTCGAGAATGTGTTGTTTTCTTCTAAATCAGGTACGATATTCGTATCTACCCAACCTTCCTTCACCTCCATGGTAAAACCTTTGACTACAAGATTCCCTACACCACTGTCCTGCGTCTTTTCCTGCTGCCACACAAGGACCAGAGGCAGATGTTCTTTGTGGTGAGTGGATTTTATTTTATTTTACTTATTGGTTTGTATTATTTTCAGTTTTTGAGACCATCTTCACTTGTCAGACCTTCTCCCTGTGGCTCTCTCAGTTTTTGCAACCAACACACTATTCACCCACGTTTATTGTACTCACTAAGTTTTTTTGTTTTTTTTTCAAGTGTCGAGCGATGGAGAATAAATCAGGCTTTATGTCTTTTTTTGTTGCTATTATAGATCAGTCTGGATCCTCCCATCAAGCAGGGTCAGACACGTTATCACTTTCTGATTCTGCTGTTCTCCAAGGAAGAAGACCTCACTCTCACCCTCAACATGAGCGAGTGAGTATGCCAGTTAAGAACTAAACGCAGTGATTGTGAAGTGTATCATGTGCTAGATGTGAGCATGTCTGTTACACTGGTAGTAATAGGCCTTACCAAACTACTGTATGTTCATTTCGCTCATGTAGGTTGCACAGCATGCATCCACTAGAGGGAGGCAAAGCTCCAGACCAGTATAATCCATATGTTTGCTGTAGCACAAGCAACTCTTTCTGTTCCTTGTCAAAAACTAAACCTGTCCTTCATTGTGTGTTTACCAGGGAGGATGTGGAGCGTCGTTTTGAGGGAAAACTCAGTAAGAATATGTCGGGCTCACTGTATGAGATGGTCAGCAGGGTGATGAAGGCACTGGTCAACCGCAAGATCACTGTTCCTGGGAATTTCCAAGGGTAGGACCCTTCTCTTTACAACATGTGTTTCTAGTAAGGTAAGAACGTGGAGTTAACAGGCCTCGTTCTTCCACAGACACTCTGGAGCTCAGTGCATCACCTGCTCCTACAAGGCGTCCTCTGGCCTCCTCTACCCGCTGGAGAGAGGCTTCATCTACGTCCACAAGCCGCCCGTACACCTGCGTTTTGAGGAGATCTCCTGTGTCAACTTTGCCCGAGGCACCACCACGACACGTTCCTTTGATTTTGAGATTGAGACCAAGCAGGGAAACCAGTACACCTTCAGCAGCATTGAGAGGTGAGGACACGAGGGCTGTCAATTCATCCGTGTGTGAATTTGGGGCTAAAATCTCAAACTTGGAACATCCTAGAAGTGCAGAAGATCATTTGAAGTAATCTCTGTCAGCGCTGCTTGGCCTTACACTTCAAACCCAACAGCAAAATAAGACGATGATCGTATTTAATCTCAGAACCTGGATGAAAAGTGGTTTTGGAAAGTTTTTCAGTATCTGCACTGTAGTGGTTTTGATTACTCACGATTCAGCTTTCTGATCAATCTTATCTCATCCTGACCACTCAACACACTTAGTTCTGGTTTCTGGTGGTATATACATTAAAAAATAAACCACCTCTGCATTAATGTTGCTGCACTCACCATTGAACCACTGGTCTATGACGCTGACATGCATCGAATTATCTCTCTTTACAGATTCTGTATTTGAACATGCAGCCTCTGAGCCTTATTAGTGGCATTACTAGTTTAATCTGTCATTTAAAAGAAATGTATTTGCATGCATATGGAGATAAACTGTCCAAAGAGATTAGCCAAACTGTGACATCTGGGTCCAAATCTTTGCCCCAGAGACTAATCCATCACATGCTTATAAAAGCAATGAGGGGTTGTGCATAAACTAATCTGACCTAACTCGTACTGTATTCAGTGACTTAAAGGTTTAAGAAGTAAACAAGCACAATAACAGAAATGTCATTTGCTGATGTATTACATATAACCAGCTTTGATTGCTGTTGAGGGAAATCATGAATGGATTTCGGGCAAAGTAACCAACATCTTCTTTGCCTTTAGAGAGGAATACGGAAAACTGTTTGACTTTGTCAACGCTAAGAAGCTCAACATCAAGAACAGAGGTTTCAAAGAGGTAAATCCCTTTTTTTTTCTTTTTTTTTTTTAAACACCTCTCAGTTTGTAAGTAAAGACATTGCACCTATTTTGAACCATCACAGATATTGACACTTGTTGCCCTTCTCCTGTGTGTTTGTCCTTGTACTCCTGTAGAAGAAGGTGGGTACGGTCACGGGCGTCATGTGTGGATTAGACACTTGATTTTTAATTGTCTGGATTTACTTCTCCTTGCATGGTGTGCCGCTGATCTGTGTTCCTGTTACTGATAATTGTTTCCAATACTCTTGATTTGGTTTGTGGTTGATGCAGCTGGTGGAGATCCTGATAAATCTCAGCTGATTTGTGACTAATCATGGGTCATGGGGGCAGGGAGTGTGTGTGTGTGTTAATTGCGCGTGCACGCTTTTGTGTGCTGGTTTGTTTGTGTCGTGCTGACTAAGGTCTGGCCCCCGGGGCTTCTGGTGAGCTTTAACACTTCACACAGCTGTCCTCACGACTGCTGCCTAACATGGGAAATGCAATCAGTGCAGTCTTTTCACATATTTACAAGTCGCCGGTTTGTCCGACAACAGCAGGTACATCTGTTGCCATGGTGACGGGGTCATCGGAGCAGGTCAAAGAAAATGAATGGCCTTGTTCTTCGTTTCCTGTTGGTGATTTAATGAGACCTGTGTTGATGACTTGTTTTTCCTTCCACTGTCGGGCACATACTGATGCATGGAACGTGAAGAAAATTGTTTTTTAATCTTTTAATGATTTATTTAATACTTTCTCCTAGATATTGCCAGATTACCTAATGAAGCTCGACATTTAAGACATGAAATCAAAGGGTTGAATAGTCGGCAGCCTTTTTGATTTGTGATTTTTAAAATAAAGCGATGGACTGGTTAATGACATCTACTGTGAATGTAGACAATAGTAATTTAATGTCCAATCGGAGCAAATTTATATATTTACATATACCTGGTTCAGTACAGGAAGATTAGAGTCATCCATGCCCATAGTATCCAGCCGACATGCTTATATTTAAATTAACTGTAGGTTTTCACATTTATTGCATATCCTGCCCAACACAAATGGGGAAAAATAAATAAGAAAAGTCATATAACCTCAAATATCTTAGTTTAAACCTTTAAGCCATTGTGGTTTCTCCACTCTGAATTTGGAATAGAAATTAATCAACTACAATTCTGATAATTGATCAGTCATTTTATTAAGCCATAATGGCTTAATCCAGTTTCTCCATTGTGGGTGAAAGGTATTTGGTGATTTCATTGTTTTTGTTTTCCCTCATTTGATTTTGTAGACTAAACAGTTAATGATGTTGTTATTTTCAGCAAACATGTCAATTTTGAAAGAGTTAATGCCTAAGCATTGTTGAATAATTCATAGAAGCATAACTCAAAAAGTAATGCACAGCACTGACTCAGTTATAAATATGTAAGTGTGGTTGAGGTGTAAAATGCCCGTCATGTCGATCTGTGTCACAGCAGCACAGGTTGTGCTCTAAAGCTATCAACACATTGAAGTGGAGAGAGCGTGTCGTTGTGTTGCGTTTTTGACCATGCAGTCTCCTTTCAGGGCATGAAGGGTAAAACTGACGAGTACAGCGACTCGGACGAGGATCAGCACGATGCTTACCTGGAGAGGATGAAGGCTGAAGGCAAGATCAGAGAGGAAGGCAATGACAGCGACGAGTCGGATGGCGAAAGCGGTGAGTGACGAATGATAAATGTAAGGAATATGTGTTGGTTTCAGAAGTTCAGCGGGTTTGACTGTGAGATTTTCTGTCCTGTTTCACCGTCTAGATGAGTCGTTTAACCCAGGAGAAGAAGACGATGATATTGCAGAAGAGTAAGTGACTTTTTTTAATCTCTTCATTTGTTCTTCATCTTTTTCTTCAGTCGGAATTAATTTCTAATGCCCTGGTTTCGCTTATTTCTGGTATTTTCAATCAGGTACGATAGCAAGGCCTCGGCAAGCGACAGCAGTGAGGAAGGAGACGAGAGCGATGATGACAGCGCAAAGAAGAAGGTTAAAAAAGTTAAAGTGGTGAAGGAGAAAAAAGAACGGAAACCACGCAGAGAGGTGAGAGGGCAGGGAGACTGCGATAAACAAGATTTAGGCGACATTTACACACATTAACCACTGTTTTTGTTTATTTTCGTTCATCTGAATAGAAGAAGAAGCAGAAAGACGGCCCAAAGAGACCAATGAGTGCCTACATGCTTTGGCTGAACTCCAGCCGAGAGCGAATCAAGTCGGAGAATCCAGGCATCTCCATCACAGAGATTTCCAAGAAGGCGGGAGAGATGTGGAGACAACTGGGAAAAGAAGATAAGGAGGTGAGGGCGGAGAGGGGGGAGATACTCATGTCTGCCAACATGCTTCAGATGTGAAAACAATATAATGGTTTTTATTTATTGATTCCTTCAGGTAGTCATTGTTCATTCATCCTGTTTAAAAGAGGCCATTTGCACAAGTGTTGTGTCACATTTCTGTGCTCGTCTGTTTTAATGTAGGAGTGGGAAACAAAGGCAGGAGAGGCCAAGCGGCAGTATGAGAAGGCAAAGAAAGAATACAAAGAGAGTGGCGGTGGTGCTGGTTCAACCTCGACCTCAAGTTCTAAAAAGTAAGGTTTATCTTGTTGTTTTTCACTTTCTCTTGACACAAAAGAGTTTAAATTCAGACGTGCCAACATTTTAACTGCACTTCTTCAGGGAGAGTAAGAAATCTGCAGTTAAAAAAGAGACGAAGAGGAAGTCCAGCGGTGGAGACAAGGACAAGGAGCGAGGAGGAGGCAACGACAGCTTCAAGAGCCGTGAGTTCATCGAGACCAGCGAAGAGAGTTCATCAGACTCTGACCGCAAGAGCAAGAGCAAGAGCAAGACCAAGAACAAGTCCAAGAGAAAGAGGGTAAAGTATCATTTTTCATTACCCAGCACACTGAAGCAGGATGCATTATAAGATGGTAAAACAGGAAACATGGTGTACAAACAAGTGAAAACAGTTTGTGTACATGACAACCACATAAGTCCAATATTTGAAGATATAATCGTTAAGATTTCTACATTCTTCCTGCACTATTTTGCTCCACAGAAAACTGTACTTCTGTCCATTGCATTTTATTCACCTTTTGTTGAAGGCACCCCCTTTTTGAGCTGCTTATCTTTGTGTTTTGTATATGCAACTTAACAAAAAAAGCCTCACTTAGCCTCAATTCCATCGGCAGTGGTGGTGAAGACATTTCCCATGATCCCATGTTGCTTCCATCATCAACTCGGTCTTTGTTATTGTTTTGATTGAGAGAGAGCGAGACCCCTGTGTGTCAGAAATTACATACAGTGCATTTAAATCATAAACAAGTTTTGAAGTGTGTTATACAAGTATGTCATGTTGAATAATGAGGGTTCCACAGGAGACAAACAACAACCTGACAGTTCCTTTTTAAACTGGAAGTGTAGTAAAGGCTCAGGTTTGCTACTGAAACTAGTATGACTAAGTATGACTCACAAATAGAACTTCATTTTCTTTTGTCTTGATAAAAGTAACTATAATACTGTAGTTGCATACAAGCACAATCTCAACAAACCTTCTCCAAATGTCATTCAGGAATCAGACGAGGAGGAGGAGGAGGAGGCTGCGTCCACACCCGCCAGCTCTGCAGAGGAGTCCGACTAAACCACACGCCCTTAACCATGGTACTCACAATTCCAGGACCAATCATTTTTATACATTTAAATACCACACAAACAGACTGACAAACAAACCAGGAGACCTTACATGGATTTTCTTTGATGTGACATTTGAACAGGTTTTCACACAAACACTGGGAAACTGTTGTACCAGGTTCTCTCTCTCTCCCCCACCCCCCAAAAAAAGAGAAATTGAAATTACTGAAATGTTTTTTTGTTTTTTCAACTCGCTGATGAAGATGGTTGGTTTAGATTTATAGCACTGAGGAGTGTAGTTCAGTTAACGTGGCTCAGACAGAGCATCCATTTTGTTCTTCTTGTGTTGAGAATCTTTAAAAACTGCATTTGAGTGTTTGTTTTTTCTCATGTCATGTTTTCACATTGAAATAAATAAATGAACAGTTTTTAATACATGCTCTTTGCTGGGTTTGAGGGTTAGGGGCTACGCCTCACACACGATTATGGGGATTGTGTGGATCTTTACAACAGACGATTTCCAGGGTTAAATTCTCGTCCTGTAATTTTATTTTTAGATGATCCAGGAGGGCAAAAAAAAAAGAAAAACTAATTGAAATAGTCATAAAATGCATCCACAGAAGTTCAATATGTAAACAAAAGGTGAACTGTTTTATTATCCATCGCTGAAGTTGAAACCTCAGCACAGCGCTGTGGCTTTGTCATTTTTTAAATGTCAATCCACAAGAACTTACAAGGCTTCTCTGACTGTTGGCCAGAACAGTAGTAAAACTTGCAGCTCAGGGTCGTCCTATTATAACCAGGCAGGAGGAGACCTGAAGCTCTCTTGCTGTCGTCGTCTTACTAAAGGACTCCCATTCACTGTGGTGTTCTACATCAGGCCGGTTTAAACAGGCACAGCGGTTAGGGAGTGTGTGTTATCAGGCGAAGTTAGATGGCGACGCTGGTGAATGTCGGACAGACGGCGGTTTCAAATGGGAGGCAAAAGACATAAGTACGTGACAGTGTGTAAAAAGGCTGCTGTCCTGTGGTGGACGGAAGGTGGTTTTTAAGAGCCGAGCACTCCCACTGTGGTTTACTTCCACTCTGATATCTTCCTGTCCTCTCTGCTGCAGTAACTGGATGTCCTAAGAACGACCTACGCGTTTGTCGGCCGTCATTTTTAACATTAACGCCTCTCCCGGGGAGTCCTGTGAATTAATCTGCGCATGAAGCTCAAGTCGAGTCTTCTTCTGAAACTTCCTGTCTCCTGCAGTCCTGCTGTAATACGATTATCTTTGACAGGGACATGAAAATGTCCTCATCAAGTTACAAGGGGTTCTGTCCTGCGCTCGTTGAAACGTGTATAGCAAATGTCGTCAGACGGAACGGGTTATTTATCAGAAAATATGTAAAAATGCAAACTTCTCATGTCATTTCTTTATATGTTTGATATATTTTAAAAGGAGACATGAAAACTATAGTACACTTTAGAAATAACTTAATAGTAGAATAAGATGGACTGATTAATTTGCATGATTTTTGCCACTTTTTTTAATGGTCTGCATTGGCCAGTTATTTATTTATCTAAAGGGAACTAAAAAAAGTACTTTTTTAAAAATTTATTTATTTGTTATTCAGACAACATTCATGTACTTAATATGTAGTTGATACATAATTTTTAGTTAAAGTGCACTCTGGTGGAGACTGCAAATAAGAGAGATGAACCATATCATTGACCTGCGCCAGGAGGTATATGTCTGTTAGCAACATAATTTGAAGTCACCGACGGATTTGGATGAAATTTTCAGGAAATGTCCACAACGGGACCAGGAACAAATGATTAAATTTTGGGCATGATCCGTAGATGGTATCCCTATTTTTTTAATCGCTATTTCTGGGGTGTTGAGCTGCCTTGGCGGATGTCTGCACTCTCCGAGTGCTTTTCTAAGTTATTTATTTGTATCAAACTGATATTTTATCAGATGCAAGGGTTAAAAAAAGCAGAAAGAAAATCTGACAAAAAACACCACATTTTTCACACACTTTTTTTAAACACACTTGTGTCCCTGCTACAGTCCTGACTCTCTGTGCTCATGATCTTCCATGTGCTGTGTGTGTGTGTGTGAAGTTGTGGTCATGTGATCCCAGTGTTCAGGCATGTTCTACTGTAAATGTAGCCTTCAACTGTGAGAGTGTGAACATGTTTACATGGATCTCTTCCTGTGGCACGATCTAATCTCTCACTACACGGGCTCTTCTTTCACGAAGAAATCCATCGTCGGACGGTCCTTCATCCGTCTTCCTTATCGTGTTTGTCCGCTTCTGCAAATTGGCCCAAGTAGCGTCTCGTGTTTTGCGGATTCATAGGATTCACAGTATCACTGTCTTTATGATCAAGGCCACAGTCGCACGCAGTCTGAAAGCGTGTGTCTCCACGTCCCGAAGCTCGTCCGTGTTTATGTGTATCATGTTTGGTCTTTGGTTACCATTAATTGACCACAAACCTAATGGACGCACTTAAGAAATGACATAGTCCCATAGGCACATATATCCACACACACACACACACTGTCCTCACATCAGTACATTATCTGCCTGATGTGAGAGGCAATAATGCTGCTGCTCATGAGTGTGTTGAGAAGTGGTCGTATCATATGGCACAATTATTGCACATTTGTCAGTAATGCCACCGTTTGTAATTTTTTTTATATAGTGCATTTACCCCCCCCGCCCCCACACACACACACACACACAAATGCTGGAGACATGTTGGACATATGGATCAGTCTCAGTGGTTACAGTTTTTAAACTTTTAACAGCCAGTATGAAGAAAGTTTAAGTGCATCTCCTTTGTCCTGACATTTAAGACTTTCTCATTGTTATTTTTAAATACGCCAGAATAAGCATGAAGCTAGCTCTGATGACTCTTCGGACAGAAGCGTTTTCTCATCCTGGACAAAGGGCAAACAATAATGGACACAAGCCGACTGTAACGTGCAGTAAGCAAAAATGGAATGCGATAATACATTTTATATTGCAACATCAATACTTTATCAGTTTAAATACGCTGTATTGACATTAATGACCACATGTTAATGTCACTTTTGACTAACCGTTCCATAATGATAAGTGCCAGAAAGATAATATACTACTTAAAGATATGTTTGCATACTTGCGTTAGAGGCTGTCCTCCAACACCGCAGCGTAACTATGAGTCGTGTGCAGGAATTCCGACCCATAGATACGCTTTTTTAAAATAGGCGCCCCCTAGTGTTCAGCGGCAGCTTGCTTAGCAGTTAAAGCTTTTTGACTTAGGTGTGATTGACATGAGTTTCAAGTGATACTTTTTACACATGGCACGCTACTTATTTAAAATGTCATCGTCTATAAAGTACCGCCTCGCCCTGTCTCAATATTTTCTCATGTTATACTTGGTATGAAAAGTTAAAGAATCTCTGCTATAAAAGTCCAAACCCTTGGATACGACCCGTAGTTACATTTCAGTTGCAGGACAACAATTATAGACAATCTGTAGTTGTTTTTTGTGTTTTGTGTTATTTGTTCATCCTAACGAGTGACATCTAGTGGTGAGACTGCCAATTGCCTTTGCGATTAGAACAGATGTTCTGCTTTGTTGCGACCGTGATACAAACACTCTGCGTCTGTGCTGCTGTTGACGCATAAACTTCTGTAAAACAAGGCCTCAACTAAAGTTCACAGTATGTAACTGTTCACTAAACGGTTACATACTGAGTCTTTAACAGGAGCAAATTAAAATTAATGTCCTAAGGCTTTTCGCCTTTTTTCCTTTGTGTGTGAACAACTGTTTTCAGAAATAGAATGAGCCGGAGATGATGAGAGAGAAGAGGCAGGGGAGATGGAGATTTGTGGTGAAGAATGGGGATGAGGGAGGGACAGAACTGAGAGACACTTTCACAGTCTCTCTCGCTCTTTGAGTAGAGGAAGGGGTTGGTCCAGTTAGTCTCATAAACCATTGAATCCAAAGACGGTGAGGTTTGAGAAGAGCACAGTTAGACTCGGGGGGGGTTTTGTCAGCTCACTTTTTCTTTTTTACAGGAGCTGCTCTTTTCTCCCAGCCTCTGCAGGACCCAGGTCAGACCTCTCTGACTCGCACTGACCCGCAGCCATGTGGGGCTGCGTCACTGATTTCTTCACCTACGAGACCACCAAGTCTGTGGTGGTCAAGAGCTGGACTGTGGGCATCATCAACCGCATCGTGCAGGTGCTCATCATCGCATATTTCGTCGGGTCAGTATATTATTCTCTTTTCTTCTGCTTCATTTTTCTGTGAACAGTAATTTGATGTTTGATTTCTGCTGCCGTGCCAGTGTGACTGATGGAGATAGAGAATTGTATTATAGTTGCTTTAAGATAAAATCTAAAGTATATTTCTGGTTCGTTCAAATTCCCCCAAAACTTCCTGTTAAGTATTAAAAAATACTTTCCGTTCCCTTCTTTAAGTTTAGATAATCTCACCTGTATTTTTTTTGCAGAACAGAAAGTATTCATAGTCCATATTTGCATGCACATAGACCTAATATTATCAGCTGAATTTAATCGAAGCGTAAAAAGTAGCAGTGTTATTACACTGTATATCAAATGATTTGCTCTTGTTATTTATGTGAGTGGCATTTAATCTTATAATCTTAACTCTTCCACTTAAATCTGGCTATAGATTAAAGGATGCGGCATCAACAATTTTCAGGTTTAATACATAAAATCGCTCTCACTACAATTAAAGTAATACATGTTTGTAAATGCAAACGGTAGAGGAGAGAAAGTGTTAACTGTGTACTATCTTTGTCTTTTTAAGCACTTTTTTAACATTTTTCCGGATTAAAATCAACATCAATCCATTTTATTTTTATTTTCAAATAAAGTGAACGGGTCTTCCAGATATAACAAAATGTAGAATGACTATATTTTAAAAAAATTATAATAATAATAATTAACATGCTTTTATTCAACCAGTAAAAAGTAGCAGAAGACATAAAACACGACGTTACAGACAAAAGACAAAAAAAAATAACTACATAACAAAGTCTAAATGTGGATCTGAAATCTGAAATCGCTGCACTTCTCCGTGCTGTGTCTCTTGTCCTGCAGCTGGGTCTTCATCCACGAGAAAGCTTATCAGGTGATCGACAATGGAATCGAGTCTTCCGTCATGACCAAAGTCAAAGGTTTTGGTTACCACCAAGGCCATGTGATGGATGTGGCCGATTATGTCTATCCCCCACAGGTGTGTGACCCTCATAACACACACACACACCATAAACACACCAAATGAGCATAACATAAACTGGGCTGTGCTGTTCTGCAGGGAGCAGGTGTGTTCTGCATCATGACCAAACTCATCGTTACTGAAAATCAATACCAAGGAAAGTGTGCAGAGGTGAGAAAACATTCAAATCCCAGTTTCTCTAATGGGTTTCAGTGGCTTTTTAAGGTTTCACCTATTGATCTTAAGGCTGAAACTGTAAAGGTTTAATCTAACCTTATGTGTGTGTCACCTCCAACAAGGAGGTTGTGTTGTTTTCTGGTAGTTCGTCTGATTCTGAGCAGCATAACATGTATCGTAATAACATGTTCCTGGGGATGTAGGTTAATCTTACAACAATTAATTTGAGTTCATTAAGACCAGTGTGTGTGTGTGTGTGTGTGTGTGTGTGTGTGTGTGTGTGTGTGTGTGTGTGTGTGTGTGTGTGTGTGTGTGTGTGTGTGTGTTCCAGACTATTGAACGGTTCAATTGTAAAACTGATGAAGACTGCCATAAGCATTTTGGTTCCATCCTCACTAACGGTGAGTCTCTATACTCTATGATTCATTTCAAGCTTCACACTCATTGTTAGAACAGTTTTGCTACAATTTTACTTAGTTGAATTAGTTGTATAAACACATAATTCAGTTTCAGTGAGTTATCAGGGTGTTTTAAACTAGTTTTTCAGTTTTTTTTTTGTTTTCTTTTATTTCGATAAACTTGGTGCTCACTAATACAGAGTTGTTGTTTGTTTTTTAGTTTTTTTTACAAATTTGAAAGAAAAAAGCTTTTTCTTTGTACAAGAGGAACATACATCTTTATATATTTCCTTTTGAGTCATAGAAAATGAGATCCAAAGCAGAGTGTGTAGTATGTTAATGCGACGGATACATTTATTGAAATATGATAAATGAGCATATGTGTCTTTAGTCTCCTTCTTAATAAACACACAACCTCTCTCTCTCTCACACACACACACACACAACAGGGGTGATAACAGGCGTTTGCCTTCAAGACAGCGGCATGTGTGAGATTGACGGATGGTGTCCAGCTGAGGACGACGAAATCACAGTGTAAGGATTACACGCTCACAAATACACATAGGTATAACTGTCTCCTCACACCTCCTCACACTTCCACCCGTCTCTACCTTCTCCTCAGCGCTCCGATGTTTGACGTGAAAAACTTCACCATTTTCATCAAAAACAGCGTCCGCTTTCCACTCTTCGATGTCACACGGTAGGACACGCACACGCACACACGCTCTCACACCTCCTGAAATGTAGGTGAATGAGATGAGATCCAACAAATGTGTGACCACTTTGAAATGCTTGTGTCTCAGAGGAAATTTTCCCCCAACAATGACATCAGATGAGATCAAGAGTTGTACCTACCATCCGGACGACAACCCCTTCTGTCCCATCTTTCGGGTGGCGGACATACTCAACTACACCGGGCTGACTGTGGAGAATCTGGCATACAAGGTCTCATCTTTCCTTTCTCTCCTCTTCTTTTCCTCCACATAGTTTACATGATTGACTCTTCATCCTAAAGGTGAACATGTTCATCAAAGACGAGGACTGCCACATACGGCACACAGTATACCCACAATGCATTTCAAGGTCACGTTATAGAAGTTTAGAGTATGTTGCATTTACTCGCGTTACCGTGATTGAGTAGGTTTTTTTGTGTACTTGTACTTTTTAAATGATGATGAGGACAGGTGAACGAATGATGAGGACAGGTGAATGAATGATGAGGACAGGTGAATGAATGAAGAGGACAGGTGAATGAATGAAGAGGACAGGTGAATGAATGAAGAGGACAGGTGAATGAATGACGAGGACAGGTGAATGAATGACGAGGACAGGTGAATGAATGATGAGGACAGGTGAATGAATGACGAGGACAGGTGTATGAATGAATGACGAGGACAGGTGAATGAATGACGACGACAGGTGAATGAATGATGAGGACAGGTGAATGAATGACGAGGACAGGTGAATGACGAGGATAGATGAGGGCAGGTGAATGATGACGAGAACAGGAGAATGAATGTATGAATGACGAGGATAGGTGAATGACGAGGACAAGTGAATAATGACGAGGACAGGTGAATGAATGACGAGGACAGGTGAACGACAAGGGTAGGTGAATGACGAGGACAGGTGAATGAATGACGAGGACAGGTGAATGAATGACGAGAACAGGAGAATGAATGACGAGGACAGGTGAATGAATGACGAGAACAGGAGAATGAATGACGAGGACAGGTGAATGACGAGGATAGGTGAATTATGAGGACAGGTGAATTGGCGTTAATTAAAGTCCCAGACTGAGTGAGAAAGTTGAAGCATTTGACCTTTGACCCATTTTGACTGATACATTGTGTTTACATATTTTTTTGGTCAGCAATTTAATTTTTAAGGTTTTGCCTTTAATTTAAAACATTTAATTAATCTGAGTTCCCTTGTCCTTTTTGCACGACACAAGAAAGAAAGAACCCCAACCTTGTTAAAAAATAGTAACTTTTACTCTGAGTAAATTTTAAACAAACCACTTTATTTTTACTTTAACTTGACCTCATGTTTCCATGATCACACCAGCTTTCCCGAAGGCTGACAAATTAATTCCAGTTATTCCCGGTTATGTTGATGAAACCACTCTCTGTTGTGATCTGACCCTCACTGTTTACGACCCTTTTGTTGTTATTCCTTTACTCACCTTATATTGTGTGTGCTTCTCTCTTTCCTCAATCCTTCCCCGTCAGGGCGGAGAAATAGGAATTAACATTCAATGGAAGTGTAATCTGGACCTGAACATTAAGCATTGTGTGCCCCATTACTCTTTCACACGCTTGGACAAACCGTTTGAAAAGAACGCCATCTCTAAAGGATACAACTTCAGGTCAGAAGCCAGATTTTTACCCTTAACTATCACAAAACTATCTTTTATTGATCCTTTGTTTTTCTTTATTTGAATGCAGATTTGCCAAATATTTCAAAACAGAGAACGGTACAGAGTTTCGGACTCTTCACAAAGCCCACGCGATCCGCTTCGATGTCATGGTCACAGGAAAAGTGAGTCATATATGTGTTTGTGTTGTTTGTTTGTTTATTTACTGGATATAATATACATATAATGTGCATTTGATTGACAGATTCCCCAACAAATTTCATATTTGTGTGTATAATGGCATTAATATATAGCAACAGTCAGTAGTTTAAACTGTCTCTTTAAGTTTCAACCCAAATAAGGGTTAACAAAAAACACTTTATTAGTCATGGGGAGAATTAAAATAACAAAATAAATGTTAGAAAAAGATAATGTATATAAAATCTAACATGTAATATAAACATGAAAAAAATGGCCATTTAAACTACGACAAATGAATACAACTGAATAATAAATGTGCTGTAAACAGTTTGAGTGAACTCACACTATCTATTGGAGTGTTAGAGTGTTTAACACACAGTGATGAATTAAACAGTCTGATAGCAGTGATTTCCTGTGGCGCTCTGTGGTGCAACGTGGTGGAATCTGTGGAATGAGTCTCAGTCACAGAACTCGCTTCTGTGTTGTGAAAGAGTCCAGTTTTATCCCAATAATATTAACCACCGTTCAGATCAGTTCGTTCAAGTCGGTTAGGGGAACCTTATAGAGAACGTTCTCTCAAGGTTGTGACAAAGTAACGTTCAGGGAACCGAACGTGCAACCAAAAACTTTCCATATCAACTACAGGAGAACCTAGGGAGGGAACCTTCAGGGAACCAAGTTCCTGCAACCAAAAGGTCACGTTCCCAGAAGGTTCTTTCATAGAGCATGTTTAAAACAAGCTAGGTCGACCCAAAGTGACTCATTGTTTTATCATTTTAAACCTAAACGTCCTGGAGAGAGACGCACACATTTGTCACCTTCACTGACTCCATCGCTCTTTGTCTCTTTCCAGGCAGGAAAGTTTGACACAATCCCAACTCTGATCAACTTGGTCGCTGCCTTCACGTCTATTGGACTGGTAAGGACTATCAGGATTATTATGATTAGTTATGTTTTTGTTGTTGTTTGTTAATCATTCTCGTCCTTTTTTCGGCAGGGTACGGTCCTCTGTGATATTATCTTACTGAACTTCCTGAAGGGGGCGGATCAGTACAAAGCCAAGAAATTTGAAGAGGTAACGTGAGGTTATTTCTAAAGACAGTAGCCTTACTTTCTCCTTAAGTCTCCAGGTGAGCTCCTCTGTAAATGTCTTATCTTCTTCATCCTTTGTTTTACCAGGTGTCCGATGCTCAGATAGAAGCCACCCTCGCTCAGAGCCCAGGCAGCCAGCTGTCACTCAAACCAGGTATCAAGAGCTCCTACGACTCGGGAGCCATTTCCCTCGCCACCTCTGACCAAGCCATGTGACTGACAGCGACATCGACAGCAGCAGCAGTCTAAAGACATGGACACTCTTCTTTTTCCCTTTCAAGAGAGATCCAGGCAGCCTTTTCTAAATTAGCTCGGCAAGTCCATGCACTTGGGTAAAGAAGGACAACGTTGCTGCCGCGTTCACATCGTCACCACGACGAGCTGCGGTCAAAAGAGAGGCCAAGGCCTTTGTAGCGACGACAGAAGAGAGATTTTAAGTTACTAAACCACCTCTTATTTGAAACACATTTATCCAAGCACATAAAAGCATAACCTCTGCAATACTTCTTATTATTAGCATTTTAACAACAATAAAGTGTAACCTCGTGTAAACGCCGTTAGAGCGATCCATTATATAAAAATAAAAGCTGTATAAATCAGCCTCGTTGTTCCTAGTTAGCTTCGCTGAGATGATCCAGTTTTATTAAAAACTCAACACTGCCAAATAAAACCAACTGTTGGAGCATTTCTCTTTATCACCATGTTCACACATTTATCAACTGCTTTTTTTTCTCCCTTCTTCTTCTTCTTCCTACACAAATAAAAGCCCTGAAGGCTCCTAATGTACAAATGTGTGTGTGTTGTATATGGATGTTGTGGCTTTGGGACTTGTGTGTGTGTGTGTGTGTGTGTGTGCTGTTTGAGGTTTATAAATGGGCCATTATTAGTCCACTTCTGGGTGATGACGCAGAGGATGTTACTGTACACACTAATGGACTAATGCAATTCACCTTTTTTTATGGACGATCCAAATTTTGCAAATTGCTATGTATGTGTCTCAAACGTGTTTTGACATCTTTTTTGTTTTTTTCTGCTTCCATCTCTCTGTCTCTTTCTCTGTCTGTCCCTGTTCATTTCACTGTAAAATGTGACCGGGGCACTAACGCATAAAGAGCTAAAGAGCCTCTTAATGGCTTGGACAGTGATTTACTAGAGGAGATGAGCTGTGAATGGAGGCCACAGAGGAATTCACAGCAGCTCGCCACAAACTTTGATATAGTCCTGTAACTCGATCGCACATATACAGTGAATATATAATGCATGTAATAGAGACGACAGGAGAGCATTAAGTCCTCGTAGTCTCGTCCGTGAAATTGTGACGTCAACAGATGATCAGTAATGAACGCTGAAGAAGTGTTTGTTGTACGTTGTGTTTTCTAGTATTCCAGATGGAGTTAACGGCGCACTATCCAGCAGCTGCTGAGGACAACAACAGGGTCGTTAAACAGAAAGAGAGTTGACGTATTATGTACAGTTAACATTTTATTTCTTAACATCACACTGTTAAGCTTTGTGGGTGATTAAAGGAAGTAAACATGTCTCCAAAAATGTTGAAAAACAGGCTGGTGATATTATCAGGGTGTACGATCTTAATAGAGATGGTGATATTTGTGGAAAAATTGCTTTTCTTGCCATATTGCCAGGTCACGTGACATGATGATTGGAAAGTGTGATTTCAATGGACTCTTGACTGACACAACGTCCCTAATAAAATGTAAAATGGTCATTATTATCATCCACTAAAAAAAAACAGACAAAAGAGTGTTAAAAACTTTAAAATCAATAAGAGAGATCCCATTAAATTAAATAAAAACTGACTCGATGCTCAAACATCTTCGTCTTTGTTCACACTTGTTCAGCTGCATGACAAAAACACTTAAAAGTGCTTAAGTCTAATGAGGAGCAGTAAGAGTCATTTAAAAAAGGTGCTTTAAACAACCACAAATAAAATCTGTAGCGCAAACTTCCAGAGTGAAATCTCAAAATCCAGTTATTTCACAAAACAGATGAAGCAATCATGTAGTTTATTCAATGTTTTTTTTTTTATAGAAATACTGTGATATCATTGGCTTTGTATGAAAATAAAATTGTCATTTATTTTAAACGTGCCAAACCAGATGAAGATGGTGTAAGACAAACCATCTTGACCTCATTAATTTTCCTTTTCTCTTCATTCTAAGAGACAAAATGTAAATATATATATAGTTTCACAGATCATAACTCTGCTTCCTCCCCGTGCTCCTCCTCTTCAGAGCTTTTATCCAGGCAGGGAGAGCAGGCCGACGTAATGATGATGATGATGATGATGATGAAGCTGCTGTCGCTGCCTGCTCCTCCTCATGCTCTATCACAGAGTCACTGTCTGAATCCTCTGAGTCTGTAGCATAATCACCCAGCTCTGGAGGGTCGATGGTCAACACCTCCTCCGAAAAACGAACCCTACGATTCTCCTCTACCCGTCTCTGATCCGGAGAACATGGACAGAAAAACAAAACACAGCAAGTAAAGCAAAAAAATCCTGGCTCAAAATGATGCAATTTGGTACTAATGATAAGAAATCATATTAATTAATAATTATTTGTTATTAGTTATTTGATATGTTCTGTTTGTTTTCTGCAGCAGGTGCATTGTGGGAGAACAGTGAATATATGAAAAAGCCTCAGTTAGGACAAGGACAATGCTGTATGTACACATTTCATGCCACAGGGAGGCAGTGTGACCCTCAACATCTCACCCTTTTTGACTCCGTTTCCATCGAGGACTCTGGATCCAGGGACATGGACTGTTTGAGGACGCCCCGAGGTGGATGAGCAAAAGGTTTAGAGGATGGAGAGAGAGGGTTAGGAGTGACGTTTCTGGTGTTTAAAGGCATGAGGAAATCAGGCTGTGTCTCATCCATCGTATGGCTCTGGGTCATCGTCAGTGAAGACACTCCTACAAAAGACAAGACGAAAGAAATTTGACTTTCAAACAAACAAATCTGCCGTAAATGGCAACATCCAATCTGCTTTATCTCAAATGTCTGAAATCACCACTATTACTCTGAGTAAGACGTTGTCCTGACCTTGATCTGCATCTTTTCCATCACTTGTTTTCTCAGAGTGAAGCCTCTCGTCTCTCTCAGCTGACTGGTGCTGTCTCTTTCTGTTCAAAGGGACTTTCTTCAGCGTCGAGTTGTTGACGGCGTGCGAAGGCTGCGTTTGAAACCACATTACAAAGAAATCAACACACAAGCATCAAGAAGCATGTAAGTGTTAAAGCTGTAGTGTAGAACTTCTATTGGCCGCCCCGAGGATTTCTGAGTAATTATCACCTTCAGCTGTGCAAGACATGATTACATTTTTGTTTCTACGGTACTTTGATAAGTTATGTGTTGTTTATTTGTCTTTTAATGTAGCCTTACTCATTTAGATCCCTCGATTTGCTTTGCTTTCTGTTGACAGAGCACGCATATCGAAAAGTCGTCAACTGGAAAATCTAAATCGATTGTGCAGCATGACTAAGTATCCATGGGTATTTTTTGGGGGCATTTTTTGGTGTTTTCACTTTCCGTGTGCAACCCCCGTGAGAGTACGTCGCCAGGGTGATATGAGAAATAAAACAGAGGATCATGTGGAGCTGATTGACTTAAAACGACTGATTAAAAGAAATTTGGATTCTCCATTTGCTTGCACATTAAAGGTGCATTATGTAATAAATCTATAGCAACTGGCCATAAAATCCTCCTAATATGTCACAGAGACTCAGGAATAATGTTCATATAACAAACTGAACTCACCAACAACAACAGTACAGACAAAATATTTGCATTAAAAAAAAACATTTTGCAGACTGCAAATCATGTTTATGTTTTGAAATCATGTTTTGGCATGTGGCACCAACTACCGCCATCTACCAATCATTGCAGTCAGTAGAGTCTCGGCTGCCGAGCAACCATGGGTTGCCAGTTACGTCAGAAAACGAAAACCTAAAAGACCTCGGTATTTTGAATTTGAATGTAATAACCGTTTTTGGCCACATTCTTACATATGTCACCTTTAAAGCAGCAGTGAAAATGTTCAATGATGATCTAACCTCGGCAAAGTACGGAGGTCTGTGTTGCAGCCTCCTTCCTCTCTTTCCTGACTGCTCGTCTTCCATTGGCTCTGACCGATCGGTCGCTCTGTGAACTTCCTGCTGCTGTTTGACCTCCGACATGTCCATGCTGACTGATTCTTGCGCTGCTGAACCCAATTCTGGAGCCGGTGATGACCCGGTCGCCCCGAAGCTCCACTGACCGCTCCCATCTCCTTGCTGGTTCGATATCAGAGACGACAGACCGCTATCCTGAGAAGTTGGCGAGCTTGTGACTTGGCTCTGTGGCTCCCCTGCTGGTGTCTGATTAGCTGAGGAGGCTGTGAGGTTGGGCTCAAGAAACTTGGCCCACTCTTGACCATTGACGATCTCCTCCAGGAGGCTGAATGAGCCCAGGCCAAGGTCAAAGTCACTCGATGTCCTGCCACAAGAGAAGAGATTCTTTTTGTAAAGCAAAAGTGACGTGTCCTCAGAAGGGCAGATATTAAGACACTATACATCTGTGCAGAAAGGTTTTCTCTCTCTTTCTATCCTATGGGAGTTGTATACATTTTTAGCCATAGTTCCTCAAATGCCCCCCATGTCCCACATACACTGTCCTGTGGGTATACTGGTTTCTAGCCCATGTTGTGTGATGTAGATGCAGGTGTACACACAAATACAGCTTCAAAGAGTACATATTACTCAGATGTCAATAACGCCAGTGTGTTGTTGACTATGAAAATACATACTATCTAACTCTGTGTACATAGCAACACATAGTTGTGTTTCTCGTAAACACAACTATGTGGATTCATATCGCAATGTGTAAAAATGTTTCAAGCACATTCAGAGTGTTTAGATTCTTATCCATTCTGTGGCGCAGTAACATTAGAGAGAGGCATGGCCAAGTACTTATAGCAAGTATAACACTGTGATGTGTGTGTATTTACCGAGATACTGATAATGTTCAGGTTTTTCTACAGTATATGCATTAGTTCAACTTTCATGACACCTGTAAAGGTATAGTCTGATTATATGTCGATGTGTCTTTCTGCATGAATTAAGAGAAATTTGCTACTTGACAGCATCTGGCCTTCTATTTATAATCTAGTCGTTTTAACAAATAACATTATTCCTCGAGTAAAGCTTCTGAACTTTTTTTCCCACCAACTATCTTGATGGCATTCCCATATAAAACATGTGATTGAAGTGTCACAAGATTTATCACAATCCGAAAGTGAGGCCAAAACCATCTGATGACAGGTGCTGTCAGTGAGAAAGGTGTGTTCGTCACATGGGAACATAACAATCCAAGCTAACATCAGAGCTGTGGTTAGAAATGTTTGAGACATACCTCAAATATCTTACTGGTGTCTTTTCCTGGCTGAGAGACAAATGAAAGAAACCTAACTCCAGCTGTCGTGCTGACTCCAGGGCTGGATTGGGCGTATTTTTGCACTTTGACAGTGTGATGGTCAATTACCTGAGTCGCCCATCAGACGCGCTTTCCTCTGGGAGTGAATCAAGGGTTTCACTGGGATCTCTGCTGTCTAATAAGAGGTGGATCCTTCCTTCCTCTGTGTTTGCTGAACTGATGAGATTGTCTTGCTTCTGAGGTAAACTCTGCAAAGTAAACAATTCGCTTTGCTTTTCAATTTTTCAATGATTATTTCATAAATGGAGCACTGAAAATACTCACCTCAGTTCCTTGTTCAACTTTTGGTTCTACATTTCCACCTCTTTCCTTTCCCTTTTTGCCAAAACTCCCCGGCCTGTCCAACCACCTCTCCTTAATCTTCTGCGTCCACCTCCTTGTTTTATTCTCAGATGATTGCTCATTTCTTCTTGAGCTGCTGTTCATTGTTGTTTGGCTATTTGCAACAAACTGCAAGTCTGTCCTTTGATCCAAGGCCCCAATTCCTCCATTCCCCACATGCAACACTTTATCCTCACCATTCCCAGTGTCCACATGTGTATGTGTGGGTTTCAGGGCCCATGTGTAGGGTTTGGGAGTATCATCCTGATCTGTTTCCTGCTCCCGGATCTGATTCTGTCCGACGTTTGCGACAGCATCCTTATCACCAGAAATGTGCCTCGTCGTTGTAGAATTATCAGTTGTCACTCTTTTGCCAACAGTCTCCTCAAAGGAAGAGATATTATGACCTTTAGGTGATTTAGCAGGAAACAACTGCCCTGTTCCTGTTGGGGTGATGTCAGGCGATGTGACTTCATCCAGCACCCTGTTCTCATCCAAGTCATTATCAGTGTTGTCTTTCAGGGAGGGTAAGGAAGTGAGACCCTTGTCCATTCCAGAGACATGATGTGGTTGCTGCATTTCCCCACCTTTAAAGTCCACATAACTGTGCGCAGCAGAGACCCCAAACTGTTTTGAAGGGACACCATTGGTACCAAACTCAAAGCCATTGACAGAGTGGATGGATGCTTTACCGTCTCCATCTTGACTCCACGTGGAAGCAGCTGTGGTCGTCCCGGGGGTGTGTGGGAATGACTGGCCGTCTCTTCCTGGCTGCAGCTTCAGTCTCTGCAGCATGGACTGCAGCAAGCCCTGAGTATCTGCCGAATTATGTGACTCAGACATCTAGGAACCAAAGTGCTGTGTGTCACATAGAGAAGTCACGGAAAAAAGCATGTCCACAAAGAGTATGCCACAAAATATTCCGCCAAAAAAAAGGGGGGTAGAATCCACACAGACTTCTATAATATGCTGCTTTAAATACAGACTGAAGGACGGAAAAAAGACATCACCCACGTCTCCGACTCTTGTTGTTGCTCCCTCTTTTTCATGTTCCAATCTGTTTCTGTTGCCCTCCCTCTGCAGTTTTTCACAGAAGAAGAAGATTTCCTAATCAACGAGGACAGAAGTGTCACCTTCTCCGTGTACGCTGCTTCTTCTCAGGTGTGTTTCACTCGCAAGCTGCTCACATTCCTCCATAATCCGTATAAGTTTCGGCAGCACTCCTCTTGTGTCTCGTCTTTCTGTTTCATCAAAGGTTTCAGTACAGGAAAGTTGTCTTAGTCACACGTCTTCTCCAACTGTTGATGGGAGGAGGGACGTCAGCGTTCCTGCAGTCCTACATACTTAAGCAGAACAACAAGAAAGACCAGTGAGGTGAGATAATTGTGCATTGACAGTGACTCTCCCTCCCTGTCTGTCTCTCTGCCCATCTTTCTATTTGCTCTCCCTTCCTCCCAATATCTCTCTCTCCGGCTGCCTCACTCACAGATGTGCACACACAGATGCACACATACCCACGTTTGGTAATTACAGGGTGTTTGAGAGCGGTTGCTATTTTGCTCCTTCAGAATGAAAGAAACAGAAAAGGCTTGTGATGGATTTTGGAATAACTCATTTGATATTAACTCTGTAAATTCTAAGAAAATGTTGACATGCTATGACAATCACATCCACGTTGAGCAGGGATTATGAAATGGAAAAAAAAACCCTGGTGCCTGGTATCCAAACTGTGCAGAATCAAGCCATGCTGAGCTGAGTAGTGCTAGAACTGTATAGTGGAAAAGAGTCATAATGCTTACACACTGGTTCTTTAATATAGTCAGCCAAGTCACAGGAAAACTACTGATGCTGAGTATCAGTTGAAAAGCTCTCAACAAGATAAAATTAAGTTGTTTTAGACAAGTGCAACTGCAATGAGTAAAAGATGACATTGTTAAACTAAATCAATTAGCCTCTCAGTAATTTTTAAACCTTTTTTCTTTTGAAAATGTGTTTGAATTCATAGTTTACGTGCTGTTTTGTGTGGAGACAAACACAAATGTCTGCATTGTGTAAAATACAGTTTAACCTATAACCATATTAAAATTATTTTTTACCATATAGCAGTGTTAAGTGTTTCTAGCTGGGGTGAATTTAATTCAGAATATTTAAATTATTTTTAGCAGTGTGAAAAAAAAATTTAAGTGGGGGGGAGCTCATGCTTTGATTACAAATGTTAAGATACATAAAATGACTACAAACTGGTGCAAAAGAGAAAATATATATATATAAAAAAAACTATTATAAACAACTGTCTCTTTCAGTCAATAGAAAATATTTAATAACTGTTAATTAATTAATAATCTAATTAATAAAAACACAACTTTTTGAACCGCAAGACTGCTCATCAATATTGTGACAAACCAGTGCGCATGTGCACAATAGTCCACGCCCCCTTGAGTTCCTGTCTCTCCTATTGGTTCACGAAGCGGAAGCAGACTATGGCGGCGCAAACAACGTTCGGTTGGAGCAAAATACTGCGTAGTAAAGCCACAGTCGAAAATAAAATAAAACTTTAACCAAAATGGAGTATGTATTCAGGATTTGGAGGATTTAAACTCGGTGTGAAAACTACTATGCCCGCCCAGGTTTCGTTTTTACAGGTGTTTAGCCGCTAAACTCGGCTAACTTTTAGCCGAGTTTGCTAACTTACTTTGCAGTCATGGACTGTGTCGCGACGGGAGGAAACGTTAAAGGTAGTGAATATTTCCTACTTCCTACCTCATTGTAATGTAAAATACCACCACGGTAAATGAATTAGCTGTAAATAGTAATGTGTCTGTGTCGGGCTGTACCGTCCAGTGTTGGCCAAAGCCATCCACTCCCTGTCCAGGATCGGTGATGAGCTGTATGTGGAGCCTCAGGATGATGCTGTGAGCTGCTCTGACACAAACGCGCACACACACACTCACTCACACGCCCTCAAACACTTCCTCTTGCCGTGCATTTAACTTGTTGCTTCCTGTTGGTGCACATTATTTGTGTCAATGAATATTGCTGATGTGTTTCTCTCTCTCTCTCTATGTCTCAGCTGGCTCTGCGGTCTGTGAACTCATCTCGGTCCGCTTATGGTTGTTTCCTGTTTGCACCACTCTTCTTCAGCAGGTGCACACACACAGACACACATGTTTGTGCAGTATTCGAAGTGAGGACCCCCATAGACATGATGCATTCCCTAGCCCCTTCACCTAACCTTAACCATCACAAATGTCTAACCCTAACCTTAAAACCATGTCCTCACTCCGTGTATGATTTTTTGGTCCTCACAAAAATACACACGCTAGTGTATTTCAGAAATATTAGAAATAGAGATATTTTCAATTATAATAATATAGTTAGAGACATATGTGTCATTTGTGAGATCTTTTACATATTTCCCACTCCCTTTTCTTCTGCAGGTACACGGTCCCCAGTGAGAATGATTTCCGCTGCAAGATGGCAATTAAGGTTTGTATAGTGCTGTAGTCATGAGTTAGGCAAAAGTGTACCAACACCAAGACATGACTGAAACTATGAGTCAAGATAAAAAAAATAGGTTTTCTGTAACATCAACTCTATTTAACTGTTCAACATTACATTTTATCGGTTAAAAAAACAGTGCACTGAAATTAAAAAAAAGTTTGATTAGAAATTGAAGAATTCTAAATCACCATAGGCATCTTTTTACACTGTTATGTAAACACAGAAAATATTTATTTTCAGCTTTTATCAGACAACATATGCTGCATCCAATAGCCTAACAGCTGGGAACAATTAGGTCACATTTGAAAGTACACATTTCAAATGAACACTATTTTCTCTTGCTCATCTTCCTCTGTGAATGCATCAGAGTGTGCAGGCTGTGTTCAGGTCTCTGGCGTCTCTTGAGAAGACTGTGGAGAAGTGTCACATTGAGCTGGACATGAAGAAGAACCGCCTCACCTTCACTCTACACTGCAAACATGGTATCGGTACTCAACTTCCCCTTCAGATGATTCACAATACTTTACTTGGATGACTTCAGAAAGATCATGTCTCATTTGCATTGACACATGTTTTATTTAATGTAGCACATCGTGCGTTAATTGTTTTGTCTCTCTGCAGGTCTCCTGAAGACACATAACCTGTCTTACCAGGACAGTGAAAGTTTACAGGCTGTCTTTGATAAGGACAGCTGTGCCAATGTTTTCAGGGCCCAGCCCAGGTCTGTGGATGAATTCTTCACTGTTGTAAGAGTATTGTTGTATTGTATTGTATTGTTGTACTGACTGTTTATGCTTTGCAGTTTTTCTTGTTCTCATTCTGTTTCATTTGTTGTTGTTGTTTTGGAAATTAATGTTTTTTAATGTAGCTGCAGCTTATTGTTTTTGCCGGGGAAAAACTCCACCACCAGAATCTCATGTTATATTTGTCTTAATATTTTCTCAGGCTGCTGGTGGACACAGTTATGCATTTCCCCCCATCTCTGGAAGAAGTAACTGTTTCAGTGAATGATGAGCGGATGTGGTTCAGGAATCATGTGGATGAAGAAACAGGTGACGTGATTGTCTTTTTTTTCCTGAGAAGCTACAAACTAAATATTGTAAAACTTGTTGGATCATCAGCCAATTTGGAATCAAAAGGTTCAGGTTCACATTTATGACAAATTCACTGAATTTGGATTAAATTTCCAGAAAAGAAGAGGAAAATTTGGCAAATACACACAGCTTTAGTGTTTTCAATAGTATTTACTCATGCTTTAATTTGTTTGAAGGAGCTTTTCTTATATATCCCATATATAAGAAATATATAAAAAACAGTTAATGGCATCAAGAAATAATAGACTGTCATTATTAGTCAGTCAAGGTAATTTTTCTTTGCATATGAACAGCAATAAAAACATATATTTTTTGTGATTTATTTCTATTTTTTTGTTTCTCCTACACTTTCTTTTCTCTTCCCTCTCAGAGATGTCCAAGGCCATGCTGACAGAGCTGTGTCTAGCATCAGACGAGTTTGACCAATTCTCTGTTCAAGCACAGAACAGCGTCACATTTTGTTTGAAGGAGCTACGGGTAAGACGATGATCGTAGAGAGGGGGGAAAGAAGGAATCAGTGTGGAGAGAAAGGATTGGGACATTGACCAGAGAGGGAGAGAGGGTCTTTGGGGAGGCTGAGAGAAAAGAGGAGGTAGCTGTGATGTGAATAATGACGTTTGCCAAGTAATTAATTGTAATTTGTCCTCCAGGGTTTGTTGGTGTTTGCAGAGTCAACTGGTCTGCCTATTTCTATGTACTTTGACGAGCCAGGAAGGTAAGCATACTGACATACATATAATTATCAGCTGATCACTTGGATGCACTGACATTTACTGTGTGTGTGTGTGTGTCAGCCCTGTGGTGCTTTCAGTAACAGACAGTGTCTTGGAGGGGAACTTTGTGTTGGCCACACTTTCTGATGATCCCAACCAGCATAAAAACAATACGAGACGGTAACGAACAAAACTTTATAGGCTGTTTGTTTGGTTTTCCATTTTCATTGTTTTTTTTGGAAAAAGATTGCAGTGCCACCTGATGGACAATTATATCCTCTGAGTTGAGAGTTTGACCTCATTGCTGCACATGTTTTTACTTTTATTTGGTTATTTACAGTTTCAGCACGAGTGCAGAGAAGTTTTTGAGTCAGGAGCATTACAATAAGAGTGGTAATCAACAGAATAATGAGAAGTAAACAAACAATCCATGCACACAATAAAAAACATAATTAAATGCTTTAAAATAAATTACACTTGGTATTACACTCCATTCTAGTGTCTTAGGTTTGCATGTTGATTGTTTTTGCACATGAGGGCCTGTGGCAATATGCCAGGAACTGGGTACTCAATAGTTCCTCAACAATATCACGCGTGTTAACATAAAAGGCAGATATGTTAGTTTTTCTTCAATATAACAATTGAGTAATTGTATATATATATATATATATATATATAACATGCAAGTACATGCTTTGCACTGAATTAACTAGTTATCACACCCTTTATCACTGTATACTAATAATCTGCCATAGACTGGGAAAGTAGCAGTTAAATCACAGGGAAAAATGCTCCTGAATTAACTTTACTTAAAGGTAGCTGCAATCTCTTCTGATAATTTCCTTTATTTTTATTACTACATTAGAAATGAATGTGAAAGTGTGTTTTCGCTGATGTTCATGAGGCTTGGGAACCACTTTTTTCTTTCCCCATTCTTGTCATATTTCTCTTCCACCTCTCAGAGCACAAACGCCACCTTCGGCTCCTCCCGATTTCGAGAATGATGACATCGACTCCTATCTCATCGCCATGGATACCAGTATTGTACAAGGTCCCTCGGCTACGGGTCCACCCACACCCCCTTTAGTGGAATCTACATATTCAAAACAACCTTCCGCAGCCAATCATCGTACAAATATACACAGTGAAGAGGAAGAGGAGGAAGACGAAATTGCTGATTCAGACAGACCACCTAATAAGAAGGTACAATATGTATCAGTTACACTTCAGACATTTGACCCCCAGCCATGCTCCCCCTACATTCTGTGTCTAACATTGAGATGAAAGACCAATTGTCCCTTAAATATTTTCTCCTCCTTTCTCATCTCCCCACAGTTCTGCTCCTTGTTCTTTGGATCCGTGCTTCCCCCATCTTATCAGACGAGTACGCAGCCAGTGACAAACCAGGAAGTGCTGGCCAGTGACAGTGAGGAGGACACTTAGAGCAGAGTGACAGTGGACTGATGGGATATGAGCTTAAAGAACCTGAAAAGTGGGTAGATAAGTGTCCACTTTTATCTCCATGAGAAACCATGAGACCTGGACTACTTGTAAAACATGAAGAAATCTTGGACTTGATTTTCATCTTGACTGGCTTGTTCAAGTGTTTTGTTTTTACCTGGAAAAAAACTGGGCCCATGACGTCAGTGCAGATTTCTGTATTTCATCTTTTTTATTGGATCATTTTGGTTGTGATTGAATACTTGGATAATGTTAAACTAAACACACAATGTGTTTCTCTTTGTTTTTGTTTGTGATCAAGTTCCCCTCCAAAAATAAAACAAATGTGTTTTTTCAAAGTATATAAAAATCATTATTTATTTACATGTAAAAAGTTTCAAGATTGAAAAGATTTAGGAAGAGGGGATGAGATCTTGAGTGTGTTTGGTTAGGGTTAAAGCTTTTAAAAAGATTCACTTCATATATGACTTTTAGGTTTTTTTAATCACATTAATGAATGATGCAAACAGATTAAACTTGCTAAAGATCATCTCTTATCAAAAAGCCATAACTATAGCCTGGTGCTTCAGCTCTCATCCCCAAGACTCTATTACAAATGTTTGTCAGAAGTAGGATTCAGAGTACGATGCAGAAAATCTAAGAGTCTGTGATCCAGTCTTTGCCAGTTGTGGATCTTTGTTATCTCTCTTTTCCGCTTGAAAACTTTTCCCCCTCGTCTGTGGTTTCCTCCTCTCTCGCTCCTTCTTCTCCTTATCGTTCTTCTTCCTCAACCTCTCCTCCTCTTTCTCCTGTCTCTCTTGCTCCCTCCGTCTTCTCCTCCTCTCCCTCGAGCTAAGTTTGTCCTCGCATACTTCCTCGACCACTTTCCCTGTTCCGTCACTGAAGTCCTGAATCAAGATTGTGGGTACTTGCATCTTGTGCGCCTCCTTCCCCCTTGCTTTTTTAGGCTGCTCTCCTCTCAGTCTGCGGAAGAGACCAAAACGTTTCGGGACAGCAGGCGGCTCCTGCTCTGCTACTTTCCCCTGTGTCACTTCTGCGGACAAGAACGAGGTGACTTTTGAAGACTCTGTCACTTCAGGAGAAGTTTGGGTTGTGTTTACTGCTCCAGGATGGGCCTGTGATTCAGTTTGTTTAACTTCTGCTTGATCAGCGACAGATTGTGGTTGGCTAGTGTCCTGTGGGGCAGTGAAGAGGTCATTGGAGAGTGCTAATCTGGATCCATGTGAGCTGGAGGACCTGCAGACACAGACATCCTCTGAAGACTGGCTGCTACAACACCCACATTTTTGAGTCAGTTCACTGGTATCCTGCTCAGCTGGAACATCATCTTTATCCTGCCTTTGTGGGTTGTTGCCAGTGTGAAGATTATCTGTCACTTTTGTAGATGACATGAAGTTATCCTCTCTTGCAGGGTCCTCTTGAACATTTTCTGCAAGCTTTTTCACCTCTGAAGAATCAGTCGTGGGCTGACTTGCTGGTTCTTCTTGTACGGGTTCCTCCGAGAAACTATTTTCTACTGAAGCTGTTTTTCTATCAGGCTCAGTGGTGAGATCTTCTTTAGCCTGCTCTGACGTCTCCTCCTTCACTGCAGTTGCTGCAGAGTAAATATTTTCTACTGAATGTGTTTTCCCATCAGGCTCAGTGGTGAGATCTTCTTTAGCCTGCTCTGACGTCTCCACCTTCACTGCAGCTGCTTCAGAGTAACTATTTTCTACTGAAGCTGTTTTTCTATCAGGTTCAGTGGTGAGATCTTCTTCTTTAGCCTGCTCTAAAGTCTCCTCCTTCACTTCAGAGTAACTGTTTTCTACTGAGGCTGTTTTTCTATCAGGCTCAGTGGTGAGATCTTCTTCTTTAGCCTGCTCTGAAGTCTCCTCCTTCACTTCAGAGTAACTGTTTTCTACTGAAGCTGTTTTTCTATCAGGCTCAGTGGTGAGATCTTCTTTACCCTGCTCTGACGTGTCCTCCTTCACTGCAGTGTAACTATTTTCGAATAAACGTTTTTTCCCATCAGGCTCAGTAGGGAGATCCTCTTCTTTAGCCTGCTCTGACGTCTCCTCCTTCACTTCAGAGTAACTATTTTCTACTGCACTTGTGTTCCCATCAGGCTCAGTAGTGAGATCCTCTTCATTAGCCTGCTCTGAAGTCTCCTCCTCCACTGCAGCTGCTACAGAGTCAGTGGTCTCTGCCTGTGTTTCCTCTGCTTGTGCTGTGTTATTGTCAAACTCTGTGTGCACAGTGGAAATTGTTTCTTTTTCCTCCGTGGGTTCAGTTGCTCCTCGGTCACACTCTGTCACTGAGCAGTGAGCAAATACTTGCCTTAACTCCTTGGTTGTGTCATCTGTAACTGGCATTTCTGCTTCACTTTCTGTGTCCTGTGACATGATTACTGTGTATTTTCTATTGTCTGTCTTTGAATCTCTATGTGCCGGTTCAGACTCTATTGCACTTTGTGTGGCCACCTTTTCTTCTGTTTCTGTCTCTGTGTGATTATCGGACTGGTCTTTCATTTCTATTCCTGTCAGTGACTCAGTGCTGTGGTGATCGTCTTTAAATACTTCCATTTTGTCCGTCTCTGTATTCTCTTTTTCCGTTGTCTCTGTCTCTAGTGTTTTACTTGGGTCTGAGAAAGTTGCTGCCGCCTCTGTGTTGCTTTCTGTGTCTGAGCCTCTAATAGCCTCCGTTTGTAAGACTTCACTGACTGTGTCCACCTGCGTCTGTAGCTCATGTTTCCTCTCCATCTCCTCCTCTTGTTTCAGTTCAGCCTGAATGATCTGTTCCTCACTTGAGTCTGTTTCCATTTCTTTGTCTCTGTACGTGTCTGCAACAACATCTGTACGAGTCTCTCTCCAATTTTCCTCCACAACAGCTGAGTGTTCACTTTCATTTTCCCCATCTTTGAGTGTCTGTTGCTCTGGACTCTGGGAGTCCAGCCTCTTTTCCTCTTCATGATGAGAGGTACATTCATTTGGCTGAAGAATAATATTTTCAACACTCTGGTCTTTGGTTGGCTCTTGATTTGGTTCAGTTTCTTTTTCTTGGCTTGAAAGCAGTTTGTCTTCCTCTGTCTTTTTCGGTTCATTCCCGTCCATTTCAGTTATTCCTGTTTCAGCTTGGTCAGCCAGGTCTTTTACGTTTTCTGTTTCTTCTTTCCTTCTTTTTTGTTGTATGTTTTGGACTTGATCCACCTTTTTAGGTTCATCAGAAAGTTCTTTCTCAGTTTGTCCTGTTGCTTTCTTAAATTCATCTGCATCGTCCTCCTCCTGAACGCCCTGCACCTTCTTAAAATGCACCTCATTCCAGCTTCTCCAGTCGTCCTTTGCTCCCATTGAAAGATGCCTCACGACTTTAGCGCCACCTTCACCTGTATTGACTTTTCCGCCCATCCTCAACCTCTTGCGAAAGAACGAAGGGGACAGCGACAACGTGGAAGCGGAACGAGTGAGGGGGACGGACAGGTTCCCTTTTTTTCTTGCTTTCTTGTCTTGGTCTTCATTGTTCTGCTGAGCCCTCGCCCACGCCATGCGGTATCCGTGGCAGCGACTTCTGGGGTCAAATGTGGACGAGGGTTTGTCTCTTCTCCACTTTTCTAGCTCCTTCTCTGTCTGTTTCTCCAGATCTCGGGTTGACAGTGGCACTGAGCACACCTGAGTGCACGGAAGAGAAAATACTGTTGATGTCCATGTTATAATGCACTTCGGTCACTATTTCAGTTATTTTGTATTTGTGTACAAAAATGTTCAGGCATCACCAGCTTTGTTGTTTTTATGTCAAATTCTTAAATTGTTTAAGGATAGGTCACTTAATACTTGACGCTTTAGCCAGTTTCTTGTTTTTAAAAAATTATTGTACAGTGAAATTGCAGTTGATTGCAGCCTACACCATCGTTTTACCTCTGCTATAAAGGCGTCATCTTCGTCGTGGACTTGCTCCCTGACGCCCCTCAGCCTCTCCAGAGTCTCCATCTGGCCCTGGCACTGCTTCCTTTGCTCGGCGCGACCCAACACCCGTCGCACGAGCACCACCGCCACCTGGAGCAGCACCCGCACCCCTGCACATAAGATAGAAGAGAAGAGGTAAGATGGTTGAACTGTCCTGTCCACATATCTAACCCAAAGCCCATGGACCACATCTGGCCCTCAGTACAGTTGTATTCTGCCCTTGAGATAATATCGTACATCCATCAGAGGTGCCATGCATGTCTATATTACATACACCACTGATAATACAAATTACAACATCAGTTAAAGCCTGCACATTCTCTTCCACTCCTCTGTTGACATTTGCAAGTCACTTAAAGACGTACCACTTCAAAACAATACAATTTCTAATTTAATCTCTGATTTGTTTACGGAATCTATTAACTTATAAATACTTTCTGACCCAGTCTGGTCCTCTACTTGGTCCCAATTTTTTAATTCTGGCCTCCTCTGTGATCAAGTTCAACACTCCTGCTCTAAATCATTATTTTGTCAATCAAGCTGTAATTGATGAATATTACTTTTAATTTTATATTAAAATATACACTACCGTTCAAAAGTTTTGGGTCACTTGGAAATGTCCTTATTTTTGAAGGAAAATCTCTTTTTTTTTCAATGAATATAACAATAAATTAATCAGAATTCACTCTATACATTGTTAATGTGGTGAACGACTATTCTAGCTGCAAACGTCTGGTTATTCATTTTGAATAAAATTCATTATTTTTAATCTTGTCAATGTCTTGACTGTATTTTCTATTCGTTTTGCAACTATTTTAATGAATAACAGAGTGACTTTTAATGGAAAACATGGCAAAATTGTATAGGTGACCCCAAACTTTTGAACGGTAGTGTTCAACATAGCACAATTATGAAGATTTCTGTGTTTCTAATCACACAGGAGGGTGTACCGTTGCAGAAAAACAGGTCCCAGACACGAAGCAGAGTGTTGAATGGCAGGTGGCGCGTGAAGAGACACATCAGCCAGTCGGTGGCGAACATGAGCGGCTCCACTCCATGGTGCTGTAGGTGCCTATGCGCTGCAGGACATGTCCTTCTCAGGACCCAGGTCAACATGCCAGCATCAAACAGGACTCCCTCCTGCACAATGTATTGGCAGCAGGTTTTTACAGTGTCAGGCATATATTGTGTGTTTTGCGTGGAAATGTGCGTGTCCTCCTCACCAGTAGAGGGCTGTAGTAACCAGGCAGGTACTGCTCACTGATCTGCACCAAACACCAGAAGGCCTCCTGTCCAGAGTAACACCAGGTGACATGATTTTATTATTATTATCCATTTTATTACCGTATAACTCCCATGGTAGCTATTCCTCAGAAGGTAGATGCAGCAAACACTCGTACTAAATTTAAATGAAACGATTTTAGATGAGTTTGGGTCCTTATTTGACAAGAGTTCAGTCCTGTTACCTCAGCAGGCATGTTCATCAGCAGCACTGCAGCCACGGGCCCCTGTGCCTGGCAGTAACCCTCTTCTGGTTGGAACTGAGTGAAGGCTTTCAACACCCGGAACAGACCACGCTGCCTTCACACACAGTCCACAATAATCAGTCACAGTTTGGCAACAAGTTGTTAGAATGTTACAATACCTAAAGCTTCAGTGCATCACTTTTTTGTTCTTGTTTATGTCATTGTTCTGCCTATGTTTGGTCTGTGTCAGAAATGATGTTATATTATTGGTTTGCTGTGTGCCCTACATCGGAAAAACTTTTAAACTGCTAAATAACTCCATATTCTGAGCAGGAGAATTTACTTCTGAAGTGTTATGTGGGCTCGCCGTGGGCGTTTTTTCAGTCATATCCAACCTGTTTATAGCTGCCTCGCTGTTCTACACGAGGTCTAGACAAAGAGAGTTGAGTGGAGCTGCTTAATCAGCATTGTGTGCACTCGTTTTGATAAAAACATATTTGACTGTAATGGACACTTTCTTATATTTAAACATTATGCACTACATATTTATATGTTATCAGCATCGATTATCTTCTCTGAAACATGAAATTAAAGATGGGGTTGGTGTTACAGAGATATAACTGCTGTACTGTCCTGTTGCTGTTAACTTTTCAAGAAGTAAAAAAATATGTCTTACCCATGTCCATCCTTGCAGAGGAACATTTCATGGAAGGGGAACTGTCGGCCCAGGTCTCTTTCAATCACATCCACCCAGCTCTGCAGAGCCGGCTGGGAGTCCAGCGACTGGGACCAAAATGAAAGACATTCAAGGGGTAAATGTCAATAAATATGATGTAAATTTTGATATTAAAGAATTAATAGGAGCAGGAGACAGAAAATGTGTCATGCCCTGTGTACAATCTTAGAAATAAGGGTTCCAAAAGGGTCCTTCTACAAGGGCTGAGGTTCTATCTGGAACCATTTGCTTCTGAAAAACCCTTTACAGAAGAAAGAATTGTTCAAGGGTTCTTAGTAACACTAATGGTTCCAGTAAGAACCATTTGATCCAGCCGACAAGCTGAAGAACCTTATATGGTTCTACTTAGCACTTAGTTTTTCTAAGAGTGTACACGAGGTTGGTCAGTTCTCCCACCTTGTAGAGGTTTTCGTTTTGTTTCATCCTGTCGGAGGCTGCACACAGCAGAGGCCAGCACTTGGCCCTCAGTGACGCAGGGATGCCTTTTTGACACTGCACTTTGACCTGAGGAACAGAGACGCAGTATCAGCCCAGTGTAGTCATCAACATGACAACATGGTTCTCTGGTTATTTACAGTGGGGAAGCATGGGTATCATTATCTATTCTATTCTAGTGTCCTGGGGACCCACAACCCTACTAATTGTTGTGTGTCACACAGCACACACAGGATTGAACCACCGACCTTCTGGCCCAATTCCTTTCCTCTTGGCCTACCATGGTTCTGCTCAAACCTGATAACAACACATTCATGGGAATCAGGTATGTTGGAGCAGGGAAGCATATAAAACATGCAGGGTAACGGGTCCCCAGGAATAAGATTAAGAAAACCTGGTTCCACTAAATCATGACGCTGTGAACCAGGAGTCTGAAACTGAAGCTCAACTATCAGTCATTTATTCACTGCCTTGATATTGTCTTAGATGGGACACACCTTATGGGTCTTCTTCAACAACATGTGATCCCATTGGAGAATGATGTTGATCCACTTGGTCTCCCTCTGCCTGACCAGCTCAGGTGATGGACCCACACTCCTGACACAAAAACACCAGTTAACTTTGTTGTTGTTTGAAAAGCAGTGCTCTGAAGAGCAAGACAGGAAACAGGAAAACCACACGTTAGCAGCCTGATGTCTCCATGGCAACGGATCAGGATGTCACCTCTAAAGAAAGTGTGAGGACAACAGGTAGCTGTGTGTTCAGATGTTTTTTTATCTACTAACTAACTAAGTCAAGTATATTTTAAAGTATTGTGTCATTGACAGACAATTTTGTGTTTCATAGGACTTAAAGCTGCTGCAGAGAGAACGGCTCTCTGCAAACCAGACGATTGTTCTTTCATGTGTCTTCCTCCTCATTTAATTAACTGAAAGGTTTGAAATTTGCTCTGTATAAACAAAGCTTTCTTGCACGTATTTTTGTTTTTGCTCTGCATGTTTACACTATATGACCATCAAGTTTTGGACATATAAATAAATATAAAAAGTTTTTTAAAGGTGCATTATGTAATAAATCTAAAGCAACTGGCCATAAAATCCTCCTAATATGTCCCAAAGACTCAGGAATAATGTTCATATAACAAACTGAACTCACCAACAACAACAGTACAGCCAAAATATTTGCATTAAAAAAAACATTTTGCAGACTGCAAATCATGTTTATGTTTTGAAATCATGTTTTGGCATGTGGCGCCACCTACCGCCGTCTACCAATCATTGCAGTCAGTAGAGTCTCAGCTGCCGAGCAACCACGGGTTGCCAGTTACGTTAGAAAACGAAACCTAAAAGACCTTGGTATCTTGAATTTGAATGTAGTAACCGTTTTTGGCCACATTCTTACATATGGCACCTTTAAAGGTCTGAAAGCACAAGCGGCTTACGAGTATATGATGAATTTCTCACCAATAGATGTGTTCACAAACATTTCACAAACATTTTTTTATCATTAAAATTAATAAATCTTAGATTTGATTATCTTAATATTGTGTTTTTTTGTTGTCTTTTCAGTTTTCTAGATATCGCATATGCATTTTTTATATGTGAGGATTTCTTGAATGATTTTAAGACACATTTTTTATCATTTTAACAGCCACCATCTCTTTCAATAAGAATAGCCGGTCTTAATAACAATCACAGTAACAGTAGATGAGCACATATGTGGTACTGCTCACCCAGCTGTGGATCCATTGGTCAGAATAAAACCAAACCGGTCTGTCTCTGGTTCCAGACTGAGCTCTGATTCTTCATCAGATCCAGAGCCGTCCTCCTCCTCACAGAGGTTCTTCTGCGCTACACTCAACATCTCCCTTAAAGAGAAGAAGACATTCTTATTCACCATGTGACTGTCACCTGTATTGCCATCATCATATTAAACTTGTATGCGACTTCACAAAGCTGTAGAGATATCAGAGATGTTCAATCCCTGACAAACCCTTGATAGTACTAATTTATCAGTCTGTAAAGATGTTGTCTCATAACAGAAATACACAACGCATCAATTTAAATGTAAACGGTTTTACCACTTCCTTTATTAAAGCCAGGTCTCAGGAGAGTTTTTGTTCAGTGTGAGCGTAAAGCGTACCAAGTCTACTTCCTAATCTTAAACTACAAACATAAAAAAAAAACCCGCGTGGACAGTTGTGAAAACATCTTGGAATAAGCATTTAATTGGATTTACCTTTTACATTTCTGTCATGTTGGTTCACTCGCTGCTGAAGAGGTGAAGTGTGAGATGCTCCTCCAGTGACTTCCTCCCTCTCTCTCTCTCTCATGTTCATTTGTTCTCTCTGCCTCTGCCTCCCCCTTTTGTTTGTCCTTCCCTCATCTATTACAAATACACGATGCCTCACATATCAACTTCCCTCTGTCAAAACATGCCTTCGTACATGTTTTGACAGAGCAGGAAAACGGACTATTTATGGATTTAAGTCGATTGCTCAGACATGAATGTAACATAACGTCAGAGTTTGTGATGATCAATATAATAGGATTTGCCAATTGTGCCCTTTTAAGTGCTTCCTCAAAATGATTGCTAGTTTTGGTTGCAGGAATGTGTGCTTTTTGGATCACAGACTTGACAGAGGTGAGGTGTTCTGAATATAAAGACAAGCTGAATGCTGCTACCATTATCTGAGGCTTCATGAACAGGAACCACATTGAGCTGAATGACAAATCACTGAAACCATTATCAGGGAAAAACCATGACGCGATGCTGGTTCCTACTTCATATGTTAGAAGTTACTGCATTTCTCTTGTGCGGCAGTACATTTGATTATGTTGCCATCCTTTAATTAAAGGTCAAGTGTGTAAGATTTAGGTGAACTTATTTTCATTTGGTAGAAACAGAATATAAAACAATTGTGCTTGTGTGTTTAATTATGTGTTTTGGTTTGGTTTTAGTGTACCATCATCGCATTGTATGAATCGTTTCCATTACAAAATCACCTCATATTTACCCCGTACTGGACTGAGCCTGATAGACAGGTGCTTGCCAAAGTAATCAAAGGACTCTTGCCTTTGATCACGTTGTCCACAGACGGTCAGAGTCGATCCTTGAATTATTAAGAGATGTGCGGCCTGTCGGAAATTATAAGAAGAAAGACAGGACACAGGAACGCACCATTGAGAGCAAACTATGGTTTTCAAGATCTCCCTGCAACATTCCATGTAAATAATCACAGGTGATTCAGATTGAACAAAATATAGCAAATTTGCTGCCTAGTACTATAGGGGTGTGTGAATGTCAGGGTACCTCCTGATACGATATATGGTCCACGATACCAAATACTCTGATAATCAATACATTGTAAGACAATCATACAGCAATGCATCACGATATCTGTCTCACAGAAGAAATCAAAATGAAGAACAAAGTGCATAAAGTCTATGAATCGAGCACCTTCATTTACTAATTAAAATATTGATAATTGCCATGGCGATATCGATTATCGTATTGCACAAGGGAGGAGGATTTTGACCCCGACTGGGATCCCCTGCTCTATTGTGTATTTAACCCTGATACATACGTGGAATGTTATTATTTAGTTATTCCACGGGTAAATAAATTAATTGTATGTCGTGAAAAAGTTGCAACGTCACAATTTTGAAAGTGGCTTCTTCCTGGTGCCAGACCGTGGTCAGTTGCCTGAATAAAATCAACAAAGAACTTGATGATGATAACATTACCGATATAACATTTACTGATATAAAGGTGTACGTATTTACAAGTGCGAGGTTGTGAGTCCCAACGTTGCATATTTGTGAATTGAGTGATTCAGTCTATGATTAAACCCTTAGTTTTTGAGCTCTGAACCCTGTGAAAGTGTCAACTCATACGTATATGCGTACGTACATAGGCTACATTAGCATAGCTATAGCTAACCTCTGCATGCACTAAAACTGAATGGGCTTTTTTTTTTTTACTGGATCACGTGACAAGGGCGGAAACTGACTCATATATATAGTCCACGCTGAATCTCCCGCGAACGCAGCCATTTTCTGTTTCCTCTCCTCGCAGTACCACCGGTGAGTCTGTGTGTTTTCTTATTGCGGGCAATGCTACTGTTTTCGTTTATGATTATCATGGCGCTCATCAGTGCTTTGTTGTCCCGAAATCTGATGGTAGTTGTGAATATCCGCGTTGCGTTTTAAGGCCATCTTTGTGGGAAACAGTTAACCAAACAGGGCTATTGATTTTTTTTTGCCCCTTGTGCTAAACTGCAGCTAACTGTTAGCTGCAAAGAGAATGGCTTCCATGCCGCGTTGGCTAACACGTTAGCGAGCACAGCCTTTTTCCTCACATCACCGCTTTGTTCTTAAAATCATCTTAAATTCACTTAGTGTATATACGTACTTTTATTGACTAAACCAAACTGTATGCAGTCAGTTACCATTGTATTTCTCTGTCTACCCCCAGTCTCGGTGTGGATCGTAAAGTCTGGCCTCATAGCTCGATTGTTCTAGTCGCAGGCGAAAAATTGCGCTCGCATTTCGATGTGGCGCACTCAAGCGGTTGGGCTGTTAGCTAATGGCTATTTTTGAAAGCGCTGCATTAGTACAACGAATTAGTACAGAAATGTCCGTTTGATCTAAATTCACCATGTCTTAGCACGTGGGTATGAATTAAACCTATTTTATAACAGTCGTAATAATAACGAGAAGTGCACATGTATGTTAGCTTGCTGTACCGTTAGCATGTATGGGAGATGGACATCGTCAGGATATATTTTATATATTTAGTGAATAACTACTGATTGTAACACAAACTTCTTCGACTGGTATATTAATAACTGGGCTCAACGTGTGACAGTTGTCCCACGTTTCGTTTTAACAGCTTTCGTTACTGGACCAGGCTAACACTGCTAGCTCAGTGTTCATAGTTGCTGTCTAACTCGGTAGACGGAAGGATGAAAAACGTGCTAACCGTCCCGCCTTGTCTTGTTCCCCCAGGAAAACCGCAACCACGGCCGCCAATATGGATAAGAATGAATGTGTCGCCTCATTTAAGGTAAGCATTCGCCTTTTCCCGTCTGGTGTTGGACATTTGTGATTGTATTTAACTGGTATTGACCCATCTGTCTTCCATAGTTGGTGTTGGTAGGTGATGGAGGCACCGGAAAAACGACATTTGTGAAGAGACACGTCACAGGAGAGTTTGAGAAGAAATATGTTGGTAAGTACTTGATAACAAGTTAGATGTGTCGTATTTCTAATTTAGTGTGATATAATTGTCGTTAAACAGTGGACACGTTTTGAGCCCTGTGTTCAGATAAGGGTGCAGTGACCCGAATGAAATATCCAGTTTTCCTGACTGATATTGATGTTGTAGTTCGATATGCAATGACATTTAACTTGTTGTTCCATCCAATGTTATGTCAAATATTCAAAATGTGATTGGACAGTACTGCACAACACCACCAAAAGTCACCACTAAATAGCATATGCCATTAGAAAACAAGAATTATTTATAATAGAGATCCATCCATTTTTCTGCCTCTTTATCCTCCTCATGAGGGTCGCAGGTGCTGGTGACAGGCAGCTAAATGCAGATCACACCCCGTCCAGGTTGCCAGTTCATCACAGGGCCACTTAGAGACAAACAACCATGTACTCACTCACACCTTTGAGGGGAACATGGATACACTGGCCCTTGGGTAAACCCAGGTGTAAATTGCTGAGAGTGTGGGATAATCAAAAGTGGAAGTTAATGTTGGCGTCATTTTTTTCCTACCTATTATGTAAATTGTATGTTCACAACATGCATAATACAACTGGAAGAGATGGACAAAAAGTGTTCAACCCCCCAAAACCAGAGTTTTTGTTCATCATTGTGACACACTATCATTCTGTGGACAATTGGAAATTGATGCCAGAAAGGCATTATAAATGAGGCCCTGTAGTCTAATTTCAGCTGTTGGTGAGTGCCATTAAAACAGTTTAGGAGTGGCTTTGCAGTAGCAATGTAACCTGAAAACAGTTTAGATTGAAACCTTCTTTATACTAATGGATCACTTGTCACCTTTCTCAACTATGTTTACTTATGGAGTCATTCCACTGACACTGTTTTTCTTATGTAATTCTAGCTACCCTGGGAGTAGAGGTGCACCCGCTGATCTTCCACACGAATAGAGGACCCATCAAGTATAATGTGTGGGATACAGCTGGTCAGGAGAAGTTTGGAGGCTTGAGAGATGGATACTACATTCAAGGTATTTTATCAAGCATTGGACTTAAATTGTGAAATATCATATGTCAGAGACTAATTTATGAAATGTTAACTTTGCTTCCCCAGCTCAGTGTGCTATCATCATGTTTGACGTCACCTCTAGAGTAACCTATAAGAACGTGCCTAACTGGCACCGTGACTTGGTCCGTGTCTGTGAGAATGTTCCCATCGTCCTTTGTGGCAACAAGGTGGACATAAAAGACAGGAAAGTCAAAGCCAAGAGCATTGTGTTTCACCGCAAGAAGAACCTGCAGGTAACGGGACTCGAAATGATCTAAAGGTTTAAAGTCTTTGTTGGTCTGAGCCATCATGTCTGACACTTTCTGCTCTTCCCATAGTACTACGACATTTCTGCTAAGAGTAACTACAACTTTGAGAAGCCTTTCTTGTGGTTAGCAAGAAAGATGATCGGTGATGCCAACCTGGAATTTGTTGCAATGCCAGCCCTCGCTCCCCCAGAAGTCCTAATGGACCCATCGCTTGCTGCTAAATACGAGGAGGAGCTTCAAGTGAGTTTGACCATACGGGTTAAATGTTGGTTTAGTTACCTTTTGTTAATTAAAATTTTGGCTCTTTTGCATGAGGCTGTTAAATAAAAAAAATCAGCAAGTAAAACAGTGTTTTTTTTGTCTTGGCTTGTTTCAGGTTGCATCAGAAACGGCGCTCCCAGAAGATGAAGATGACCTCTAACATGTTCCCTGGATTTTCTCTCCCCCTCCCGATTGTGGACAGGAAGTTGTTGCCCCTTTACCGTTCTATCCCCTTTCAGATTTTTTTATTTTTGAAGTTTTCTGTTCGTTTTAAAACTTAAGAGATAACTTGGTGGAGAAGTTGTAGTTCTAATTTCACAGTATAAGACACATCCCACCCTAGTGTTGTCGTTAGTATAGCGACATGCTACTCTTCATCATCGAGCACCTTCCACTGCACTTAACCAGCTCACATAATGCTGTTGTATGGTGTACTGGAAACACTAAGGGGAGTAAACTTTGAATAAAAACATTCTCAATATAAGATGTGGGTTTGTTTTTATTATGGACAGCAGTGTTTTGAAGGAAAAAATTGTCAATTGCGCATCAAATGGCCGTTTTTAAAGATATGAAAACTTTGAAAGTATAATAGTGAGCCTACAAATGCAATATCATTAATTATGTTAAAATATGGCGTCACTACAAAAACGATCTCCATTCTGATGCGGAGTTATTGCATTAAATTAGGCACATAGCTCAATAAAATATTAACCCCCCTGTCCCTCAGAACTGTGGAGTGTGAAGACTGCATAACAATGTTGCAGGTACACAAATTGTATTGACTAGTAGAAACATGTCCTCCCCTTCCATTTTGCCAACCACAAAGTAACTGATGCCAAATATTATGAATTATTGTTGACCCTGCGGTCTGCTGTCTCCTTGAAACGGATGGTGAAGAAAGGATACACAACGCACAACAAGGCTACCAGAAGAGTGTCAGTAGTTATTTAATATGACACAGCAGATGGAAAAATCTCCAGAGCAACTGTATTTCAAAGCATGGATTAGAACACCTGTACACAATGTTGGCCACCAGGTGTCAGTCATGTTCAAGGAGCTTTTTACGCTCGGGATTAGAATGTTATTTATATAAGCGGCAGCATGAGTTGTTGCAGACTTTTATATTTACATAGCATATTAATTATCACAATACCACTATTACTACTAATAGCCTTGCAACTGGATCTGGATCCTGCAGCGCAGGAATCACATGTGCCTGCAGAATGAGGACAGGGAGGAAATGCACCAACTAGATGAGAGAAAGAACAAGTTAGTGTTATTTAATAATGTCATATTCATGCCCGGTGTGTGAGTGCACCACAGGCGTTTCCCTAGTAGGTTAAGGGATAATTCAGGTTTCCCTGAGTCAGTCCTAACTATAGGCTTTATCTGAAAGGAAGGTTTTAAGTCAAACACAGGGTGCTCTCCTCCCAAACTGATGCAAGGTGGTAACTACAAAGCCATGTTGCCGTATATCTCTCATTGACGCGACCACTAGTCAGACACTTGCTCCAATGAAAAGTGTCTTTATCATATTGACAAAGTAGAGGACGTAGAGCTTATTAACATTTATGTTGCCAAATGTTGTTTGAAGTAACCCTTCTATGAAATCACAATTAAACCAACCACACATTTATGATGATGCCTGCCTTTTCCAGCCCAGCATTATTCATTGCAGAGGTCTACGGATAATGTACCATCTGGTCTTCTCTGTGAACCCTGTTAGAAATCTATAGAACCTAAAGTTCTGCCATTGTACTAGGTAAATTAGGTACAACTGTTGTTAAAATACAGATGTAATCAGCCTAGGGTAAGGGTATAACCTAACCTAACCTAACCCCATCAACATGGCAGCAATTGCTGCATATGCGTTTAGAAATGTAGATGTGGTCAAGATGATCTCCTGAAGGACAACCCGAGCACTAGAAAGATGATTTAAAAGTGCCATATGTAAGAATGTGGTCAAAAACGTTTACTACATTCAAATTCAAAATACAGAGGTCTTTTAGGTTTAATTTTCTGACGTAACTGGCAACCCGTGGTTGCATGGCACGTGAGACTCTACTGACTGCAATGATTGGTACACGGCGGTAGGTGGCGCTACATGCCAAAACATGATTTCAAAACATAAACATGATTTGCAGTCTGCAAAATATTTTTTTTATTGCAAATATTTTTGGCTGTACTGTTGTTGTTGGTGAGTTCAGTTTGTTATATGAACATTATTCCTGAGTCTCTGTGACATATTAGAGGGTTTTATGGCCAGTTGCTTTAGATTTATTACATAATGCACCTTTAACTCCCTGTGGAAGTGTCCTGTTTGTTAATGAGAGACTGGCTGGTCTGAGTATTTCAGAAATTGCTTCTCTGCTGAGATTTTCACACACAAACATCTGTGAGAAAATACCTTGTCGATGCCAGAGGTCAGATGAGATTTGCAAGACTGGTTCAAGATGATAGAAAGGCAATGATTACTAAAATACACACTGGTACAAACATGATATGCAGTCAACCACCACCACTGAGCACACAGCACACACCACACCTTGAAGCAGATGGTCTTCAGCAGAGAGGATTACAATGGAAGCCACTCCTCACACTTTATTCACTGTTTGTGTTTTACAGGACAGTGACCAGTGAGGGCTATGATGCTGGGTACAAGAAACTTTACCTATATTATGCATTTACATTAAATTATGTGTTTTCCTTTTGTGATCGGGTATGTTTTTGTTATTTGTTATATTATCCAGATTATATTGATCAATTATTGACTTGTGGGGAAAGAAAATCAATAAAAATATATATATCTTGTTTCAGAATCATCATCAACTACTGTGACCAGGGCCGGCCCAAGGCATAAGCGAAACTAAGCCGCTGCTTCGGCCCGGTCACCACGAGAGGACCCCCAAGAGCAAATAACTCAAAAAAATTAAAAATAAAAGTTTGGAATGCTGTAGTCTATGTAGAAATTTTCCCCCCATTTTTACCAAAGCATTTTCACAGTTTTTACATAGTTGTCAGATGTGATTATTTAACTTTATATTTTATTTATAAACCATTTGTATTACATTCCGGGTGCCTCTGTTGATTTACATTATTATTGAAGTATTTGTTTATTTTATTTAATGCTGTGTTTTTTACATATAAAAGTCAAATATTTGTATTACAGGAGTGTATTTTGAATCCCCCCCAAAATATTGTGCACGTTTTTAGATTTTCAGACCTTAATATCTTAATATTTTATTTATAAACCGTTTTGTGTTATGTATTGATTCTCTGTGTCGCCAGTAGGGGGAGTTGCTAATTTTGCCAAATAGGAATTGAAAGATTTTTCTGTAAATCTGCAAATCTGGTGTCTGCGTCCATGCAACAAAAAGTTCTCACATTTCGTCTTACAAGTGTATTTGTATTCGTGACAGCGTGCATAAGCTAGTAGGAGGTTTGATATTCGTTTTCGAAAGATATTTTCTAATTCTGATTGCTGTAGTAGTTGCCAATGGTGGACAGCTACTTACTACAGGTGAAGTTTTGTGAAGTAATGTCGCCATTATTGTGAAACAGTATGAAATTAAATATTCAAAATATTAACCAAAAATCAACAAAAATATATTTGTAAGTAGCTGCCGACCATTGGCAACTACTACAGCAATCAGAATGGGAAAATGTCTATTTGTTGATTGAGAAAATGTCTTTCGAAAACGAATATCCAGGGAATATCAATCCTCCTGCTAACTTATGCACGCTATTCAAGCGAGAGTAGAATAAGTAGAATACCTTTAGTATAGTAGGTGTGTGAATGATCTATAGTCATTATTATTGGCAGTAACAGAGAACCCCAAAATCTAATTTTGCTTCGGGCCCCATGGAGGCTTGGGATGGCCCTGACTGTGACTGTGTGAGGGGAAGTTTAATCGCTGGATGACAGACCGTCGTGTCAGGCAGTGAAGTAGTCATAGAGAGAGTTATTATCCGCACAACACCTGAACGCACCACTGCTGCAGGTGGATCAGGGCGTGGCTTCATCCCTCGCGGACAGGTCACCGTGTGCGCATGTGCGAGACAGAAAAGTGCGTTTCAGAATGATTACTGGTGTCTGTCCACAGTCAGTGCAGAGAGAGAGAGATTATACGACTCCACACAACTGTCGTTTTAATCCCCTGGCCAAGGAGATTTAGCATAGAGAGAGGAAAAAAAACATTGGGGTTTTAAAGCCAGCAGCCATATTGTATGGAAACAGCACGGAAGAGCTCCTCTTGTCAGAAAACTTCGTCTTCCCAGACACCTTTGTCAAGTTTTGTGGAGTTTGATTTTCTTTTTACTGACGGTGGGTTGATGTCGTAGCAGCTAGCCTGCCAGCTGGCTGAGGAATCCAGAGACCGGGACTAGGTTTCGAACCACTTACACAGCATATCCCTTCTGTCGCTTTGGTGTAAAAGGTGATAAATTAACCGAGTGAAAGATGAAGGACCGATTGGAGCAACTCCGAGCGGTAAGTGATGTCCAGGAAATGTCCCTTCCCCCCCGTCAGTGTTGCTTCCCTGTCCGCTTTGGAGAAGAAAAGTTAGGATTACTATAATTTCCTTTTCTATTTCCAGTGATAACAGGCTTTTCATGATAAAAACACATTCCGTATCATCTAATATCGTATCTAATATCACTGTGATGTCATAACTCGTGATGCATGCAGTAGCCTGAAGGTTGGATTTCTAAAAAATATATATAATCGTCAAATATCATGTGTAGTATTGTTATTTTATGTCCACAAAGATGTTTACAACCGCCATTAACTTGTGCCTTCAATTTTCACACAGGAGCTAAACTTATAGCGATAAATGTCAGATATTTAATCAATAAGGAATAGTATTTACTGTTTTTTAAACTACGGAGCCCCCGAAGTGACATGAGAAAAAAGAAAAAAAAACAAAACTTGAAATCTCGAGTTTCAAAGTCGAGATCTCGAGTTTCCAAAAAATTATGAAAAAAACAATACAATTTTTTTTGTCCCCCTTCAGGCAGCCATGTTGATTGTTGAATTTCAGGAATCTTATGTCATTGTTATTGTAAATTCATTATTAAATTAAATTAAATTAAATTAAATTAAATTAAATTAAATTAAATTAAATTGAAGTGCATCTTTGAATAGTAATGTTTAAGCTGCAGTATCAACCGAGGCCATCATTGTTTTCTAATGTGCTATTAAACATTTCCTCAGCTTTAAAAGTGCATCCAATAATGACAATCTGTGTTATTGTGTTCATTGACACTGTCCAATCATAGTAGTAACTGGAGGTTAGGCTTTTATTTATCTGTCTCAGTGAAAAAAATAGAATTCTCCAATTTCACGATCTAAATATTTGAACATGTGTTGCTTCCTTAGGTCCTGGTCACACATGAGTATTTTAAACATGACTTGATGGACTAGGTGATCAATCAGAAGGAAAACGTATAATAATAGTAATAAGAATAATACGGATAATGTTACTTATATGCAGCCATACTTCCAATCAACCTTGAAATTTTAAACCATCATGCACGTCTAAACATTCAAGAATATTGTTATTGCTTCAACATTTCAGCACTAGAACTTCATCATCATTTGTGCACATGTGTATAGAGGAGTGGATGTGTGAAGTTTTTCTTCCCTGTTTTGAAACCATCACACACACACTCACACAGTCAGTTTAATTCTGGGCAGTGTGAACATTTCCTTTCACAATAATCCTGACAAAAAAAAAATAGTGATTCACAAGACTCTTCATTAAGATACCTATAAATCATGAGGTCCTGGAAAGATGCAAGCTCCCTCTTGTGGCACTTCAAAATAAACTACTTGCCTGGTGAGCACAGCAGGATACTCAAGTCACTCATATGGAATTTTAACAATTTTCCCCATTCATGATTAACCTGATAATGGTATTTTAGCATGACCCACACTTTAAGTTGTTCAATCCCTTCTGTTGAAGTTGAAAAATGGGCTGTGTAGCTACTTTTGTGGTGAATTCAACTTTGGCTCAATTCTCCATTCTTATTTCACAGTCAGATTATTGTGATTATTTATTTTAGCAATCAGTTACAATGCACATCCATTTTCTTAAACTTTTTCTTGATTCAAAACTGAGTTCATTTTCAGTCAATGCAGTTGCCACAGGTTTGGGGTGAGGTGTTAATATTGTAGCACACATTGGGATGTGTTGCTATAGTTGCATGACACTGGTTGCCAAATATTTGCCCCTTCAGATGCCTGTATCTCACACACTGTTGGCTTCTCTGCTGCAGACATGGAACACAAGTGCAGACGGAAATCGAAGTGGGTCAGCTGTTTATTTGGAAGTGAGGAATATCTATATAGTTATCCTTGTAAATCAGTTTAACTGTTCTTCTGTCATGAGTGCTGCCATCCCAGTTTATGCTCAACTCTACTCAGTGTATTGATCATTTACTAAATCTACCTTCACCCACTTCATTTATCGTCCTCTCCGATATTTAAAGCTATGGCCTGTAATTTAGGCATTATATTATATTTGTGGAAACTGAATTCCTTTGGGCCAGAAAAGTGTGTCTCATTTAGTCTGTTTTGTTATTTCCTTGACTGAAATAAGCAGTGAGTATACTTTTCAAATGGAGTCACACTGATCAATGGCAGCACTATAGCAGTTTCCTCTTATTTAGCCTTTCTGTTCCTGTTCCCCTTTACATTTCATATTTCATATTTCACATTTTCTACCAAAGCCATATCCTCCCTGTTTTGGTAAATACAGTGCTTCCCCTCAGCACGACAGAGTTGTGTGACTTTTCTCCACCACATGCCTCAGATGTCAGCGCTCTGTATGAGGGAACGTTTTAGGCTTACTATTTGGCACATGGAGTTTTTAAATCCCTTGTCAGATTTCAGCGTCACATTAACACCAGTCCTGCTGGACTGTGTTGGCTTCTGTCACCATGTTGCTGTCAATGTGACCTCAGGTCTCTGTCCTGCTGCTGTGACAGCTGACGGATTACTGTCTGGAGTGGGACGCACTATTTGACAGGGCTGCACCTAAACATTAGAATTAGAATGAGACATTTTTGCACACACGCCAATAATGAACTTGAATTTGACCCCTACGTTTAACCCATCCTTATTACACACACAAGTACTTATCTGGATAAAGGGAGCAATGGGGGATTGGGTGCCTTTCTCAGGGTCCCCCAGCTTTTGGCCTGTCACAGGATTAAACCATTGGCCTTCCGGTTACTAGCCCAATTCATTTTCTCCTCGCCATGGGCTGCCCACAAATTATTTCCACCTTTAAGTTTTCAGTTCTGTGTAAGTATAGCATAATACAAAGAAATGCAGCAAATGAGAAATGGGTTCCTTTCCCTTTTCCTAACCCTTCTGCACCTCATCTGGTGTACACTTAAATAGAGCTGCAACTAATGATTTTCTCGATTAATTGATTAGACATTTGGTCTGAAAAAAATGACGAATGTGAAAAAACGTTGATCGGTGTTTGTCAAACCTGGAAATGACGATGTTTTCAAATGTCTTTTTTAGTCCACAAACCAAAATGATTCAGTTTTAATGATTTCTTTGTCATGTTGAGCAAAGAAACAATGAGAATATTCACATTTAAAGGTGCATTATGTAATTAATTTAAAGCAACTGGCCATAAAATCCTCCTAATATGTCACAGAGACTCAGGAATAATGTTCATATAACAAACTGAACTCACCAACAACAACAGTACAGACAAAATATTTGCATTAAAAAAATTATTTTGCAGACTGCAAATCGTGTTTATGTTTTGAAATCATGTTTGGCATGTGGCGCCACCTACCGCCGTCTACCAATTATTGCTCAGTCTCTGCAACTGAGACTCAGTAGAGTCTCAGTTGCCGAGCAACCACGGGTTGCCAGTTATGTCACAAAATGAAATCTAAAAGACCTCGGTATTTTGAATTTGAATGTAGTAACCGTTTTTGGCCACATTCTTACATATGGCACCTTTGAGAAGGTAAAACAATCAGAAATCACGTAATAATAATATAATGAAAAAAAGCTTCAAACCGATTAATCGATTATCAAAATAGTTGGCGATTAATTTAGTAATCGATTAATTGTTTCATCGCTACACTTGAATGTGCTTGTTTCCAACAGTTTCTCGGCTCAGTAAAGTCTTTGTTAAACCTCAGTTGAAAGTGTTAAACTGCACTGGATACTGTTTCATCCTTTACGATCGTCGGAGACAAAGTCTGCCTGTTTATCTGCTCTGGTTTCTTTTAAGATGACAGAATCATGGGAGAGATAAGCGAGCGACAGGGTTGGTCATCATGCGTGTAGACTTTTGTGCAAGATAATGAGTCATAGGCCTTTTTAATTAACTCGAAGTGTGCGTGTGCACATTTGAGGTGTCGGAGCGGTCTGTGTGTGTTTGCTCGTGTAGAGTTATATACTCTCATCCATGGGTTTGGTCACTCTTTAACTTTGTGTCCCATTTAATCTGACTTTCCTGAAATGTTCAGCTCCCATGAAAGTGTGTGTCAGTCTGTGTGTGTGTGTGTGAGGCAGAGGGTCACTCTTATCTGCTGCAGAGTCAAACCTCTGTTTGTTCATTGCCTTGTTGAGTGAATTATATAACATGGCATGTGACACTTTGTATACAGAATAAGCTTTATCATTGGAATAGGCAGTTGTGCTTGGGATTTACTTTTTACGCCACTTTGTTTGAATGTTATTCTGTGTTTATTTATGATTACGCAATGTTGATGTAACTGAGCAATGAGAATGAATCGTTTGTGTTGATCTTTGTAATAAGAAAAAGAGGGAAATCAAATTTGCTGTCGCAGCACAGTTTACCCAAAGGACGATGAGGACAGGATTTGTCTCACTTTCTCCTCTGCACCAGCTCATATTACAGAAAATACTGTAAAATGTCATATATGATGAAGATGCCTTACTGTGCATACATACAAACCAGCCCCAACACAGAGTTAGAAACCGTGTGAAGTTAATGTATAATGGGAAAATGTTTAGAACCAGGTCAACTCCCTGTATCTGCTTTTGGTTTTTCTAACGAAAACCTCTTCGTTGAGTCATAAAACCAACTGCCTCTGACGGCTAATGTCAGTGTCAAACAGATTTCACTGTTGTGGGTAGAACGTTTGACGCTGCAGCAGCAGCAGCAGCAGCAGCAGCAGCAGCAGCAGCAGCAGCAGCAGCAGCAGCAGCAGCAGCAGCAGCAGCAGCCCCCTTTTCCCTTCATTTTTGCAGAATGACAGACATGGGAAGGAAACGAGTGCGTGTTCTTATCTCGATGCTGCAGGAACGCTGCGTGAGAGAGCGTAATGTTTCAGACAGAGAGCTTTGTGTGTGATGAATAACTCACAGGAGTGGTCACTGAGCATGTCCAGGGAAGTCGTGTTGTTAGTTACAGCAGGCTAGGCGGCATTTGCAAGTGAAATTTTGTAAGAGCGCTAAAACTCAAGGGTTTCCAACAGCTGTAGTAAAGGTTTTCTGCACAGAAATGTCCATCTGAAAGATATTGTCAGCTGTTCTCTCATTAAAATGGCTTCATAAAGGTTGAGGTGATGTGTTGTTAACCCTCTAGTTTTTGTGTCTTTATGTATTGTAAGTATGACAACAAGAGGCAGCACATCTTTATATTGGAGAAGCTGGAACTGTTAAATGTTTGGCAGATATGTTTGAAAGCTATGTAATCAATGCAGAGCAGCAAACAATTATTTGGCTAACGGATTGGTCGACTTAGAGTAAATTATTATCTTGATGAGTCTTTTTACATAATTTTTTTTATTACCGCCACCAAAGAGGTTATATTTTCGCCTGAGTTTGTCTGTCTCTGTCAACATAACTCGAAAAGTCACTGACAGATTTGGGTCAAATTTTCAGATGTCCGCAATGGGACCAGGAACAAGTGATTAAATTTTGGGCGTGATCCGTAGACGCTATCACTGGTTACAACACACACTGTCTGACCCAGGAGTGCCGGCAGGGTTTATTTTGTAGGCACTGTGCCTCCAGCTTGTACACAGCATTTCCCCCCTAAATGATTAGTTTATATGTTGCCAAAATATCAATGCTAAGAGTAGAGTTCCAACATTTGGAAAGTTTGGATTTCCAAGGATTGAGCTGCCTTGGCAGAGGTCTGTGCTCTCCGAGTGCTTTTCTAGTTTAAGGAAATGAAACTGACCTAGTTCCTGGTCATCAAATGTGACAATTCTCTGTTTTTATCCATATATGTTATAGTAAATTCAATATTGTGAGGACTATTAGATAACATAAGCAAATTAAAGACAATATCACATTTTATAGACTAAAGAAAAAATACTGAAAACAAAGAAGGGAAATGACCATACTATTAGTTGAAAAGTTATTAAAGCTCTAGTTTTTGTGAAATGCAGCATCAAAAACAAAATTAAAATGTTGTATTCATGATTATTGAGACCTGTAATCCAGCTGAATCCAGGAAGTGACACCTGATTTTCCTTTGTAAAGTCATATATATTTATATATCTTGCAGCGAATAAAGTGACTTCAAATGTTTCAGACACTAAATGGGAGGGAGCAGCAAGAGTTCCTCTTTATTCCCTTACCTCTACTCTAACTAATAGAAGTTAACTCAACTCTTTTTGCACTGCACCATGTCACATTTGTATGACTTCCACAGATAAACGTATTTGATGTGGTTCTGAATATGGTCATGTTTTGGTTGATGAGCTCTAAACCAGGAAGCAATTTCATTAGAGCGGGCAGACTTCAGCGATGTTTGGTGTAAGCTTTCCACCCTCCCTGAAAATAAACCTCTATGAAAAGCTTTTATATCAGGTACTTGTTATTCTCAAACCGTGTCAATATTTTCTACATTTTATTTGGACAAAGGTCTTTGACACCTGCTGTAGAGAGACAAATAGGCTATGTTCAAAATGTAAATAAAAATCAGCAATTTCTTCGTTATGGGAGAAGAATAGTTGTAACGCAGGTGGGAAATTATGCCTTTTAAATTGCTTGAAAGGCTAGCACAAGCGTGTTGTTAACAGATTCAATAGGTCGTGATGCCGGTATTGGACATCCCTAGACACAAATAAGAGAACAGGGAAGAGTTGTCACGTCTGAAGCTAGATCTAGCTCTTGTTTGTTGACTCCATGTAAACACTATAGTGAAAGAATTATGCTTGTGGTTGTTGGTCCCTGACTATTTCTTGGCTGTAAACCAGAGGCTTCTACTGCTGACACAGTGTCACTGTGATGAAAACATTCTAGGAGAGGTGTTGAAGTAACACCATGGATACCATACTACTATAAAAACATGTATATTTTTACACAGATCTTAAAATCTAAGTTGAAAAACATTGTTCTCGGAGCATAAAAAGATCATCAGACACACCTGTTGTTTGTCGTATACGGGCAGGGTTTTGACGGATTGGAAGCATGTTTTTGCCTAAGGTGAGTTCGTTTAACAGGTTGTGTCAGTTTGTGTTGACACATTTTATTTATTCTGCATGTTTATTAGGGATGGGCATGAATATTGGATTATTTATTTGATTATAAAAAGTAAATCGGTTGATGTCTGTAAAGTATCTTGGAACAATACCTTGTGACTGTCAACTAGCATTTGTGCCTGAAATGCTCGTCCCTCATATTTGTCGTAGACAGAGTTGCAACAAAGTGGTAATTTACATAAAGATCCTCTGGTACCAGTCTGATCCAGTCTTTACCGTCTATTTCAGACGTGCGATCAAGATGACGACGAGGTGGAGATTGCCATGGACAATGCAGCCTTCATGGATGACTTCTTCTCTCAGGTGAGTGTTTCCATCAGTGCCTTTAGTGTGTTTTCTTTTCAAAAATGTTTTCTAATTCCATTTGTTTATTTGTGTGTTTCAGATTGAAGACATTCGGAATAGTATTGACAAAATTGACGTCAATGTGGCGGAAGTCAAAAAGCTCTACTCGGTCATTCTGTCTGCTCCTACATCGGATCAGAGTAAGATATTTGACCGGCATTTCTTTCTCTCTTGCCACCACTGCACAGCTTGTTACTTGGTGAATAGCCGCCATCTCTGCATTTTGTGTTTTTAACCCATTCCTTTCCTTTAGTTGCTTTGGATGATGATCAACCAAACAATATACACTATGTCCACCCTTTACGTTTTGGACCACTACACTAGGTATCCCAGCATAAGGGTACCATAAAGTGGTGCGGTATGGAAAACTTGACATAGAAAGACGTTTACAGGACATCCCAAACATGGAACCTTTAGAAAACTGAAATGAACAGGTCGTAAATATAACAAGGCAATGTTGTGTGAACATGATAATCAAACCAATTTGAACGCATCATATTTGGATAAAGGCAGTTGTGATGCTACTTAAATACAGCAAATACAATAGGCAAACAAGCTACCAAAACAAAGGCGCCATGACGACCCAGTGATGGAGAGTGACGTCACTCTTTGCTCAAGACATCAGTCCTCTACTACATATTGACACAGTTAATTTATTAAATTTGCAAGGCTGAATGTGTAACATTGCACCTTTTTAAGAATGCTTTACTTGCCTAACCTTAATGCTTAGTGTTGCATTTTTTGTGTCCCATATTGAACTCGTCTGTGAGTCGTCTGCTTGGTAACCAGATCCCTTCTTGGCTGGAAAATGTCAGCATAATGAAAGACGGCAGAATTTGTGATGCAATTTAAGTGGATTTGAAGTGATTTTGTTTACCATTCCTTGTCCTTCTTTTTTCAGAAACACAGGATGAACTGGAGGCAATTACCAACGACATTAAAAAGATGGCCAACAACGCAAGAAACAAACTGAAGAGTGAGCCACGCACGCACACACAAACACGCGCACACACACACACATACACACATTCTTGTACTTACTGCATACTGAGGACCAGCATTTCCACTTTATAAATCAACACAATTACAAATACTTCATGAATGACATCTATAAAAAAAACTATTGAGTGCAGTACCATAAAATGTCTGCAGGTGGAACTGGGTTTTTGTCCCAAATTGAGGACTGTTAAAAACAGAGTAAAGCATGTTTACAATCTAAGGAAGTGATTTAAACGAAAACAAAGTCAGGACCGGCCACAATGTCCGTACTTCATAAAAATGACCTCACTTTGTTGGTTAAAAACCCTTACTGGTCCTCAGTATGCTGCAAGTACAAGAACACACACACGCACACACTGCATTCATTTGGACATCCTAAACAAAGTGTTATCCCCAACCTTAACCCTAACCTGCCTCATTAAGACCAAGTTTTGGTCCCCACTGGTCCTCTGGTCAGCCAGTGTTTTGTGGTAGAGTACACACACACACACAAACACAGTCAGAATAATGATGTTTCATGGATTTACTGTTGTATAATGATGTAACATGATGTAATGTGTGATTTCAAATTTGCATTCTAAATCAGTATATTGTTCGATTTCAGCCATTGAGAGGAATCTGGAGTCGGAGGAGCAGGAGAGGGTGTCTGCTGACCTGCGGATACGTAAATCACAGGTAGACGATGTGCACCTGAGGTTTTAGGGCACCTTTTGGAATCTGGTCTTTGTAGGAATCTATTGTTATGCCGACTATAAGTACTTCATCGTGTTCTGTTTGTTCACCAATGTCTAATATTTAACTCAAACAAGGTACCATGAGTCACGAGTCATTACAGGACTATTATGTCAACTATATTCGTACTGTTGTCTCCTAGCATGCGGTGCTGTCCAGGAAGTTTGTGGAGGTTATGACAAAGTATAATGAAGCTCAGGTGGACTTTAGGGAGAGGAGTAAAGGACGTATACAGAGACAGCTAGAGATCAGTAAGTGACCTCAACACACTTCCACAGTGATGGTGATGATCCTCCAGTGTTCTTTGTCATTAACACTCTCCTCTCCTCTCCAGCCGGAAAAGCAACAACTGATGAAGAACTGGAGGAGATGCTGGAGAGTGGCAATGCTGCCGTCTTCACAGCGGGGGTAAGTGTTTGTGTGCACACATTTTTTAATAGAGCCCACAGGTTAATGATTAGTTTCACCTGAACTAATGCTAAAACATCATATCAGAGTGTGCTGTGTTGTGTTGCTTTGCTTTATGCTGCACAAAACAGCATAATGGGCAAAATGGGTGCAAAGTGCATTTTGACCTCGTGAGAAAGCTGCTGTGTGCACAGGGTCGTTTCCTGTCTATTTACCTTGACATTCTCATATTTGATAAGGAGTTACAACCAACCACCTTAAAAACAGATGTGCAGACCACATGATCATCATGTGATTTACCTGGGAATGTTCTGTGATGTCATTTTAAGGCGCACTCCCAGAATATGCCAGAGTGACGAGATATTAAATCCTGTTTTTAAATCAATAACGGAACAATTAAAGGGGGACAAAAAACACTGACTTCACACTTCAAGTATTAAAAGCCGGGCATATTTCTCTGTATCAATGTGCCACACTCATTTTCAGTGTCTCTGAAGATGCAAACTATACCAACTGGTTCTCATCTCCACAGATCGTGGACTCTGGGATCTCCAAACAAGCCCTGAGTGAGATTGAATCCAGACACAAAGACATCGTCCGTCTGGAAAGCAGCATCAAGGAGCTGCACGATATGTTTGTAGACATTGCCATGCTGGTGGAGAGCCAGGTACACTCTTCTGCTATTTTGATCAGCCCATGTTTTGGTTTTTTTCATCCATCATGGACCTCTCACTGAATTCATTCATTTATTCCGTCTTTGTATCAGCCCTGGACTCTTTTCCATGGCTTTGTTTCACTCGACTCTTTCTCCCCTGTTGTCTTTCTCTTCTGCATCTGTCTCTACGTCCTGTTTTCCAGCTCCATGGCTTTCATATACATCTGTTTACTTCCTTCTGCCACTGCCTTCTCCATCTCATCACTCCTCATTGATGGAATCACCATGAAAGCATTTAGTAAGACGGACAAAATAAAGCATCACCGTAGACCAGATTAGATTGAACGTATTCTTCATCCGTGACTGTTTGCGTACATAAGTATAACTACATATTTCTTGCTGCTTGTACCATGCTTTCTGAGGGAAAGACCTGTTTGAGGTAAGGCCCACTGTGCTGTGCTGTCTCACCAATACTTTACCATGTTTATTGAAGCTGTGTGAATGTCCTCACCTGTCTAACTGTCTAATTTAATCAACAGAAAAGGCGACGTGAATTTCAAATACATATGAAAACACTAGGGGTGGGAATCACAGCGTACCTTTGCGATACATGGCCCACGATACCAATAATATAAAGTCTATGTATTGAACGTGGATGGAGAATCTCTTAACATAGCTTTATCCCGCTGTAAACTCCCTCTTCTTCAGCCAGGGTAACTTCTGCCCAAGTTTCCCTAATTCATTTGAGCAGCGCCACCACGAGGAGACATGAAATAGTGACGCTGAAACTGGCACCGACTGTTTACTCTAGAGCTCCTTTATTAGTTAATTAAAATATCGATTACCGTGTTGCACGAGGAAGGATGGCGATCTATCAAGAAAAATCTATACTTTGATCCACATAGAAAGCACATGTATTTATTCTGTCTATTTAACATGTTTTTTAGTTTGTTTTACCTGTGTTGCTCTGTATCTCACTGATTGTGTTGTGTTTTTCAGGGCGACATAGTTGACAACATAGAGCAGAATGTATCCAAGTCGGTGGACCACATAATAGTCGCTCAGGAACAGACCAAAAAGGCTGTAAGGTACCAGACCAAAGCACGAAAGGTAACGACCTTTAACCTTTTTTCTGATCATCTCTCAGCCTCAGTAACACTTTTTCACAGACGCAGCGTGTGCAGACACACTTCTTTTCTCGAAACACACACAACCAGTCTGTTGAGTTTGTCTTTTCTCTTCCTTTGGTCCCGTTCAGACCTGATTTCAACATCTGTTCTCTGTGATCTGATTGTATGTACTTACAGTAAGTACTTAAGGAGTGTTATGCAGCCCGTGTTAAAATGCGTCCTGGATACGTCTCCTGTTTCCACATATGATCGGACCTGTCTTCCCCCACCCTTTATTCAAATACACACTGACGTCAGGTTTTATGAGACACACACAGAGAGAGAGAGCGTGAGGGTGAGAGAGATGCAAATAAGTCAACATATGAGTACAGGGAATCAGATGATGGTTAGCTAAAAGTTAGCTTCTATGATTAGACCCGAGGACGCACGCATTCAGGATTGACAGCGACTTTGAACTTAACATGACCTTCTTATAATCTCAGGATGGATGTTAATACCGGGGCAGGATGTTGTAATATTCATTCTCTTTTGTTACATTTTGTCACCATGCCCGCCGGCCGCGTGTTAGGGTGGAATGATTGAGAGGATTGAGAGCAACATGGACCAGTCAGTGGGCTTTGTGGAGAGGGCTGTAGCCGACACTAAGAAAGCGGCAAAGTTTCAGCAAGAGGCTCGCCGTGTGAGTGACTGTGGTCAAGAGCAGCAGTCTGGTTTCCCAAAAGCAACGCTTATAGTTTTATCACCTACACTACCGTTCAAAGGTTTGGGGTCACCTATACTTTTTTTGTGTGCGTTTTCCATTAGAAAATATAGTCAAGACATTGACAAGATTAGAAATAATGATTTTTATTCAAAATTATAAGTGTTTTCAAGGGTTTTCTAATCATCCAATAGCCTTCTAACGCGATTAGCAAGCACAATGTACCATCAGAACACTGGAGAGATGGTTGCTGGAAATGGGCCTCTATACACCTATGTACATATTCCATTAAAAACCAGACTATTGCAGCTAGTAAAGTCGTTTACCACAATAACAATGTTTAGAGTGGATTTCTGATTCATTTAATGTTATATTCATTGAAAAAAGGTGATTTTCCTTCAAAAATAAGGACATTTCTAAGTGAGCCCAAACCTTTGAACTGTAGTGTAAAATTCAACGATGGTGGCAGTGGCATTTATTAAAAACACGTTTAAATACAGGTTACAATACAATGAAGAGATGGTCTGCTCTCACATTATAGAGAATATATACTACTCTGGTGATGTGAGCTAATCCAAACAGTTACCTTGAGCGTCAGGGATGATGCACTGTCATAGATCATTACAATAGTATCTCCATGTTTGTCGCAGCAAAGTTTGATGATGACACACCTCCAAAAATACAAAACTTTGAGCTTCTTTAACCCTCGGCTGTCTTTGGTCTAAATGTCCAGTTAGCCTGTGAAAGGTGGAAATGCTTTTGGGAAACCTGCCTGACGATATAATGAACATCCCCACCATCTGATCTACACCTTGTGACCTGTGATGATTCCCCCCCGACTTTCTCGTCTGCTGTGACCCCAAAAACCAGAACCCCCTCCAACCTGCTTCAACAACCATGTACAAACTCCCACACATGGATGATATAAAATGGTCATAGTCTTCTGATTGTAAAGTCGTCTCACACTGTGATGCCTTGAGGATTTACAGTTTGACCGATGCCCTGTCAGCTTTTGGAATCGGAAAATTAGATAGACTTCACCAGCAACCAGGCTCCTAATAGACGACACCAGCTGTCATTCAAATGTACCTTTATTGTCTATTTTCCTAGATAGACAATAAAGGGGAACATAATTTACAAAAAAAATTGTGAGAAGTAGTTTAATGTACTTTCTAGGCTTTTCAACTCGGAAGACGGTCCATTTTTATATACATTGTTATAGTCTGTGGTCACACACTCACACACACGTTTAACACTCTCTTACACTTCTTTCTCTTTAATTTTAACGTTTTTTCCCCCCTCTTTACAGTTTGTTGATATTTGCTGAATTTGCTCCTTTGGTTTTCAGCTCAACGGTGTGTGTGTGTGTGTGTGTGCATCTCTGGAGCCTCAGGCTGTTTCACCATTTTTCAAAAAATAACTGTTATATTCGACACAATAACAAAGTCAACATTGCTGTGCAGCAAACTAACAGCAGACGAAACTGGTTTATAAGACTTCAGTAAGATTGATTACAGTGTGTTTTCAGTGTTCCTGATGTTTGATATGACCTTTATTCACACTTTCTGTTATACAGGACTGGTACAGAGACTGTTAGTCATAAGGAAGTAAAAACCATAGTTATAGTTTCCTGTGAATCATCGTCCTGACAATGCTGTGTTGGTTGTTCCCCAACAGAAAATGATCATTATAGTGGTGGTTGTGCTGGTGTTGCTGGGATTACTTGCTCTCATTATCGGGTTGTCCGTGGGACTGAAGCAAAGCTGATGGGCTCTCTGAGTAAGACCGGACTCAATGGTGAGTAACACTCGAGCAAATAAGAGCTGTAATGCCACAGTGGGTGTGGGTGTGGGTATGGTATGATGCAGACTTTTCTAAAGGGTTTTCTGGTTCTCTGTGTGTGTGTGTTTTTCTCTTCTCTATCCAGAGGGTTTACTCGAGGTGTGTTTGTGTGTGTTTGAGGGTTTTTTGGGTGTGTTGCCTCTGGTTACTGCTGAACAAACAGCACTAGCTTTGAGTTGGTTGAACGCCGTTTGAGCCAGGCTTTTAGCCAGCAGGGCGTCCGGGCACCCTGTACTGAAAATAATAAGACATTAGATGCCCTACTTTTAGACAAGACGCCCTAAAGACGCCTTATTTTCCCCCCCGGTAACCACCGAAGCGATGTTGTGATGACGTGCGGCTAAAGACAGACGTAGTTTTTGCCAGCATGCGGCGGTCTATACCCGCTTAGAGTCAGTCCAAGATCAGTTTTCAACAAGATGTGAGTATACGGTGGAACAGCACCTATTAAATGCTTTGGGAGGGCAAGGGGGGGGGGGGGGGGGCTCTTTGAGCTCTTTGAGCTCTTTGAGCTCTTTGAGCTCTTTGAGCTCTTTTCAGGTCCTTCTGATGACTCCATCATCTCTAAGTGTTGTTCTCACTTGTGTTTCCCTCTTCTTTAGAAGATGACGATCATTGGTGCTGTCTGTGCTGTGGTTCCTCTCATCTCATCATCATCCTCTCACATATAGCGGGATTTTTTTGTTATCGTCTCCGTCATCGACTCGTTCATTACCACCATGTCCGTCCCTACGTCAGCTGACCTACCAAAAAAAACTCTGATTCTGGTCATCTTCAGACGGACACATTTTCACCCATAAAGACGCATAAACCATCTTTACCATCATCGGGAAGACTTTTTTGTTACAGTTGAGGAACTGGAAAATCTATGAATTACTTTGACCAATCCCTCCCATAAGCATCCTTCCAGGTCTGTGTGGGTTTGTTGGATTCCCTCTGGCACTGTGGACAGTTTGAGAATACTCCACTGTAAATGAGGACATGAGGCTAGAACACACCGTATTGTCTGTGCAGGGGGTGAAAAAGGGAATTGAATCGATCATAGTTCCACTGGTTAGTGTCACTAAACATTTCATTGTTCAGCATTTGTTGCCAAAGAATCAGCCTTTAAGTGTTTGTCATATATAATGTACCTTATTTTATTGTCCAGTAGATTTCAGTGAGACACCTGTGAAGCCTTATAGAAGCACATGACCTCACCTTCATTTCCTTCATGAGCCTCGACACATTTATGATTTCAAAACAAAAAAAAAGCTAGCTATTGTATTGTCACTGTAACTGGGTCTTGTTCGGAGGAGGAGTTTCAGCACTTTTCACATTTCAAAATACGACTTATGTCTGTAATTAAGCTCAGATGATTATGTAAATAATAGAACTATTATATTTGTGTTATGAATATTTAGAATTTTGAATGTGACTCAGTTCTCCAGCATGAAGAGGAGCGGTGTGCCCACCGCCCACTCATGATTCTTCGATGTTATAAAGCACTCTGGTTTGAGTTTTGTGAAGGAAACTGCTCATTGGACTGCAATGAGCAAACAAGCATGAAGAACTGAGGATTTTTTAAAACAAATTTATCTATAAAGACACGAGTGTCTCCTGTTAAAATTCAAGTTTTAGCGCCACGTGATGTAAAGATACTGCTAGTAACTTGGATTGTTTTGCCAGAAGAGCCGATATAGTGAATGTATTTATTGTGCATGTTGATGGAAGTGTTGCTAATAAAGTCACACCTAGAGAAGGAAGTGGAAACTTTAACCTGCGGTTGCTGTGTCTCAGTGGCTTATGCTCTTTAACCCTGTGAGATACATTTAGCAACAGCTCTGAGAATATGTCTTCTCTTTATAAATCAAATCTAAATATAATGAATGTTATGTTTATTTATGTGTTGTTACATATTTGAGTTAACAGATAATTGCCTGCCCAATCTCAGTCAGTATTGAATTAAAATTGGCAGTTAAAGGGCAATGTATTTATATTTATTTAATTTCCAAGAGGAAAGGAATTGGGCTCGTAACTGGAGGGTCACAAATCCTGCTATGGTGTGTGAGAAAGGATGGGCTGAATGCGCAAAGACGAAATAATGCGAAATAACTAATCCTAATCTGAGGCAGGGCTTCTATAATGTCAAAGAGAAAGAGTCGAGATGATTTATTTTTAATCGACAGATTCTGATTCGATCGTTGGTTTTGTCGTGCAGAGACAGCACTAAGCTGTCCATCAGATCCCAGTGTCTTTGTTCCTGTCCAACAGAGCCTGAATGATGCATTCACTGTTTGAGAGTGAGGGGCCCTGAGCTTGATCTTTACACCAGTACTGTCTACTTTTTAAACTGTCAACCCTAACTCTATTTAGGTCTGTCTCTTCAGCACCAGCTGCAATAAGAGAAGAGGGGGAAATATGACATCGATGTTTCCCGTTTTCACTTAAATACCATTGATTTTTTCTGACTGGTTTCTTCATTGTCTACACTGTTTCTACTGAGTGACACAAGGTAAATATATGACTGTTTTATGTGCCATTTTAACCACTGCATTACAAAGTGCAACCTTTTTAAAGATGGGTCTAACAAAGGAGGTAAGTACCTGTTTTTTATGATAATTATTTCACTGTACACACACACACACATATATACCATGACCTCCCTGACTCTGTTCTCCTTTCGCCCAATCGTTTCCTCAAACTGGCGTGTCTGTTGATGTGAATTATTGTGATGTGTTTTGCTGCGGTCGGACTCACGACTCTTAACACTGACTGTTCTCTTGTTAAACTCTGCAGAAAAAGATGATGATTACTCTGTGCTGTGCCATCATCGGGATCGTTGGTTTCTCCTATCTCTACAGCTTCTTCTCATAAAAACTCCAAACACGGGTAAACACACACATACACATGCATCAGCCTTTACTGTTAGGAATTCATCTACTGATTCTAATTAATGTTAAAACAATGTCTTTTTTTTTTGTTTCCAGTGATGAGGCTTTCTCCAAGAAACAAATACTCTTTCATGAGTCGCCCCTATTTTTTACCCTGCGAATTATGTTAATCTGTTTGAAGTGAATAATAAACATTTTAACTATATTAGTCCACCATATTTCTAATTTAAAGTGTTGTCTTTATGTATGAATTGTTTGATGAGGTGATATAAATGTGTAGAGTCAGCCTGTTTACAAGCAAACAACTTTTTTTTCTTTTTTTTTTTAGTAATTGTTTCAGGTTGTAGCCTACCGCCTCCTGGTGGTGCACAGAGAGGACAACCGTCTTTTTAATTTAATTTATAATTATTTAAATTAAAATGCATCATAATGTGTAAAGGTCGTGTTTTGTTTTGTAGCCCCGCCTGTGCCACACAAGTTAATGTATGCGCAAAATAACAACACATATTCTGATTTTGTTTGTCGTGATTATTGTAATTATTTGAATAATTTGTTTGATGTTTGTGCTGAAAACGCTTGTAATAATATTAATAATAATAATAAAAATAATAATAATAATAATAATAATAATAATAATAATGGTCTTTTCTGTGAAAGCTTTGGCTGTGTGTGTCAACCCAGTAAAGCCTGTTATGTAATAAAAGATTTATGAGCATTATGTCACCACTGGTGTTTTTATTGTTTGTTTGAGGGGTTTCTCCATGGATCCACTGTTTACACACAGCTCTCCACTGCTGCACCAATAAACTCCGTCCATCGTCTGCGTCCTTCTTCTCCGCGCTTCTTCTCCGAGCTGCGGCGACAGCAGGGACGTGACGGACGTGTGAGAGAGGAGCTCATCTGACCTAAATTCATCCCTCATACCGTTGAGCTACTTAACCCCGCCCATTGACGCTGCGCGGGGCGTGGTCTACGCAGGAGGTGCGTTCGTTTTTCTGCTCCGTGTGTGTGTGGAGGAAAAAGGAATAGAGCGCTTGGATGGACTTCAACATAAAAGAAAACACAATATTCTAACAACTATGCAAATTTAAGGTGCATTATGTAATAAATATGAAGCAACTGGCCATAAAATCCTCCTTATATGTCACAGAGACTAAGGAATAATGTTCATATAACAAACTGAACTCACCAACAACAACAGTACAGACAAAATATTTGCATTAAAAAAATATTTTGCAGACTGCAAATCGTGTTTACGTTTTGAAATCATGTTTTGGCATGTGGTGCCACCTACCGCCGTCTACCAATCATTGCAGTCCGTAGAGTCTCAGCTGTCGAGCAACCACAGGTTGCCAGTTATGGCAGAAAACAAAACCTAAAAGACCCCGGTATTTTGAATTTGAATGTAGTAACCGTTTTTGGCTCACATGTGGCACCTTTAATAAAAAAATAAATAAATCAGTAACAGTAAATGTGTACATAGACAGTGGTGTGCACAGACATTTGGGAGGGCATGGGTGGAAATTAAAAGGGCACCGATGGGGCAGATGTCTGTATGTCCAAAGTGTGAACTATATGGACCTCCACATATTATTGTTTAATCAGGTTTTATAGCCGATGTGGGCATTTTATATACAACACTGAATATTATTCCCTCTAAGGACATCCTTTGGGACACTGTGATGTGGGGACAGTAGTTACTTCATAACAGCAGCCTTTTTGAATGTAAGGGCACCCATAGGCAACAAAGTCACAAGGGCATCTTTAAGGCCACTGCATCACTTTTCTCCACTCTTTTTTAAAACAGTTTTTAATGTATAGTTTGCTTTTGAGGTCACATATGAATGGCAGCCAGTATGGCAGAAGAGGACGTTTTAATTGTTACATTACAGAATTCTGGGTACAGCAAGATGTCTAATTAAAGTACACACAAAAATTGCATACCCACCTGTTTAAACAGTATTTTTCATTACCTCAAATGAGTTAGTTCCTATTTATTTTCCATACATTGACTAGAATATGTGTGTAATTATTCTAAGGCTGTGTAATTACAAACAAAAATGGAGAATAATGAAAATCATTACATTCCCTGTTATTGCGGCACGTTTACATCAAAGACAATGTTTCTAGTGGAAGTAATAGAAGTAAAGGAGTCCTCAGACCCGGTGAACAAACCAAGCGCCCCCGTTCTTTCGCATATGCTAATCATGTTTAAATAGCACGTGCGGCGCCCAATGAGTGACGTGAATGATAATGTTCAGTGCTGGTGATGTAAATAAGGAGGCGGGTCGTCACGTTTTTTCTCCTTCTGGTTTGTGTGTATGCGTATGTGTGTTTTCTGCCCAGCTGAAAATGGCGGCTCGGAGCGTCGAATCGTCCTAACTTTGTCGCACCATAATAAACACAACACCATACGCAGCTGTTTGCTCTTAACATGGGGAGAAACTTTAACGAGAGGCGTCGGACGGTCTAATTAGGAAACATTACTTTCACCGCTACGACAGAAAGGAGTTGAAACGCAGAGGTAACGATAAAGAAGCTCAACAACTGCCGGATAGTGGCTAATGTCAGCTAGCTCACTAGCGTCACAGCCGACGGCTGTGAAAGGGATTGTCACAGCTAGTTCACGTTAGCCCACAGCGCGAGCTAAAATGCCTGTAAATGGACACATTTGCGCTAAACATGTCCGTGTAAATGCAGTCGTTCCGGTCTGCGCGTGTCTTGGCACAGCGACGCGTGCTTACCATAAATGTTTGTAGTCGTGTTTGTGTGTTGCTAGCCTTACATGCTAGCTAATGCAACACTGGCCGTTAACGTTAGCATAGCTATGTAGCAAGGGCTCCACTTTCATGCGGTTTGATTCAAAAGAGCTTCATCACACGTTTGGAACTACGGGCTGTTTTAATTATTGTGATTTAACGCGACTCTTGAAACTTTATTTTGCCTCCGCAGATCATGGATGATCCTCATACACGGTACAGCAAACGCCTGGTGAGTAACTTAAGAGTGTTAGCTCCCGGAACACTTATGTTATGTTTACTTCCCTATTGTTATGTTTTTTTACGTCAAGCTTCATGTATGCTATCAGCCTTTTCAACAGACTTGAAGCAGCGTAGTGGGTCACATTCACTGTGTTTAATACACAGTTGTTATATTACCATGCCATGTATCAGTGGAGCTTCCCTGTCTTGTTTTTGTTGTCCTCTTTAATAGCGGTAATGAACTTGTCTGGAGGGTTCAAGATTAGGTCAAGTTCACAACCTGACCGTACCAGATTTTGAGCTGTGACAGTGGTTCACTCTTAACTCGTCAAGTTAAATAGCGTTAGTGTTGATAGTATGTTGAACACACCCAATAACTTATCAATAAGTAAGTAGCTTTCTTTTGTTACATTAGATTAATGTAAATATAACACCACGGGGTTAATTTTTTCAATCTACTGTTTTTCTAGTATGAATTAATATGATCTGTGAATCCCTTATGAATGTTTAACAGCTTCACAGTTTAGATAATACTGCATTTGTTGTGAAGCAGTGGGGGTGGGGAGTTGTGAGAGAGGGGGTGCTGTGCTTGATACATCTGTCTATCCAAGCAGTGTTGCATAGGATGAATGGCAGGAGGGGAGTAAGGGGGCTGTGTGTGTGTGGAAGATTAACCCCTGCTATTGTATGCTGTATTGTTTGGCTCCTACATGAACTGATTTGGTGGCTGACTGACTGATCAGCTTGGGTTGATTTATTGTGATTTATTCTTTGATTGGAGTGAATGCATTTATTATGTTTAGTTTTACTTTCTTTTTGTCTTAGAATTATAGGGACATTTCGCCTCATGTGTTTGTAATGAGACTTCAATAAGAGCATTTTAAATGTGTTATAATGTTGCGGAGTATTTATTGTGTTTTTATATCTGTATTTGAATTTAATATTTGGTTTTTGTAGTGGGATTTTTTGTATGAAGCATAGTTTCATGAGTTTCATGAGAAATCAATGATTTGAAACCGATAAATTATTAAATTATTTTTATTGTATTATGTGGTTACATATGCGGTCTTGAAATTAGAACTGTTGTCTGTTTAGTAGGCCTGCTTTCTCCTGTTGTGGAACTGAATTCAGTGTACCAACCCATATTTTCCACAGTTACTCCAGCCTTCTCCTGTCTTCTTTTTATTACTCTCTACAAATCATTGTGTCCGTTTGTCATGGAAAAGCCTAAAAGACTTTTGGTTTGGTCCGCAGCGTACAGGTACGCGGCGCCGTTACCAGGATGATGGGATCTCAGATGATGAAATTGAAGGTAAACGGACGTTTGACCTGGATGAAAAGTTGCAATGCGAAAGGTTTGGCACTGAGTTGGTCAAACACATGGACGGCAAAGGTGAGCTGAAACACATTTACTTTTATCGATACCATATTGTAACATAACCAAATGTGTGTTGTTTTTTGTATATTTTGTTTTAATTTCTTCCTGTCTCACTGTTTCTGTGTGCATGTCTACTCTAGATTTTACATTTGAATACATTCAGAGGGAAGGGCTCAGGGATCCCATTATCTTTGCTGCTCCCGATGGCCTTGGGCTACAGTGAGTCCAGTTCCTTTTACGGTTTATTCATTGAGTTATCTCGTTTTATTATATCTTTTCAAATTTGAAATACGTCCACATAGATTGTAATACACATGTCCCTGTGTTTGTATGGAGGGAACAGAGATGTAAAAAGACCTTTCTTCTCTTCTGCAGAATGCCAGACCCAGATTTCAGTGTGAGTGATGTCAAGTTGTTTGTTGGTAAGTTCCTGGTTTTTTTTGTCATTTTCGTAAACAAAATATTATCTGCAATGTTAGTGTTACTCATGCTAGACCCTGAACAACAGAATATTAGATATATAATGGACAGGATTAGAGATAAGCATATTTGAGGGACAGCTCGGATTGACCGGTTTGGAAATAAAGTAAGAGAGATTTGGTCATGTGCAAGGAGGGATAGGGATATTTTGTTGGACAAAAGATGTTGAAGATGAGGAAAACCACAGAAAAGGTTCATGGATGATATGAATGAGGACAATTGGCATCAGAGAAGAAGACGCAAGGGATAGGGCAAGATGGAGGCAGATGAACCACAGTATCAATCCCCAAAAGAAGAAGTCTATGTATATAGCTATAATAATATCATTTATGAATGAATATACTGTGAGTAAACACATTGCATTAGAAATGTGTTAATATGGACAACAGTATGCCACATTTTCTTTTGAGCTTGTTCCAAATAAGGTCATATTCTGAATAAGCACTTGTTGAGTTAATATATGATTTATATTGATCACATTAGTGGCATCTCCAATGCACTGAATCTCTTCAAATTGTCCTACAGGTAGCCGACGCATTGTAGACGTGATGGACGTGAACACTCAGAAGGGAATCGAAATGTCAATGGCTCAGTGGCGACGTTACTACGAGACACCACCATCAGAAAGAGAAAAGTTGTACAATGTCATCAGTCTTGAGTTCAGCCACACCAGACTGGAGAATCTTGTCAAACGACCAGCTTCGGTGAGGATGCACATAATGACTCTTAGCACACATCTTAATGGGGGACCTACTTAGGTCAGATGGTCTTGGCCACATTCCGAAAGGAATATTTGTATGGCAGTGTGTCCTGAACCACAAGAAATGTTTTCTTCAATTTGCTGACTCTGTCCTTTAAGATATGTGAACATTTTGAAATGCCTGCTGAGATGTATACAGTCTGGAACATGCCAAGGAAGCCCTACAGCGTTATTGTGACATCTTCCTTTTTTGTCAGACTGAGAACTGAAAGTCTGCTCCCCAGTGATTTAAAAAAACAGACACTATGTATGTTTCATTCTTGTATGTAGAATAGGGAAGTGAGATATAATTGCAAATGGCCACCTGATGCAGTTGAAGATTCTAATGCTTGGTGTGATTTGATGAGCTTGTTCACATATTCTGTGATGCATGTTAATGCCAGAAATCAACAAGACCAATGTCCCAGTTGTACAGCTAACCAGATGTGCTCATGAGGCCTTTTTAAATTCTTACTAATGAACTAGGAAAATATATTTTACACAGTTTTCCTAATCTCTTAATACTGTGTATGCTATTTTGATAGCTTTAGAGCTTTGGTATGGTCCCAGGGTACATGTATAAATTCCTGTTGGTTATCAGAATCAGTCTTTGTTTGGGATTAAATAGTTTGTTTGTTTTTTAAACCATTTTCTGCATCCAGGTGGACCTTATTGATTGGGTAGACAACATGTGGCCACGCCATCTCAAAGAGAGACAGAGAGACTCCACCAACGCAATCATAGATATGCATTATCCTAAAGTGCAAAAGTGAGTAAACCAGAGATATCACAATGTACAGTATAACATACAACACAACATGAACCGCCACTGTGTTCTATCTCTTTCGTCTCCCCTATTAGGTACTGTCTTATGAGTGTGCAGGGCTGCTTCACAGATTTCCACATCGACTTTGGAGGCACTTCAGTGTGGTATCACATCCTGCGAGGAGAAAAGGTCAGTCATGGTGTGCTTTATGTGTTATGAGGTGGTTATGATTGTGGGCAAACTCCATCTTATCCCCGTTTCCCATTAAATACACATAGGTTCTATGGCCATTTATTTATGTATTTAGTTGATTTCATACCTAATGGTTTACATATGGGTCCTGCAGGTGTTCTGGTTGATTCCACCTTCACCACAAAACCTGGAGATGTACGAGAACTGGGTTTTATCAGGGAAGCAGGGAGACATCTTCTTGGGGGACAAGTGTCATGACTGTCAGAGGATACTACTCTGCCAAGGCAACACCTTCATAATCCCATCAGGTCTGTTTCTGCACATAACATTGACATACACCTATATGTTGTGCTCCCACCTGCTTGCACTTTGACCATGGTCTCCAACGTCCTGTATCTTTTTCTAGGGTGGATCCATGCTGTGTACACCCCAGAAGACACACTGGTGTTTGGTGGGAATTTCCTCCACAGTTTTAACATTCCCATGCAACTTAACATCTACAGCATTGAGGATCGCACACGGGTGAGCACTGAGCAGCTGTGATATTACTCCAATACTGTTGATATTTAAATACCCTCTTGATATACACACTGCTTATTGCTTCATCTCACAATCGAGAGATTTCCCAACAATGCAATATTAAAATAATAGTTCCTGAATTGGAAAACCACCCTGAAACACTGAGGCTCACTCTAATTGAAAATAAGGCTGCCGGAGGGACCATAGGAGAAAATTATTTTAGCCACTGAAAACCCCCATTTTAATTAACTGTTCGGCAGGCTAACAGTTCAGCCTTCAGACATTTCTGACTGGAAACTGTAGTTTGTAAAAGGCCCATACTGAGGTCCATAGAGGTAACCAGCAGTTTTGTGGTTGTTGTACTGCTGCTTTGTTTTGTAAGTTACTGTGATAGTGAATTTGGTAAATCATAAAAAATTTCAAGAACCAATGTAACAAAATAACACTGAAGTGTACTGTGAAATTAATAATATTCTTTATGCAGTTGAATGTGCAGTAGTGAGCTGTTAACAAAATACACACTTAAGTTTCATGTCTTAAATTGCTGTCATGAAGCTGAGCATACACCATTTGTTTTGCTCCCAAACATGAACTCATGATATTTGTTGATACTACCAATATCAGTGACTAGAGCTTTTGCACACTTTTTAGACACAAAACAATTGATAAATAATATAATGAAGAGTGACTGCTTTTGTGCACTGTTTACTGATAAAAGACAGACATTAAACTTTCTTTGACAAATATGTATAAAATATTTATATAAATGTTGTAACCATTCTCTTCCTCTAGGTGCCAGCAAAGTTCCGCTACCCTTTCTACTATGAGATGTGCTGGTATGTCCTGGAGAGATACTTGTACTGCCTGACCAATATCTCCCACCTCACACCCGAGTTCCAAAAATACTCCCTTGGCACAGGTGAGGATGGGTTATCACAGAATAATAGTATTGCCTTCATTTTATTTAAATCCATCACTGACATGAACTTCAACGACGTGCACATTGTCTTTTCAGGCCTGACCCCGACTGACCTAAATGACCTTCCTGACAATAATGATCCTGGCAATGGCACTGTCAATGGAGATGCGATTGACACCGACACCGAAAAACTCGACGTTAAGGTAGAAGTCAAAGAGGAAGAGGAAGATGGAGTAAATCCAGATACCAAACCTCAGCATTTGCTGACTCCCTTTGAGATGGAGGGACTGGGGAACCTCTTGGGGAAGCTGGAGGAGCTGCCAGCCCACAAAAAGTGTGTCCCTGTAGGCATCAGGAATGCTGCAGCTCTGCTCGAGGACATGAGGGTTAGTGCCACCTAATTTCCTTTTTCAGTTTATCTTGCAATTTTTTCACCTTCCCTATGTTAAATCCAAACATAGCGTGCATCAGTATTGTCAATACAGCATGTGTTTGGCTCCAGTTACACATCTGATTTTGGTTAATAGCATAGCACAAAGATCTCAAGAAACCTTGAAAATAGGCTTGAAAATCAAAGCTATTTTTGAAGTATAGATGTAACAGTTTTCTACTACAGTTTCCATGGTGCTGTGTCATGCTAGAAGTCCAAATAATATCAATAATTGTTAGTGTTATACATTTTTTTTAATCTTCTCCATCTGTCCAGGCTGTTCTGAAGGAGCATGCCAATGATAACTGCAAGCTGTCCTACACTGGAGAGCCCATTGTCAAGTGGCCAGAAAGGGTGAGTAAAAGCACTATTGATGTACTTGTCACTAGCTGTAAGTGTGATATGGTATATTTAGAATTAGTACTTATTTCTTTTTTTCTTTTTATTTGTTTAATTGGGACAATGCAGTTAAACATAGTTCCAAGACTGAGCATGAAGCTGATGTGCAGCACAAATAGTTGGGCATTTGTATTTGTTTTATGTTACTTAATCCAAAGGTACATAAAGTGTTGGACTCCACTTCATCAGAAAAAGCCCTTGCCTTTTGTGTATTTGCGAGACACCGTTTTAACCTAATTTTGTTTGTCATTTATACAGCCGTCATGGTACCAGCCCCCAACTCCCCCTCAACCTATTATTTACCGTCCTCGCTTGGGTCCGAACCTCCATAGGCAACTGGGCCAGAGGCCAAACAAAAGCTGCAGCATTTCTGCTCTGAGGCGACGAAGGGTGAGATGCAAGCGCTGTGACGGATGCTGCAGGAAGGAGTGTGGCAACTGCCAGTTCTGTCATGACATGAGGAAGTTTGGTGGCCCTGGACGCATGAAGAAAGGCTGCATTACGAGGCAGTGTCTATCAGTGAGTCGTCACGTCCCACACTGTCCTTTTATGTATGGGACCAAATAACGCTGCCCATCTATACATGTATGATGTGAAAAGTATTGTGATGGTAACTCACACAATTTTTCTTTCGCAGGTTTCCATCTCTTTATTGTAGCTATAATATTTAAAATGCACATTTACTATATTTAGCATTGAATTATGCTTGTCGTTTTCAGAGTTATCAGAATCAGATTTTGTTCCAAGCATAAACAACATTTAATTTATTCTTCCAGCCTGCATTGCCAAACACAGCTCGATGTGCCATATGTAGAGAAGGTGAATCAGATGAGTCGGATCCAAGCACTTACTCACTCATGGAGTGTACGGTCTGCTCACAGATTGCCCATCGTCAGTGCATTAAGGTAATTTCCTTTAGACACAGTGAAGGTTACTAACTGGCGTGGTTTGCTGCCTACAAGCTTTATTTTAATGTAGTGGTACTTCAGTACTGGGTGTTTCAGACTCTCAGCTATTCTGTCTTTCAGGAACCTGGTGAAGGAAAGATCAATGAGGATTTGCCCAGCTGCTGGGAATGTCCCAAATGTTATCAAGGCAAAAGTTCAGGATCAGAGGTAACCAAAAGTACTGCATGTGTTTAACATATTATGAGTTGCCTCATTTTCTCTGTCCTTTTGTGGTGTCAGATACAGATACATTTTCTTAATGTGTGATCTCCACTAGATCTTGATGCTAACAATGTCACCATTTTTTTCTTCACTCACATCTATCATCTCTTCCCTTTATTCCCACACCAGTCTTCCAGTGAAAGTGGAGAGGAAAGTGGGGAGTCGGAGGCGTCATCCTCTATGCCACCATCCAAGCTTGCACACCGGGAAGGCATTGGAGTGGGTGATGCGGCAAGACGAGGGGCACGGAACCACCCCCAATCTCGATCCACTGCACCACCACCTTCTCAAAAACTCTTACTGCAACATCAACAGAATCGCAAAAGAGCAAGTGAACTGGAACTCAGACTTAAGAAAAGGGTAAAAAAAGGAGATATTTTCATTAATTAATACTCTATTCAGTTTACCTTATAGTTTTGTAAGCCTTTAAAGTTAGCTGGCTGTGGTGTAAGAAATGACAGACAGCTTCTTTTCGTTTTTGTTTTTTATTTATTTTTTTATTTTCCATTTTAGTCACTGAATGTCTTTTTTGTTATCCAAAAGATACAAAAAAAACATTCTATTTAAAAAAAAAAAAAAAAAAAAGGTTTGAAGATTTGATTCTTGACATCTGTCAGACATTTGTTTCGTTAACTGTGTTTGTGTATTTTTCTCTTTAAATATTATTATTGACACCAACCTCTTTTTGTTTATCACAGATAAAGCTGGAGCGTAGCAAACTCTTGGTGGTAAGTAATGCACTTTTTTTACAACATGTATATAGCACATTTACCAAGTAACCACAACTCTCTGGAATACATGTCCAGCATCTTTATATATTCTAATTAATTGACATTACACTTTTTTACAGAGGTGCCATTTGTGGATGATTTGCGAACATTGTCATTGTGAAAAGGCAATACTGTTCAAGTTAACAGGCCTCTTTCGTAATGAGAGATGTAGTAGTTTGATACAAACTACTGTGTTAAATATGCAGTTCAACCATGGGTTTGGCAGTCACCTAAACGTACGGTTTATGTAAATATAGTACTGTTTTCAGGTACTTCTCTTGAGGACAAGGGCTAGTTATTGATTAAAAACATAATACTACTCAAATCGTACCGTAGCACTGTATTTGGTGTTTGAAACATCCATTATTTTATTTATTTTATTTGCCAACATTTATTATTATTATTTTTTTCTCTCAACAGAAACAGTCAACTCTTGATCGTTCTCCCAGACTGCTGAGTTCCAGGCTGCTGTCGCGGCTGCGTTCTCCAACCAGCAGATTATCTCAGGGTAGAGGTCAAGGCTCCACTTGGGCGAGTGGTTCCCTTCACTCCAGCTCTCGGGGAGTGACCAGGTCCTTCCAACAGCAGGAGTCTTCCCATGGTCTGGTACATGAGTCCAAAGGAGAGCCCCGAAGAGGGAGGGGTAGAGGGGTTCGGCTGCGAGGAGGAGGAGCAGGAAGAGGAATCAGAGGTGGGAGAGACCATGGAGACTTGGAAGAAGAGAGTGAAGACAGCAGCAGCAGCAGTACCAACAGCAGCAGCAGCAGTGATGAGGAAGAGGAGAGGGAGCAGAACAACGGCATGGGAGGGGATAAGGAGAACCAGCCACAGTCGGGAAGAGGAGGACCAGCAGCCAAAGAAGGAGAGGAGGAAGGGAGTGAGGTTGCCAATCAACATTGTGCAGACGAGGAAGATGAGGAGGTGGAGCAGGACAGTCAACCAAGGGATAAGGACAACTCGTATCTTAAAGTGACACTCCAAAAGCCAACCAGGGCCAAGCAGGACCCATCAGCCATTGTTCCCAAATTGGAGGCTATTGCCCCTCAAACTGCTACTTCCACAATACATAACCAGACTAAAGCCCTTGCCAGACCCCCGATTAGAAATCGTGGCCCCTCTTCCGATCTTCCCTCCAGTATGCTCACACCCCCTCATACACGCAGTGGACACACAGCTATTCGCACCTCCCATCCAGAGAGGCTGGAGGTCTCGAAAAGACAGAGGCCGAGCAGGCCAGCTAAACTGAGCAATGGCGCTTCCTGTTCTTCATCCTCGGATTTTACACATCTTCGCACCCCTCTGTCCACCCTGCAGGAAGGAGGGAGTGAGGCAGACCGGGAGAGTGGACTCAGTGTGCCGGGCTGTGAGAGGGAGGTGTGGGTGTCCGTCTTCCGCTACTTAAGTAGAGCAGATCTCTGTGTCTGCATGGCTGTCTGTAAGAACTGGTACAAATGGTAAGAACTCTGAGCTTCACTCACTTCATTAGTGTTGGGTTTAGATGGAAAGTTCCATGTTGGATTGGTTCATAGATTACAAATAAAAAAAAACATCTTGGTTAACATCTCAATTGTTTATAACCTCTCTTCATTAGCATAAAGCAATGAAAAATGGGTATCTGCTTCAGGCTTTATGTGCTTTCTGAAGCTAGTGTCTATTTATCCAAAGATTGATTGTGAGTCACCAGAGATATTGTGTTTAACAGCAATCTAGCCAATCAAGTTGAAGTGATTGCCTAGATTGAGTGTGTCTCAAGAATCACCCACACCGTTTTATTTAAATCTGACTCAGCATCTTGTTTTTGTTATGTAGCTTACATCATGCAGAGGAAAACAGCAGTAATTCATTAACATTTCTTATATGTAATGCTGCTCATCTTGTTTTAGGATGTTTGTGCAGGTTCAACCCTTGTGACCTCTGTGCACACGTAAAAATTATGACCCGGGCCTTAGTCAGTAATAATGTGTTTACCTTTAGTTTCTCTACATATGTTGGAAAGGAAAACTTAATGATGGAGGGATTTGAAATGATTTGGAATTAATAAGTAGACTTGAAATGGATGTTTTCTAAACGAATGACTGTTTGCTTCCCCACAGGTGTTTAGACAAGCGGCTTTGGACACGGATTGACCTGAGCATCAAGCGCACTGTCACTCCTCAGGCTCTGACTGGGATCATAAAGAGACAGCCTGTGACACTCGATCTCTCTTGGACCAACATCTCAAAAAAGCAGCTCAACTGGCTGATTGGCCGACTTCCTGGTACATAGATATGCACAGTGATATATATGTGAATAGATATGATTTGATAAAACAAAATTATTACAGTACATAAATAGTACTAGTACTAAATTGTTGTGAGCACAGAATGTATTGATGTAAGCATGACAATGTTAAAATCTTGTCTTTCTCTATCGTGTTTTCAGGGCTGAAGGATCTGATGCTGGCAGGATGTTCCTGGTCGTCTATTTCCGCTCTCTGCTCCTCTGGTTGCCCTCTCCTCCGTTCTCTCGACCTGCGATATGCAGACGGAGTCAAAGACTCTCAGATCAGGGATCTAGTCAGCCCTCCAGGTGAGGAAAATGGCCACAACGTCACTGTTACATCTGGTTGTTTCCTCTAATATGTTTTGTTGTATTTCTTCCTTACACTGTTTTTTCCCCAAAAAATTCTCTGTTCCAGGCTGTGACAATCGTAGCCAGCTGCGGACCATGCATTGTTTGCGACTCGCTGGCCTGGATATCACTGACTCCACTCTGCGCCTGGTGATCCGCCACATGCCCCATTTAACAAAACTAGACCTCTCCCACTGCAACAGCCTCACCGACCACTCCATCAACCTGCTGACAGCAGTAGGCTCATCTACCCGAAACACGCTCACAGAACTCAACCTGGGAGGTGAGAGACTGAGTGGAACAGCTAACTATGTACAGGACAAGAACAAAGATTCACATGCTAGTTTTTTTCCCACAACTGATGTTTTCTCTTCAACTGTTTATTTCCCAGGCTGCAGTAAACTGACAGACACGTGTCTTAAGTACCTCCGCCGACTCTCTTGCATCTCAGTGCTTGACCTGCGAGGCTGTAAAGGAGTTTCCCGTAAGGCTTGTGAGACCTTCATCTCTGAGCTGTCAGTCAACACGCTCTACTGCCTATCAGACGAAAAACTGATCCAGAGGATATCCTAAACATCTGCGTCTTCACTGCAGAGGTGACTTTGGTTCACAAGCAAAGGGGTGGGAAATTCACATACGTCTGTGTCATTTAAAAGAAGTGATGGTGTCTAACCTGGGACATCTTACTCACTTAGCTGGTGTCGGTAGAAGGGTTTGTAACGGTGTTTCTTTTCTACACATTTTCCTGTGTACCTAAAAGAGACTCAGGAGCTTTATTTGCAGATGTTCATTTGGGAATACATGTTGTGTGGAAAAGCACAGTTTTTTGCCAGGATTTGGGCAACAAGCAATTAATTAGCCGCATTAGACTTCACAAACCACTCAACCTCTTTTTTCCTTTTTTTTGTCGGATGCCAATCTTGACTTGCATTACAAACTACAGCCTTCTTGAATTTCATCCATTTGGATTATAACTGCATTGTTCGCTTTGCCTGATCCCTATAAAGTCTTATTTTTTATACTATATATTTAAACTTTCAGCTACATGTTGGTGCTCCAAATAGATTATTTGTCCAAATCGGGAGAGCAATTGATAAGTTGTTTGATGACTTACGCTATGATTTATTTTTTTGTAAACATGATGAAAGGTGACAGGTTTTTTGACACAATGACTTATAAAAGTGAGTTACTGAGTGGCAAGTGTTTACGAGCTGTATGTTTGGTTTAATGAGGCATTTGGGTGCAGCGCTTGATCAGCAGAGAAGTGTACATGGAGAGTTGAGGGTTGTTTTTGTTTTTTTGAGCAATAGTGTAAAACGACTGAGAGCAGTTGTCTTGGCAACAAGACCTCACCCCAACAAAGGGCAACTTACACTAAGTGTATGGGGTAAGCCAAGGACAGTGTCAGAATCGTGGTGCATTTTCAAACAACCATTAGACTTCAGGTGCTATAATTTCCAAACTTGCTTTGTGTTTGTACAGAGACGATATTAAGAGCAAAAATGTTAATATTCTCGATGAAAACATTTTCCCACCCCTCTTTGATACACTTTTTTTTGTTCCTTTCATGGATAAGAAATGTATCTACTTTTTACCGATTTCATGAACAATAATCTTATGGTTGTTTTTGTTTGGTTTGGTTTTTCTGAGTGGGGATATGATCATTTCTTTCTTCCCTTCAAGTCCAGTGGTTCTGTTTCAAAGGTCTCCTCTCCAGATCCCCTAAATGAATACAAGTATATAAATATATACTTTTGTGTAAATGTGTTTTCCTCTATTAGATGACCAAAATGGGAATCCTGTAGCAATGTAATTATTTTCGGAAGACTTTTTCACTTTATGTTGTTTATGTTATTTTTCAAGAAAATTAAAAAAACAGATAAACAATGGATTATATTCTTATTGACAGTGGGAGGCAGATATGCATATATGTAATCATTACAAGTTTTTCTTGATCCTCTTGTTAATGCTTTGGTTTATTTGCATCGTCTGATCAAATAGCAGCTTTTCCATTGCTCTATCCTGCCTCCCAGTGACCTGGGAATTAGTGATGCATCTGGCAGGTTGTGCTTACATTTAAAGTTGGTCTGTTTATTAGATACAGTATTCATATTTCAATTTCCTCTTTGGATGTTATTCTTCCTTTTCATCAGTATGTGGTTTCTCTGGGAATTGTAAATATTTGCAAGGACAGTAATAATTCCAGTTTGATTAATTATATGATTTGATTCTGACTAGTCATTACTCTAGTACAAGATATATTCAGCTTCCCTCAAGCAAAAGCATATATTGTAGTTTTTAGATTATAACTAGCAAAAATTATCATATAGGAATTGGGATTGGGATGTGTTCAAAATATCTCAAACTGGAATTATCAATCTCTGCCTCGTCAAAACTGCCAGAGCTAATTAGAGATCTGGCGAGTGAAAACGTAATTACAGATATCCATCTGTAATTTTGAACTGCATTTTAATTACAATAATGATGCTGATGTATGTAATGTTAATCCCAGGTAGTCAAAGGTGTTAAAACGGCTTGTCATAGATGACCAAATGAAGACAGTCCCACGGATGCTGCAGTAAACACATCTCCTCCTGACAGAGGTGGCTGTCACCAAGGACAGTTGTGGTTTTGTTACACGGACCAGGTAATCCACGCAGGACTCGCTGTGCTGTAGCATCACATGCTTTTAACAGCATCGTGGACGCCCACTACACTACACGAGTGACCTGGATGTAAAAGTGGGTGAATGCTTTTGTTTTGACAGACCATGACGAGGCTGCCATATAAACAGGGAATGGGTGCCGCCGCAGCATCACCACACAGTTAGCTCACTCACTCCATCCAGCTGTTCGCCATTTCCCTTTCTATCTCTTTTATTTACCTTTTTTCCCGCACGAACACATGCATCGTATAGAAGTGAGTGACTCGAAGGTTCGTTTAAGAGCCGCTGAACCAGTTGTCTTACTTCGGGCAGAATGGAGAAGCAGGAAACACTGTTGTTGTTAGCCAGTTAGCTAATGTTACCCCTGCTAGCTGTTGGCTAACCGTAACTACATCAAATTAGTGGGCTGAGTTAGCGCTCCTAACTCAGCCCACTAATTTAAATAGACACAGCTCCGTGCTTTGTTTGCCGTCTTCTCGTTATGTGTAAAGTATTTACTTAGCGGCAGGTTTTCCCACTGACACCCAATAGGTGTTCGCACAAACGAACTAACTAGCTAAGCTAGCAGGCAGCTGTGTGGATCAGCGTTGTCTGTGGCGGTTTCACGAGAATCTGTTCTCGGATTTAGCAAAAAATTCAGTTTAACTATTGTTTGACTGTCAGCGACAGCCATGGCAAACGAAGCATTCCCCCTGCATCTTTTGGTCTGGAACAATCAGTATCTGGAGCTCGATAGAGAACTGCAAAATAAAGAGGTGAGTATGAAGGCTTGGTGCTTATGCTGTGTGTGTGTTTTTTTTAAGGTGCGTTTGGTTTGTCGCACTGCATTGCGCTGATGCTGCTGTGTGTTTGGTTCTGCAGCAGGATGCGGGGCGCCTGGATCCGAGGGGGCGCACCCCGCTGGAGTTAGCCGTGTGCCTGGGCCACCTGGAGTCAGCCCGTGTGCTGCTCAGACACGCTGCAGACCCGACATACTGCAACGCACTGGGGTGGACCAGTGAGTGTGACCCACTCTTGCACTCTCAGTTCCCTGGGCTGCACATACTCTCTTTACAATTTGTTTTAACGCACTCTCTAAAAACGCAACTATGCATGTTCTGAAGACCTGAATTAATTTAAAATAAGAATCAGTTTTGCAAATATTTGAAGACATATTTTGTACCTTTTTGCATCTGTGCCCTGGTAAGCAAAACATAGAAATTTCTTTTGATTTGCTTATATTTTGGTCGAATTATATATATATATTTTTATTCTAATGAGCACTACATTTTTATTACAAGAATCCATCCACCTGGCAGGTGAGACATAGCAAGATGCCAATTGAAGAGCATGATTATTGCACAGGTGAGATTTTGACTGGTCAAAATAAAAGGTCACTCTAAAATGTGCAGCTTATCTTGAAGAAACACCCTTTTTAGGCATTTTTAAGTTCAAGTACTGCAATCAGGCCACAACCCCACAATGGCCGTCAGGTGCTTAGCTGAGCTTCCCTGAAATGGTTTTCTGGGATTTTTTTCAGCATGTAGGTGGCTGATCTTGGATAGAATAAACATGAATGAGTCTTACATCTTTTACTTAAATTCATGGAAAGCTGGTAGTAAATATAAAAGAGTTACATTTGTCTTCTTTGCACACATGTACACGTTATGCTCCCCTCCCCCTACAAAAAAAGGCAAGTCATGTTCCATACACTTACATGAAAAACATACACACGGTTTTGTAAGGTTTTGAATTGACCACACCAGTGCTTTATTTGATACCCTGTAATACATATGTAGTGTATATCATAGCAGTGTGTATTTGTATGGGCAAATAATCATATTTGAGCTGACAACATGGCTATGAGTTGTATTTTGTCAAGGGTTTTTTTTTTACAAAGAAGTTTTACTCTTTTCAGTTTGTACTTAATGTGTATGTTCTGTATGTGTCAGTCTTGCAGGAGGCTGTGAGCACTGGGGACCCCGAGCTGGTTCAGCTGGTGCTTCAGTACAGAGACTTCAAGCGTGCCACTGAGAGACTGGCAGGAATCCCAGAGCTGCTCAGCAAACTAAGACAGGTGAAACAGCCTTTGATGAGAAGTCCTGACAACTTACCTGTTGCACAGAACTACACACTTCATCTCTGTTCTTTTTTTTTTTAGTGGTAGTATGGTCACTGGATGTTACCAGTTTTTTCGCAAAATCTTCAACTTTATTAACCCTGATACACTAATGTGCTAAAGGAGGACAGACTTTAGCTTTTCTCTCTGTAAAGAAGAGTTTCCTTTCTTGTTGTGCTCCAGGCTCGGGACTTCTATGTGGAGATGAAGTGGGAGTTCACCAGTTGGGGTGAGTGTGTTTCAAGGAGTCTGTGTTTACATGAACAAGCTGAAGTGACTTAAATCCAATGTATTCTGTCGGTGTGACTTTGCTCTGGACGCTAGTAGTAAATCATTTTTTTTTGCACATTCAGATTTTATCCATATACGTTTAATAATTAGATTTCAAATTGTGTGACTTAATGGCGCACGCAGCGGCGTCAAAAGTAGCCTATTGTGTTTTTAGAGTGGTCAGATTCAGCACCACAGTGGTTGGACAGCTCCAACGCCATGAGCAGCTGTCGTTGAGCGGACTGTGAAAGACAAGTGTGATTGTTTGCTGTCAGCTTCAGAGACCGAGAGAAGTGTGACTTCACAATGTAACCTGCTCTAAATTCCCAAAGTGTTGTCTGTAAAATGTTTGACTGCTCAGTCGTCTACTGTGCCTCACTGTGCTTTGAGTATTCTGAAATCCCCTTGAGATGTTCCTTATTTACACGATGCATCTTAACATTTTTCGGATCATTATCAACCAGTATTTATGTGTTCTTTTCAGTTGCTGATGACTTCAAGAGACACATTTTTAAGCCAATCTTTTGTTGTTATTCAGAATTCTATCAGCACTGTGATGGATGATAGTATATTTTGTGAATATGACCCTCACAAAAGTGTAATTTTGTTGCATCTTTGATGTTAGAAAACTCTCATTAAGCTTTCCATGTAAATATGCCTTTTTTCCCCCCATCACACGTTCCTTGTTTGTCTTCTGTTCCTAAAATGTCTCTGCTCCTGTTCAACTCCCCTCTCAGTGCCCTTGGTGTCGAAGGTGTGTCCCAGTGATGTCTACCGGGTGTGGAAGAGCGGCTCATGCCTCCGCGTGGACACCACACTCCTTGGTTTTGAACACATGACGTGGCTAAAAGGGCGACGCAGCTACATCTTCAAGGGTGGAGGTGTGTACTGTAAAGCTCCTAGAACAGCTTCACAGGTACAGTATACAAATAACCCAGCAGTCCAGATGGATGTTGATGGTCAGGCCTTCAATGGTAAGAATACAACATTGTGAGTCGCTCGATAATACCAACCTTTTCTGTGCCTCTCAGATGACGGGGCGGTGGTGATGGAGGTGGATCACGAGAAGCAGGTTGTGTACACGGAGCCGCTTGTATTGTCTCCTCGTGACGCGCCCTCCCTCCTGGCAGCCATGCAGCCGTCACAGGAGAACACAGCACAGAGACTGACGTCGCCCATTGTCTCCACACACCTTAACACACGCAACATTGCCTTTGAACGGTAACAAACCAGAATCGTTTTAACACTTGGTTGTGTACTTTATGCTTGCTTGATATTCATTAGTTTGGGTTCAGTGGAGCTTTTCTCTTATTATACATGATTAGTCATTCTGTTTAGAAATTGTAGTGCAATATGACATGGAATTGTAGGAGGGTTTATGGTCAGAAATTGAATATTTTAATCAAAATTTTTAATTCTGTCACATCATGAGAAAACTGCGTTTAAATTAGATTACGGTGTTATTTCAGGCACATATAAAACTCACATCCCCATCAGTTAATATTCCTGTATGTGATTCCGTGCCATGAGTTTTAATTCCTCTTTGCTTCCTTAGAAACAAGTCGGGGATCTGGGGCTGGCGTTCTGAGAAGAGCGAGGTGGTCAGTGGATATGAAGCCAAGGTATGAGAGGTAGCAAACGCAACGAGACATGTACATGTCTGAATTGACAAAGATTAAAAACATATAAAAGAGTAACACATGTTGTTTGATCCCATTATAAAAAGTCAATTAATTGTGAGCACATTATAATATCAGGACTGGCTGTTACACAAACTGTGTACAGGAACAGAGTCAAATTTCTTTGGCATTTCACAGTCTGTTTCTCACTCTAACAGAATGTTTTTGCCTCAGTTTTCACTTAATACGCATTAGTTTTGCTTGATTAAGCTTTAATTTAAAGTGTTAAGTGTGTGTTCTTCTGTTTGTACGTCACCCTTTTCAGGTTTACAGTGCTACCAACGTGGAGCTGGTGACTCGCTCGAGGACGGAGCATCTCTCTGACCAGGACAAGTCGAGAAGCAAAGGTGAATTCGCTAACACGCTGGATGTAGGTCGTCACCCTGAAATCACTGTGCAGAAAAAAACTGCAGAGAAATAACACAAGGTGTAGGAAAAAATGTTGAAACATGAAAACTGTATAGCATAATACTTTACAAATATAAACATGATTGTTACTTTCAAAGCATTGTCAAATGACTTGACACAATTACTGATTAAGACGGAGGCAACAGCAACGTTGTGCTAGTAAAGCGAGGCAGCTGCAAGCAGGTCGGAGTACGAGTGAAAACACAAGGAAGTGTCCACAAAGTGTTTAACCAGTGAATTCTGACCGTCCAGTTTCATTGTATATCTGCATAATGACAAATAAAAGCTATTCTATTCTATTCTTTTATATTATACTGCTCAGAAAAACCTAGTAGTTACACTTCTTGCCCCCACCTGTACTGCTGCTGCTGCTGTATACACACAAACACTCCCACGGTCAGTTCTGATATATGAATGACACAATAGTGTTGCATTTTTGTCTGTTTATGAAGACCAAACGGAAGCAGAACATTAACAAAAGCAAAAGAGATCACTAAAAGTTACACACTATAGCTTTAAATAATCATTACACAGTACAGACATTTGTATGTTATGGTGTTATTTCTCAAACTGAATATAATGCTCTAGATTAGAATAGAAGCTTAACATTGCTTTGTTAATAATCCCTCTACGTTGTTGCCACTCAGGCTCAAAGACGCCTCTACAGTCCTTCTTGGGGATTGCTGAGCAGCACACAGCTCACAATGGGGTGAGAGTCTCCACAGAACCTGTGCATTCACCCACTTCACCTGCCACCTCCTCTCAAACTGTAGGTCGCATCACTTCCTCTCTGACTGTGTTTTTTTTTATTTCTGTCAGAGTAACGTGTCCCAGTGTGCCAGTCCGCACAACCCCACGGCTATCACAGCTGAGGAATACTTCAACCCAGAGTTTAACCTGAATGGCCGAGACATTGGACGTCCCACCGAGCTCACCAGCAAAGTCCAGAGGTGAGATGAACCAGTGACAACATTATGGGTGTCGTCAAATCGATTAAAGCCACATGTTTCCAAACATGGACGGTCAGTAAATTTTCTACAAGGAAAAAACTTTTTTTTTAACTTTTACATATGATAGCAACGCCGCTTTGAAATATGGGAGAACAAAGATTGAGCAAAATGGCAGAGGAAGGTGAACGTCAAGTGGTTAAAACTAGAGCTGCAACTAACGATTTTTTCACAATTAATCGTTTGATTAATAAAATGTCAAAAAATATTAATCAGTGTTTGTCAAACCTGGAAATGTTGTTCTTGAATGTCTTGTTTTGTCCACAAACCAAAATGATTTCTTTGTTTAATGTGGAACAAAGAAACAAAGAATATATTCACATTTTAGAAGCTAAAACGATCAGGAATCTTGTTTTAATCATACCAAAAGCTTCAAACCGGTTAATCGATTATCTAAATAGTTGGTGATTAATTTAGAAAGTTAAAACACAGAGTATTATATATTTTGAAAGCAGGCATTTGGGCAGATTTGGACAAAAAGCATGCTGTGTATAAAGTCTGTTTCGTGAAAATGCAATTCTGCGCTGTTTTCAGAGCTAATAGCTAAGGGGAAATATAGAAAATAGTATCTCATCCATCAGTTTGTCAACGAGACTGCAGAGGCAGAATGTTTTAAATGATAAAAGGTGTGTCCATATTTATCCGATTACTTGTATACATTGATGAAAAAATCCCCCTGGGCATGAATCAATCATCATTGATAAACGTCACCAGATCAGTAGCACGTGAAATGACCAGACCGTTTCCACCTCCTCTGCAGGTTTAAAGCGACCCTGTGGCTGAGTGAGAGTCACCCTCTGTCCCTGGCCGAGCAGGTGACGCCCATCATCGACCTCATGGCCATCTCCAACGCCCACTTCGCCAAGCTGCGTGACTTCATAACCCTTCGCCTGCCGCCAGGCTTCCCTGTCAAGATAGGTGAGAGTGAGCGGTCGCGTCAAGAATCCAGTCTCCTCTTTTTAAAGCGCTCTATTTTGTGGTGACAATGCTGTGTCTGACTTCATCAACTCACTCACTGCCTTCCAGAGATTCCCCTGTTTCACGTGTTGAACGCCAGAGTGACGTTCAGTAACCTGTGCGGCTGCGATGAGCCGGTCAGCTCGGTGACGGTCCACAAACCAGAGAGCTCCGGAGAAGCTGGTAACTATGGACGCACACGTCAATCAAACATGGATGTGACAGTCTTGCTTTTCTGCTTGTGAGCAGTGTACTTTACTGTGGATTTAGGTTATTATATACTTTTTTATGGCAATTAAAGCTGCAACTAATTATTATTTTTAGAGTTGAACAAGTAAAAATTATTCAGTTTTAATTATTTCTTTGTTATATGGAGCAAAGAATCCAGAAAATATTCACATTTAAGAAGCTGGAAAATCGAATTATTTAAAAAAACACTTATCATTTTAATCGCTGCCAGACATTTTCAACGCAGAACTGCCAAGTGTTTTACAGCATTGACTGATTTTCCAAGACCCACAAAACGGTGTGTTCTATAACTATGTAAACACTAAAACTACCAATTGATGTCTATAAACGTCAGTGGCAGCCAATGACTTTTAATAATCGATTAATTGTTTCAGCCCGAATGGTAATATATATCTGGATTGAGTATTTTAAAAAAAGCCTATTGACACTGTGGGAAACTGAGTGGCCTTGGTGGAGGTTTTTGCTCTCAGAGTGCTTTCTCGAGATGTCAATTTGTTCATCTGGCTACTTATAAAGACTTATAATGGACCATTTTCACCATAAAACTAGTCCATGATTAATACAGATCTATTTTATTGGCTACGTATCATGGTACAAAATTAAGTTAACATATTAAAGCACTTTTTCCATTAAAAAACTACATTAGTAGATTTGGAATTGTCTTCTAGTTCCAGTGATGCTGGAACTAGAAGAATTGTCTTCTAGTTCCAGTGATCTTCTCATCTTATCTCAGGTCAGTCTCCACCTCCCTTCCACTGTGAGGTGGACCCCTCAGTGTTTGAGCCTCCTCCCGACTACACCACCCTCGGCCCGGGCCGCAGCGAGCCGATGAGGGACGAGGACGACAACCTGCTGCAGTTCGCCATCCAACAGAGTCTGCTGGACGCTGGCACTGAGAGCGACCAGGTCAGACCCAAGCCTGTCGGTCAAATAATTTATCAATTATGTGTCAGATGGAGGAACTTATATTAAGTTAACTAATATTCTGTCAGTTACCCCTAGTTTCAGGTCACAAAAAAAAATTACATTCTGTCATGACCACTGCCTGTACCTGGTGTTGGTAAATGTGTTTGGTTCTTTCTTTTCACAGATTGCCTGCCAGTGATCTCTTTATTTATTAGTGGCAGTGTGTCCCTTTTAGGATTCCCATGCTCATGATGACAGGTTAAACATGTATGTCTGGTTTTCAGGTGACTATCTGGGAGGCTCTGACTAACACCCGCCCAGTGCCACAGTCTCCACTGTACGAGGAAGACTCTCAGCTGGAGAGGTGAGAGCTCAGCTTCACCTTGAATTACCTTTTTACGGGCAGGTTCACCCTGCATGAACCGAAGTGACGGCTCTAGGTCAATAGATTGTCAGTTATACATTAGCAGTGTTACAGTCAGCATATATATAACCATAAAACCATCTGTCTTTTATTCTACACTCGGTACTAGAGATAAATGTCGGCATGAATGTTGAGTTTATTTACAGTAGATGGATGTGTAGCTGTTACCATAGTGAACAGCTGCCTGTTCATGGTTCTTATTCAGGAAAATGTCTGGCTTGTGAAGTAATTTAATTAAACCTCTCCAAATAGAATTCAGTGATTATCTCTTTCACTACACATTCTCTTGGGAACAGTGTCTCCCAGTTATCCTGTAATGAAACCCAGCAGTGACATTTCTATTTAGGATGTCTGTCTTTGTTTAAAGCTGCAGTATGTAACTTGCATGCTGTGCACTACATGAGCCTTGGCTGATGCTGTCATTTACAGAGTTTACAACATGCTTTGACATACTAGCCAAAAGAAAAACCGTGACAACAAGGAATAAAAGCAAAATACTAGTGGAAATAAAGGTTTAAACTAAATCACATGAATGCCAGTCTTCAAATATGGGTCTTAAGAAGTTACTGATTCTGTGAGCTTTATCTCCTGTCATTCCAGAGTCGCAGGGCTGTCGAGTCAATTTTATTCATATAGCCCAACATCAGACACATTTGCCTTGAAAGGCTTTGCAGTCTTGACACCCTCTATCATTATACCCTCACAGTCTTGACTCCCTCTGTCCTTAGACCCTCGCAGTCTTGACACCCTCTGTTCTTAGACCCTCGCTGTCTTGACACCCTCTGTTCTTAGACCCTCACAATCTTGACACCCTCTGTCCTTAGACCCTCACAGTCTTGACACCCTCTATCATTAGACCCTCACTGTCTTGACTCCCTCTGTCCTTAGACCCTCGCTGTCTTGACTCCCTCTGTCCTTAGACCCTCACAGTCTTGACACCCTCTATCATTAGACCCTCGATGTCTTGACTCCCTCTGTCCTTAGACCCTCGCAGTCTTGACACCCTCTGTTCTTAGACCCTCGCTGTCTTGACACCCTCTGTTCTTAGACCCTCACAGTCTTGACACCCTCTGTTCTTAGACCCTCACAATCTTGACACCCTCTGTCCTTAGACCCTCACAGTCTTGACACCCTCTATCATTAGACCCTCACTGTCTTGACTCCCTCTGTACTTAGACCCTCGCTGTCTTGACTCCCTCTGTCCTCACCCTCACATTCTTGACACCCTCTATCATTAGACCCTCACAGTCTTGACTCCCTCTGTCCTTAGACCCTCGCAGTCTTGACACCCTCTGTCCTTAGACCCTCACAATCTTGACACCTTCTGTCCTTAGACCCTCACAGTCTTGACACCCTCTATCATTAGACCCTCGATGTCTTGACTCCCTCTGTCCTTAGACCCTCGCTGTCTTGACTCCCTCTGTCCTTAGACCCTCGCTGTCTTGACACCCTCTGTCCTTAGACCCTCACAATCTTGACACCCTCTGTCCTTAGACCCTCACAGTCTTGACACCCTCTATCATTAGACCCTCACTGTCTTGACTCCCTCTGTCCTTAGACCCTCGCTGTCTTGACTCCCTCTGTCCTTAGACCCTCACAGTCTTGACACCCTCTATCATTAGACCCTCACAGTCTTGACTCCCTCTGTCCTTAGACCCTCGCAGTCTTGACACCCTCTGTTCTTAGACCCTCGCTGTCTTGACACCCTCTGTTCTTAGACCCTCGCAGTCTTGACACCCTCTGTCCTTAGACCCTCACAATCTTGACACCCTCTGTCCTTAGACCCTCACAGTCTTGACACCCTCTATCATTAGACCCTCACTGTCTTGACTCCCTCTGTCCTTAGACCCTCGCTGTCTTGACTCCCTCTGTCCTCACCCTCACATTCTTGACACCCTCTATCATTAGACCCTCACAGTCTTGACTCCCTCTGTCCTTAGACCCTCGCAGTCTTGACACCCTCTGTCCTTAGACCCTCACAATCTTGACACCCTCTGTCCTTAGACCCTCACAGTCTTGACACCCTCTATCATTAGACCCTCGATGTCTTGACTCCCTCTGTCCTTAGACCCTCGCTGTCTTGACTCCCTCTGTCCTTAGACCCTCGCTGTCTTGACTCCCTCTGTCCTTAGACCCTAACAGTCTTGACACCCTCTGTCCTTAGACCCTCACAGTCTTGACACCCTCTGTCCTTAGGCCCTCACAGTCTTGACATCCTTTATCCTTAGAGGTAATAATGATGAGGAAAAACTCCATGAAAATTGGAAGAGCCACAGAAGCGGGATTCCTTTGTGATTGCAGAGGCATGCTCGAGGAGCTAAGGCTGCTAGGTGGCTTTTCAATCGTACTCCAGCCCGTTTCTAACTGTCTTGCTTTACTAGCGCAGTGTTGCTGTTGCCTCTGGTGGTCTTCACAATACACAAATCACTTCCTGTATGCAGTCACTGAGTGACATGAGAGCGTTTAAACCTTATTAAAATAAATGTACGTTACCGTTCAAAAGTTTGGGGACACTTGGATATGTCCTTATTGGAAAGGAAGGAAGGTAAAGCACTTTATTTTTTCAATTAATATAACATAAAATTAACCCAAAATACACTCTATGTATTGTTAGTGTGGTAAACGAGTATTCTACCTGCCAACGTCTGGTTTTTAATGGAATATCTACATAAAAATCATTATTCTTGTCAATGTCTTGACCATATTTTCTATTCATTTTACAACTCTTTTGATGAATAAAAGTGTCTTTATATGGAAAACACAACAAAAATTGTATAGGTGATCCAAAACTTTTGAACAGTATTCAAAAGTTGTCAGTTGACACGTCCGAACCTGACCCAAGCTTTTCTGGATTTCTGTCCAACCTGGAGCACTCGTGACGTTATCTACGCTCTAAGCAACATTATGTAAACTAATTTTACAATGGTTTGTTTATTTTTAATCTCTCTATAGTTTCAATACAAAATAACCTTTATGTGTTTCTCTCCCCAGAGCGATCCAGGAGTCTCTGTCCATCTCGCTGGTCAGCAGAGAGGAAGAAGACACGGCTGACCCCAGCCTGCCCTCCTCTGTCTCGCCTTTGGAGCCCACCGCCAATTCCCCGCTCTCCTTCAGCACGGGGACCGAGCCGCAGTTGCCCGGAGACTTTGGCATGGGGACGAGCTTCGACGAGCAGCTGCGCATCGCCATGGAGCTGTCGTGCAGGGAGCAGGAGTTGCTGGACAGGTGAGGCGAGAGGGGAACACGGAGGCGGTTTAGAGCAGTTTGACATATTGAGCTTTTGGTTGGATGTAGTTGGTGTCACATCTGTAGAGATTAATGGTGAGATATTGAGGTGAAGCCAGGAGGTAATCTCTGTCTTGACGATTGCTGGTTATCGAACGATTGATCAGATTTCTGTGCCTAAATGGTTGATTTCCTCAGTGTCAGTGAGCCAATGAGCTTGCAGCATACTTTCTGATTAAGATCTTATCTGTGTTCATGATCGTTTGTCTCGAGGTTTGCAGGAAGTCAGGATTAGAGACGGAGCAAAGGTGTTTAAATGTGTGTGTCTCTTGTCTTACATATGTCCCACTTCAGTATCAACTCATCTCACAAATACATTAACTATGAGTTACCCTGTGTATGAATAGTGCGAGACAAATGAAACTTGCCTTGCTTTCAAAAATGTCTTTGTGTGTCGAGAGAGGACAGTCGCGTTCAGATACAAGACACTTCCTGTCATGAATGTGAACCGTGCTTGTTAAATGAATGAAGTTATGTGGAGATAATGATATAGTGATATATGAGAGCTGAAAGTTGCTCCATGTGGGCGAGGTTAATAATCGGTATGAAGGTCCAGGTATAGATCAGTACCTCACCCTAGTCCTGACAATCGGTTAATATCAATTAGAATAAAGATAAGAAAGAAACACTAAACATTTGCTGGATCCAGTGTCTCAGACACAACATTTTTGCTGCTTTTCTTTGTCTTGTTATGATGAACTAAATCTCTTTTTTGCAGTTTATGGCCTATTTGTTCCTTCAGTTAACTGAGAACAGTAGGAGCCCTTGAAATGATGATGCTGTTCAGAGTGAGAGCTTGTTTTTCTGTCATGACAAAGATGATGATGATGATGATGATGATGATGATGATGATGATGATGCTCATTTAAATAATTATTTCTCTTTCGAAGCTCTGGAGACTTCTCGAACAGTTTTTCTCTGGGGGTTTTATGTTTTTATTTAATCTGCAGAACAAAGTTTGAGATCAGTATATAGTGGAGGACATTTTCTGTCATTCTGGTTAGCACCATTAACATGGTAACTGAGTCGAATTAGCCAGTATAAAAGATAAAATAGCAAAAATACTGATTTTATTATTCCGTGTTCCGTCTTGTTTTTTGTCACAGGAAGCAGAAGGAGGAAGAGGAGGAGTTGGAGCGGATTCTCCAGCTCTCACTCACCGAGAAGTAACGTTACAGCAGCAGCAGTGGAGGACGGTTGTTGTGATTGAGGATCACAGATCCTCTTAATTTATTCCGTTTCTTGTTTTATTTTTTTTTAAATCCTGAGATGTTAAGTTATTGCAGATATTTTTTATTTCGTCCTCTCGCACACTAAAGGCTGCTACACGAGAGCGTAAGCGGGTGAGAATGTAAGAAAATGAGCGAGTGGGAGGGATTTTAACAAAAAGAAGAGGCACTATACTCTTGAAACGAAAGGGAGTCTTTGTTTTTCCTTTTTTTATCGAAGATTTTTCACAGTCTTGCTGTCTTTACCGAGTGATGAATGATCCTTAAACTTTTAAACTTATAACATGATCCATGATATTGGTGACAATGATGAAAACACAATCTCCATGGGGGGAAAAAAACAAAACTATAAAAGAATCATTATAATATTAAAAATGTTTATGTTGGATTACTCCTGTGTGTGGAAAAAAAAATAAAGAATAATGAGTATCCTGAATTTATTGTTATGGTTTTACATCATCTTTGTGGTTTTTTTTTGTGTGTGTATTTACAGTTTCATCCTTGGACGTCATGTGATCGTCCGACACCGGGGATTTCATCTTTTGGCAAACGATTAAAAGTAACGTAAAACGATTCGATAACAGTCGTCGTCAAATACAGAATATAGACTAACTGTTTAGTTTAAAGTATGAACCGTGAATCTAAAAGTTTTCCACAATCTAACCACCTCAACTGTTGAATTGATCTCATTTACTACTGAACAATAACTTTTTTTTTTTTTTTTATATATAGTTTTTGTTTGAAAACATCATCATATGCGTAATAAACATAACATTACCCTCAATATCAATGAGACTCTGTCAAAGGAATTGCAATAAAGCATTATTAGTTGTACAGTAACAATAGGAGTTCATTTGTTGATAAGTTGTTGCTCAGTAAATAGGAAATATGACGTTAAAATTCAGTTCATTTTTAGAGTGAAAAGTGAATCCATACATTAAAAACGTCACGTTACAAAATTAGCAGATGTTTTTTTCAGATCCAAGGGGAAACTTTCTGTTGTCACTCAGCTCCACCCGACTTTGCCACTGGACTCTTTAATGAAGCTTCTCTCATTCGAGCATGCATCCATGACTTCCTTCTGCAGAACCACGCTCTCCAGATCTAGTTTGGAACAAAAACATGACAACAAGAGTCATTCATTTAAAGTTATTCCTTCATGGAGCGCAGCAGGGTTTCATACTCACCTGGCTTTGGATTTTGGGCATCATCGGGAGCCAGGTAATCGTGCTCGGCTTCAGTGAGGATCACCTTCTCCTGTGACCGCTTCATGGGCTTCACTTCTCCCCATGGTATATTTGAAGGTGAACTGTTGCACATTTGGACAAGACGTGTGTCTGTCGAAGGCACAAATGAATATAATGTGTGAGGAGCTGCGCGCTCAAACACGGGCTCTGTCTCAAAGCTGTGCTCTCACCCATGTGAGTGTCGTAGATGTTGGATGATTCAGAGTAAGGACAGAGACGATGCTCCAACGTTTCAAGGAAGTGATCGAGTACATCGGTCAAGGTGTTGACGGTCACCTACAGAGACGACAGCAAGCAACAGGAGAGTTAGAATTGAATGTAACACCAGTAAATAGGCCTACAGGTGTGTTTGTGGGTGTTTTTCTGTGTTTTACTTTGTCAACGGCTATGAAATGTCAACTGTTTTCTTTTATGCAGTTCTTAAGTTTCGCAAATACAACAAACGTATCATATATATATATATATATATATATATATATATATATATATATATATATATATATATATATATATATATATATGTATAAAACTTTATTCATGATGATATCTTCATTTTATGGATTTTATGAAATCCTTAAAGGAGACATATATCTCAGGTTCCTGATTGAAAAAAAAAAAAGACTGCATCTTAGAAAGATTTTAAAAATGTCAACATCAGGCTATGAGAAATAATGTCAATCAATCCACTCCACCACTGCCTGTTTTTTAATTTTCCAAATGTAACCATCTCAGATGTCATCATTTCCTGCCACTGATGACCTGATGTTTGATTTGTGTCCACATGAGTTCAAAGTTAAAGCTGAAACACTCACCGGTGTATCGAGGTGGATGATGAAGTGACCCGAGAGTTTGCGGCTCACTTTGTAATTCCTCATGACAGGTCCACTGAAACACAAGGAGGAGGAGGAGCTTTATTTACATTTTAATTAAAGTAAGATATCCACTGTTTACCCAGCATGTCATGGTTACCGATGCTGGTCACATAAGACAAAACATTATTTGAATCATTGAGTAATTGTGACATTTCACCTGTCCAGCTGCAGCCTGAGGGTCACGGCGTGGCTTCCATCTAAGGACGGACGGAGGATGATGTTGCCTTTCTCTGGATGTTTCTGCAGCATGGCCTCGGCCTCCTGACGTGTCACATTGAAGAAACACCTGCAGGATTTATGGGAGAGAAACGACGACTCCTCATTTCCAGGTACAGTTCATCAAGTTCAGTATGTTCAGAGCAAAGGACAAAATACATTTGATAACAACGATTGGATTGTTTGGATGTTTGTGTTTTCCGTGTTAAACGGTAAAGAAAAAGGTTTCTTTCTCAAAATGCGATTAAAAACCGACATCCATAATTTGCTGATATTCAAGTGAAGCTGTTCAGGAAGGTTCCACAATTAGCAGCTTAACTGGCGAGTCAAGGATGGGTCAAAGTCTCTAACCATCTCCAGTACGATATTGTGAAAAGATCAGGAAAAATCTCACTGTGTAAAAGCCAAGTGTAGAAACTGCTGAGTGAATATCAAACCCTAATGTGGTCATCTATCTACAGTATAAATCGCTGGAACGTCTGTGTGTTATTCGTATATCTCTCGAACCGGTAATCTGATTGAGTTCAAACGTAACAAGTGTCATGCTACGGGCAGGAGTAAGCGCAGTGCCAAGTTTGACGTTGTTTGGACAAGTAATGCTAAAGATACCGTTAAATATATTGTTAAAATTAAGGAAACACACATTGGCTTTCGCTGCTCTACTGTAGCCACGCCCCCTCTCACTCACACAGCGCTGTGGGCTACCTGAGAGGATAAGCGGGTGCAAGATGTGTGGGTGATTATTATGACTGACTTCCCTGAATTAAAATGAGTCAGCGGATTTTGCAACAACACGCCAACAAACACAGGCATGCAGTGGCTATTCAAAACGATGTAAAGAATGATGTGCAATAAACTGACACTTGGAATAGCCCAGCTCATCTTTAGACTTTGTATCAACAAACGTCAATTCCGACCGCAAGGTCCCAAATTTAAATGAGTTATAATGGCCCTGAATTTAAGGGCCATTCAGAATCCCAAACCCTAACCCTAACCCGCATAACCAGCTACAGCCAACAAGTGGCAGACAGAATAGCATCTTGCCACTGTAATTGCCCTCCCCCCTCTTAAAGCGACCTGCTCCAAACCTCCCCCTGGAGGCTAACTGCCTTTCATTATCTCTAGAAGTCTCTAGTCTCTGCACAATGACAACAAAGTTGAAACTAATGTTAATCTAATCTTAACTCCTGCTACCTGTACAATGTTTCCGAGTCCTCATCTGAGACTAGTCAGACAACATTTGCATTTATGTGAAGGTGCCATGCACGTAGAGACATGTGCTCCCATCCCATCAAGATGACGTCTTCTTCCAGGAACTCCACGTCTGCTTCACAGGACAATGTCACAACGTCAGGACTCAGGATTCTGCACAAGGCTACAGTGTGACTGAGAGAGCGTGTGCTTCACTGGCCCTGACTGACGACTACATCCGTCTCCTGTTGGAAATGTCATGGTGCAGTCGGTGTTCAATTTGACAAGTTAACCTTTAGGCCACACGGTTGGCGTAGTGGTTAACGCTCTTGCCTTTGCAGCAAGAAGACCTGGGTTTGAGCCCCCCGTTGGAACAAGGGCCTTTTTGCACAGAGTTTGCATGTTCTCTCCATGTGTGCGTGGGTTTTCTCCAGGTTCTCTGGCTTCCTTTCCCTCCCACAGTCCAAAAACATGCAGATTTGGGGATTAGGTGAATTGGAAACTTGACCGTAGGTGTGAGGGTGTGAGTGAATGGTTGTTTATCTCTATGTGTGGTCCTGTGATGGACTGGCAAACAGTCCAGGGTGTACCCCGCCTATGCACCCTTGGTAAATTGCCGTGGGAATAATACACAAGTCCTTATATGGACATCCTGGAGCTGTGTGTGTTTTTTAATCACATATTCAGGCATTACAAAATGCGTTGTTTTTTTTTCACGTTCTTACTTGTTGATGAGTACTTTTTGCTCAGGTGTGTTTATATAGTTGGTCAGTATGGCCTCTGTATGTTCTGTACGCTTAATGGAAAGTAAATACGCAGCCTAAACGCTCTGTGTTCTATGGGTTAATTGAAAGAGTCCCAACTTTCAAAGTACAACTTGTACAAAGTGCTTCTGTATCAAAAAGTAGCAGCACTTACGCAGGCATGTCTGTGTTGCTGGGGCTTGGCTTGGCTGCGGCTGGTTGAGGAGAGGATGATGAGGCTGAGGCTGAGGGTGATGAGGATAAGGCTGAGGGTGAGGGTGAGGCTGGGGGTGATCGTTGGAAGCGTCGTGGCGGTACGGCGGGTGCACGCAACCTGGGCAGACCTTTCCTACTCAACTCTTTATCCAGAGCATCCTTGAGCTCCAGCAACTGTCCAGGCAGCAGCATCGCATTACTGGGAATCATCCTCTATAAGGAAAGAGTAGAATTTATGGATTATTATGGCCCTTCTACTTTTCCAAAATAAAAGAATTTGCAGGTGTTGTATATGTGGGTGCTTGATCTCAGATATTGTGTGTGTGTGTGCTTACTGTGGCCATAGTGTTAATGTAACACCTCCACTCCTCTCCTTCATTAGGATTCTCCACCTGTACCATCGCACAACGAAAGGGAAAGATATTTTCTCAAGTTTACAACTTTGTTTCCACGGACAACAGACACTGTATAGATAATAATGTGCCAGCGCGCCACACCTTAAGCTGCACCTCCTTATTTGATAGAGTGAATGTGAAGATTTTCGACACCGCAATGGGTTTCGTTAAATCCATGGACTCCACCTTCTCCAGGTCCAGCATCTCTGTGTACTGACGGAGAACACAAACAACGTAAATGTGCGATTTGATTAAGCACATCAGTCCATATCAAAGGCGAATCGGTATCACTGTCATACTTTGAGCTGTAGATATGCAAAAGTGCAGTTAAATGGCTGTTTCACCCATTTTTTAAATTATTATTCAGTAAATAAAAAAAAGTGGCCCTTTAAGTACAAACAGAGTGACATTCAAAGCAAAGGGATTTGTTCTTACTGTTTCCTGTGCGTCATTTTTGTACAGAAACAGCTGGCTTCCACGTAGTTCTACGAAGTGACGCTTGAAACCCTAAAACAAATTATAAATTGAATTTTCAGTTTATTTTTTTCAAGCAACATTGACGTTCACACCCTGGCAGAAAGTATACAATCACATTCACTTACAACAGTAGATTTGTCTTCTTCTACAACATTTTTTCAGCACTTATTGTTACTTTACAGAATAATTATTAGTACGATCCAAATTATGCATATAAGTGTATAATCACGATAAAATAAAAAGTGGCTTTGTTTATCGCATTTCACATTCTGAAACCTGAACATACTCTACAAACAAAGATGAAATACAGATATCCGCGGACATATGTGAAGGCCTCTTTAGTCCCCTGACACATTTCAGAAAGGAATTATTGCACAATGAACATTTTAATTTAGCAGCAATCAGCAATGACTGTACAATGACATTTTCTCATTTGTTTTGAAGTGAATGTGCAGTTTAGTTTAGGTTTACCAAACCTAAAGCAGATTCACATGTCGTACAATTTGTTTCATCTCATATTTCTTTGATTAATTCACCTTCATTTCCACGTATCTCACATCGCTGACCTTCTTGTCTGTCGTTCTCATCAGCAGGTGTCCAGAGTAGTACAGAGGCAGAGCTGTGATTGACGCTTCCCTCTTTTTGAGGGTTCTGGGCTTCTCAGTCATGGTCCAGTCTGTGTGTCCCCAGGACTGCTTTGGTTCTCGACTTGTTCGTCCAGCAGTATATATTTATTGTCCCTAACGGTAAGAGAAAACTCAGCTGATCCCAGTGAGGGTATTTCCCTCTGTAGTTTCCTTGTTCTTCTCTCTTTATTGTATGTGATGTCATGATAAGCACTAATCTACGTTCACTGATAACATTTTCTCTACCTCTCAATTATAATGCTGCTCTGAGAATGAGGAAACGCTGCAGTTATTTTCAACAAAGGGAAGAAACTTGAGTACTTTGAACCTCGGCATAACTGGATTAATTATTTAACATTGCTGTAGAGTGTGTGGGGACTTTTTATGGGACGTCAGTGTCAGAGGGCATTTAACGCACTGCCTTATCTTTACTGTTAAGGTTTTAAATCATCATTTAAAAAAATAAATAATTAAAGTGCCAAACTGGCAGCCCGCAGGCCACATGCAGCCCCCAACATCATATTATTATAAAAACATGTAGCTTGTTGTAAACGTTACTTAGTTACTTTTTAGGTTCTTTGTTTCTTTCTTGTGTCGTGCAAAAAGGACAAGGGAACACAAATCTCACATGAATTGTTTTTAATTAAAGGCAAAACCTTTACAAATTAAAGTGCTAAGAAAATATAATATGTAAACACATAATAGTGTCAGTCAAAATGGGTCAAAGCTCACAAATATCACTCACTCAGGGACATTAATTGGGGCCAATTCACCTGTCCACATCATTCACCTGTCCTCATCATTCACCTGTCCTCATCATTCACCTGTCCACATCTTTCACCTGTCCTCATCATTCACCTGTCCTCATCATTTACAGGTCCTCATCATTCACCTGTCCTCATCATTCACCTGTCCTCATCATTCGCCTGTCCTCATCATTCACCTGTCCACATCTTTCACCTGTCCTCATCATTCACCTGTCCTCATCATTCACCTGTCCTCATCATTCATCTGTCCATCCTCATCATTCACCTGTCCTCATCATCATTCACCTGTCCTCATCATCATTCACCTGTCTTCATCATCATTCACCTGTCCTCATCATCATTCAACTGTCCTTATCATTCACTGCCAAAGTTTCCAGTGCGTGATTTCTACTTATTTTTCAATTTCAGGCCAACATTTTGTTACTCAGTAACGTAGTGAAGCACAGTACTTCCATAAAAAACATATTTAAGTAAAAGTATATTTCAGTAAAAATATTTTAAAATGACTAAAGTACACAAAAACCTACTCAATTATGGTAATGTGAGTAAATGTAGCTCATTACTTTCCACCTGTGATATAAAGTGTACTATTAGTATTTCTGAAAGTGAGACCATAACCTTTGCTGCTGTCATCTGTTTCCACAGGTAAATGTGAAGATGAACAGGAATAATACAATAGTGAGACACATGCCGTACACATACACGGGGCTGCTGGTGGCAAAATACACAGCATCACATAAGTAGTGCAGGAGCAGCAGGACACAGGACAGGAGGAAGGACAAACAGCAGCACAGTGGAGACACAGAGATGGAGATGAACCACAGCAGCCCTTTGATGAACCAGAGCATCAGCTGAAGGAGACGCAGGAGCAACCAGATGGTCCAGAAGAGCAGAGAACCCAGCAGCCACGCGGCCCGGGACAAGGGCAAAAGGTCAGCGTCCTGAAAGAGAACGAGGACGTGTCACTGCTTTTGTTTTGTATCTGAGAAAATTATGAATGTTTTGATGATTTGTTCTCTCACATAATTCCGTGCCTCCTTCCTCTCTTTGCCAACTTTTCCCACTTCAGCCAGAAAGTGACAGGAAACACTCATGAGCATCTTTGTGCTAAAATACGATGAAAGCTTCGACAAAAAACTTTCCAAATCCCAAACTGTTACGACGGTTTTAAATGTAACAATCTGCTATGTATCATCAATAGGTAAATATCCATCCATCCATCCATCCATCCATCCATCCATCCAGGGTCGAGTGGGGTGCTGGTGCCAATCCCAGCTGACATGGGGCTAATAGGAGTGGTACAGTCCATCCCAGGGATACATGGAGACAAACAACCATCCACTCTCACACTCACACCTATGTGTAAGTACTGCAAATACAAAGTCAACAATACAATAGTTTAAAAATATATCTTTGGAGAAAACAAACGCTGAGTGACACAATTATCAGTTCATATTTTCAGATGTGGAAACATTTGTTGGTACACGTTCACCGGAAAAACTTTTTGAATTGAATTTGGAATCCCACAATGACACTTTTGTCCCCCTCTGAAATTAAGGATTAAGATCTGGATAATTTGAAAAGTTGTGCTCCTTCTTCCTGGAATAAGCCACATAATTGACACATAATCCTTGAATTAAGATGTTTTGACCGTTTTTGCAGCTTCATTTTTCTGCTACATCTGCAGCTTATCAACATGCATCTTTAGCAAATTTAAGTCTGACTATAAATAACTTTTCAGGAAGAATGAAACATTGTTTTTTTTGTGTGCTTTATGGGAAAGTTACCAACATATTTGTCCACATCTCTAAAGATTTTTCTTTTGCAGAAACGATGAACAGGTGAGTTTTGTTACTCACTCAGAAAAGTGAACACCACCAGGACAAACAGGAGGCAGGTCATCGGCAGCCACTTTCCCCTGCAGGGCTCTTTTCTCCCCTGTGCTTTTACCTACGGTACAGTGTATTTATTTATTTATTCATTCATTCATTCATTCATAAAAGACAATATCAGGGTAGAGTAAATGTCATATTGGTATAAAGTATAACTGGAGTATGTGTTTCCAGGGCGAATCATAATCATGAATCGCAATCAAGTCATTTACTTGACATGATTTGATCTTTCATTTAAATGAGTAAATTGCACACTCAAAGTTGGCAGAAGACTCACATAGGGCACCAGTGTTTGTGCCAAACTTTGAACTGTAATATATATGTTTACATTACTTTCTTGTACCAGAATGTGTTGCAATGAAGCTGGGATATCTAAATGTACCAGTAGCAGCTGCAAGTAAAGATTGTATATAACAGTTCAAACTGTAGTGTGTGCAGCAGAATAACAACTGAATCTTCGACTGTGTGTTCCATGCAGTTAAAGAGTTGCCTCGCTGTGTGAAGAGTGCACTGTGGTCAGCAGTGGCCAGTAAAGATGCTCAAAGAAATACCTTTCCCTTCATCTCACCTGTGAAACATGTGAAAATAAATCACCTTCTCCCGTTTGCTCATACTTCCTACAGATGATGATCATCTGATCCAGACGGCGTTTGTTTCTGAACGTGTCACAGCTGCTGCCCGCTGGTCGAAGCTGCCAACACGTACGGTTATCATCATCGTCGTCGTCGTCATCATCGTCCTGGTCGTGATCGCCGAGGCCCCTCGTGTCTTTGAGACGACAGACCGGACCCCGACTGCACATCGTCGCTGTTGTTGCTGTTGACTGAGCAACAGCAAACTGTGCAGGTTTGTTCTCTGTGGCAACAACAAGGCTGAGAAGGTGAGGGAGCCTGGGGACAGGGAGAGGCAGAGCTCAGCCTCTGACATTATTCCTTTATCACCCTGAGTATAATTATACACTTTTTCAACTTGAGAAATGAAAAACAAACAAAAAAACAATATAAATATTAACATGTGTCACAGATTAAGCTCCATGTTAATATAAAGGGGTTCTTAGTTTCTCAGCTATGAAGCTGAGAGTATAACGAATATCTGTGTTTTACAGTTTGAAGAATAACAAGCTGATACAAATGAACGCAGAAACAGAAATGTAACTGTGTTTTCTTTATGTTACCATAGTTTGCAAAGCGTACCTGTTTAGAGCGGTAACTCACGCACATGAGACATTGGCTCAGTAATTATCAAATGATGCTGGGAGCCGGTCTGTCTGCATTCCACACTGTGTGCACTACTTTCTTTATTGTTATTATGCTCATTTTTTATCCTTTAATGGAATATTCCACTCTAATTACATACACTGTATCATCTGTAGCCACTTAAAAGAGTAATTTAAAAACATGGCACCATATATACAGTGCTTAACTTATTAGATCACCTGTCATTAAAATGAGAAAACAGAAATATTTTAGACTTTATTTGGCAAATGACAAACTGAATTCACCTTCTTCTCTGAGAAGTCAGAGATGAATCAAGCATAAACATTTAACCACTAAAACTATTTTTTCTCTTCAGGAATGAAAGTAAATAAGTATAATTTGACATAATGTGCTTTAATATTTTTTTTTTCAGGTTTTTTTGCAAAGCAGCAAATGTGAAAATGCATGAATTATATTTTAGCATTAAAAATACAATTTTGTTTAAGAGCTTCTACATACTGGTGTATTAACCATTACAGAAACATAAACAATAATTTTGATAATTAGCAATGCTGTTAATTTAGGGCAACTGTGGCTTTGGATATTGGTCTAATACACTTTTTAAGCACTATATATGAAAGTATAAATGTGTTTATATGTGTAAATCCTCTTAATACAGAAAACACAGCTCTGTGACTCTTGCCCAGACACTCTAATTTTACAATATATATGGAATTAAAAGCCCTTTGTTGTCGGTAGTTGATAAATAGTTTCAATAAACACGTGAATGTGGGAAAAAAATAACAAAATTCAACACCTGCATTAATTTCCAGCAGTCTACAACAACTAATGTGTGTGTGTGTGTGTGTTGCTCTACATGCCTCCTGCAGACCGATGCGACCACTGCCACAGATTTCTGTGTTCGCTGACCCCTGCGGTCCCTCCGGCAGCGCCCATCTTCTCCGTTAATCAGTCATCCTTGAGGGCCGAGCAGTGAGACGCACACTAAGGAGCAAGAACAATCACTGTTCTCCATCACGAGGACTCTAATGATGCTCCACCTCGGACCACTGACTGGGGGAGGAAATGGCCACCGGGGGTGACAGGGACAGGGGATAATATGTAGGACTGATGAAGCCCTGTTAACCCTCTGAAATAACACTCACGTGTCTTATTTATGTAAATAACACTGATTATGTGCTATGTCATTTCAGTTTTATTTGCAAAAATGTGATAAAAGTCAATCCAGTTGTTGAAAATCCCATTGTATTGAGCACAAACAATGATCAATGATCTTCTTCACTCTTGTCTTTGCAGCAAGAAGACCCAGAACAAGGACTTTTCTGTGTGGAGTTTGCATGTTCTCCCTGTGTGAATGTCAGCTTTCTCCAGGTTCTCCGGGTTCCACACACTCTAAATTGGCCGTAGGTGTGAGTGTGGATGGTTGTTTGTCTCTATGTGTGTCCTGTCCAGGGTGTGACCTCACCTTTCACCCTGGGATTGACACCAGCACCCCCCCCCCCCACGACCCTCACCCTCACATGGAGGATAAAGTAGTATAGAAGACGGATGAATCTTCCAGCTTCAATAACAGGGAGACCCTAGCAGACAAAAGCGTTTTGAGAACACTCATCAGAGCTCAAAATTCAGATTAAGACATCACAGTGAATGTTTTTGCAGTCTGACCTTTCATTTTAGGATTAGGATCACACAGCAGGACAGGGTAAAAGGTCAGACAGGGGTCAGAATGTCCTCTGGTGCCGTTGCGGGAACGCGGCTCATCATAATGTATGAAGCAGGAGATATTCCTGTCTGCAAAACACAGGAACATACACACGAAAAGCAAAGTTAGAACATTCATGTACAACAGATACAAGACAAATGTTGAAAATCACTGTCATTGTCAGTCAGAGAGGGAGGATGGAGAATAGTCGGTCGTAATTGGCTCCAAAAACTGTATAGGAATAATTGAACCTTGCAGTATACTATTAAAATCTACTAAAAATTTATCATAAATAAATAAATATCAATCCCCTTCCTACCTGTTTATCCTCCCACATTCTCTAATTAGACGAAGGACAAAACAAATGCACATGTTCCCACGTGTAACGTTGCATATTTATCGGCTCGATCTCCAGTTCTAATGGTCTCGGTGATGGAGGGGTGTGAGGTGTCAGCAGGCAGAGGTAATGAGAGGCAGAGGTGAGGGAGTATCAGGGAGGTGGAGCTCCTGCTGTGGAGGTTCATTAACACAAGACCGCTGGCTTTAACCATTGGTCTCTGTAGGAACAATACTGTAATCTCTGTTTTCTCTGCTAATGCTTCATGTTTAATCCAAGGTGGAATCATTCATATTTTGTTGAGATGTCCCAATTTTTATTTCGATCAATTTACTTAATTTATTTAACCGTTATTTATACAGGTTATCCCATTGTTATCCTCAATTACAAGAGAGAACTCATCGAACAGAATCCAATAAACTCACGTTACCGTCTTTATTGCTGCTATATTTTCTGATCCCAAGAATCCCACTGATGGAATAGGTGGACTCGGAGGATTGGGGTGTTCCCATGGCAACCGATGAGGCTGATGGTCAGAGGTCAGTGACAGGAGACATTAGAGAGAGAGAGGTGAGTGAAAGAGGAGAGAGACAAAGAGAAACTTACCAACTTCACAGGACTCAGACTGGAAATTCCTTCTTATGATTCTGAAAAGAATTAAGTCATTTTCTCATTTTTTTAATTTCATTATTTATACCATGAATGCTTTTGCCTGCACAACAATGGTAAAAAAATGAAAGGTAAATCTATAAAACCTTCCTCCAAACGTGTACAGGTGTAAAAACAAAGTAACTGAATAGTGATGATGATGATGTAAAGTTGTCAGACACACACTTATCTTACAGGTGGCGTCCTCTGTACCTGTTGATGGAGCTGATACTGGGCAAACCCTCCTGGTCACACACCTGCTCGAGCACCAGCCGGTCTCTGATCTCCCAGGCGAACACGGCAGGGTTGCTGCGTTTCCACTGCAGGATTGTTTGCACGACTCTGGGAGTGGCCACTTTGGGCTTTGAGCCTCCGATCACTCCTGGTCTGATGCTCCCTGTCTCATTGAACCTGCACGAACAATGTCATGTCATTCAGGAGCTGATGGTAAGAGCAGACGCATGATTGGAAAAGTGAAATGAAATTCCCCCCAAAAATTACTTGCTGAGATGTTTTATTGAGGAACACCAGTGGCGTATTAATGCAAAAATCCACTCAGCCAGTCACACACAACCATCACAATAGCTCAGGTCAGACAGTAAGTTGTGTTATCATGTATAAAAGTCATAATGCAACCCATTGTCTTGTTATTGTGACAAAGAACTGGAGCCTTTCTAAGAGCAACCAAAGCCTACAAAAAACACAGTACTACATAATTGAGCAGCAATGACGTATGTTTGTAATCAAACTGGCCTTATTCACAGCCATTTTGACATGTTATAGCAGGAAAGGCTAATATTGATGTTATACTGATCACATTAACACATTAATTCTGATCTGTTCATGTATGAGTCAGAACAGTGTGACAGACCGTGAACCTGCATGCACTCTGTCACCAAGAAAGCTAAATGGAACTCAGCCACAATTAATTTAATTATTTACATTTATGCTTTTCTGTGACAAAACAGCTGATGTGAACATGGCTCCATTTCCATGTGTTATCATTGAGGTTTTAATGTGTAGTATATTGATGTGTGTGAATGTGTGTGTTCCACACTAAGCAGGGCTAAGGTGCTGTACAAATCTATTACTTTCAACCTTTATTTGTGCATCTGTGTCACAGATGACACAAAATGTGCACTTTAACAGATGTTTTTTAATTATGTACCGTATTAGCTGAAAAAAAGAAGTAATTTTGATATATAATAGAATACAGAATTATGATGAATGGGATCACACTGATTGCAGTCATTATGACAGACAGACAGACAGTGAAAATAATAATATAAAATGGTTACATATACCTGGTCAGTATTTTGCTGACACAGCCGTGACTGACGCGCAGACTGCGGGAGATCTCACAGGGACGGACACCGACTCGCGCCAGCTCCACAATGCGCTGTCTCAACACGTGCGGTAACGGGCGCCCGTTAATGAAAACTCCGCCGAGTTGGTTCACACCACCGGGCCCTGAGCACCGGAGAGACACAGAGTAACAACAGAGCGTTTAATGCGTTTTTTGTAGCTCAAACGGACACAGGAGGCAGCGTAACCTGCGCGCCACTTACTGTGCGTCACTTACTGTGCGTAATGGTGAGCGGCTCTTGACCAAAGCGCACTTCCATCACACACGGTTGTGTGAGTGGCACCTCACAACAGAACTTCACACTGGCTTACGAAGATGAAATGTTATTTAGGGAAAAAAGCACTTAAAGCACAACACAGGATGTAAAGTTTGTTGTTTTCTCCAAAGAAAGAACTCCAGAGACTGTGTCCAGTTGTTTGCGCTGTTGTCGCTGACATTGCGTCTCCTCCTCTGCTGCTTTCAGCATCTGAGCTGTGGACAGCGGCACGACGCTTTGATTTTGATTGGACAGTCGCGCGCTCGTGCACGCGACGAGTCCTCTTGCCAATGAAGGTGGTGTCATCGTTTTTTTTAGTGTGATCAGGACCAGAGCCAGGATGTCTGAGAAGTCATCACGAGTCCAAGTTCCTCCTGAAGGTTAAATAGCTCCCATAAAAATAAACGATAACATAACAACTGTGTCCCTGATAGTGACCACTTCCTCGCCTCTAATCAAGTTATCATTTCATTGTCAAATATTGATTTTGATCAAAAATTGATTTATTTTAACAAACAAACAAACAAACAAAAAAGTTTATTTTTCTTTATGTGAGTCAGTCCTTTGCTGTGCGGGTCAAATAAGTACCTCAGATTACATATCTTTTAAATTTATAGGTGTTTTCATGCTTCTAAAGATTGAAAACATGTTTTGCGATATATTAGAAAACATGGACATATGATATGATACAACTGCAACAACTCCGGGAACAGCACTGACGCCCAAACTCACTTTTGTATTTTCAACGCCGGGTTCAGTTTTGGTTGGCCAACTATTTCCGGCAACGCCGGGTGAAACGTCCTGGACGCATGTAAACAAGCGTGGAACCAACAACCCGTTACTTTATCGAGGGAAAAGGATTCGTATTTTAATTTAGCAATATGGTAAACAAGAAACGTTACGCATTCTTGAATACCTCAGACTTTGTTCGGCATTGTGGAGTCGGATAAATAAGCTACTGTAACCCACTTGGCTACTACGGAGCTAACTTGGGCTAGCATGACGTTAGCCTTTCATTAACTGTCATATACATACGATGTATGTTTACGTTTAAAGTAAATAATACAAGGTAGGATTCGTTTAATTTCTGTCGTAGAAATAATAAGTCGTAGTAACTGTTGTGATGGCATAGCGTCGTGCAGTCGCCACGTGGCGCTGTTTAGTCATTGTGTCATAAAATGGAAATCATCAAAGTCGAGAAGCATGGTGGCAGGGAGGAGGCCACTTATACTGAGAGCTACTGGAGTTCAGATGATGGAGAGGGACTGCTCAATTCAAGTGATCAGAAACACCAGAGCAGATCTAAACAAGCTCCACAGCTCAGCAGGGACAATTCTCCACCTCTCCTGGCCTTCTCCATCACTCGTGGCTTCTTACAGGGTGAGGATGATGATGATGAGGAAGACTGTGAGCAGCCTTTGGAGGATTGGATGGTCCTGGGAGGAGAGGAGCAAGAGGGAGACTCAAGAATTCAACTGAATGTGGGATACTGGAGCAGCTCTGAAGATGAGTCTGTAGTAAAAGGTTAGTATGGTTTTTAAAAAGTTTATCACAGAGACGTTTAAAGAGAGTATGACCAGGAGCATTGAGATTTTGAAAAAAAATACTATAAATACTTCATATTTCATCTGAATTACTATTAAATTATACACAAAATCGCAACACATTATAGTACAGTAACCATATGTTATTAGTAATCATTTTTAAAAGGTAATATTATGGTTGTATTATCTTATTTTTCATGCAAGTTCCAGCTTTCTAATAATAGTGGAAATAGTCTGGTATTAAGGACATAATATTATAGTCATACCATCACATGAAAATGACTGTAAATCTGTAAAAGTTGATTATTACCATAATATTAAGTTGAACTGTATGCATTATTGCCAGGCTATTACTTGGTGATTACAATTGAAATAACATAATGTCACCATAATATGACTTCTTTGTTCCATAATTATTACCATACTACCATATTGTTTGTGTACGTAATGACACAAACAATGTGGTTTTTGTTGCCCTCCCGGAGAACCCGAGGGCACCACAGACCGGGGACTGTTTTAAAAAAAGACAGCTCAAGAATTTCCTGTTCAGGAAAGCATTTTAACAAGGTTGTAACTTTCTTTTAATGGATGTTTTTATGCTTGCTATTAGTCTAAGGTATGTTTTTATGCTTCTTTTTAAATCTGTGTAGCACTTTGAGACTTGTTTCCTAATGTAATTTGAAAACATTATATATATCTTATTATAATGTAAAATGTTACTGAAAAAACATTAATTGAAGAACATTGATGTTTGAAGTAAATATTAAATAAATTTAAAAGGTCAACCTTACCAAATAAACCTTTGAATGACTCACTTGACAGTTTTTTTTAATCAGGTTTGGCAGAACAAATATGTGTAAATCTACATTATTTTAGTCATCGTTGATTTTATGTTTTTGCCCAATTAATTGGCCAAACTGATTAAAAGATATACCTCTAATAATACCTAGGAATTTGTGTGTGTTGTATTAAAATATATTGAATTTCCTTACAAAGCAAACTGGCAAACAGTTTAATATTTTATAAAATGATCTGTATAATTATTAGAATAATCTGTTTTCTGTTGATTAAAAAAAATGTCCTTTCCTTCACAGTGGATAAGTGGACCATCTGTAATTTCTCATGGTGTTATCAGCTCAGACAACCACAGCTTCTCTGTGGGTGTGCAATTTATTTTGGAACTTGCACAGAGCCAGTTTGCTCAACATGTACTCGTGCTTTTGTGAACATACACTCACTTAGCAGCACACTGGCGCACAGAGGTTATATTGTTTTGTTTTTTTAACACAGGTGATTTATTTTCACAATCCTGAGTGATTTTGAGCCGTGAGGACTACGTCTTTTTTATAAGACAGCGTCTTCATGCTTGGTAAATCTCCTGATCTGTCCGTTTGTCTTAAGGCAGTTTTTGGAAATGTGTTATGCAGTTCAACAAGTATCCACCATGAGAGCTAGTCCACCATGGATGGTGTTGAATTGAAAAACGTTTATGTCTTTATAACTCATTCTTCTCAATGGTCCCTTCAACACAGATCCAGTTATGAAGACATTTACAGGTACTTGGGCTGTATCAGAGAAAGACAAGGTAACTGTTGGTATATATATTTTAAAGAGCATAACAATACCTTATTTATTCTGTGAAATGTGTCTTCTGTATTGTTATACTAATACATGCACCAGTACATTCTTACAATACTGACACAAAAGCAACTGTTCACAATGACTGGATATTTATTGTTAAGATTTATTGTCAATTTTATTACACAGTTCTCATTATAGATTTAGGAAGCTTAAAAAAATAATAATTCCAAAATGGCATTAAACTAATGTTTCAGTATGTACTCACTATCATGACGTCACACATTTGATGTGATAGTATAGTGAAACTTCCTTTTCTTCTGATATCATCCAGTGTGGTGCGACTAAGCCTCTGACAAGCCGCTACTTTATGCACGGCCGTGATGTGATCTGTTACATCTGCAACAGGACAGGACATGGTGCTAAAAGCTGCTACTACCAAAAGGTAAGGTATTCTCTTATACTGTCAGTAAAATGCCAACCCAGCTGCTGAGACCTCTGGCTTAAATGAATTGATTTTTTATTTACATTTTTTTTTAAAGATCGACTAATCTTTACAGTTTTATTCAAATGTTTGTTGCCGATGTTTGTGATTAGTTCACCATCAGTGACACTTTCATTTATTCCCAAATTTTAAGTACTCGCCTATTCTGTGAAGTTCTTAAATCAATTATGACCGAGATTTTGCTGCAATGATACATTTACCGATCTGTGTGACACCGTTGATGGATTAGAAGGTTGTATATATCAACAGCTGTGTGTAATAGCGCAGTGTGCTTTGACTGATGTTTGATGTTGTTGGAGAACCTCTCTATTGTCGATGTGCCACAGGCAGCAGTATACTTTGTTTGCTGCTGTTAATGCTAGAGATTGGTGGTGAGTGTTTGCATGTAAAACAGATGTATAAGGGTGTCCCTACATCCAGTTATGATGAGATGTGGGAGTGGAAATGTGGCCTGTGGCTATGGACTATATAGGTTTGAAGCTGTTTTCATTATTAAAACAAGATTTCGATTGTTTTAGCTTCTTAAAATTGTCTTTGTTTGTTTGCTCCACATAACAAAGAAATCATTAAAACAGAATCATTTTGCTTTGTGGACAAAACACAGACGTTCGAGAACGTCGCAATATCCAGGTTTGACAAACGCAGATAAACATTTTTAACATTTTCTGACATTTTATGGACCAAATGTTTAATCGAGAAAATAATCAACAGATTAATAGATTACAAAAATAATCTACTCTGGACTCACTTCCACACACTCAGTGATCGAACACAGCTTTATGAATCTAACATAGTTCCGTTTTAGTTGCAAATCTACAAATGTTTATGCATCTGGGCACTGGTGTCTCATTCATCAAAACAATTGACAGCATTTGAACTGTCAAATGGTAACACAAATCTTTGGTCTGTTTTAAATTCATAAATATTTCTCAGCTGCCAAGACAAAAAAAATATTTCTGCACTGTTGTGAAAAATTATGCTGCCAAGTTGAAAAAAAACAAACAGAATATGCGCTCTGAATATGGTGTTAAATATCAGGCTAAAAAGTATGTGTAATGATTTGTAGAACTAAAGGAGACAAGGATCTGTGTTTTACAGATTTTGTGCTCATAACTCATGTGTTTCCTGACAGGCTACCACAAGATGTAAAGAGCCATCGTTGTTTTTGTAGTCCCATGGTCGCCTGCAGAGAATGACTGCTGATGGAAGATAACTAACTTTTATCATAAAACTGTCTTTGTTGTCTCTGCATCAGCAGAAATGTCCAACATGTGTCCTATGTGGGATCAAGGGCCACATCCAGAGAGACTGTCCAAGTCGCCCCTGCCCCAGCTGTGGGATGCCTCCACATGGCCTCAGGCCCTGTGAGAACCCCCCAGTGTGGAACCAGCTCTGCCGGCGCTGTGGGATGACAGGACACCTCTCTGATGTGAGTGTGTGTCTCACAGCCCTCGGGTCTAGTCCCCATTTTAGTGTGTGTAGTTGTGTTGAAGGAAAAACTTTTGAAAAGCATTTGTCAGTAAAGTGTGACAGATTTCCTGTAGCCTCAGGCACTCGTGGGCGCCATTTATGAAGTGCTGTTTTATTGACAAACAGTTCTTCATCATCATACAAGTTCAGTTACACATTGTATTTTATGTATTATTGCCCCCAAATGTTTTAATTTTCCCTGTTTGTGGGATCCTCAGACCTGCCCAGATACATGGCGACAGTATCACATGACGGTGAGTCATTTTTTTTTCTCAGTGATTTTAAAAAGCAAGCTGCTCAACATTTGTCTTTTTTTGAGATTTTAGTGCTTTTGCTTGACATTATAAAAAAAAGAAACTCTTTAAAGAGAAGACAGCAGAGGATTTGTTATTTATCCATGTTTTAAAGTACTCTTATTTTCTCCTTTTCCTCCAGATCCGGTTAGAGGTTCCTCTTCGGCCACGGAGAACCCCCACCCTCAAACATAAGAGATGCTTTGCTCATTGTTACAATTGCTCTAAGAGGGGGCATTATGGCTTTGTAAGTGATGAATAAAAGAAATTGTTTCCTTACATCTCTACTTCTCTTTGTGGCCTCTCTCTCTTTCTCTGTGTTGTTGGGCCAAACTTCATTATAATCCGCTCTTGTTTGAACTGCGTCGTCTCTCTTGCTTCTCCCTCATCTTTTTATTCATCTATTTATTTAGTTAATTAATAGTTTTTTGCAACAGCACTATTCTCCAAATTGTCTCATGTCTACCTCTTGTGTCTCTGTCTCTTTGTCCGTATCAGGAGTGCAATAAGAGGAGGATGGTCAATGGTACTTTTCCATCATTGCCTTACGTTTGCCACTATGACACCATTGCAGACATCCTCCAATATTGTACCGGGGTGCAAAATGAAACAACAGGTGACAAAACATAACTGTTACATAACATTGTTATTATCATTATTGGGTTTCTTGGTGGCAGGGTGGTCTAAGTTGGAAAACCTTCTGCACTTTCAGTGGGTTTCTCAGGGTCACTAGCATTTAGCCAAATGCCTCGCCTGCAAAAGCAGTAAGGTTGAGTGACCAGTCAAGGTGACCGTAGTGACCATGTTTGATAAGTTATGTACAGTTCTGTAATTGGCTTATAGAATAACTCATGGCCAGGTTTAGCACAGTGTTTTAGTGCCCTCTGCGGCTGATGGTGTAAAGCTTTTCACTTGTCTTTAAGGTTCAAACACTAGAGGTCAACAAACACAAGATTTGCAGAGTTGTCATTTATTTTTTAAAGCAGTGTTTTTTTGTTATCAGTATTGTTTTCCACTTTAAGTAAGTTGTAAAGTTGTAAACACAGCACTGACATGTTTGTCACCTAATACAGTTGTTACTGTGAGCATGAAAACAGTTGTCTATTACATGTAGCTGATGTAGTTGGAGTTGTGGCAGATATTCCAATATCTGTTATTTTCCCCAAATCGTTGATAATCCTGTGGTTGATTGGTAAACAGCTTCTTTCACATTGTGTTTGACCCACTGTTAATATAGACACATTGATTAGAGCTGTTGTAAACAACGGCCTTCATACAAAGTCACACTGATTATAAAGGAAATCTTTTTTGTCATCGTTTCTGTGTTTACAGAGCTTGTGGGCCTGGGATCCAAGCGCCCTTTTGACCAACAGCACTTGACTGAACCGTCAGGGGATAATAGTCAGAATCAGCCTATCCACGGGAGGAGCCGGACAAAACCGGAGACATGTAGCAGAGCTGCCAAGAGGAAGACATGGCCTGAGAGACGCAGAGAGAGACAGCAGGTGAAGAAAATCAGGAGAGAAGCTCAAGCCCGACGAGAGGGAGGACTACTGAAGAGGCCTCACTGCAATTCTGATGATGAAGCATGCCATGGAGACCCCTTCAAGTCACCTTGTAGTGGTCACTACCAGGCCACACCCCCTTCACAGAGGAGAAAGAGGGATGAGGCAGGTGGTAGAAGGAGCAGGAAAAGCAGAGAGGCAGAGAGGTGGAAGAAGAGAGGGGGGATGAAACGTGGGGATTTGTATCATGTAGACATCGGAAGTGAAAACCTCCTCTCCCCAAAGCAAAGAATACGCCACAGAAGAAGATAAAGTGCGATTTTTAGTTTAGTCTATTCCTTTTTTAATAGTGACAAATGTGACTGGAAAATAAATGTTGAATTATCTTTTGATCTTTTTAACTACCTCAGGGTAAGGGGGTAATGTTTTTGGCAGCATAACTTCAAATATAAAGGACAAACTTTGATTAAATGTTTTGGAAATGTAGGTTATGGCCCTGAAGAATAAATTATTAGATTTTGGTGGTGATGTGGTTATAAATAACTGCTTGTATGAACTGGTGTGGAAAACTGAGCCTGGCCTTTGTGGACTTTTGCACTCATGAGTGCTTTCGGTGTGCTAAACACATAGAACAGCATATACAGTTGAAGTATCATAATCAGAACTGGTTTGTAATTTTTTTTTCCAATTTTCAATATTCAGTATTTTCGAGTATGATTTGATACTAATTTTGGATCCTTTGTATCATGGTGTGTTTTTATTTTATTTGCATAAATGCTTGTAAAAGACACCGACATCTGATTGCCCTCTATAAAACGCCACATTATTTTGTATTATTTATAGACAAAAAAATGCATTAAACACGCGTTTTTAGATCAAAAGCCAATGCATGGTTTGTTTTCATGCGATTACAGTCATGTTAGCAACATTAGGAAACGGGGGTGAGGGTTTTTGTTGTTGTAGTAGATGATAAACGGCTTCAAACACGAGCGTTTTCCAACCCTTACCTCTGCTACGAAGCTGCTGAATTATTAATGAGCTGAGCAGCTGCCTGGGGTTTGCCAGGCCAAAGCAGTCAACTATGATAACACGTCGACACGGAAAATCGACTCCGACCTACAGATATGTAATAAAAGTCAGTTTGAAGGCGGTTGTATGAGTTTAAACGTTCCTTCTCGATTCGCTTTTTGTGACTTATTTATACGCAAGACGCGCGTTTGCTTCGTGCCGAGCTACATGCATCTCTGAGATCGATTGGCTTTGCCTGGGCAGAGATGTGAAACTCCCATTGATTGATCTCCACTACACTCCCTGCTGACCAGAGAAAACACAGCGAAGGCAAGAGGGGCTTTAAACTGGACTAATTCTGTCCACCTTTATTTGACGGATAAGGTAGCTGTCCGCGCACTCGCATAATATGAACTAATCCGGCGGTAGCTCCGTTAAACCGCCTGCATAACTTGAAAACAACACGACGGTTGCTAGCTTGTAATGTCGGCAGTTGGACTTGTTTTCCCCTCTAGACCCCGCTTCCCTTTAGCCTCGGGCTAGCTGGAAAATCGACATTATGCTAATGAACGAGCAGGTATAGTTCTCAGACGCAGAGGGGTGTAACTTCACTGTTCAGCGGGCACTCCGTTTGCATTTAGCTGCAATTTAATCAACGCACCCGTGCCGATGAGGTTGCTTCACTGCAGGATACCAGGGCGGCTGGTTTTCTTTTAGTTTGCTAACGCTCGACAGCTAGCCATCTTGCTTGTGTTTGGGATTTAAGTATTAAACCGGTCTAGAATTTAGCGGCGGACATTAACTTGAGTTACGGTCGCTTGTTTATTTTTTTCCACAATTGACGTATCAGTTTAGAACCAAGCCGTTTGAGACCAGTGCCTTTAAAAACACTTTGTTTTGCGGTGGAAAACCCGACAGTGTTCCTCTGTGAACAGACAATAGAGAAGCTGAGACTTGCTCAGTTTTGTTCTGGTGTCGATGAAAACTACTGATAACTAAACTGCGTTTTCATCATAGAATCCTACAAATATATCCTCTTTTTGTGGGCAAATGTTACTTGTTCGCGTATATAAGTGGTGAAATTAATTAAGAAGCGGATATTTTCGTTAAGGGAACACTGTATCGAATCGACGCATATGTTGAGGACTGAGCTTCCAGGTGTCTCCTCTCATTATGTTTAAACAACCGCTTTAAATGCTTCAGAAAACACTCGCAGTTGCCGGTCGTCGTCAGCGTTAATCAGGTGGACCGAGAGACGCGCAGAGGCGGTGTGAAGAGGTAGGGAGGCTCCTGGACGTCCGTCTCTCTTGCACTACCTTCATCACGTCCATCCACTACGGTTCCCCTGCTCCTCCTCACCAGTCATGGACCCCCCGAGGACTCGGTCGCGGTCTCGGTCTGGCTTCTATCATTTCGGCATGAACGGCGGTGTAGGGAACAGCGGCGGTGGTAGCGCTGTCGGTACCGGCAGCTTGATGAGCGCCAGCGGAGGAGGGGTGAGCTACCCGCAGCAGAGCAACTCTGGCTGGGCTCCCCACCACGGTGGCCGTAGCTACTCCGAGAGCCAGCAGCAGCAGCAGCAACACACGCAGGGGAGCTACATGTCCGCAGGGGCGCAGCGCCACTCTTCGCTCGGAGCTCACAGACACCCTGGGGCCGGTAAGCAGCCTTCCGTAAACAGGGCCTGAAGCCCGGCCAGATGCATCCTCACACGCACACACACACCCCCCTGTGGGATTCATGCAGACCACTGGCAACAGAACAGGTTCTGAGACATTTAATTGAAAAAGACTTGCTTTCACTGCCAGGTGATGCTTGAAAAGCCAAGCAAATGTCATGTCAGGGGAAGTAGAATAGGCTTGGCTTTAGAGTTGAAGTTGCATTTACTTAGGTAAATAGAAGCACACACCAGGTTCCTCAACGCCCTGTTTTGTATGTCACTGCCAGGCTGGCCTTCTATTTGCAGTGCAAACTATAGAGAAAGCACTCAGAGAACAATAAGTTGTTCAGTTTCCCACAGTGCCATTCTCACAAATATGGCTGATTGGTAAAAGAACCAAACAATTATGAGTTTTTTTAAAGTGAGTTTTTTTATGCTTTAGCAAAATAGATTTGAAAATCAAATTTGATAGCGGTGGGGCTTTCTAAATTGTGTATGTCAATCTGGGTCTTGATTTCCATTTCAACCTAATTATGGTAATATACAGTAAACGTCTTAGGCTACCAACAAATGTGTTGTTTTTCCAATACTATGATTACACTGTACAAGTATCTCTCCATCACTTTACTGGAAAACATTCAACGTGTATGCAGTTTTAAGGTTTAGGTTTGGAGTATTGAGTGTGACCTACACTAACACTTGGACAACAGCACAACCCTGGCTTTCTTTTAACTGGAGTGGAATCCTAATTAATGTTTCTGTTAAAGACATTCTTGAGCATTATATATAAATGTAGCATGAGTCTATTGGGTATTTTCACGATTAATCGAGTACTTGTTGCTCCATTAAAATACCAAAAACTTTTTGAAAAATGTTTAGTGTTAACCAAACCTGGAAATGATGGTGTTCTCAAATGTCTTTTGTCTGCCAACCAAAATTATTTTAATACGTTTTAATTATTTATTTGTTATATGGAGCTGAAAAATCTAAGAAACTTGTTTTGATTATTAAAAACATACTTGATTAATTATTACCAAATTATTATTAATTATTTATCAATCAATTATTAATTGATTACCAAAAATAGTTAATGATTAATTCAGTAATCAATTAATCATGTAAATGTTCCAGCCCTAATTGTATGTGGATTTTTTTCCAAAGCAAAAAAATAAGCAAAAACATAACTTTTTAGCAGAGTTATTTACAAAACTGGCAAAATCTCTTATCTCAAACATTGATTTAAAAAAAAGAGGAAAAAAATCCTGGATCTGTGTCTGCATCGCCATCAAAATGTAATTATCTCTCTGGACCAGAAAATGTAATCAAAATCCACCCTTTACCATTTGAGTTATGCTGCTCTCAATAGGACAAACCTCCTTGGCAGAGGTAATTATTCCAGTAGGGGTTTAACACTGCAGAACTTTCCAATTGGACAGTCTAGGGGCCTCATCTATATAACTGTGCGTGGTACGCCTGAAAACTTGTTGTTCACAGAGGAAACACAGAAAGTGCTAATGCACATAAATATAATATCAAACCTTGTATGTCCCACATCAGTTTCCCTTTTATAAATCACAATCGTGCATACTTAAGTTCCACTCATACGCGCAGTGTGGCTTAGGGAGTAGTGGCCGCCACTTATGTTCGTCGCCTGCAAGGTTTGTGAAAGGTTAGAGGGGTTGGGCATTGTGAGGGGGTTGTTTAATAATAAATTAATATTTGGATTAATAATGAATTGATTAATTAATAATCACCAAACCTAGAAGCCAGTTTCTGTGTGCGCTTCTCTCTAACACTGGATTCAGTGTGGCGCAGAGATCTAGCAGGACAACTCATGGAGGTCAGAAGTGGCTCACAATCCATTCATCATCACTACATAGACTTGATGTGATGTTTTGAATTAATGGAGAAGTCCTGCACTTTTCACTTTTTATGGACATTTTGTTTTCTTCAAATAGACAGATATTGTGATGTATCGCTACATGAAACTTATTGATTATCACAGAATCGTTGTATCATGATATTATTGGTATTGTGGACCATGTATCGTATTGTGTGATAACCTGTGATTTCCACCCCTATTCAGGACAGATTAAGTTAAGTCTCATTAAACAGCATTTTGGGGACTTGTACAATCCTTGTAAATCAAACACCCCACTGCTATGATACATAATACAGCCTTCAAAGTGGTTCATCATAAATGCCAATGCCATTCAACTCAAATTATTTTAGTTTATGCAAAGCTCTGTCCAAACTTGTCTCTCATTGGTTGTGCAGATTTATGCTGTGCTTCTGTAGCAATGTCCCAACACAAAGAAATGAGAAATTACCAGTGGAGTTCATTTGTTCCTTGTCTTTGTCAAATTCAAATTGATTGTATTGCCTACGACTCAACTGGCTTTTCATACCCAATTAAAATTAGACTTCACCAAAGCCTCCTTTTATTGATCACATTGACACCAGATTGACAGCAGGTTTCTATTGTTGGCCATTGCAAAGTGTCTGGAGAAACCTTCTGTCATACCAGATTGGATCCGTGCACAAGTGTAGTCAATGAATTAAAGCAGTCTTTTAATGGGCCTAATAGTAACAGTGTTGTCAAACACCGAAAATAACCCACACAGAGGGGACACACACACAGAAACACATGCTTCCTGAATTGAAAGACGACACAGTGGTTTGTGTGAATGTCCCTGCTGTGCGAGCTGCCTTCCTTCCCTTAGCAGTTGCACATGCCTCTTTGTAGATGGCACGGCTCTGGGTTTCTTTTTTTGTTTGATATGTCGATTTTCACACTGTGTGTGCTTATTTGTTTGTGTCCCTGATTTATTTATATTTTTCAAGCTTTTTCTTTTTAATCCTCCTCATTCACCCCAGTTTCAAAATGTGAGTGTTGCATCCCACAGCATACCAGGCCTGTAATTTGATAGCATCTGGTTTAAGAGATCTTCATTAACACTCTCATGAGATCTCTTCAGGTTATGTTTGGTAAAATAGGTTGTTTATTTTTGCCCTGGTTCCTCAAAATAATAGTTGAAGTCTCTGTATCTCACATAATGAACAAGATTAATCTTCTACTTGGTGACAGCTGATACTCCCGTTTTTTTTTTTTCATCATTCCAAACTGGATGTCAGTCCTCTAAAGAAATTGTGTCACCCCTCCCCTGTAGCCATGCTCGGAGGAAGCAAGCTCATGTGCTCGCCAGCAGAACCTGTCCAGTCTGGCTCACCAACCCCTCTCCTATTTCCCCGGGTAAATCAGCATTAACAGACCTAGTGCTTCATGAAACATATGGGTGACTGAGTCCAGGGACCCTGTGAGCTTTAGATTGTTCATGAATAAAGATATAACCCAGCCAGCATGTTGGCCCTCCTGTTGGCTAGTCAGTCAACCAACCATCCCTCTGTTCTCCTTAGCCACTAGCAGGGCGTCTTTGAGCTGTCAATATCGCAAACTTCACATGGCTCTGGAGTGGTGTCGCAAAGACAAGAAAGAGGTGGAAGTGGTTTTCAGACATTTATTTATTAGGTATTCTCTTTCTGCGGAGGCCGAAGGGGACGGTTTTGAGAGGGAGGCATTTGTGGGAACAGAAGGACATGGGGGAGGAGACTTTATTTTCTCTTTTTGGTGATTAAAGGTTTTTCGGAGGGCTGCTTAAAGGAAACTCTTGTCAGCTGTGTTCAAGGACATTCTTCTTAAGCTGCTGAAATGTCTAGGTGCACATGCTGCATCCAGATAGCTCATGTAGAGTCTTAGATAAACAGCTGGGAGAGCATTGTGTTTTTCTGAGATTATGTCCGTGGCATTATTGTTTTATTCGGTGCGATTTCTTTTTTTTATATTAATTCATATAAGAAAATATTGTATTCAGCTTTGGAGAGTGATTTTTATTTTATTTTTTATCTTATCAAAAGGAATCAAAAAGACACAATACTGATTTTTCCCAATACTGATTTTTCCCCACACAGACACTAATCCAGACTTTCTTCTAATGGTGAGCATCTATAGCAAGTACTATAGTGGTGCTGCACTTTATGGGCCAGTACTGTGACTAAGTTCAAGTATTATTTTCTTTTGCCATTAGTTTTTTGATTTACAATTATTGAAAAAAAAAAAAAAAAGAAGAAAAGCACATTTTCAAATATGAGAAACTGAAACCTGGTATCTCCCACCATTTCTGCATGATGAAGGACATTGATTCTCGACATCTCCAGATTGTCTTTTAAAGGAGTGTATCAACCGTTAATCCTCTATATCAGTGTTGGTAAAACCTTTTTTTATGGGCACCCACATGCCATTAAAATATGACAAATTGTTGATCCACAAGTTTGTGCACAATATATCAATTACTGACTACTTTTTACTTTCATTTCTGTAACTATTTATTGAATAAATATCCATATAAACCTGAAGGTAAAGGTTGAAAATAGAAGACCTAGTCTCTGGGAATGATTTCTCTTGTACAATATTAAAGAAAAACGCAATTCTGATGAGTTTGTCTAGAGACAAAAGCTATAATCTCGATTTATGAGTGTTTCAACTTGGGATACTGAATAGGTGCTTCAAAATGTGCGAGTGAGTGTGTCTGTTCCTGTGAGTGTGCATGGCAGGATTTTTCTGGTAGATCAGAGAGAGTGATTTGTCTGAAAGAGCCAGAGAAGATGAGTCCAGTGTGACATCTCCCAGCGATGGCTTCCTCCCTCATCTGCCCGTTTCAAGCAGCAAATTTAAAATCCTGTTTCTCTCTGTCTCTTGGTAACAACAGGGGACAACTCTCTGTCATCTCAGGTGCACTTTTTTTACGTAGAATACTGTGATGGTAGGTCTGTGCATCCAAAGTACCATCAGCCACGCTGCATCAAGATGATAACTTTTTGGCGAGCACTGTGGTCTTATGAGGAAAAAAAAATCAAAGGCAACTAGCTGCTGGTTTGTTGTTCTGCTGGTTCAGAAAACATTTCTCAATGGCTCATGTGACATTGATGTTTTTGTCAGTTCTCTTAACTGATTGTGTTTTTTTCTCCTGTGGCCTGTAGGAGGAGTGCTACATTTTCATCCAGATGGTGTGTGCAATGACGATGGGGACAAAGTGAGTATGAAATATGACCGCTGCTGGTTTCCTGCCCTTTGCTCCTGGTTTGAATAGCATTTGTATATCATTGTTGTCTCTAACTCATTTTACCCTTTTGTCTGAACTCTTTTTATTTTTCCCTTAATGCAGATAGAAGACAGCCCAAGCCCCAAGAGGCAACGTCTTTCCCAGCAGTCCATGTTGGATCTGGGCTCTGCACCTCCCTCCACTCCATCCTCTCCCATTCGCCCATGGGAGCTACCTCCCAGTCGCAGACCACACCCCCACTACATGCCAGAGAGATGTCACACACCTGTTCGAAACCGTCGCAGGTGAGTGTGCGTACATGTGGCAAAAATACACGCTTGGCATTATCTTCAGAATTAGTCTTGTCATTGTCGTCCAGTTTATTAAATGGCAAAAGTAGACAATTATGTGACTCCAATGATGGAGATTCCCATCACAAATTACACAATCCCTTATTTATATCCTAAAAAAGATCTTAAACCACTAAAGAGTCCAAAAACCCCAAATTGCTTTCAATAAAAATGTGTAAAATACACATTTTGACATCACACAATCTTTTCTTTTTTGATCACAACCTTGACTGCAGCACAGCTTCTTCTCCCTCTTATTTAGTATTTTCTTGTGTCTTTCACCTCAGCCCTCCAGTGAGACGACAGCGCGGCCGGAGAGATCGTCTGACTCGCCACCACCACCACCACGCCCACAACAACCACCATCACTACAACAGCAACAACAACCACCACCACCATCACCCCAACGCCCACCATCATCACCACCACCACCACCTGCACTCCCACCACGGTCCATCCTCAGCCCACCAGGATGAAAACTACCGTCATCAAGCTCCTCCTCAGGGCTTCCCACCTTACAGCCAGCAGCCACCACGAGGGCCAGGGCCTGATGAGCGCTCAGGATACCACCCCGCAAACCCTTCCCCCAGGCCTCTCCATCAGTCGCCAAATCTGTCTCCCAGGCTGCTGCACCCTGCGGCCCATCCACACCCACATGCTCACCCGTCCCAACAACAGAACAGTGTGGTGCTAGACCTCCATGAACAGGTGAGTGCAGTTTGTTTGGGGAGTTAAGTTTACAAAGAACAAACATTGTTCCAGTAAAGCCCCTAAAATGAGAAAACATAACCTGCTCTCGATTACTCAGAGTATTCTTATTGTCATCTTTTCTTGTGTATTTTTGTCTCCTTCATATACATTCAGAAAACAACCTTTAGATATGGTATAGTAAACTTAGCTCCTTATGGGTGTATTAAAGCTGATGTAAAATACACCACTGTGTCACCATAGACACAAAAACACGGCTACATTGAGAAACACAGAGACAGTTGTGTGGAACTGTTGACTCATTTGACAATGGTTTGAATTTAACAGACATTCGTGTATATTTAAAAGTTACACACTACTGCTGCTTAAATGTCGACCACATAATTTTCTTGCAATTTCGCCATATGGGTGAAAGTTCCTGTTTGTTAACATATCTGGATTCTGCACTCGTTTCTTCCAAGTGGGGAATGATTCAGTTCACTACGTCTCAAAATTCTCTGGTTAGCCCTGTGGCGTGTATCGTAAAAGAATACAGCTGTATCATATAATGTTCAGATTAAAATCTATTTGCCCTTTCATTTTTATATTACAAAATGTTGGTGTTCATTTGGAACCTTGTTAATTAATGGGTTTGATTAAATCAGAGTCTGCATTATGTCTAAAGTATGGGACATTTCCTCTTCTGATTTCCAAATTCAGGGTTCCGTTCCAGTATCATATCCCATGTCTCCTGCGGGGGCGCCACCTGGCCTGCCGCCTCGCTCTGCCCCTCAGCAGATCCCAGCATGCTCTGTGGTTTTTAGTGGACAGCACTACCCCGTCTGCAGCGTCCCTCCTCCTGTGAGTGTGTTTCTGTTAAATCATATTTTATTTCCACATTTGGTTTTATTGACAAGTTTTCTTTTTTGCATTACATCCTGAAATAACACTATCCTTTTTTTCCCCCACTCCATTAGGTCCTTCAGACCTGTTCGGTTCAACACTTACCAATGCCCTATCCCTTCCCATCATTGCTGTCCAGTGACCCAGCCTTCCTGCTCCCCCCTCCTCACCTCCCCCACCCAACACATCTGTCGCACCACCCACCTCATTTGCCACAGCCGGGACAGTTTGGACCCTATCCCACACAACAGGCACGATCGGTGAGTGGCCATGTGTACAGTATAGTGTAATGATCAAGTTTTGATACCAAATATGTCTGGAAAACCCCTGAGTTCATAGGCTTAGATAATGACGTCTTAATCTGCCATTGTGTTTTTCTTCATGGCTTCTTTCTGTGTTCCACCTGTGTTAATTGAAACAGTAGTTGTGCAGCAGTAAAGCTTCTTTATAATGGGCAATTCATATTTAATACATTAGGGTTTTCGCAATTTCTCATCTCTTTTTTTAGTGGTTAAAGAGACTGTTTTGTTATATATGAAGCCATGCACCTGTTAACCTGTGAGTGGCTGTTATAGTAAAGTGAGTAAACAACATATGTTAACTGGGTGCAACTTGGTAATGCAGTTAAAGAAGGAATATCTTTGGGTATTGGCATAATTGTCAATGAGAATTATTGTTTTGTAATAATTCAATAAAGCACTCCACATTTTCTAACAATAAACATCAAATTTCAAAACCAAAGCACAGGGCTTCTGGGAGTTTTAGTGTTCTCCTCAAACCGTTTCTTGGGATGTGGTGATTTTCCTCACACAGTCCAGAAACATCACAGCTGCATGTGCTGAGCCTCTCACCAAGTGTCAGTTGTGATTGGCTCCTTGTGGCTGTTGCTGTGCATGAAAATAATCCTTTCCTCTGTTTTGTCTCAGCCATTACAGAGGATAGAAAATGATGTGGAGCTGCTTGGAGAGCATCTATCTTTGGGTGCTGGGATCCACTATCCGCCTGCTACCCACCCAGCCCTTACCCCGCACTCCACACAGCTTCACTTCCTCTCCCATGACCCCTTACCACAGGAGTTCTTTGGAGTGGTGAGCAAGAAGAATCATTTTCACCCTCTAGAATAGAAATTGTCTAAATGATCTGATATCTATATATTTTTAATCTTGTCCTAGTCCTATCCAAACTTCATTCCTCGACGTCTCCCGGGGCGACGGTATCGCTCACAACAGCCACTGCCACCTTCGCCTTACCACCCCAGCCTCCTGCCTTACTTCCTGTAAGTAGCTCAGTACAGAAACTAAGAAACGAGAGATTAGAAGAAAAAGGCTTATTTTTGTTATTTATACTAGTCTTGTGTTCTCAGAGTGTTTTTTTATTGGTAAATGTATTATTCATGCCTAGGGAAGTTAACATTATTACATTAGTATGCTCAAGGTCCTGAGCCTTTAACATACAAAGTGTTTCTTAGGCAGTTTCAGATCACAGGGTGCAGCATAATTTGATTCTATGATCGAATTAACTTGAACTATTCTTTGTTCAATCTCCTTTAGTTCAATGCTGCCAGTCCAGCCCACAGGTCCTGCGATCAGCCTCGAGCTGGATGTCGACGATGGAGAGGTGGAAAACTATGAGGTTTGTCTTCATATATTAAACATGTTGTTTTGTCTTTGTGTTGTTGCTGATACTTGGTTTTCCCTCCCCCAGGCCCTCCTGAACCTCGCTGAGCGTCTGGGAGAGGCCAAACTCCGAGGACTGACCAAGGGAGACATTGAGCAGCTTCCCTCCTATCGGTTCAATCCAAATAACCATCAGTCTGAGCAAACACTGTGAGTGCCTTTTACAGCCACCAGGCCATCACCTGCTAATAGGATGAATGTGATATTAGCTTTGACTGTGACAAAAGTGAACATAACAAGCTAAATGTCCTCATTTCATAAGAGACTATTGCAGTACTCACAGTATATTTTTTCCCTGTGTGCCACATGGGGGAATGTGTGAAACGGCAGATTGCCGGTGTTCTTGTAAGTTGCATGATCATACCTGTTGTGTTGCAGGTGTGTGGTATGTATGAGTGATTTTGAGTCCCGCCAGCTGCTGCGAGTCCTGCCTTGCAGCCATGAGTTCCACGGGAAGTGTGTTGACAAATGGCTGAGGGTAAGTACACACACTGCACTGTTTCTCCTCCTGGGGCTGAACTTTTCACGTCAAAGTGTAAGTCTCTCCTTTTTTGTGGGGGTAAATGTCCACTTTTGCAGTCTCGCGTCAATAAATTGACACATGCCCCTATTTAGAAGTCAAAACATCCTGTTGGGTAACAGAAATGAGCAGCAGGCTTGTGTCTGAATGTTCCTTAATTCAGTTTGAAAGAGTCTGAAAACCACAATAAACCCCAGTAAAGGATCATCAGAACAATCTGTCAACATCTCCCTCTGAAAAAGCTAAAAGAGGCCTTTTCCTGCCAAGTTACTGTGGTGACCATAACATAGTCTTGTGATTTTAGAGGGATCAGTCTTTGCCCAAAGGCTCCTGGTGAATGTTCATGTTTAGTGACTGTTCAAGTGTAAAGTTTTTGAGACTTGGGTGTTTTGTGATTCACGTCATGACTTTAAATCCATCCCCACTCTGAACACTAACTTCTTCCCTCTGCGTGTCTTCAGGCTAACAGAACGTGCCCTATTTGTCGGGCCGATGCCTCAGAGGTTCAACGAGACTCAGAGTGACCACATGAGGGTGCCAGACGCTCCGCTGTCTGTCTGACACATTCAGTACTGCCTGCTCTGATTCTCATGACACACATGGGTGCTTGTTGTATACACATACACACACACACCATTTTTCTCTTTGTACAGCACACTCGTCTGTTTTGTGTCTTTGATTTTTCTCACTTTGAGTTACGTGCATCACCCTTTTAGAATTTCTCTTGCTCAGCTCTTTTCCCGTCTTTTCATCTTTCCTTTAAATGTACAAACACGGGTCCTCGCAATTGACCCACCTTACTGCAGTGGTGTGTGTCTGTGTGTGTGTGAGAGAGTGTGTGTTTGTGTGCACACATGCACCTGAAATGTTCAGTATCGTGTGGTCCGACTTATGGTGCTGGCTGTGGTGTGCGCGTGCGTGTGCGCGTGCGTGTGTGTGTGTGTGTGTTTGGCAGATTTGTAGGTGTCCTGGAGCATGCCTGAGTTCCTGTTGTGTATCACACAACAACATCTGAGGGTTTTTTTTGTTGTTGTCCTGAGTTTACTATGATTATGCACTGTGTGTGTGTGTGTGTGCGTGTTATAGACTTTGATCCTTTTCTCTAGTTTGACACTAAGGGTCCATGCTGCCACTCATTTACCTAGTTTGGTTTGTTTCATCAAAATTATTACTATTATTATTATTATTATTATTATTATTATCAGTTATAGGTGATTGTTTCCTGCCCAGCTGTTACCTCATCATTCCGGCTTTGGTTATCTTTGATTACAAATGCTTTACGGCACCACTTTTGAAATTAAGCACATTATATTATGCAGTTTTTCTTTTTTCTTTATTTTATTAGAAACAATAAGTTTGTCTGTGACTTTGCAATGGCACATGTGTTACATATTATACATATATACACTGTATAAATCTATGAATATCTGTATACCAAATAAAAGGCTTAATATTAACTTTTTAAACTTAGCATTTTGTATCTTTCTTATGTTTTGCAGTGAAAAATAAATCGAATGTGTCTGGATTTCTGTGTTAAGTGACAAAGACTTTTTCAGTATAATACTGCTGTGGCGTCTCTTGGTGGGTGGGGTAATGGCTAAAAGCTGCCACTAGGTGGTGACACTGCTCTTTCAGACGAAACTGAGAACCTTTAATTATTTTGGGCTCCTGAATACATGCACTAGTTTGTTTATGATTAATGTTACTTCTCTAAATTCAAATGTTTGTTAAATAGAGTATATATAGAGAGAATATTTGATTGTTGTGGATTTGTCAATGTGACCAACAGCTTTACTGTTACTGTTGTGTTTTTCAGTCACTCTGGGCATAACCTGTAATACGTCTATGGTATTAAAGATCAATGTCTTCCTCATGAGATGGTAAAACTAATGATGTTCCCACTTGATGCGTAAAGAGGGTGGTAGGTTTACACAAGCAGAAATAAATAACAATTACTGTGACCATGATTAATTTGGCTTGTATTTTTGTTTGATTTGAGTTTTAATGCAGCTACAAATACATTGTGATTGAAGCTAAAATTGACAGAAATCAAGAATAGCGAGAGCTTAATCAAAACTTGGAGAACAAACGAAGAATATCCAAACATTCATGGTTGTTATTATTAACTGTCTAATGCTCCTATTAATCTACAGTAGATGGAGCAGGAGACTCAAAAGAAATCAATAGTAGTGACCTGAGAGAACACACAAAGAACATGCCTCAACCAAGCATCAATTATTGTGGACAACTTAATGAGTTTGTCATTTTGAAATTCTCCTTTTCACCCATCAAATGAAAATTAATAGGGCAGGTGATTAAACAGAACGCATGAATTGAAACGTGTGGAAGATGGAAGGATGGAAGGAGCAGGACAATCAACAGAAATCAAGACAAGTGAGTATATATTCATATATCTAAACAAACAAACAACATGGTGTATATATATATTTACAAGCATTGATTTATTATGGACAAATTAACTTGTTTAGTATTTTGAAATGTTAAACTGCAGTAAATAAATAGAGCAGGTAAATAAACTGAAATCCACAATGCACTTGATTTGAAACTTGGACAAAGAAAGTACAATAACCCGTTAAAGTGCTGGTGAATGTAAACACAGAGAGTAAACACATTATACAGGCAAATGTCTGTGAACAGATAAAGAAGTCAAGTGTGTGTGTGTGTCCACACCTGTGTTTTAGTGGCAGCTCATACCTGCAGAAGACGATCAGAAATTGTGGTACTATAAATTAACAGTGTTAATAAAATTTTACAATATAATTCAAAATGGCAGATGAAGTTAGCTTGAGGGTGAGCAGCTTGCAAGGAGCTGATGCTGCAGAAACAAAGAAAACAAATGTCATTGTTTTCTTTTTTTTAATATGGGAAAAGTACACGTGTGAGAGAGATGGCTCCAGCTCCAAGGGATATTTCCCTCTTTTCTGCTTAGGAATATCACTACTTGTTGCCGATTTAATGTAAACTGAATTTCTGAGGGTTACAGTGAATTATGTTCTAAAGGGGGTTAATGAGACCTGAAACCAAAACGGCTTGTATCTTGTGTCAGATCCAGATTCCCACAGACTTAAGTATCTTAAATGGTTCAAAATGAAGAAAAAATGACACAAAACAACCACAAAGTGACTCAAAACGACCAAAACACAGCCCTGAATGTGTGTAATTCTGATAAAAGAGGCTGTATATGATGAAAACTGCATCATCATGAGCACTATACTGCTGTATTCTCGTCTTTATATGCAGGTGTGACCTTGACCTCTTAAGATTCAAGGTCAGACTAACACATAGATGTTTTTCTTCTTTGCAGTTGACTGCTTAAACTGATCAAACCTCATGTCAGGTAAAACAGACGAGGATGATATATGTTTTGCTTTCTTCCTTCTACTATCGCTCTATTTTCACTCTTTTCTCTGTTTGTTTGTTCCACCACTTTCATTCTCTCCTTCATTGCCTTTTCTTCTCTCCTTCCTCTTGTCCTTCTTAATCCAATCACTGTTTTAAGTGTTTCTTCTACTTTTCAGTCCACTGTCTTAGATGTTCTTCCTCTCCTCCTGCGTTTTTATGCATTATTTCTTTCTTTCCTTCCTCCTCTTCTCCGTCGTTGCCTCTGCCTGTGAACACCACCCACACTCCTTTAAGCAGCTTCCTCTGCAGAGCTCTGAAGTGGAAATGATGGGAATGTTCTGCCTAAAACTGTCTTCCCAGTTTTTCAACTCGGGGAACAAACGCGATTTGTCTTGTCTCGTTTTCCTCCCATTTTCTAGCCCGGGTTGTTTGAGGCTACAGCCTGGCCTGTTCTTGATGGCAGACTAAGTTCATCTTCATCTTTTTTCCCCCCCAACAGTCAAAACAAACCATATTGCAGTCCTCTGCAGTTACATTTCCCAAATAACTTTCTTTCACTGTGACACTGGTGCACATGTTGGTTTGTCTACAGCCAGTCATGCTCGACTGGCTGCCCTCTCCTCAGGATGTGCTGGGACGGGTGTAGTTCCTACAGTGACTGTGAAGAAGTTTGTCAGCTGGAGGTCAAAGAAAGGGTAAGAATTACATTTACAAGAAGAGGAATCACCAGAGTTTTCTATGTGGGCTTTGTATATTCTCTCCTTGTGGGTTTGTTTGGGTGTTTTCTCAGCTTAATACGTCACTACAAGGTACTCCAGCTGACCTTGTGACCTTTAGAGGAAAAGAGTATTTGCAAATGATAAATCATATACTGTATCAAGTCAAGTCAGCTTATTTCTTTTTTCTAATTTAAGTCACATTTAAAAACAACCAGGCTTGACCAAAGTGCTTTAAATGTGTAACAAAAAGGCACAAAACATGAAACTATAAACATGATGCTTAAATTAACCTGTAAAATAATATGATAATTTTCTGACTTATTCATTATGATACTCCCTACTTAAAACTGTAATTTTGTCAACTAGCCTATCTTATTATATCCAATATGTCAACAAAAGCTTAACATCCAAACAACAAATCAGAATAAAGGAACAGATCAAATAAAAATGCATAAAACAAAAGTAAAATTAATTAGAAATAACGTAATCTTAACAACATCTTAAAACAGTCTCTAAGGCCAAAGAAAATGACACTGGAGCTTTGAAGTTGACTATTAGTTTTGATGTAATACAATCTTTACTCATATGTTCCTTCCTCCAGCAGATGAATGTCATCATCATCATCATCGTCATCATCACCTGCTCAGTGCAGCTCTAAGGTACAAATAAAGCATAGTAAAGTCTTAAAGCTGCAGTACGTACCTTTTGCTACTTTTTCATTGTCGATGATGTTATTGTTCTGCCTCGGTTCAGTCTTTTTGAACTGAAACAATGCAACGTTATCAGTTTGCCGCGTCCTTCATCTGTGTCAAGCAATACTATCAGACCTGACTGAGGGAGTGGTTGTGTGTATACACTATCTGCTAACTGCTGAACAATCAGGTTTTATGAGCAGTAGAATTCACCTACCTAATAATTCACCACCTTACTTTACCGCTATGTTACTCTTGCCTCCGCCTGTCTTAGCTTAAATCACTTCCTGTGTGCAGCATCGGGAATGTTGCCTGGCGACACGAGGTCATAACACAGAGAGTTGTTTGGCGCTAATCATCCCTGAATGAATTCATTTGACAATGGCTTAAATGGAACTGTTTATGTGTTTATACTGTCAAGTTATGCACTAATGCTTTAAGTAGAGTAGAAAGCTTTAAGTATACAGTCATTTTTTTTTTATCTGTCCGATATCCGTTGCAGTGATTTTGACCATGTAGCAGACCGATACTGATACTGACCGATACTGACTCTCAGCCCTAGTATAGACTGTCCAAATGAATGGAAGTCAAAGCAGTGTTTGAAGAGGAGCAGCTTCTCTCTGTGTAGATATAACCGGAGCAGGCAGAGCTTAGTGGACACATTTTATTTTTATATACAAACAAGATGGAGAATCTGTGTTACCTGTCAGCTCTGGTCAGTCTACACACACACACACACACAGTTACTTGTTGTGTCCTTCTTCTTTCTTGTTCTGTCTTTCACTGATATCACTGCACTCAGCGGTGTGAGAGGTAAAATGTGAATGTGTCAGCAGCTTCCACAGGAAACTGACTGTTATATTTATTTCATAGGGATTTCCCCGTCCTTATATTCTCGGTGGCTGGCGGTCATGTCATCATGTTCTGAGCTGTCAGAGGACATCAGTGTTACTGCTGGGGCATGAAGTGTGTGTGTGTGTGAGAGAGAGGGACAGTATGAGGGACATGAGGAAGACAGACAGAGTAGAGTAGATGTATGGTAAGCTTGGGTGTCAACCTTGTGGCTTGAGGGCCTCAGTCGTTGTCCTGCGGCCCTACACTTATTTGAAAATTCTGATGGAAATTGACCCAAACTGACCAAGTGAACAATATTTTAATAGTGATTATACATTAGGCTATATTTATAACATTATTTATTCAACCTTTGACTATATATAAGCTTACCTAGTGTTTTAATTACAGTGGTCTACATGTTATTTTGATTTAATGTTTTGATTCAATTTTATTGCTGTCTGTTCTGTCTATTTTGCATCATAAATATGTTTTTTTTTGTATCTAAACAAATACTTTTACTTTGAAAAGGTACGGAAGAGGATTAGGGCCACGGAGGAAAAAAATATTTGAGTTCTGACTTTAATCTCAGAAATTCTGACTTTATTCTCAGAATTCAAGACTTTAAAGTCAGAGATTAAAGTCAGAATTCTGAATTTAATCTCAGAATACTGACTTTAAAGTCAGAAAATCTGACTTTATTCTCAGAATTTTGACCTTGAATTCAGAACTCAGATATTTCTTTTTTTCCTGGCCCTAATCCTCTTCCGTAAAAAGGTGTGCAATATCATCCTAAATATTTTTAATTGAAACATCACAATGGATTACCAAAATATGATTTTAATAAACTTACTAAACTGTTGGACTTTTTTTTCACTTGACCGGGCTCCGGCTCCCTCCTGACCACATTAGAAGTTCACTGGCCCCCCGGGGTCATTTTGAGTTTGAGGCCCCTGACATAAAGTGTTTCATTTTGACACGTACAGAACTTAGTCAGAGAGCTTTAAGACACATACATACACATACACACACACAGCAGCAGTGTGTGATGTGTGATGTACACTCATACACACATACACACAATGAACACGGACAGCAGGAGCCTCTGGGCGTCTTCCCAGTCTGCTGGATGATTCCTTCTCTTGGAAACTTGGGAGTAACATTCATGAGGTCAAAGTAAACACTGTCACTGTGGTTTTTTGGCTTTAAGAGGCCACAAAAAGATTGTACAACAATATGAGCCGGTGTAAAATGTTTATAAGGAAGTATACTTCCTGATCAGGTGTTGTTTTCCTTCACCTCTGCTTTCTGCCTCATTGTAACTGTGGAGAATGAGCATCTATTGAGACCATCTATGTGCACAAGGATTAAAGTTATCATATATGAACCTATTATCTGTCATAGCATGCAAATGAATATCTTCTTCATTCATGCAACTGTGCTGTGTCATAGAAATCACACTCATACAAAATGTAATGAATTTAACACAGTAAATGTTTCTATAAAACAAACATTTTTACGACTTAAAAAAAGGTGGCTCTCTGCAATATTGTAATAAATGCGGCTTATGTTCCAGCACCACCACTGCAGTTTGATTTAAGAGACCCATTTGCCATCTTTATATCCATTTGCCCTTATTTCTGTCCCTCTGGTAATGACGTTTCGTCCGTTTTTCTCCTCGCTGATCTGAAACGATGTACGACGATGAAAGGTGCGTCTGATGATGCCAGCTGTCATGTTCAGGTACACGCACCTGCTCATGACTGTGTGTCACATCAGGTCACACACACACGTGTCATTTATTGCCGTGTATGAGCGATTGTGCCGATATGCAATCTGAGCCAGAGAAAATGAAAAAGTATTTGTCTGAAGTCGGGTTACAGCAAAGGTTTAATGTGGTAAATGGACCAATAAGAGTCTCAGTCAGTGAGGGTGAGTACAGTGTGTGTGTGTGTGTGTGTGTCCTCTCACAGATTTATGAGGTTTTGGTGGAACAAAGGGAGGAAGTAGAAGTTTTAATAGTATCAGACCCTTTATATTTGTAGTTTAAATGATTCGAATTTCAATTTATAACTGGCCCTAAAATAGAAAAATAGATTAGAAATTACATACATTTATTAGCAAGAAGAAGACACAACTAGTCAGATTACAGTCAGAAAATGCATCTTCTTTTCCCTACAATTCCAGCATTTAAAAAAAACAAAACACACACAGTAGATGAAGACATGATTATTAATCACTGCAGTAATGCACTCAGATCAACTCACAGTCTTTAGTGCTTAAAGGGATTTAAAGTGATTCCAGGGAGGGGAGAGTCAGTACAGAACACTTTATCACCCATGAGTGGTCATGTTCATGTGAGTGCACCTGTAAATATAAAATGTAAAGCCATACCTGAATCTCAAAGAAGACAAGAGCACTCAGAGCGAGTGCCACTGCAACGACCGCTACACTCATAATCCACACAGTTGTGGATTATTTGCTGTGGATGCCTCAAAGATTATAGAGTTATAGAATACATATAATTACATGTTTTCCCCCTATGATATTATGTGTTTACTGTTTGAGCCCAAAAGTGTCACATTTCAACAAAATACACTTATAAAGATTCTGTTTTTGTGTAGAGATTAGAGATTAGAGATTAGAGATTAGAGATAGCGATAATTTTTTTCCCCCCGAACCAAAAACGCAAATAGGAAATGTTTGTATTCCAACATATTTATTTACCATAAGGAATCTATGAGTATGGAATATGGAGTATTTGGGATTTTGAAAAAAAAAAAAGAAAACGGTCAGAATTCTGACTCCAATCTCAGAATATATGCTGCATTCTTTCAAAAAACCTTTTCTCTCATCGTATTTGCTCGGCGTGACTGTGTCACAGGAACATGTCAGACTCTGCAGCGCCGTCATATTTCTTCACCCTCTTCTCTCTGTGTGTGTGTGTGTGTGTGTGTGTGTGTGGGGTCCATGCCTGTCAGACTGTTGCTGCCTGTGTCATACAGCATGTGCAGAGCTGCATCTTCTCGGTCTGCAGTAAAGTTGCCGTGAGAGCGTTTGTGTGGACGAGCACTGCCGTGGAGGCAGAAGATCAGCCATGCATGTGCACACACCACCGTGCACATGCACCCTGAGCCATGTGTGGACGTTTTAATAATTGATAAACCTACCTAGTTGCATTCTTATGGTTGATATCATTTTTGCTCTGAGGTGAATTTTCCACATAGGCTTCAATAGTTTCCACTATAAGTGCTTATAGATAAAGTAGACGAGGACATGAAATTGAGAACATACTCACTCTTTGGATTTGCTCACTTAGACTTTCAAAGGTTTTTCTGGGTCGATGTCCACCTAAATTTAAAATAGATATGTAAGCAAATCAGGCAGAGCAGCAGGAAAACACAGAAGTAGTTTGCAGACATGCTCTGATGCTGTAGGCCAAGTCAGAACATTTAAATGAGTTCTACCATGACAAGAGTCCTGCAACATGCTCACCCTCCCACTGGGAGCATGCCTGTTTGGTTTAAGAGAGACAGCAACAACAACAACAACAGGGTATATGGAAGAAGAGAGGTGATAAAAGGGAGGAGGTTAAAAAGGGTAGTGTGTTATTATTACTTATACAAACAAAAGTAATGACTGAAGGCTTACCACGAGGTTTAGGAGCACAGAGCAGGAGCAGGAAGATCAGAAAGAGATAAAGATAAATGATGAGATGCATTCATTGCTTCATGTCCGGGAGGTCCCATCACACTGGTTCTGTTTCACTGGAGCAGGACATTGAACAGCTGTGACATGCTACCAGTCAGGAAACGTGGAGAGTCCCATATCGCACTCAGTCCAAGTCCAAGACACACGTGTCCTCCAGTGAAATGAATTTGTAAGATGTAGAGTGTGTGTGTGTGTGTGTGTGTGTTGGGGGGTTGGCCGTGTTCCTGCTGTCTCTACGCTGCCAGGAGGCAAACAAGTACACAGTTATGAGCCTGGAGAGGAGGTAACTAAACAAACTTAATCCATTTAAATGATATACAATATGATGACACAGCTGCTGGGAAACACATACATACACACACTTTGAACCCCTCCCCGGGCCGAAAGCATTTAAATAATTCTAATTTATACTCTGCAGAGTTTTTACTCATCAGGATTATAAACAAAATTTACTAAGTGTTGAAGAACCGAGCTCAAAGAAAAAAGTTTTAGAAGGTTATGTTTTATTCATGTCTGAATTCTCAGTGGTGACCAGTGGTGGGAGGTCAGAAATCCCAGTGTGTTTTCATGGATTATACAGTGTTGCTGCTGTTTCCTCTTCCTTTATTTGAAAACATGACCATTTATCATCACATTTACTTCCTGATTTCTGCCAAAAAGAAGCAAAAGTATTTAAATCTGCACGTAAGAGCTGCTGAGACCCTAAACCAATTAAAAAACCCTCTGGAGGGTTATCCTATCTTATCTCTGCGACTTTCTGCCGGTTGAGCAAGATACTTTGGTTTTCATAGTGCATGCATATCTTATTTTAAATGTACTAGTTAAGCGATTTTATTGTTTATTTTACTTTATTTTTTAATTGTGTATTGATCTGTGAATCAATGTGATAGATGTTTTTCAAGCTATTTTCAATGACACAGTGTTGTTTCTAGTCTCCATTAAGACTTGTAGTTTTGTAGTAACACAGCTAATGAATACAACAGCACATGTTTAATGACTAACATTAAACACTGAAGTGTCTCAGGGAACCATGCAGCTCCCACTCTCTGAAACACAATCACAAAAAATATATATTTGAACCTGTTTTTACTCACTGTAATAATCACAGAAATGGCAGCACATCACTGCTCTGAAATCTTATGCTGCAAAAATGTGTGAGAATGTGTGCAAAATATGAACAAAAATGTGTCTGAGTTAAAACCTAAAACCACTAATATGGAACTTCTAATGGAATTAGGAAGTGCTTGAAGCTAAAGAAGCTCAGATGTTGTTTATTCAAACGTGCTTGAATGAAACCATGATTATCCTTTAATCTGTGTGTGTGTGTGTGTGTGTGTGTGTGTGTGTGTGTGTGTGAGCTCTAAGTAGCACTGATTAAATTTGGCCTCCCTCTGCTCCTCTGCCTTGCTTTTAGGAAGTAGCGATAATGTTCATTAGGAGAGACAAGCGGGGAATTCAGAGGGCGGATGCTCACATGTCGCTGAAGTGTGGCTGTGATGGGGAGTGATGGGAAGTTAATTTGATTCGGTTGCATTTGGAGCTGTGACCAGGAGTTCATTTTTACACAGTGTGTGCAAAAGTATGAGGGAGGGAGTTCAGCTGAAGTTCAGGTGAGAGTGGTTTAACTATAGTGTGTGAGGTCTATTGACGTGTTTGGGAAATACTGTAACACTACCACTGATATATATATATATATATATATATATATGTACTGTAATAATATGAAATATGTTTCCTCTGCTCTGTTTACATCCGAGAACAGGAATCCCTACTTTGTGGACTGAGGATTCTTCTATTTCTTCTATAGGACAGGGGATGTCACTATGTGTACAGACTGTAAAACTCACTGAGGCATATATATATATATATATATATATATATATATATATATATATATATATATATATATATATATATATATATATATAGGTGTAGGAATATATATATATATATGTATATATATATATATACATATATATATATACATATATATATAAAACAAATTTAATCTGAAATTGATCTCATCCTCGATTTAGAAAATACAACTGTTTCCATTTAGCTGAACGCAAGATTGCAGTCGTTCAGTGTCATTTTTACAGCTTTGAAATAGCACTTTTATTGCCCTCAAACCGACATTTTCCCCTCTGTTTTCAGAAAACCTTTTCATTTATTCATTATCATTATTTCATTCTTAGCCTGATATCTGCTCTCTCTTTTGCTGTCCCGTGTCCAGCTCTGTCCTCCATCTTCATCCATGCACCTCCACACTTTCATGCTGCCTCCCTGATTCCAAAAAGGAAGATTAAACCTTACCTTTCCTGTGGATCCAGTCTGCTTATACTGTACATGATGTCTCCTCTGGGCACTTACATTAGTTTCTTTGGGACTTTGCCGCCTCCTAACCACACTTACATTATAGAATTCATATTTACCAGCTCCCAAACAGGGCTGTTGTCCAGTGCTTTTGTCCCATTTGATTGGTTCTTGGTCTGAATTCGTGCCCAAATATAGCCTATGACTAAAGCAGACACTCACCACATCATAAAGTGCTAATCTCATATAGACTACAGTTGAAACAATGTTGTTGTGTAGTTGTGTTGTCATTTTAGTTATATGCTCATCTTTTATGTTCTCCTGCAGCAGACCTGTGGCCGCCTATGGTGATGTGAAGACACGTGGACAAATTCCCCCACAGTCATCAGTACACTTAAAGCTTTATTTCAAGGTTTTCACACTTCCTGTGACTTTCATCATGACCCCCCCCCCCTCATACCACCAAAATGCAGATACCAAGGCCTCTGCTGAGCTGCTTTCACAGACCTAATCCCACATAAATTAATCTCTGGATTTAATACATTTATCTTAATCTATATTAACAGATTAAATGTCATGTTTGTAGTTAAAAGCTTCCTGTATTTTTCCTCTCTGCTGAGCTTCGTGAGAGTGTCTCTTGAATTTCAGTGGAGGGATGATTCTGGTCTGATTGAAGGGAATGGAGTTTCCACCTCCTTCTGGGTAGTTAATGTCATGCTTCCTTGAGGGGGGGATTTCGGATTTCTTCCTTGTTGTTGTCACACATGACAAACTGCCGAACAAGACGCTTGAGACTGAAACTGACGCCTGACCGTTGAGGGAGCGCGCAGGGCGGGCAGGGCGATGATGTGAGGCACCGCGGGGCGCGTAAATCTTTTATCTGGAGGAATGGTCGCTCTGGTGATAGTGGGATTGGAGGTTCCCCATTTGCTCCTGACCCATATTCCTGGGAAAACTGATGTTGCGAGGAATAAGTAAGTGGGGAGTATTTTGTCTGTAGATGGTTTATTCTGCGCGCACAGCTCCAGGACCAGCGCTGGGGTCGGTGCTCTAATCTAATCCAGCCTCCTCATCTCTGGGCTTTGACAGCAGTTTTCTCTTTCCAGGCTTCAAAGCTTCACTAACCGCTCGTCCTCCGCGGGATCACCTGCAATGAGACCACTTTAATCCCACCCCGTCTCTTCAGTTATTTTTCCCCCCTTCTTCTTATTTCTACTTATTTCTCACTTCACGTAAAGGGCGGAGAAGAGAAGAAAAACGCGCGGAAATCAATCTTCTTCTGCGAGTCTCCGTGTGTCTGTCGCACTGGAGGTAAAACAATGGAAATCCCGGTGAAAGCAGCGATGGCTCTCCTGGTTCTCAGTTTGGGAAGTGAGTATAATCAATGAGATTTATCCTTTCGATCCTCTGGAATCCTCTCGTGATGGAGACGGGGAGACACTTTGGTTTGGTTTTAATCGCACGGTTGTTGGCTGTTTGTTGTAAAATGGAACACTCTATTTTCCCTGGACTCTGTCAATGCTTTATGTTAAACTTAATGTCACTTGTGCTTTGTATCTAACACTGCTCATATTAACACTGTGCATTTTAAATGCATAACTGTTTCAGACAAATCTCACCAGATAACTGTGGCTCGTGAAAAGCAGGGTAGTGAGGAAAGGAAGTGTCCTCCAACACATGTGATTCAGCTCACCTCAAACCCAAAGAATCAAAGTAAAATTAACCTCAATTCCAGCAGGGTGCTTTAATGGCTGCTGCACACATTTCAGCAATCACAACCTATAATTTAACTCCAAATCCAATATCAGTGTTGAGCCATTTTGGCACTGTGGTTTCCTCATGGCTCATTAGGCAGTGGGATCATGTGTCTTTAACTGCACACACACACACGCCTCGTATTGGTTCTCTGTGGCCCTCACTGTGTCTAATGGCCTGCAGTGTGTGTGTGTGTGTGTCAAGGCCCTCTGATGAAAACTACAGAGATCTAAAGAGACCGTGTCCTCTCAGAGAATCTTTAGTTCTCCCAGATCATGTGCAAGAGTCTTTCTTTTGTTTTTAGCAGAGGAGGAACTAATGAGGAGCTGTCCATGGTGCTGCGTTCAGGAGCTGTCCATGGTGCTGACACTATGTCCAGTATCTGCTTCAGCAGTCAATGAGGCAAACCCCAGAACCACTCGTGTCTGATTACTGTTTACTCTAGAGTGTTTAGATAATTCTAATCAAATACCATCTAGGTTTTAATGTGGTGATGTCACACGTTTGACACATCAAATTTTAAATTGGAATAAAGGGATGATCTGTGCAGGTAACTGAAATCTGAATTGTTATAGGTACACTTACATTTGTAATAAAAACTTACTAAATGTTGCACTATAGAGGACAATTGATGTGTTTCTGTTGTATCTAATTTCCTTACATTTACCTGTCCTCCAACTGCCTTTTTTCATCACTATTCTCAGAATTGTAATTGTGTTAAGTATATTAGAAACATATGGACCTAAGTTAGTTATTCCTATTCTTATATTAAACATTCATCCAAAAGCTAATTAAAATGCATGATGATAAAATGTCAAAATTTACATGATAATATTTTCAGCATGCAGCAACAAAACAGGGCAGTGATTCCCTCTGATTGTCTCTTTCCTCCCCATCACTTTCCCTTCCTCTCACCTCTTTAATCCCACTAACAGATCTATGATTCACTTCCGGTAACTGAACTCTGTCTGTCTGTCTGTCTGTCTGTCTGTCTGTCTGTCTGTCTGTCTGTCTGCAGCTGAGACATTGCATGATTGTGGCTCTGTTACACTTTTCAACCCTCATATGAAGAGACTAAATCCAGATATTTCACTTAGTTGGGTCTTATTTCTCTTGTCCTCTCGTTCACCCCTTCCACTTTCTTCTTGCACACTCATCTTGTTCCAGTTTCTTACTCTTATACCACAACTTATCTGACATATTCAGGGCCTCATCACTCGGTCTCACACATTGTCTCCTGTCCTCTCTCTCTCTCTCTGTCTCTCTCAGTATCAGCGAGTAATGTGAGCAGCAGCTTTCCCTGATGACTTGTTTTGCGCATTAAACAATGCCTGGGAGAAGAGGAAGTGGGATAACATGCTTCATGCATTTAACATGTTGCACGAAACCCTGACACAATCCTCGCTCTGCTTTTCTGCAGCTCTTGAGTGAAACGTGTGTGCGAGAAGAGAGATATTCTATGTTGAGAGTTTCTATGGTTGTTGTTTCTCTATCTAGTCTGGTTTAATCGGTGCATTCTCACAATCCTGTGTCAGTGATTCAACTGTAACATGTCAGTTATTGTGTGATCTTTGAATAAGAGATACAGTGCAAATTTAAGCAGCTGTAAACACGTGATAGTGATAATGAAACTATAAACTCACTTGATTGAAACAGGATAGAAAGACAGTTATGAAGAATTGTTGATTTCATCCTCGCAGACTGTGATGATGAATATTTTGAGAGCAACCAACCAACAGCAAATCTAATGAGACACTAAGAACAGTTTCTCCGGCAGTACCGCGAGCAACACAAGCGTCTTGATGAAACTTGCCCACGTGGCTGTGGAGGCATGAGAGTAGCACATGTCTTTCTTTACTAAAATAAACGACTTCCTGAGCAAATCTAAAGGGGAGCTGAATCCTAAACTGTCTCGGTGTGCGAGAGGCCAGATGGTCACATGCTGAATTATTCATCAGGCAAGAAAAGAACCTACACAACGACGTCCTGACGCTCCAGCTTCTCAGTCTGCTGGAATGACTCCGACACAGTAAAGCTGTTTGCTCAGTTTAACTCTTCATGTGTGTTGTGATGGAGACTTCGTGGTTGATTTGCTCTGATTGAGGACGACTTGGAAAATAATCTTTAATTGCGTCTGAGTCTGTGTGTTCGTGAAAATGATGGCATTTTTATTTTAGTGGCGATGAATTATTGAGATGTGGAGAGTGCAGCAAGGCAGAGAGGAGTGTGTGTGTGTGTGTTGGATGTGTTACCTCTTCAGGACCTTTGCTGGCACTGCAAACACTGACCTTGTCAGGACCAGCAGTCCTCGTGGAGACCAAAACCTGGTCCTAATGAGGTAGAATCTCATTTCTGAGTAACTGGTTACGTTTATGGCCAAGAATTGTGGTTAAGCTTAGGGTTAGACATCAACTGGTTGTGGTTAAGGTGAGGGATAACACTTTGAATACGCTGTTAAAATGAATGGAATTCATTGCAAGTCCTTTTAAGGATAGATGTGTGTACTCGTGTGTGTAATGCTACTCAAACACATCTCATTTTAGCCTCACCTACCAGTTTAGCAATTTACATCTCATTGTTGCCATTCTCAGTTCTCATTTGTTTTTCACCATTTGCACAAACCTTCACCAAACGCACATGTACCAAGACATTTTGGCCTCAAGCCTTTCACCAGGATGACATCAGACCTTTATCACACCGTATGGAATCTCCCACTTGGATCATTTAATGTCAAATATTTACATGCCATGGCTTTTTACCCTGTAGACTGATTGTATTCTCATTGATTCTGCATTATCTGATTTTTTTTACAGTGTCTTTTACGTGTTTTTGCAGCTGCTTTGTGTGCAGATGTAGAGGAGCGGCTGGTGAGTCACCTGTTGTCACCGGAGCGATACAACAAGCTCATCAGACCGGCCGTCAACAACAGCCAGCAGGTCACCATCTTTATCCAAGTGTCTCTGGCCCAGCTGATCAATGTGGTGAGGAAATGCACACACACACACATCTAAATTCACATCTTAGCCCCAAACTTCATTAGGACCAGGTTTTGGTCCCCATGAGGACAACTAGTCCTGTCAAGGACAGCCATTATGCTAGAAAAGCAGGAACACGCTCACCTCTCTGCCTCGATGCCCTCTCCACACCTCAGTATCACATATGGTGTTGTGATGAGACATAATCTCCTAATGCAACAATAATTAAATATCACAGATGGTGGAATTTACCTGTCCTGAAAATTCAGAGCTCAACAGATCCACAAACTGTCTGTGTTTCAGAACGAGAGGGAGCAGATCATGACCACTAACTGTTGGCTCACTCAGGTTTGTGTCCTCACTTCATCTCTCCTCTATCTCTTCCGTATTATGTGTAAATGTGAGTTCAAGTCGTGCCTTGTAGGGACACAACACTGTCTGTCTCATATTTTAGTCATTATTCAACACATGCATGCACACGGTTGTCAAATTCATAAAGACAATTCGGAGAGACGTCTCCTGTCTCCTGTCCACTGATGAGGTCAGCTAATGGCTTGAAGGACAAACACGTCTGTGAAATGTTGATTTTTTTTGGCGCATGCTTCTTGGATGTTGTGTGCATGTTAGTGACATTTAAACGTATTCATGTATTGTTGCTTTACTTGTGTGTGTGTCGATGCGTTTTTTTCCCTGCAGGTGTGGAATGACTACAGGTTAATGTGGGACCCTGAAGCGTACGAGGGTATCAAGAAAATCCGCCTTCCATCACAGCACATCTGGCTGCCAGACATCGTCCTCTACAACAAGTATGTTTACTTTGTGATGTGCACACTGAGTGTGTGTCTGAACAACCTAGTGACTAAAGGAGGAACAAATAAACAAACCTCTTTTCCTAACTGGTTAACAAGTTGTCTAGACTGTCTGATATTGTGATGGAAATACATTTGACACAGATTGGAAGTTGTTGAGAGAGTGAGGACGTGTTGACAGCAAGACAGAAATAACTAAGGCTATGGAGGACACACATAAATAATGTTTACTTTATTTCGATTAAAGATCAAGTTATGGTTATGTGTGAGCCAAAACAAGGCATCTAACTGTCAATACAAGTTGCAAAAAACTCAAAATCCTGTTAATTATGTACTGAATTTCAGTTTGAGTAGTAGTACATTTATTTTAAATTTAAATGTATTACTCATTATGCAGATTAATCTGACAACCTACTTTCTCGTGCCCCAACGAATGAGCTTATAAAGTTTCAGCCAAATGTGTACATGGGATTTGTGCAATATATGCATTGGATTAATACGATCACACTAGTTAATATAATAGATCCATCAATAGAAGCCAATCTTTATTTTACCCTTAAGTCTCAAGACAGAAACAGAACAAACCCAAATACAAGTCAAAGCCAATGTTAAACTTCGTTAAATATGCTTTTTTTTTGCTACATGAAAAAACTGAAAAAAGGAAACTTACCACAAGATCCCTTTAGTGGCTATTTCTGAAGCTGTGAGTCTCATCATATGATCTGTATCAGCAGTTTCAAGTTTGAAAAATAGAATTTTGAAATGTATGTTTCAGCTCATACACTGAAAATAAAACAGCCAAAGCCTTTAATTTGAAAAGTGAAGGCCATGAAGTAGGGGCGACTCTTCTGGTTAGCAAAAAAACGACATATGTTTCACTTGATTTACAGTCGGTCAACAGGAGTAACTGTTCTCAATCACTAGTTTCAATCACAAGGCTTGTTCAACACCACATTGTACGAGTGTACACTGGACACCAGTATGATTGACAGCTGGTATTGTCCAATAGGACTCCGTCTAGTGTAACATACATTCTAACTTTCAGCTGTCACATCCAAAAATACCTTGTGGTATCTTTAAAAATCTACTAAACAGACCAGTGTTTACTTTGTACCTATGATCAACACTTTCAAAGCTATGGACATGTAGTTTCTGTGTACTCCACTCATCATATCTGACTTGTAGGCATGAAACTTTTATGAACACATGTTGCTGGTCAGCTGACGACCACAGAAGGAGCCTAAAGGCTTAAGAGGCACAATAATAGAATATGATCAGCTCTACTTTACAACATCAGGTTGAGGTCTCATGGCCAAATCTGGGTGACCAGAGGAGGTCACAGTGAGCAGGTGGGGAGTCTACATTTTTAATCAGGCCACATAATCACAGCAGCCCCAAAGCATTAGAGACTGAGTGTGATGGTTGGATTCCTAACCTTCTTCATAATTGATAGGCCATCACCTGCAGCATTGGCAAAATGAAGAAAAAAATTCTGTATCAGCAGATTTGAGGTGAGGGGCAGTTTTTGCAGTGCTGCTTGCTTCCACATCACCTGTTTTAAAAAAGTGAGCTATTATTTAAACATGATTTATCTTTATCCTCATCTTGAGTGTGTTTTAAATTAAATCAAATCTTTTGCTTTTCTGTCATTCACCTCCTGCCCTTTCCGTCTACCAGCGCCGACGGGACCTATGAAGTCTCCTTCTACTCCAACGCCGTGGTCTCCAACAACGGCGATGTTGCCTGGCTTCCACCGGCCATCTATAAGTCGGCTTGCAAAATAGAAGTGCGTGATTTCCCCTTCGACCAGCAGAACTGCACCCTGAAGTTTCGCTCGTGGACCTACGACCACACAGAGATCGATCTCAACCTTCTCAGCGATTTTGCCTCGCGCGATGACTTCAAACCCAGCGGCGAGTGGGATATTGTTTCATTGCCTGGACGCAAGAACGTAGACCCTAACGACATCAGGTACCTGGATATCACCTATGACTTTATTATCAAAAGAAAACCTTTATTTTACACCATCAACCTGATCATCCCTTGCATCCTGATCACTTCCTTGGCCATTCTGGTCTTCTACCTCCCGTCAGACTGTGGTGAGAAGATGACTCTCTGTATCTCTGTCCTTCTGGCCCTGACTGTGTTTTTACTCCTAATCTCAAAGATTGTGCCTCCTACGTCTTTAGCAGTGCCTCTGATCGGGAAGTACCTCATGTTTACGATGGTGCTGGTCACCTTTTCCATTGTTACCAGTGTTTGCGTGCTCAACGTGCACCATCGCTCCCCCAGTACTCACACCATGCCTCCTTGGGTCAAGCGTGTCTTCTTGTACAGGCTCCCCTCTTACCTCTTCATGCGGAGACCCGGTAGCTCCAACATGCGCGAGAAGTTCCGGAAAAAGCACCAGCATCAATCAAACTTGGACCAGAAGCTGCGTGGAGCAGATGGGGGGACTGGAAGCCCCGGAGGAATCACAGGTTCGTCCTCGTCCTTCTTCATCAACGAGGAATCGGCCAAGCGCTACGGCTGGAAGATCAGCGACTTGTCGGAGAACACAGACTTCAGAAAGAGGATGACGCTCAAGAGCAACATCGACGTAGAGGACGCGGTGGACGGAGTGCGCTACATCGCCGAGAAGATGAAGAGCGAGGATGACGATGAAGGGGTAGGTGTTTGAGAAAGTTTGTTATACGTTTTTAAAGGAAGTCGTCCACAGAAAATGGAGCCGATGTGAGTGTGACTAACCGTGACTTGTACTGTCGTGACACCATGAGGGTGAAGCTTCAGAGGGAAAATGTCTCAAATACATTTTGAATGGATTAACATGACATTTGTTTCCAACATCCTCCTCAACCTCAGTCTGTGACTTTTGCTAAAATGCTGTTTAACATCAGCAGTTATGCATGCACATATTAGCATGTCATTTAAAGAGCCACCACTACATTCTTAGAAATAAAAGTGCTAAGTAGAGCCATATAAGGTTCTTCAGCTTGTCCTTATAGGAGAACCGTTTTTGGCTCCAGGTAGAACCTTTAAGGTTCCACCTGAAACCCTTTTGGAGGGTTCCACCAAGAACCTTTTTTAAACCCTTTATTCAGGAAAGGGGTTTTAAAGAGTTCTCTGGATCAAAATGGTTCTTACTGGAACCATTAGTGTTACCAAGAACCCTTGAAAAACCCTTTCTTCATGAAAGGAAGCAAATGGTTCCAGGTAGAACTTCAGCCCTTGAATCTACAGAAATACAAATTATAATTTTATAGTAACTATGAATCATTATTACTGTATTAGGTATAACAATTTGTACAATCATAGGTTTGCAAATGCTGATGACTGCACTGCAACCTATGACCATGTTGAGATTACAAAAGGTCAGGCTATAACGAGATTAAATCGGTGCTTTGGTGTTCATTTTAATGTGTAAGTTGACGACTAGTACTACTACAAAATCATTGACACAACATCCAGCATAATTAATTGTGAAACTGAAAAGTAGAGACTATAAAACCCAACTGACGATGGAGATACTTGTATCTTCTGCTTCTGTCTGCAGATCATTGAAGACTGGAAGTACGTGGCCATGGTGATCGATCGTCTCTTCCTGTGGATCTTTGTGTGCGTGTGTGTGGTCGGGACGCTCGGCCTCTTCATGCAGCCCCTGTTCCAGAGCTATAACACCCCCATTGTCGACGACATGGACCACAACTGAAACTTAAGAAAAAGCCTGAACTTTGATGTCAACGTGACATGACCCCGGACATGAATTTTACAAACAAGACGCTCTGAGAATATTTGAACACATAAAGTCACTCGTCTGCCTCACGGGGCAACTCTCACTGGGAAATGGTTGCGATGCACTTTAGCCCTCGACCCCCCACCTTCCCCCCTCTTCCTCCCTCGTCTTCATCCTCCGTCATCATCATGACTCATTGTCATTCACCGCATCTATTTATGTCAGTATGAAGGATAAATCTGCTCTATACGTATTTTTATACTTTAAAGCATTCAAGTAAACAGTTTCACAAACGTCATATTTTATGGATAAACTTCCGAGTTCATAATCCTAATCCAAGTGGAATCAGTATATTTGCATTTCCCTAGGGTTTGAAGACTGAAAATCCTTAATTACATTATAGGGCTAGCATGTATACAAAAAGAGAGCATTTTATTATTATTATTATTATTATTATTATTATTATTATTATTTCTTTAGACTCACAGAATGAGTCCAAAGATGAACAAAGTTAAGCCTCTGCAGATATGAGCCTCACGTTGATGACACAACCCTAAAGAAAAGGAGATTCCTTGATTCTTGAAATTACAGTTCAAACTGCATTAATAATGATAGTTGAGTGTGTGTTTTACCCTCTCACACACACACACACACACACACACACACACACACACACACACACACACACACACACACACACACACACACACACACACACACACACACACACACACACACACACACACACACAGACCTCACTGTGAGTCTGTGGTCGACAAACTGACCATATATCAAAAGGTTGCTGTTACAGTAGCTGTGTTTAAAAACAAAGTAGCGCCACCACAGTCATAACAGACTCCAAGGCAGTTTGTCAGTATCCATCATCTCAGAAACCAGCAACAATAACAATGCGCAATATTTTATACACTCTAACTTGTAGCAAATGAACACTCTGACACTTCACTTGCTTTGTCTTCCATCATCTTTTAAATCAGCCTGACATGAGAAACATGACTTGAATCTGTGTCCACATGCATCACCATCATACTTCGTCACTAATTTGACATCACTACCATAATTAGCCAAGGAAAAACAGTGTCGCACTAATGCAGACGTAGCCTTTTTTCTTTCATATATTGTTTGATTTGCAAATCATTCAATTGAACCGTTTCTTCTCTATCCAGCCACTGGACAGTTGTTTTATGTAAAAAGTTAAGTTTTTGTCCGTCTAGACAATAAATGCAGAGAATTAAGAGCTGTGAACTGTGATGTTTTGTTCACCGGATCAATAAATAAAATCAACAATGATCACACAGAGTAAGTCAACGTTTCAATACTAATACTAATAAATACGAGATTTGGAAAATCAGTAGAAGAATTTAGAAGCTCCTTTCTTTTCCCTTCATATTTCTGTTTCATTTAGGCGCTGTGATGGACTGTTGACCTGTCCAGGGTGTGACCCTGTCAGCTGGGATTGGCACCAGCAACCCCCCCCCCCACGACACTCATGGAGTGGACAAAGTGGTAGAAGATGAATGAATGACAGCATGAGTATTTCAAGATCCATGATTAGTTGTTTTTCAGGAACTGCTGATACTTCCAGTAAAATGAACCACTCTACCTCAGTGTTTTACTGGAAACAGCATTTTACACACACACACATGCGCACACACACACACTTACAGAGAGAGAGAGACTTAATCCTCCAGATGTAGTGTCAGCGTTCGAATTGGAGCGAAGCAATTACCGCTTGTATTAGTATTTTCTCCGTCGGTTTCACTCATATATTACATACTTGACATCTGCATCAATTTCTATTAAGACAGTGACCACATCAGGGTGTGGAGGGTTAGAGGAGCCGGGTCAATACATCGACGGATCGACGGATCGATCAACTGCTCATGTTCATTTGGTTCTTCCTTTCAAATTTAAACAGATCATCTTTTTTTTTTTATGTACCATACTTGCTGTTGGAGCCTTTTGGTCTGAGAGTCTGTGTGGATTCTTGCACTCCCCCTCCAAAGCTGTCAGCTGCTGTCTGAGCACAGCTGCAACAGGAAGTTCACACTAGTGAGGCTTGGGAAAGAGAACTCACTGACTTAATATATTTACACGTTGTAAATGTGTGGTTCACAGATTAGGGGCAGAATCAACCAAATGAAATGACTCTTCAGCTCTCCTTCATCGTATCCAAGGCTGAAATTAGTAGATAAACAGGAAGCCATGAATTCATGAGCTGTTTTTTTTTTGCCTTAATCAAGATATAAAACCACATTCACAGAAAAGAAGACATCTAGTTTGTTGCTTTTGAATTTGCTCTTTATTCAAACTAATTTGAGTCAGCTCATAGCCCCAAAAAGAAATACCAACAGTGTCTTAATGTCAATTTAGCTCTGCCCTACGATGAGTGCACCACCAGGCCGATTCCTCAAAAGCAAAAGAATCGAAGGAATTAAAGAGAAACGTCAAAGCAGAGAGAGTTGCTGTAATGGAGTCCAGGTCTGATCATGAAGCGTGACCAAACTAGATGGGTCAAGGGAGAAGGACTGGGCGTAACACGCAGGGTGGGACTGAGGGAGAGAAGAGAGGGGGGGGGTATAACAGAGGGAGCCAGAGATGATAAAGGTTGGTCATAAACAAAGGGACACATGATTGTGCAGCGTGTTCGACCAGCAGAGGAGCCCACATTAAAGACTCAGGCTGCAGGCAGAGATCAATAGGCATTTATACGTCACTGTTAACACATGTGGACATACAGTACAAGTGCAAATGTACACACACACACACAGAGGTGGGCGAGCATTTACCTGTGCATTTTTTCTTTTTAAATCTGGGTTAGGGTTATGTGCTTGCATTTTTTTCAACCACCACAACTACAAAAGTTAAACTTGGTTATTTCCATCATGTTTTCAAGCTTAGAAAGCAGAGACAAAAAATAAATAAAAATCAGTTAACACTTTAGATTAGGGAAGAATAGAATATCAGTGCAGAGTTGTAGCTCTTATGAGCACATATTATATGAGCAATTAACCCTTAACCTTCAAATGACATTTTGGGTAACACTTTAGATTAGGGAACACATATTCACCATTACCTAGGATCTTTCTGACATATATAAGTAGCATACTCGCCCTTTATCAGCTTAATGATCCCATAATCATTAAGCACGTATTAACACCTTATTCTACATAACCTTATTTTACCTCCATTACGACATGAATTAAGATTTTTCCTACATAAGGTGTTAGTACGTGATTAATATTTACTAATAAAGGGCTACTATGCTACTTATATGCATGTTAGTAAGCACCTAGTTAATGGTGAATATGTGTTCCCTAATCTAAAGTGTTACCCAAAATGTCATTTGAGGGTTAAGTGTTAATTGCTCATATAATATGTGCTCATAAAAGCTACAACTGCACTGATATTCTATTCTATTCTGAAAAACCCTTTCCCCGAAGAAAGGGTTTTTCAAGGGTTCTTGGTAACACTAATGGTTCCAGTAAGAACCATTTCAATACAGCGAACCCTTTAAAACCCCTTTCCTGAATAAAGGGCTTTAAAAGGGTTCTTGGTGGAACCCTCCAAAATGTTTTTGTTTTTTTATAATACAAAAAGGGTTCTCCTATGAGGTCAAACCGAAGAACCTTATATGGTTCTACTTTGCACGTTTATTTCTAAGAGTCTATTCTATTCTATTCTCTGGTTCCTGTATCCAGCCTTTGGCCTCCATCTCCCCCATTATCCTCCTCAAGACATTTGGATTTATACCTTAGGATTTATACCTGCCATTTCTGCTCTGCGGTCGATATTTATGAACTACATCACTGCATTACAGATTGTGTAGCTGTGCAGTTGATTCAGAAGGGGGGGGGGCTGATCTGAGCACATGATCTGAGCCGCTAAGCTGAGGGGGACAGACACCGGACCATGGTCCCAAAGCACTTCACAGGGTTTTAAACTGGGCTCAGGGGCTCCGTTCTGCTCCTGCTGGAGCAATAAATATCTCCTCAAGTCTGTTAACTGGTGACAGATCAGGGTGCGTTATAGTGCTCACTAGTGGTCAAAAGAAGGACTGCAGACTTGATTAAAAAATTGTGAACAGACCAAAAACACAATCTGCTCCCAGAAAAACTCTTTATTACCGATCAGAGGAAATCATACTACATCTAATTATAAATCATTTAGTTTGGATGAATATGTAGGAAATTATTGTGTATCTTGAATTTGTATTTCACAATTTTTCATACTAAAAAAGCTCAGACGAAAATGTCTTATATGTTTGCTATAAAATCTGGATTATATATTCCCAGGCACAATCTAGTTTAAGTGTAGTTGATTTGCCAATTTCGAGGACACCGACATCCCAGTATTTTTTTTATCTATTATGCACGACAGCGTCGATATCAAAACAGACTAAATAAGAAAACCAGCACAGAAAGTTTTAATCAGGATATTCCAAACAAACAATAATTAAAAATATTCAAAATGACAGGCAGTGATTCACACAAACGTGAATGGAGCAGATAATGATTGACCTTTTCTTTCTGTCCATGTGACCTCAGACTGAAGCAGAAAAGGACATTACCGGTCATTCGGAGAGCGACGTCACCGCTGGGAGGAGAAAATCACAAACACACTGTCACAGCAGATTTCATGGATGTCACTTAAGATTTAATGCAAGTGTGTGCACATGTGAGTGTGTGTGTGTATTCAGATAGGGAGCGTTTGATGGGAGAGAGATGACATTTTAATTAGCAGCAGAGGACTTTAATCAGATAACTGTGATTCAAACAATGAGGAGACTTTTATTAGATGCTGGTGGCTGCAACTCGACCACAGCACGAGGAATCAGATCACAGTGGACAGTGGATGAAGAAATGGAGAAAAGGAAGTAAACTCTTCAGTGTTTCAGGAGGAGGGAGAACAGAGAGAGTGATAGATGGGTCACACAGGGTATAGCCTGACTGGAAAAGAGCAGCATGAGCTGTGGGGATGAGAGGAAGATGCTGAGAGCTTTTAAAAACTCAGGGTTGGCAGAGGGAGGTGATGGTGGAGTGGTAGAGGATTAGCTGAAGCAGAAGGGAAAGGTGGAAGGCAAGAAGGCATGGATGGGGTTAAAGGGTGAGGCAGAAAAGACATATATTTTTTTTCTTCTTTCGATAATGTGTTGTGGAAATTCTCTGCTGCTGGTGAAGAATGAAATAGAAAACCTCTGCCGGCCCGGTGAGCTGATCCTATAGCTGGAGAAAGACCCAGAGCAAAGTGAGCCCTCCATATTTATACTTGAGAAACTCCCCTTCTGCATTCCTCTAATAGACAAAGAGTCTGCCATTCAAGGCGGTGTTTTCACACCTCTTTGTCTACTGTAGGTATCGAGGAGTCGAATCATACAAACTATCTTTGATGAAGTTTATTATGTTCTTCAAAATGACTCAATTACTCGACACTGTTCAATCAGTGACAAAAGGTCACAGGTTGACCTTTTAAAGCTCAGTGCTGTGGGAAATACCCTCTGATATTTGTTTGTTGTTAAATGTCAAGAAGCCTTGTGTAAATCATTATCTTAGAGGCAACATCTCTACCTGTGTCCTTAGAGAGAGAACTCACTGTGATTATCTCTTCTCTTCAGTTGTCCGTCACCGATCATATGCATTCCTCTCGTTAAACTCTGTCCTTCACTTTGTCCCTGTGTGTTGTTTTTATAGGAACTCCTTCTGTCCTGTGTGTACTGCACTTTTTCCTCCTCTGAGAGTGAACACTACAACAACCTCAGTTGACTTCACAGCCTCTTGGATCCTGACTCACCAGCTCCTGACCTTTCGCTCTCTTCAATAAGTGTTGCAGAAAATGACCAGACTAATATGAAGTCAACTAAATGAGTAACACTTGTCTTTCTTTCCCTTGATGTGCATGTACATCAATGCACTCCTCAACATACAGTACACTGTGCTTCTGTGTGATCAGTGTGAAGCTGATAGAAATTAAATTAAGGCTAATAAATAAAATAAAATTGCATTGAAATAACTTTGATTCAAACAGCAAGGAAATTATTTTTTTTATCAATATCGCACACATAAGTAACAGGCACAGTGATGTAATTTCTGGCCCAAGGAATTATAGATACTGAATATTTCAACAGGGCAGATACAAAAACATCTTTTGCTGCTGAATACAACACATATAGAGGTCTTCCATGCACGCACATACCCACATCTGTATGAAGGGGACAGATCTTCTAAAAGCTATTCATCCCTGTCCTATTATTTATTTATTCCTATTATATATATACATATATATTTTTTATTTATTTAATTAATATTACCTTTATTATAACCAGGAAAAAGTCCTACTAAGATTAAGAGCATCATATTTGTTGCACATTTAATAGACTACAAGACAAATAAATAAATAAATTAATACAAATTGAGAAATTACATTTAATGAGCTCCACCTCCAGTTAGTTATTATTCTAAATCTAAAAAAAATAAATTAAAAAAAATAAACATTTATTTCCATGAATTCAAGTTTTACTTTAAAATATGTTTAAATTCACAGCAGGATATTATGTTTTAAACCTTTATTTATTTATTTTAGATAGATAGATAGATAGATAGATATTGTAAACTTGAGTCAGGTCGCTGTGAGTTTGGCCCACGGGTGAGTGTGGGTGAGTGTGGGTGGGAGTGAGGGACGGACAGAGGGAGGAGGGACCGTGCAGAAGTTGACTCCATGTCTGCAGCGCACCACCAAGTCCAACCTCTCCACGCTCCTGAAGCGCGAAGGGGAAATGCTGTAATTGTTTCACAGTTTCACTGACAACACTTCTCTTCCCCTCCTCGTCAGCTCCATCTTTCGCGCACAGGACGCTTCGCCAAGCGTGGATGTATCGATGAATTTCGCCGGGATCCTGACCAGCGTCCTGCTGCTGCTTCTCCTCGCGGGGCAAGGTAAGACACGACGCGCCGTGGGTCGGTGTTGGACTCGCGACGCGAAGCCCAAACATTCTAGACTTTCGTTGAAGTGCGTTTTTGAACCGCTGTCACTTTATATCGCGACATGAATGTTGACCTTGCTTTGGATCCAGTTTGACCACCTCTGATGAACTCCCTTATGACCGACACAGATCAGTGACAAACACACCTTTTATTCCCAACACAACAGTCGCTCTCGATGAAAAACATGTCACGATAATAATATCAACATTTATTCAGTCTAGTTTTCTACAGAATATGCGCACTCGTGGATGAAAAGTGACAAGTGGCGCACGGCGCAGTTGCCATTTTAATTATTCTGAGTCGTAAAGTGCGCAAAGCTTCTCTCTCTCACACACACACACACAGCTTTTCTTCTTAGGACGCTGCATAGCCCCATTAGTACCAGGTTTTGGTCTCAGGGCCGGCCAAAGCCTTAATGGGGCCCAAACTGAATTTGACCCCCCCCCCCCCACCACCTCGGAGTAGCAGGTCCTCGACTATTATTTATACAATTGTAATACTACTATAATAATTAAATTGCTGGAAAAAGTTGTGTTATTTACACCAAACCAGTGTTACTCTTTTTTTTGTTTGTTTGTTTGTTATCAGTAGGAGGCAGTAAAATCACAAAAGTGGCTTATTATTAATTTGCACTTTCGTATTCAAATTGAAGCACTAGGTGTTTCATGACATGGCTGTTAAAACATGTTAAAACAGACGTGCAAGTGTACACTATATCTTTATTTTAAATCATATTGAAGATTTTAAAAATGTTTTTTTCTCCACATGCTATTTTGTATGATGCCACTTACGGTGGTTTTCCACTACACGGTACCGGCACGGCTGGAACTCAGCACATTTTTTTTGCTTTTCCGTTACCGATAGCTAGTACCTGGTACTTTTTTTAAGTGCCTGCTCTTGCAATGTTCCAAGCGAGCTGAGCCGATACTATGCGTGACGTCGCCAAATTGCAGGCCACTGATTGGTCAGAGAGTCGGCACTGGAAGAGGCGTGAGCAAGACGTCCGACACAAGAATCAAACCAAACAATGCCGGACTCTAGATCAATTTAACACTTAAAAAATCCTGAAAACTTGCGTGAATCTCCAACATTTAGCAAGGAAATGTCTTAATTCTCAATATTTAACCGCAACACAACCCCTGCCGCTAGCACACGGAGACACAGTCGTCTGTGCTCCGGTCATGCAGGAAGTACCAAACTAATATTTTTAATGAACTGATTCTAATGATTCAGTTTTTAAGTCACTAGTCCCTAGTTTGTGAATGTCCCCCTGCCACATTGAGGAGGTCCCGTGCCGTGTTGTGCCAGTACCATGTAGTGGAAAAGCGCTGTTAGTTCACTCATGCCTTGGACCCGGCTCTGTTTGGTGTCCATGAAGATCCTGACAAGGTCAATGTTTATGCCAGTAAAAGTTCCCAAACACACATACTTTGGATAGTTGTGAGTAGACTTGTTCCGATTCCGATACCGGTATCAGAAAGACCTCCGATACTGCCGAAAATGCCGTCATCGTTATCGGCGAGTCCTGGAGTCCAAGCACCGATCCGATACCACGTAACTTATTATAAATAGGAATCCGTTTAGTGGTTAGCTCCGTTAGCTCTGACACAACTCCTCTTCGTCGCTCTTAAAACAGTTGCGCTGATTTAAAAAAAAAAAGAAAAAAGAAAATAATGCAAATTATATCACATTGGTATCGGTATCAGCCGATACCACAGCACAAGTATCGGTATCGGGAGGGGAAAAAATGGTATCGGAACATCTCTAGTTGTGTGGACACTCACTGACCAAATAATGCCTCGAACTGAACCTTAAACAAACCACCTCTAAACTGGATTCTAACCTTTTCCCAGGCTTGTTTTGTCATTCATATACATGGTGAGGGCCTAGATAGATAGATGTATTTTGTTTGATTTCTGGCAAATTCTTCTTCAGGTACATGGTGTCAGGCACATAACAACCTCTGGGATGTTTAGTTCAACGTGCTTGAAGGGTTGACTTTTCTCCAATACCATGACATGTAGCATTAGCTCACAACTCGGTCCCTGGGGCAACTGTGAGGAGCTCATGCATGTGCGTGTAAATCGAGTCAACATATGAGCGACACATGTTTCTGTCTCAGTAGTTGATTGACTGTCGGTGTTGATGAACTGAATTGTCCAGATGTAAAGGAGTGTTGTACATAACAGCGTAGTCCTGGAGCTGTATATGGATTCACTCTCTTGCTCAATTTTTCAGTGAGTAGATTGTTCCCTGTGGTCTTTAACAGGCAATGAATCGTTTTCCTTCTTTCCGATGTTATCTCGTACCTGAGTTTCTAGTTCATGGAAGACTGCTGCTCCACTGTGTTCTTTAAAACAGAAGATTTTTGTAGAAGTAGACTCTGGCTCTCAAGGGAACCCAGAGCAGAACAAAACAAGATGACTGCTTTGAAAAACTTTTTATACTGTGTTGAATACGGCTCTTTATCTCATTATTAACATGGACAAAGAGTACACAGGGGAGAACTCATCTCAATAAGCATCCTTCTAACCTGTGTCTTTTAAAATAACTGAATGTGGCAAGTAAGTTGTGTTTATGTTGTGCCAATGTGTTTGTTGTGCTTTGACACCTGTCACATAATGTGATGTATGATGTTTGCTTCTGCCCTACATAGGGAGTGATGTTGAGAAAAGAAACGTTAAGTTTTCAGGCAGATAAATCATTTTCATTTCGTGTCACTAAGCTGAGAAAAAATTAAAACCTTTTTTTTCTTCAGTCGGTCGGTTAAGAGTTTCTGGCTCAAGTGAAAGAGTTTTTGGGGGGTTTCTTGTTCGTGGAATGGGAGATGGCTGAAATTTGTACTTGCCAACTCTTTTAGCTTTGGTTGACTGAAATAATGAATTGTGAGTCTCTTTTGGCTGGTTGGGCTCAGGTTTACAGATAGTGGAATCTGCAGGGAGCTACAGGAAGAGGTGCTGTTCCTTTTTGAAAGGAACCATCTCAGGTGTTTTGAGCATCTGATTAGGATGCCCCCCTCAACACCTTTGAAACTCCTTCAACTCCATTGGAAGTTGTCTGGGAGTCTCCAACTGGGAGGAGACCATGGGAATGTTCTGGATGGTGTAAGTGTTTTATCCCATCCTGAGAACTCGACAGAGCTGCTCATTTAAGCCAATTAAGAAAATTGTAAGATGTTTTTCGAAAATGATATTTAGTGAAGTTAGCTTTAGTATTGCTAACACTTCCTATGATACGTGACTGTTTCTCTGAGGAATATTCTGTGGAACAAAAAACATCCATCCATCTTCTACCGCTTATCCGATGTCAGGTCGCGGGAATAGTAGCTTGAGCAGAGAATCCCAGAATTCCCTCTCCCCGGCCACTTCGTCCAGCTCTTCCGGGGGAATCCCGAGGCGTTCCCAGGCCAACCGAGAGACATAGACTCTCCAGCGAGTCCTGGGTCTTCCCCACGGGTCTCCTCCCAGTGGGACGTGCCCGGAACACCTCACCAGGGAGGCGTCCAGGAGGCATCCTGACCAGGTGCCCGAGCCACCTCATCTGGCTTCTCTCATTTTTTTCATGTCAGACTTTAAACTTGACCAAATGTGTTCAGTGCATACTGAGTGGATATAAATGGTTTTCTTGATTAGTTCAGCCTCACTGGGCATTTTCGTTCATACCAAACACCCATCTTCAGTTTATCTCAAACAAACACAAACCTTTCCTGGGTAGAGTATGAAAAACACGTAGGAGGTGTGATTATTGTGGCCGTAAGCTGAATAACTGCTGCTGTGTGAAAATGTTGTACAACAATGCAACAGTGACTTTGTCCCAGATGTGATACTCGGTTGTCTGTCCCATGGGAGCAACACAAAGTGTCTTCACGTTATCAAATTGGAGTCATTTATGTTTATTCAGGCTTCACACAGGCTGCAACCTGATGCAGACAACCCCCCTCTGTCTCCCCCCCCCCCCCCACACACACACTTTGTCCTTTTCCCTCTATTTTATTCCATTGTCCCTGAACTGGGTAACTTTTTAAAGGATTTTTAAATGGACGCCAATACTGTCACAGCAGAGCAGATTTCCCTGAAGCGAGACAAAGTCTATTGTCTCTTTGCAATTTAGAGGTGATTAAATGATACAAAACCCAGAGAAATGAAAGGATTTTGCTCTCACCTTCCTCTTCCCTCAATCCCTCATCGGCTGTGTGGGCTTTTTTATGGTTGTGAACAGGAGGGGCTGTGTATGCAGATAAGTGCCGGAAAAACATACATTGACACACAAGCTCTCGGTGGGGGTCCGATTAGTGGGCTACAGAAGGTATTGTCTCCTGCCAGCCAGGATCAAGAGAATTGTTACTATGTCGGAGGGAATGCTGATCCTACAGTTCATCGGATTTGGGTTTTTTAGTCAAAAATAGAATTTGGATGGAGGAGGTGTATAGTGAATGAAATTTTGGACAGCAGGGAGGTTGTAAGGTGGAGTCAAAATAAACTTACAGTCTGTGGGGCAGATTGTAGTGAGCGTCGGCGTGTGTGAGGATCTGAACTTCCATTGTGAAGTCTCCAGAATTGTGATTTGTGCCAAACTTTGTGATCGTCACATTTTCCTATAGACTTCCATTTAAACTCAGTTCTTTGTGCGACCAGTGGAGTCACCCCAAGTAGCTAACCCTGAAATACTACATCCATTATTTTATGTACAGTCTAAAAAATGTTTGATATCACAACTGCATGATTCATTAACCTCCATCCTCTTCCTTGCATCATAGCGAGCAGAAAGCAATGTGAGGCACATGTCAAACATACTATATTGAGCCTCTGTAGCCTTTACTTTGTTGTCACTGAATGTGAGGCAACTGATTGCGTTACATTACTTGTGCTGTTCATGTCACTGGATTAGAACTGAGGAAACCTCTGGGATCATGAGAGGTGAAACGTGTGAAAAGCTGTTGCTTTCAATCCATTGACCTCTATTTAGAGAGAGAGTGTGTCGTCGTGTACGTACACAATGTTGGAGAAAAATAAATAAATAACAATTTACATAAAAATGAATGTGTACTCGCTGCTTTCGACTGATTGTGTTTGCTAATCTGCAAAACTAAAATGCTCGTCTGAGCTTTGAAGTACGGAGCAGCTCTCTAGTTTCTTCTCCTCCAGAAGCAATATAGCTGCATTAAAGCCTGACAGACAATCAGTGTGTGTGTGTGTGTGTGTGCGCGCGTGTGCGTGTGGCTTAGGGACTGTGTGGTGGCTGCAGGGATCCTCTTAACGCGATTGTCGTGTGATCATTGTAACCACTAGGACCCCCCCCAGCTCCTTCCCTCACGCACACACACACACACACACACACACACACACACACACACACACACACACACACACACACACACACACACACACACACACACACACACACACACACACACACACATGCTACCAGGCAGAGACAGAGGCGTCTCTTCTCTTCCTCATGGATTGGCACATACGTCTTCCTCCAGACAGCCCTGTTGTTTGATTCCTGTGGGACAGCTTGGTCTTTAGTGCAGGCAGAGAAAACTGAGTCATGCTTTAGCATGGAAGACGAGATGGTGAGAAATGGAAAGCGAGGGATGAAGTTGAGCAAGAGGATGAGCATATATCCAAACATAGTCCTCCTACTTTTCTTCCCCTTTGATACCATTCTCTTCTTTTTTTTTTCCCACCACATCCTTCATATGCTTTTTTTGGGGGGGGGGAACTGACATTTGGGGGAATTTGGAGGATAAGTTAACACCTTGAAGTCTTTGTCAAGCCAACTTTTGCAGGTTGGCTGAGCACAAACTTTCCCCAGCAGAATATTTCCCAGAGCATTACACTTCCTCTGTCAACTTGTTTTCTTACCATGGAGAATCCTGCATCTCTTCTTCAGGGAAAACAGACACACCGGCACCTGTCTGTCTCTACAGGAAGTAGAATTATACATGATTCATTAGGCAAGGCCAACCTTCATCCTGTTCTACAATCACGTCAGACCAGTCTGCAGCCCCATATGCAACAAGATGTCATGAACTGTAACCATTTATTGCTTATTCAATTTCACTTGTCGCATGATGCATATACAAGGATACACTCCGATGTAGTGAAGGTGCCGTCACTTTGGGGGTAACGCGATCATCATGAATTGTGGGAAATGTAGATTATGGTCAACGCACGCCTTAAAGCAGCATAAACCTATTTCAACACAGATTTTTAAGACCAATTAATCACTCGTGGGCCCCATAAAATGACGTGGCGGGCCACATCTGGCCCCCGGGCCTTGAGTTTGACACATGTGACTTAGAGTTATATACGGCCCCTTAATCATTGATTTTATTAGTTGGTATTTTTTCCACCGGTGACATTTTTTTGCCGGCCAAATTCACGTGACAACGGCCAAAATTCGTTATATACCGACTAACGTAAACCCTGGCTTGGAGGAATGTCATTTTCGTTGTTTTTATGCCGCTGTCAGTACTGTTCTCCTCAGCAGGCGTTTTTAAAACGGTGACGGCTGGGATTACGTCGGCTGCAGCGGAGCGGATTTTCCTGGTTAAATTCTGGTCAATAATGCTCCCCTGCTAGCTGGCTGTAAACTGTGGAATGGATTTCCTGAACGGAATCGTGCATCTTTACTCATTGAGACACGACCTCAGTTCAGGAAATCCATTCCACGTTTTTTGCAGCCAGCTATCAGAGCAGTCAGGGAATCACTTGTGGAGTCATTTCAGCAGACATTAAAGCACAGACGTATCGGATTGGACATTTCTACAGTTGTATCGAAAACATTTCCGATCCATCAATTACATCTGTATCGGAACCCGATGCAGATACTGGATCGGCTCGGCCCCATCCCTAATTTTTACACATGCTAACACATGACCAGACACTGACCTAGCACCTAAATCTGACTTGGAAAACGTGGAAACTACATTGGCAATAACACCACCAAATTGTTAGGATACGTAGAAATTGTAATGATGAGAGGAAGCAGGATGATGATGTGATGCGTCTCAGATGCTGTGACAGTTGACTTCCACTATCATTCCAGTGACAGCATCTCATGTCTGTGATGGAGGGCCATTATATATTGATTTTGAGGAGCATTATCTTGTTATTAATGGCTTTAGTTTTGTTCTGATATTGATCATACATGGAATACAGGTCTGCTTGAAGATCAAGTTTCCCCATTAGATCTTTTTGTGTGTGAGAGAATGCAGTTAAAATACCTTGTGCAAAGAATCTTACCTACAAACAATAGGCAACACTGTCTCATATGAAAGCACAGAGGCAAGGACATATTGAATTTCATGCACCAGTTGAAACAAAATCATATGCCGTTCACTCAGCGTGAGTCAAATCAAAGGTGAACGGACGTACATATATAGGAGGAACATGTGTACACACGTGTATGCGGTTACACATCCATGAGTGTACGTCATACATACATACATGAAAACACAAATAAATGAATACATGCACCATATGCTCCATGGGAGTCGCAGCATCACATGCAGTAATCACTGTAGATCCTCATGTGCGTCACTCTGCATGTCATGGTCAGGCCATCAAAAAACCCTGGAGAGCAAAGACTGACTTTCTCTGTCACTTCTCTCCTCCCATCTCTTCACTCGGCTTTGGCTCTGTATCTTTTAACCCTGCGCTCACACACACACTGTCAGCAGTGTTATTATTGGAGGGTAATTAGTTCCTCCAGAACGTCCAGCGCTCGCTCCCAGGCTCATCCTGTTAAGCACACGCGTGATCAAAGAGCTTCTTACAGGGAAACGGTCTTTTTTTTTGTTGCAGCTTTTGCTTCTGTAGCCAATGAGAGACGAACTCACTGTTTGGCTTGTTAATACCAAATCAATGTTGCTATTTAAGTGTGAAATGCATGACTGCTTGGCTTAATTGACTTTAGCCTTGGCTTGTCACTTTGTTAGCACGTGTGGAGTAAATGCATACGCAGAAAAATGGTGATGAAAAAGTGTCCAGCTGATTTCACGTCGTCATCAGAAGCTTGACAAGTTTTTTAATGTTTGAGATGATAAGAGTCGAGATAAATTATGTTGATGATGCCTGGAGCAATTCTGAACTTAAAGACTCTATCCCAACATTTTTAACATTTATTTTACATGAAACGTTTCTACTGATCTAGAGAATTAAATCTGTATTCTCATGAATGGCCATCATTGAGAAGCCTGTTTGTATGTAGGTCCATGGGAAAAAAACACACTTCTTGGCTTAGGACATCATTAAACATATTCCTGAGAATTCAATCTTTAGTTTTAAGTCTTCAATACCACATGATGTCCATTTTGTAAATGATGATCCCCATCAGAAGACAATAGATAAAATGTGGTAGTTATTGAGACTAGTGCTGAAAACATAACTCAACTATTTTGATAATTGATTCGTCGCTTTAATGAATAAACAAAGGTTTCTGATTTTTCAGCTTCTTAAATGTTAATATTTTATCGTTTCTTTGTGCCATATAACAAATCATTAAAACTGAATATTTTGGTTTGTGGACAAAACGAGACATTTGGGAACATCATCATTTCCATGTTTGAACACAACATGGAAACACACATTTTACAGGATTTTCTGACATTTTATGGATCAAACAATTAATCAAGAGAATAATGAACAGATTAATCGATTATGAAAATAACAGTTAGTTGCAGGCCTAAATGAGACACCATGTGGTTGATAGCTAATACCGTGTGTGCATGGTTGCAGATGTAAGTGGATGTTTCTTGTGGTTTCAACACTAAACTCCAGGCTTACAAACATCATCATAGGTCAATGGCAGGCAGTAAAAGTCACATCCAGCATTAACTGAGGTTAAAGAGCAAAGGTTGTGCTTTAATTCCTTTAAATTAAAGCTACTTAAGATCTAGCAGAACAACTGAGGGAATTAAGTAAGTGGCTGTGCCAACACGTGAAGAAGAAAAAAAAAAGGTTTTGTCACACTGAACAAAAGGTCCAATTAATGGACAGATTTTGATTGCTTTTGTTTTCCCCACAGCCAATTAGAGGCTTAAAGAAGGTTTGTAAAGGGCAGCCAATCAGGGAGCAGTGGGCACTTTTTTTAAAGGCAGGTACCAAGACTGAAATTACAAAACTGTCTCTCGAGAAAGGTCTTTTCATTAAGCTTTAAGACTCGTCTCTATACCTCTACAGGTGACCCCAGATAACTCTGTATGAGTGAGTTTGAAGTCACCACAGTATAGAACTTTTTATGACTCACTTTTATAACCCATACACTGTTGCAGCTAGAACTGATGTTTATTTTTTTTTGACAAATTTGAATTTTTTTTCTTCTACCCCAAAAGGTAGGTTTTATTCAAAGAAAGCAGTGCAGCCAAAAAACTTATGTGGGACTAATCGTTTGGAGATATATGTTCTTCATCCATCCATCGTCAACTGTTTATCCACGATAGGATCCCAGGGGTGGCAGCTCTAGCTAGAGGACCCCAAACTTTCTCACACCACATCTTCCAACACTGATTGGGGGGATTCCCAGATCAGCAAGGAGATCTTAATAAGTGGTCTGTTTCCATGCAAAGGAGCAGCAGCTCTACCCCAAGGCTCTCCAGGATGACTGAACTTCTCACTCTATCTCTAAGGGAGACCCCCCCCCCACCCACCCACTCTCTAGAGAAAACACATTTTCTACCCACAATCTTGTTGATCCCTGGGGATTTATGAAGAGATCGAGAGCTTTGCCTTGTGACTCGGCTCCCTTTTCGTCACAACGGTGTGGTGGAATGAACGCAACAGCACGCCTGGCCAATCTCATGCTCCACTGTTCCCTCACCCCCTCACTCCTTTGCTTTGGTCAAAAACTCCTTCCCCATGTGCGTTTTCACAATTCTGTTTCAGTAAAGCTATTGTCAGCGTCTAACATTAATCGTCATGCTTACACAAAATCAACAAACACGGGATGCAATTCGATGAGATTGTTATTTCCCCTGCTATAACAAGTCTGATTTGTGAACATAGAGGAAATGAACCGGTCGTTCAAAATGAGAAAGCAGACTGTAATATGATATTTACTGTATGTCTGCGAGATATTCATCTGACTGTATTCCCAACTGCAATAAGTGGCTGAACTGCTATAGGGCTTTATGAGCAATAAAAATTAGATTTTTTGGATTTGTTGGAGCATATAGGTTCTGTTTTACTGTATAGTATGTGGACGTTGAGTGGAGGCTGAGGTCAAAGGCCAAAGACACACACACATGGTTTCTCTGAAGACATTAAAAGTTTTATTAAAAAAAAAAAAAAAGAAAAAACTATTGCACACTGACTTAATGATGAACACATGTAGTGGTGGATCAATCCATTCTGAAACACTGGAGGAAAGACATTGAATTGAAAGCAAATATGACTATAGTTGAGATTTACTGAATATTAAACCAAATATACGTTTGAAATGCCTTGTAGAGAAACGACTGACTCACGCATCAAGAGCGTGTTCCATTAAAGGACCATGTTTTATTTAGATGTTGTCAAAGAAACAAACCTTTCCTTTGAATGTAGCTATTAGTGTGCGCTGAATATGGGTCGAGCGAGTTTTGCCCTTTTGGTGAAGCGCACTCTCTGTAATGGTTCACACTGCTTGCTAAGTGCAAGGGATGATGGTCTGGGACTGTGTTGAATAATAAGTGCATCACTTCTTGACCTGAAAGCCTCTGCTCTTTCTTTTTTTTCTTCAAAATGTATTAGTCAGTTAAAAAATTCAATAGCACACCGACTGTCAATGTTTAAATGGCTGACATTGAAATAATTAAACAGCAGCTGTGTGTTTATTTACCACATGTTAAGCTACTGCTGCAGTGATTCTGAGGTTGTTGTGTTTGCTGTCCCTCATGGGGATGTTCTGGGTTAGGCGTGGATCTGTGTGCCATGCCAGTTCTCCACAATACAACCTTCAATCCCATCCTCACAAAGGGCACAAACCCTTGTGCAGACTGATGCAGGGAGGAGGGAATGCATCGTTTTTCACCTTCAGCTTTGTGTCAATAGAGATCCATTAAAAGCTTTTCAAACTTTGCCTTTATTTTGATCCCTCACAGCTCATTCTTCTTCTCTCCAGAGCAATCCAGGGCAAAGCAATATTGATTAACTAGTTAAAGGGTCGTTTCATCTAAGTCAACTTAAAAACTAAACTAAAATAAGCTTCATTTCTCTTGCAGTCATGGTCTCAGCACAGTTCTCAACATCCATGTTTTAACATAATACAGCAAATGTAAAGTGACATTATTTCCCTCTCCTTCCATTTCCTCTTCCTCTTTCTTTAAATTAGGCTGCCTTTCATCCAAAGGAGAGGACAGATTATTCCGCAAGTTGTTCCGCAGATACAACCAGTTCATCCGACCAGTGGAGAATGTGTCTGATCCAGTTACGGTGGAGTTCGAGGTCTCCATATCTCAGCTGGTAAAAGTGGTAAGAATAGACTATTAGGTCTATGAAGAGATCATTTTAAGTTTTAGAATATATTTTTATCCAAATCTCTTTAACTCTGTTGACTAATTTGTCCATTTTGTCCTCAAAGGATGAGGTGAATCAGATTATGGAAACCAATCTGTGGCTGAGACATGTGAGTGAGGTTAATCTACATAGGAATCTAGTCTGCGACATTATTTGTACACAGTGATTTGCATTTTTTATTTTTTATTTTTTTAGGTGTGGAACGACTACAAGCTGAAATGGGCTCCTGTTGAATACGACGGAATTGAATTCATACGAGTTCCCTCCAATAAAATTTGGAGACCCGACATTGTTTTGTACAACAAGTAAGTGAGAGGTGAAGAGGTGTGTTATTATCACCCATCATAGGTAATATTGGTCACAAACATTATTTTATAAATGTACATTTCTTTGTTACTCTTTATCCTTATGCTGTTTATTAATATTCAGCACATTTTATGTTATAATTGCAGTTAAAGCTCCAGTATGTAAGATTTATAATAAATGATCTAGACCACTATGTTTTTACTTTAGCCCACAGTGGACAAACTAAACTAAAATCTAGACTTGAATGATAGTTGAAGGGAAGAGTGAGGTGACGGGGTATTTAACTGCAATTATTCCACTTCACCAATAGATTTTGCTAAATCCTACACACTGAACCTGTTTAAGTGAAATGACATTGACATCTCGTTGGAAATACTCTTCCATAGCGCTGTGGGTGATTTCCTCGTGGAAGACAAAACCAAGGCTCTGCTGAAGTTCGACGGCACCATCACCTGGGTTCCTCCAGCCATCTTCAAATCCTCTTGCCCCATGGACATCACCTACTTCCCCTTTGACTACCAGAACTGCTCCATGAAGTTTGGCTCCTGGACTTACGACAAAGCCAAGATCGACCTGGTGCTCATCGGCTCAAAGGTTAGAAGCTCCGTCTCTGTCAGAGGGCAGGATTCTTGTGTGATGATGTTTTGCTGCTTTGTGGAGTTACTTTAAAGTGGACATATTATGCAAAATCAACCTTTAATCAATTTAATACTTGTATTTGGAACTCTGGAGGCTCTATGAGTAAGCAAAGTGTGAAAAAAGATGACTCAGTCATGTTTGTGTTGTCCGCCTCAGTCAGTTCTTGTCTTTGTCTATGAATCTTTGTCTCACGGAGCTTCGCTTTTTCCTAAAAAAACGAGAGAGTGCAGGCGAGGGCAATAGTAGCTGGAAGAGTTGTACGCATGTTCTGTTCTTGGCTGCATAGTGCAGCAGTTGTGGTGCTTCATCCTTAAGGTATTTTGACCAAAGCCCATGTCACAGACATGTTCATTAGGACACCAGGGAACTAGGTTAACTTGGAGAAATAGGCTATAATATGAGTCCTTTAATTCTAGATAACTTTGTGCATTTCCACAGGTGAACCTGAAAGACTTCTGGGAAAGCGGAGAGTGGGAGATCATAGATGCGCCAGGATACAAGCACGACATCAAGTATAACTGCTGTGAGGAGATCTACCCAGACATCACCTACTCCTTCTACATCCGCCGCTTGCCACTCTTCTACACCATCAACCTGATCATCCCCTGCCTGCTCATCTCCTTCCTCACAGTGCTGGTCTTCTACCTTCCATCCGACTGTGGCGAGAAGGTGACCCTGTGTATCTCAGTCCTCCTCTCCCTCACTGTGTTCCTGCTGGTCATCACCGAGACCATCCCCTCAACATCACTCGTCATCCCACTGATCGGCGAGTACCTCCTCTTCACCATGATTTTTGTCACGCTCAGCATCGTGATCACGGTCTTTGTGCTGAACGTCCACTACCGCACCCCCATGACTCACACGATGCCAGAGTGGGTGAGATCGGTGTTCCTCGGGGTGTTGCCCAGGGTGATGCTGATGAGGCGGCCAATCGACCAAGGCTGCTCCTCTCCTGCTATCACAGCAGGAGGAGAAGGACGAGAAGGGAGCAGTGGAGGAAGAAAAATGAGGAAAAACAGCGTAGTAGGCGGAAGTAGCTCAGGAAGTGTGAGTATTGGAGGTTTAACTGGAGGTGTGAGCTGTCCATCACTGGATGGTGGTGCAGGGGGAGGAGAGTCCAACTCAGCAGGTGGTTCCATGAACTGTGTGGAGTACGGCAAGATGAACCACAACATGAAACGAAACATAAACAGGAGGTGTCCTTATAGAGGCAAGGAGGTGCCGACTCCTGTCCCTCCTTCAATGGCCCCCCCTCCTCCTCCTCCTCCTCCTCCACCACCTCCTCCACCTCCTCTCCCTTCTCAGGGATCTCAGACCCAGGGGCCCCAGGAATCAGAGCCACCAAAGCTACCCAGGTCCAAGAATGTCTCGTCCCCTGTCAATGCAGTCGTCGCCTTCTCCGTGGTGTCGCCAGAGATTAAGCAGGCCATCGAGAGTGTGAAGTACATCGCAGAGAACATGAGGACGCGCAACAAAGCCAAAGAGGTAAGAACAAGCATTTTTGTCACATTTATTTTTTGGGATCATAGCAGAGGATTTTCTCTTCCCATGAAATATAAACAAACTGTCAGGGAGTGGATTGTATTGAGTGTAATATATAGAAATCAAATAATAATAATAGCCCCTGAGTCAATGACCATTATGTTGAAAGTTGTATTGCATTGTATAGTGTGGAATGAAAAAGAAATATGGTTACACTTGGTCAATATGGTCATAATTTTGTAATCGGGCACAAATATTATGTTTATACAATCTTATTTGAATCATTATTGAATAGAAATACCCAAGAAAAATAACAATGGAAAAATGTGTGTGGGACATAAGGGAGATAAACTTAGTTGTAATCAAGTTCACTCGTAATTATCAATGTTGAATCACAAATATTTTAATATAGATAAAGTATTTCACTGGTGGTAGTAACTCTCATTACCAAGCTATTACATGGATATCACTTTGAAAAATAACACAGTATTACTGTATTATTATCTACTTATTACAACTGTTACTACCAAACCAGAAAGTGCATTACACTGTTAGAAATAAGGGTTCCAAAAGGGTCCTTCTACAAGGGCTGAGGTTCTACCTGGAACCATTTGCTTCTGAAAAAAGGGTTTTTCAAGGGTTCTTGGTAACACTAATGTTTCCAGTAAAAACCATTTTGATCCCGAGAACCCTTTAAAACCCCTTTCCTGAACAAAGGGTTTTAAAAAGGGTTCTTGGTGGAACCCTCCAAAAGGGTTGAGGTAGAGCCAAAAAGTGTTCTCCTGAGGACAAGCCAAATAACCTTATACTGTTCTACTTGGCACTTTTATTTCTAAGAGTGTAGAAACAAGTATTACCATAATATTACCTATAATACTTTTTTTTACCTATTACATTATTTTATATAGTTAATAATCATGAACTATGGTTGCTCAAGAGAGACAGAAACACACAAGTGGAGACAAAGGCAAAATCTTTCAGCCAAAACCACAGAGTCACCACAGAAGCTTGACCAAAGCTCAACTTTAAGTACTGGATTTTAACCTCAAATGAACTATATACTATATCTCTAATTCTCAAGTCTCAACCCTCAAAGCTATTATTAACCTCGTGGAGACCTTTATTCCTCCCTTAGAAAGGTGTGAATAGACCCACCCACACATGCACACAGCAAAAAAATATAGTGCATGTGTTATCTCGGTGTGGGAGTTTCTGCTTTGCTTAGTAAATGGAGGAGAAACCATTTAAAAGAAGCTATAAAAGGAGTATAAAGCTGCTTGTGTGTTGCAGATACAGAGCTTTTTGTTTGCCCCCCCCCCTGCTCTGGATGCGTCCGATATGTTTGTTGCCTCAGCTCTATCTTTTCTTAGCAAAGCTGAGATCTTTCTCTGAAGCATGTGGACTTGCCATACGGCCTCTTCTATAGGCGCGCACACACACAGGCATCATGGTCAGTGCAGCCATGATCCGATTGTCCACACCTGACTGATCAAGGGATGCACGCGCGGCGGCGCACACAAGCTGTGCAAACTCTGACAATAGCCATGATGCTTGGTGCTTTCAGGCTCTTTCGTACACATCAAATTAAATCAGATCAGATGTTATTTGTATGGCAACAGATCACAACACACATTATCTTATTATCAAGGCTCTATACATAGCAAGGCAGAAACCTCACCGTATTACAGAGAGAGGAGAGGAGAGGAGAGGAGAAACAGTTCACACAGTGAGCAGGCACTTTGTGTCAGTGGAGAGAAAAACCAGGAAGAAATGTCTGACAGACTCAAGGATGTGCAGCCGTCTGCCTCGTCCAGTCGGGGTGAAAGGAAAAGGGGGAGGAGGGGCCATTAAGAGACAGAAGAGGGAGAACATGCAAGAGCAGATGTTTTGATTAACCCTTTAAGGAAAAATTATTTCTTTGCATTTTTTATTATTCTATTCTATTATTTTATTTACTTATAACAATAACGACAAACAATATCTATTTTTTTTACTTAGACCCTACAGTATTTCAGATACAGGCCTCTACCAAACGGTTGAGATGTTTGTTCATAATAAACCTGGTTTTCATAATTCATAAAGTTCAACATTCAGAACAAGTCACATTTATTGTTAGTGAGTTCAGCTTGATGCATTTTTCAATGAGATATAGTGACTTAAAGTGTGGTCGAACAAACGGTTGAGTAGAACCTTAAAGGGTTAACAGTCGTGATATCTGTATACATATACATTGTCATTTTTATAAGCTGTAGTCAGTATCGGTCCAATACTGGTCAAAATCACTGGATCGGACAGATAAAAATGTAGAATCTGATACAATTTTAAAATCCTACATATTACGTGCTTCACTGTGCACGTGTACTGTAGAAATAAAACCATTTTAGCGGAGTCATGTTTGGGCTGTTTATTTCTTGTTAGGGTTAGAATTATGTCACTGAAATGACTCTGCACAAATGTTTCGTTAACAGCTTCATACGTTCATAAACACTCAAAAATGTCTGTATTGGATTGATATTCTTTGATATCGGTATCAATCTCGGACACAGAAAGGTGGTATTGTCCCATCCCTGACACAGTGTCCTAATAGTTGTGCCATTATCAGGATTGTCAAGTCCAAAAGTGCAATCATTCTTTTAAAAATAATCACAAGTAACTCTTGGTGATTTTCTTAAGTCTGCAGTCTGTTATGTCCGTCCTATTTGTCCGTCTTCTGTAAATTTTATATCCCTGGCCTCCACTTTGTTGCCCAACAATCTATGGATATTTTAATGATGTCAATCTAATCCTTATTTCACTGTCATCAGGTGAAGGTTGTGGGGAAAATTCCACAGGAGAAAGAACAGTGTATCGTTGTGTTATTAGTGTGAATTTCCTTATTTTCTCCTTATTTTCTCCTTATTTTCTCCTCCTATTTTATCCCCTCCTCTCCTCAGGTGGAGGATGACTGGAAGTACGTTGCCATGGTCATTGATAGGATCTTCCTGTGGGTTTTTGTGACAGTGTGCGTGCTGGGAACTGTCGGACTCTTCCTCCAGCCACTCATCAGCTTCCTAAAATGAGATACTTTTGTCTCTGTCCTGTCTCTTTCTCTCTCTCCCTCTCTCCCTCTCTCCCTCTTGTCTTCTTTGTGTCTATCTCTCTAACACACTTGCATTAGTGCGGGATTTATCTTTCCTGCAGCTCTTTCACATCAAACCCTGGGCTGTCGTCTTTCTCCATTTCTATTTTTTGTCTCCCCTGCATCTGTCCTCTTCTGTGGGACTACATCGTCCACCATGATATTTACTTACCCGCATTTCCCCTATGTGCATGCAATGCTGTCATACACTTGTTGGCTTTTCTTTCAACTCTTTGTAGGAGTGATTTTCACATCTGCTCTCCTTTCTTCTTCCATTTTTCACCTCTCCTTAATGTTGCCTGATGCTGCCTGCAGCTTTTCTGTTTACAGTCATCTCCAAACATTTACATCCTTTATTTTACTAGGCATTTACTCGATTTTTTATTTGTTTTAGAATCTGTTTCACTTGTTGTATTGCCAAGGAGGTATTAGCATACAACAAATTTGATTTGGTCATTTGGGGCAATAACACAAAAATATGAATAAAGGCTAAAAAGGAATGAAAAATAAAAAAAATGTTATAGCACAAGCAAAATACAAACACTACATTCAGACAATAATCACCTAGATCAGAAATAGCAATCACGATGAACAAAAGCACTTAAGTTCTTAAACATTCATGTCTTCAATCCTCTTTAATATAATAATCAACCAACAGTTCTCTGAAAGAGCAATAAAGTGCTGGCTCTTCTTTATTTTCTCGTCTTAACTCTGGGCATCAATATGTTTTTGCATTATTTTAAATCGTGATTATATTTTTTGAGATTATAGATTTAGTTGTTTTCCCCATAAGTATGTGCACAAATAAGGAGGAGAGATTCTGAGGGGAGATTTATATAAAAAAGCTAAAACCTGCAGCTGCCTACAGAGCACAGTGGTGTGTGTGATTTAAAAAAAAAAAAAAAAAAAATCAAGGACAATGGTGTGCAGCTTACAGCTGCTTTAAATATTGGTCGGGTGCATTCATAAAAAACAGATCAACATAAATCAACAATGTCGGACAAATAATTGCAAATTGTCTGGAAGGAGATTTTTTTTTTTCTCCTAAAAGGGAAAGGCAGCTTTCTCTGTATGGCACATTTCATTGTGCAGCTGTGTGCGATACATACAAACAAAATAACTGTTAAAATGGGAAATATTCACATTTTAACAAAACCTAATTATAATAAAAAATAAAAGAAAGTACAGAAAATGGAGAGAGAATAACACAAAAAGGTAGATTAAGATAGAGCAGAAAATATGATGTGCAGCATTAAAATATTGTTTTGTTTTGGCTTCTCCGTCTCTCAGGGTCACCACAGAGAATCACCTGCTTTTTCAGTATCCGGGCTTTGGACCATAATCATTTTAGCATGAATAAATCTGAAAATAATTGAGCAGTACATGTGTTAATTTACAACACTTAACATCTGTATTAATATATTTATATAAAGAAAAGCAGTGGACCTAACATCAAACCATGTGGCACACCTTTTGATACACAGAGGAGTAAGCCAGTATTGTACTAAGTCGAGGTCAAATTTCAGCTGCAGCAAAACCTTTAATAATAATAATAATAATAATAATAATAAAAAAATCTTTGCTTTCCAAAGTCAGAGTAATGTTGTAAAGAGACAGCCTGAACACCTTTGTATTCTCCAGTAGCACTTTGTTATCATTAGTCACTGCAATAAGACACTTTAGAGAACTGTGGACCAGTATGTCTTACTATACATTTTAAATTAGACCAAACTATATTTTGATAACTGCTTATGATACTTTCTGTTCAGTCTCGTGATGTAGAGGTCATTTGACGGCTGCCAACTTTCCTCCAGCTTTTCCTGCTGTTGTCTCCATGTTTTTCCTGTACATTCCCGCGTAAACTACGAAGTGAGTTATATGCATGACTTCTGAGAAGGACACTGGCTGTGGCTTCATCCTCGATGATGATGATGACGATATGTTTTCCCCAAAAAAATAAGCACAACAAATAAATTCACAATATCAGTGTCATGTATCGAGAACTCTTTAAAGTGCATATCGTAGATTAAACATACACATTGTAGATTAAACATGTACAAAAAAAAAGACTTTAAATGTAAAACTTGTTTTTAAAAATAAAGATGTTCTTGGACTCAAACTGTGTTGGTGTGATGTGACCGTATTCAACTGTTTTTAAGATTGTGTTGAGGCAGAAAGCTACAGAGAGCAGGTAGAGTCACTAAAATGAATTATTAATTTACATTATTTGTTCTTTCAATTGTGAAAAATTGTCATTTTAATGTGATACACACGAGCACAATGATCTGTGAGTGGCAGACGGATGATCTTGCTGTTTGTTGTGATGTAACAATATTTGACAAGTGTGTCCACAGTCTCTCCAACTTCATATTAATGTATTTTTTGATAAAAACTCATGTAATTTTGTATTAACTGCGTGTTTTCTAAATAACATTACAAATGTCAACACTGCAGAAATTGTGACAGGATGAGTGAGAAACTGTGAATCTTGCTCTGTCACAACAGACAATAATTCTTCTTCTGTCATGGGGAAGGAGGAGGTGTGAAAAGAGTGAAGGGTGAGTAGAAGTGCTCACTCCTTTGGATTTCTGCTAAGTCAGTGACTATAACTCATTTCTAAAGGAGTATGAAGAAATGTAAGGATTCTTTTCTTTTTTACTCTGACACAAAGGTGTATTCAAGTTAAACCACGTTCAAGGTGACGGTTTAATATTTGAAATGTGTTCACTCACTCATATTCTGCCACTGTCCATGAGGGTGACACAGGGGACGCTGGTGCCAATCCAAGCTGACCTCTCACTCTCACACCTATGGTCTATATATAGTGTCCAATTTGCCTTATCTGCATGTTGGGGGAAACAGGAGAACCTGGAGAAAACTCACGCACACACAGGGAGAACATGCAAACTCCATGTAGAAGGAGCCTTCTTCCAACCGAGTCTTCTTGCTGCAAAGGCAAGAGTTCTTAATTCAACCTATTATAATTTAATTTATATAATACCGTGGCATTGATCCACAGTAATTCCATGGGACATTCTTCATAAAAATCAGTTTATTTCATGGTGAATTTGAATTTGGAGAACAATCTGACAAAAGTCTGAAGCGGTGAAGACATGGAGTCACATTTACGGTAAAAGAGGAAAAGAGGCACAAACAGCAAAGTCAAAGGTCATGGGTGAGTCTGACTCTGCCTTTTAGCTTATACCGTATATGTCTGCACACACACACACACAAACACACACTAAAAGTTCAGTGTGGTGAAACTACAAAATGTAGCCTGAAGTCAGACCAAGTCTGGCTCTTGCTTTGAATCAGCCCACCCTGTGGCTCCCAGTGACTCAATCGCTCTTACTCAATCCCCACTTGTGTGCACATTTTCTGTGTGTGTGTGTGTGTGTGTGTGTGTGTCTGTATCAGGAAGGACGGAGACGAAAACACGTGTCACCTGAGGAACTGAGAGCGAGAAACAAAGGGAGAGAGAGAGAGAGAGTGAGATAAAGTGACATTGTTGTCTGCGTGTCCTCCCCAGCACGGCTCTCGCTACATGAGGATTATGGGATGGATGGAGTCTAGCTATGAATATGGAGATGCAGCAGCAGCAGCAGCAGCACAACAGCTCCACATAATATCCCATCAGTCCCGGTCTGCTGGCTAACAGGGTCACATCAGCACCTGGCTGTCACAGACACTCCGGTTATTCTTGGACGGTGTTTGCATGTTAGATTTTTTACAACACGTCTGTCCTCCAACTTAGACAGTTACCATTTTAGAAAAGAGTAAAATTAGCTTTTGCTCGCAAACATATATAAAGGTGTCGATTATATAGCATGTTGAGAAATAAGCGCTTCTCTGGAGCTGCAGCCACTTTAATCTGAATTTGTGATGGTGCTGGATATTTGAAAGCATTTTTTTTTTGAGTGATTAGACTTGAAGCACGCAGCGGCAGTCAGAGCAAGGCAGAGTACAGCAAAGCCTTTGCTACTAAATTGAGGGATAATACATTATTAAGCCATGCAGCCACATGGATGAATATTTTACACATTCCTTTCTGTTGACATCAACTCTTAGCATCCAGCTCCTGGACAGAAGGGCTACAGAATGAGAGCCATGTCACAGCTTATGTGATTTGATTTTGTGCTTTTTGGTTCTTTTGAAAATGAAATGACAACTTTGTTCATGTTTTTTTTTTTACTTTTTGAAAATCTTTTAAGCAATCTCAACATGCGTCTCCCCCACATCCTTGTTCTTGTCGTCTTCTATGTCCTTCTTTCTTTCTCCCTGTCCTTTTAATTTTAGCATTCGAGGGACTTCAAGAATCGAGGATGTGATCGTGGAGCGTCTGCAGGGAACCCAAGAAGCACACTGAGAAAGGCCGTGGTGGAATTATTGGGTGAGATGGGGCATAACGCAGCAAGCGTGGATGGTGAATGAGGGTAGACTCTTGTGTCATCGGGAGCAGAACAGTATGTGCCTGCAGCCAGTCAACTGTGGATAAGTAAAGGAGACTCTCCTCTAAATAATTAATTCCAGTGGGAGCCTTCTGAACACACACACACACACACACACACACATGCCCAGTCTGTTTCCTAAAGTAGAATACTAAACACACGCACACACACATGCAAACACAGCTTTTTACTCTGATAATTATTTTTAGATGGCTGAAGAAACATCGTCTTAGGCTCTTTTAGGTATTTTGAGAACAAACGGCACCAAAATGATAAGTTAACATTTAGATAGGAACTGCGCCTCAGGAGCATCGTCTCTGCTGCATTGCATCTTCTTTTGGTGTCTGTGTTAAAAAAAAAAGAAGAAGAAAGAAATATAAAATATAACTAGGACATAATGCTAGACCAGTGTTTTTCAACCTTTTTTGAGCCAAGGTAAATTTATTTCATTGAAAAAATCATGAGGCACACCACCAAACAAAAATATTCAAAAAAATGATACTCTGTAGCCTATATTAACAATTTAGTCATTCTTATCATAGTGCCTTGAATATTTATATCCATATTATTTGCAGATAATTAATTATTTGTTTTCAAAAAATGTTTTTAGACCAATTAGGTGAAATTGGATAATTTCCCACGGCACACCTGACGATCTCTCACAGCACACTGGTTGAAAAACAATGCTGGACCTTGCGTTGTATGATTTGTTTGAGGCGTGAACAGATTATTGGTGCAATACACATGCTCGCTATTGTGGAGTACATTTATCAGGGAATTCATTCAGTGTCATTTATTCATTTATTTTTGCAGCGATGATCAATAATTCCTTGATACTTCTGCACCTCCTCTGGGCTCTGTTTGCAGACTCACACCTTCATTTGGAGTTTGACTCTGCATGCAGGACCTTTTCCGGTGCTGGACTGCTTTCAATGGCAGCATATTTTCTAAGCCTTAAACAAACCTAAAAAAGGAAAAAGTCTCAAGAAATGTCCAACGATCAATGAGCGATTGCTTTGATTGTCTTCTTTCTCGGTCCTGTATCAGACACCTGGAAGTTTGAGTGTCCTGTGCAGTATTTTGGCTGTTCCTCAGATGCTCCTTCTGTGCTGAGATCTTAGATGTTGTACCTGGAATCAGCTGGAGCCACAGTCTCAGTGTGAACTGAGGACTTTCTCTCTCTCTCTCAGCCCTCAGCTTTTCTTGAGCTTCTTGTGTTCTTTCTTCTTCGTCACCTGGGATTGCAACTTCTTCTGTAGTTTGCAGTACGATGTCTGCTTGCTCATTCATCATCACCAGTTTGTCAGTCTGAAGTGGGCCATCGTTGACAGTGACGCTCACTAGTCTTTGATCTCCCTCATCCTGCTTAGTGTACTGCTTCAGGATGTTGGATGTGCGGCGAAACCCTCTGTACATTGTGAGGAGTCTACTATATCTCCTCCTTTGCCCTGCATTTGCTGTTGGTAGGAACTGTAAATTACAACTCCGTCTAATCCAGCTTTCCGTTTGCTTATACAACAATGAGCTCAGTGGAGTCAAGACTTTTCTGATGCCACAGCAGCAGCAGCAGCAGCAGCAGCAGCAGCTTAGTGTTGGCAGCGGGTTACATGTTCATGTGACATGTCACATATGTGTCTGTGCGTGACAGAAGGTGCCTCATTAACTGTCCATCTTCTGCAGAGGCTATTGTGCGTTACATAACAGGTTTGTGACTCTGGATTCTAGGAGATCATACACATGTCCAGCTTATATGCATATGCATGTATATATATATATATATACACACATATATATATATTTATAAAGACACGTCACCATATTATGTGCGTAAACAGATTTAGGTCCCCACAACACGAGTAACACCTGGAACACACACATACACACATGACCTGCGTTACCTGAAGGAGACAGAATTGTGACACCGTGCTGAGAGCTTGAGTTTCAACAGTCTGTGCTCTTTTATTTTTTTCTTTCCACATCAGATGATGTATCATGTTACAGGTCAATACATTTTTTTTTTTTTGTGCTTGCATGTGCTGAGTAAGAAACTTCTGATTTGACCCTGGAACTCCTCCAACCACCTTTCCTTTCCAATTTACTCCGATCTTTTCTATACAGTATTTTTGCTACTACAGTTTTTTTGGTGTCACTTGATCATAATACAAAATAACCTTTGCCTTACAAGTTTTCCCTCACTATGATAACATTGGTGGGCCAATGTGTGAGTGTTCTCCTTTGAAGATTGTGTGAGGTTAGTTTTTCTTAGAATCCCCCTCCTCCTCCTTTATCGTGTTTGTTTAATCCTTACAATAACAGAGTAAGATTTTAAAAAATACAGGCCTTGGGAGATAAATATATAATCTTTGATAAATATTTTTCCACTCCAAATCTTATCAAATTATGCAGCTTCTAGATTATGAGCAACAGCAGTTTAGAAACCGCCGAACAGAGGAAAAAGGAAAACACTAACCCACACAAACAACTGGTCATCACACACATACAGATTCGCCTTTACTTTCTTCCTTCTCTGGCTCCCTCACAAGCTCCCAAAACAAACAAACAAACAAACAAACAGAAAAACCCACTGTCTACCTGATCTCAGTCATCTAGGAAAGGACCAGCAGGTTTCCAATCTGAGACAATTTGTGAAATACTCAGAGGCGAAGTCTCTGAGGCAGCAGCTGCCTGCCCCACATCTCCAAGTGGAGCAGAAAATCAGGATAATATCATTGTGATAATCATCCTCCCATTATCCCATCACTTCAAACCATGAAGGAGAAGGAGGGTGTGGGGGGTAGGGGGGCACCAAGCCAGTGCCGGCCCAAGCCTTTATGGGGCCTTAAGCTGAATTTGATTTAAATTGCATTAATTATAGTAGTATAGTTATTTAAACCAATTTAAACCAAACCAGTGTCACTGTCTGTTTAACCTTATAGGGCAGTGAAATCACAAAAGTGTATTCACTTTTATTTTCAAAGTGAAGCATGAAGTGCAGTGACACTGAACTTGAATAAACAAGTTAAACCAGTTTAATAATTTTGGCTTTTAAAACTTAAAACAAATGTGCAAATATGCAGTAAATAAGCAAATCTTCAACTCCAAAAATAAAACCAAGTAACTTTAGATATACACTATTTAGTTATCTAACTATATATCTAGATGTATTTAATATGTTCAAGTAAAAAAAAAAGGATTTCTCCACACACTACTACTGGGGGCCCCCTGGTGATCTGGGGGCCACAAGCAGCCGCTTAGTTCGCTTATGCCTTAGGCCGGCTCTGCACCAAGTATTAGGGCCAGAGCATGTGACAGAGAGCAGGAAGTGGAGGAGGAAAAAACAGAAGAAAGAAAATGCGTAGCATATGCCTGGTCAACACCATATATACTGTGTTTGAGGATGTGCTGGTGTCTTTGTTCACACTTTCTTCCTGCCTCTTTATTGTCTTTTTTTGCAGTGTTCAGTTATTATTCTTATTCTGAAAGCTCAATGCGCTGTAACTAAAAACAATGTCTGATAATCCATATTTATGGTCATCAGTTCAAAACCATCTCTGGATTTTGTTTGTATGTTGTTGCCCACAGTGTTGTTTGATGCACTGGAGTAAACCGGTCAGTCGACTCTGAAACCTTGTTAAAAGGCTGGAGTCTTATTTTTAGGCTTTGGGATGACTCATGTTTGTGCACTTGTTCATATACTGGTGTGACTATGGAGGTTTTTTATCCTTATAAAAAAACACATCATCATTATACAAAACACAAACCTGGAAAAACATCATGGCTACCCAAAGAGTCGGTTGCCAGTTGTTAGCACAGGGAAGATTTTGCAGCACACGCACTTCTCAGCAGAGATTTCTGAAGCTGTCGTTACTAGGTATTACAAACATTTAAACATGATAATGTCACCACAAATCCGAAGCTTGAACACTTGAACACAATCATGAGAATCAGTGGAACGCAGACGGGCAGACAAGGCAGGAAACTTCCTGGAGCGAGGAGATGAGGAGGACACAAAAGATCTTTATTGTCATCGCAACACACACACAATTGTACAGTGCGGTGAGATGAGGTTTCAGGTAGAAAAATATAAATAAACAGGAAATAAATAGAACAAATAATATTCTGTACAATATTTCCCCAACAATATTGCACAGAATAAGATTCTGTTATTTGTTTATGACAAGTGACTGTGCAATATATTGAAACAGAGGATACTGTTCGGTTCAATTTACATAGCAGCAAGTGACAGTGACACACACACACACACAGCTGATTTCTCTACATCTGCCGGTAAGAATATTAACATTTTATTAGTTACGAGGCCACAAATCTCTGCACATAAAAACAAATCTGTATTTGTCACATAACATTGTTACACACCATTAGCATATTCATCTATAGAGGAAATCTAAACACAGTGCCGTGCATGCGGGGGCCACTAATGGACAAAAGCAGAATTCATATGTGGCCTCTGAAGCATAATATAAATGTGAAAAAATTGATTGTTTCTAAAGGAGTGCCTTTTTAGTGGAGAATAGTGATGCAGTGACCTTGTGTTCTATGGGTGCCGTTCCAATCGAAAAGAGCGCCGTTATGAAGTTCCCTACTGTCCTTGCATGACAATGTCCCAAAAGGCAACACGGTATGTATGAAAACTCACTATTTCCCCTGAAATGTATTTGTTTCTTCTACGTGATTTATTTAGAAGCCGCCTCTTCTTCCACTTTTCTGAGATTTCTCTCAAAATCGTCTATTGTACTGAAAACTACAGTTGCCGGCACCGGCTTGTCATTGCCATTGCCAGTCATGTTGACAAGTCTTATCACGTCATCGTCGTTCCCAGGGTGGATTTGACACCAGCCCCTTGGGTACGACAGTTCTGGCAACAGAGCCCTCCGAAAAATCTGTGACCGTCCCAAAGGGTGTCCTTAGAGGAAATGATATTCCATGCTGTATAGAAAATGCCCATCTCTGTGATAGAATGTGATGCTGTGCTGTAAAGGATGTCCCTGTTGGAAATTATATACTAGTGTGCCTGCCCCACCTGTGTGTAGTAGGTGCCCTTTTATTTTTCCACCCCTGCTTTTCCAAATATCTGTGCACACAGGGGCGCAGCTTGTGAACAGGCAAGGCAGGCAACTGCTTGGGGCCCTGTATGTGACCAGCCACATCCCAGTCCCTCTTAAAAAACAATGGGCGATTTGCTATGATATCTCAGTAGGAAACCTCCCTAAAGGGGCCCCACCTCACGTTAACCTCTGTGAAGTTATCGTTCTGCAAGTTGGAAAATGAAGAGGATTATTTACAGTGTAATGCATATCTTTTTTTACTCAGTTTATATATGTTTTTCAAAAGCTATTTACAGTATTTCATTGTTCTTTACATGTATAGTTTTACATACTTTTTAATTACAATGTTTTTCCAAAAAAAAAAAATAATATGTCGAACATTTTTCGTTGGTGTTAGATTATTTATAACATAATGGTGATGAACACTGGTTGGAAGGGCCCCCTGGGAATTTTTTACTTAGGGCCCCTACAGACTCTAGAATCGCCTCTGTGTGCACACCACTGCACAAACATATCACATTTGTATAGAATCATGCTCCAGGTATAACATATAACCTCACAACTTAAACATCGCAGAGACGAGAATAAAACTTGCTGTAAGATTCAAACCTCCCCCTCCTCCGGCGGCGTCTCCTCCCTCTCCCTCTCCGCCCCGCTGCCTGTCAGACAGCCGCTCCCCGTGAGTGACGCCCCGGCAGGAGCCTCGTCAGTGTCCGCACACACCGGCCACATGCAGCGGCGTTTCCTCACCCTCTGTTCGCCGGCAACAGGAAGCCTGTTTTCCGCATTTTTCCTGCTCTCACACAGTTATCCTCTTCAGTCGGTTGCGCTCAGATCGATCGACCATCATCATGAAGTTGGTGTTCCTCCTCCTCTTCCTCCTCGCGTGGATCTTCTGCCCGCTGTGTCTGGCCAACGTCGCCGGTAAGAAAACTTGGTTTAAGCGCAAATGTCCCTCAAACTCAGTACTCATTTGTGGACTGCTGTCGACAAAGTTACTCTTATTTTTGCATTAATGTGTTGCACACTTCATGTTTATACTTTATACGTTGTCCTCTGTGTGTATTTTATATTTAATTCAATCAGAAATTGTTAATGTTTATCCTCTGAATACATTTACTCACAATAATGAAATGGGATCATTTGGAGCTGATCAATGCTGTTATTTCACCATACTTTACTGTATTTACTGTACTATATCTCTTTGTTTGCTATTCAGGATGAAAAGACTAGAAAACGAGTCAGATGTCACTGTCCAGCTCTCTGTAACACACACACACAAACACACACTTGGATTTTTAATAAATAAACACTTCAGTCCAGTCAGTTGATATTAAACAGAGGTGGAACCAGCAGCAGGTTAAAGCACACATTATCTCCCATGTCTAATTGTATGATGATCTCTTATCAATCTCATATTCAGCATACGTTTCTGTTTCTGCCAACTGTAACCCAGTTACTCTCGCTCAGCCCCTCCTCACTCATAACTGTCTGCAGTGCATCATCAGGATCTCCTCCTCATCCTCTCATCTAATACTTGCCTTAATACTCCGAGACAGTCAGAGGGAACCAGTGCAGCACCCGTTCAACGTTTGCCTATTTTTTCTCTTGTGTTTCTTATCCCAACAACATCAAAGTTGGCACTGTGCACACGCGTGTCTTCATTCAGTCACCAGCGACACATTGGACAGTTATGCTATTAATATTATGTGTATAATATAATATATGGATAGATACTCTAGTTTGCTTTTGTTTTTCAACTAAATTTTAAATGAGATAATTGGATTTGATCAAATCTGTCAAAGCTAATTTGCACTCTAACAAACTATTCATTCTCCAAGTCTTATACAGATTTATGCACAAGATAAATGCCTTAGTTTGCAAAAACCTGAAGTTCCTTTTCCTCAGTTGTCTCTCTCTCTGTCTCTCATGTGCCCTGTGCACGAGACGATCACTGTGAATAATAGTCATTTAACTGATGGTCAAACAATGAGTAAGAGCCACAGACATTTGATTACATGTGGTTATTTACTTCTTTACAATTGCCACTGAATCGGTAGAAACAGGATGTTATTGGTGGAAGATTGACTGTAGTAGTCATATCTGTTTACAGTAACGTTGTACTGTAACAATGAATGGTTCTCCCCGCTTTATTGCAGAAAAAAGTGAGTTTGTGTCCTTGGCAGAGATGGAGGACTCTCTGCTGAAGAACCTTTTCCACGGCTACCAGCGCTGGGTCAGGCCCATCCTACAAGCCAATGACACTATTAGAGTTCGCTTTGGACTCAGGATCTCTCAGCTGGTTGATGTGGTGAGGATGAGCACACACACAAACACACCTCTGTATTTCCAATAATCCCAGTCTTTAACCAACAACTATGTCTCAAACTCTCACACAAAACCCCCCATTAAAACTATATTTTTTTGGGTTCAAATTTCTTGATTTTAAACAATTTAATTTATGTTTACTAAACACATACAAGCTCACCTGCTTCAGTAAAGTGGTTATTGTTGAACCTACTTAAATGCTTTGTCTACACATGTTAATTTTGCCCCATATTGTGTTTACTCACATTCTAATTATGAATCAACAAAGAGCTGGAAACAGTAGTGGGGATGCATTAGCACATTGTTAGTCTTTTTTATAGATATATTTGCCTGTATGTATGCAGTATGTTGCCTTATTCTGGGGCAAAGACTAAAATACACCTTACAAATCCTCATTCTGAAGTGAGAACAACAGATTGTTCGTGTCTCCTCGCAGTGTCCCTGTCCATTGTGCTGAAACCCAACAGCTTTTCAATGTCACAGTGTGGAGCTTTCCATGGTCCTGAAATAGATCTGGAGCACTTTCTATATCTACAACCACCCCGTCTCTTTCTCTCCATAGTGTTCCTTTAATATTTCAGAAGAAGAAGTCAGTTTAGGTGTTCAAGAAGCGAAAAATGGAAAATTCTAATGGAGGAGCCAGTCTTTTTTTGCCTTAAATATTTATCTCAACTGGTTTAGACTTAACTCGCCATTCTTTCAACTGACACATTCACTTGGTAAAGACAATTGAGGATGAATTAAACAAAGCCTCTTTGTGGTTCTGCAGAGAAGGGGGATTTATGCTTCTGTTCTACTGGATTTTTGGAATACTATGAGGGAAAGAGAGCTAACCACACGAACAGCAGCTTGGCTTCATTGTCCCCAGAGACTTTCTGGGCTGCAGCATGTCTCTGGATTAGATTATGGTTCACCTCTGGTTTGTGTAATCACCAAAATTTCAAACTCACTCTCACATGTGGGTCTGGATATACTAATCATTTGCATCATTGAATATAGTATGCCTTTCACTATTGGCCTGGTTTATTTCTCTGGAGGATTTTCTCAGTTTTATATTTTAAACTTCAGTTTGTTAAATGCTCTCCATTTCTCTGTCCCTGTTATTCCTGTCCTAGTCTATTTTATTCTTGCTGTATTTAATATTGCTCCAGCTGGTCCACTAGCTCCTGTCTCCGGTTTCACGTTTCTTTTTACTTGTTTGCTAAGGAAGTGGCAGAGACAGGGAAATGAGATTCTGTCTGCTTCCATGGGCGAAAAGTAAAGGATGATTTAGTTTGCTTTTAAACAAGCTTCCTATAAGAGTTCCACTGACGCCTAGATCAGAAACAAGTGACATCATTTGTAAAGTGAGTTTTCTCTCTTTTGCTTGAATGTAGTCATTTGTTTGTTAAGGGTGAAAAGCGCCTGTAAGTATGAACATTATTTATATTTAATTATTGTTTATTCTTGTGCATTTACTAAAGACTTTTGACTCTTGGTCTCAGTGCTTTGCTTTGAATATTTTGTGTTGATATACATTTCCCCTCATTTTTCTGTCTCAAGGATGAGAAGAACCAGCTCATGACAACTAATGTTTGGCTCTGTCAGGTAAGCAAGAGACAAACGCCTACATTATTACGATAACTCCTTTGGAAAAGCATGGCTTTCTGTTCTGCAGAGCTGCTGTTGTTATTGTTTTTCTTAATAAGATTGAGACAATTCAATATCCAAAGAATAACACTGGGAAGTACAGAGGCGAGACAAATAATCTAGCTTCAAACGTGAAATGAATATTCTTCGTAGGAAATTGTTTCATGTTGGTCTAATAATGCAGCATCCTGTGTCCTGTATTTACCAGGAGTGGATTGATTATAAGCTGCGATGGAATCCAGATGAATATGGAGGAATTACATCTATCAGAGTTCCCTCTGAAAATATCTGGCTTCCAGACATCGTCCTCTATGAGAAGTAAGAGTTCACTTTCAAATGATTTACAATCAACACAATCTACACTTTTTAACAACATTTTCTTCACGTATCTCCTCAGTGCTGATGGGCGGTTTGAAGGTTCCCTGATGACCAAAGCCATTGTCAGGTACAATGGGATGATTACGTGGACGCCACCTGCAAGCTACAAGTCCGCCTGCGCCATGGATGTTACCTTTTTTCCATTTGACCGCCAGAACTGCACCATGAAGTTTGGCTCCTGGACTTACGATGGACACATGGTGGACCTGGTTCTCATGGACTTCCAAGTAGATCGTAAGGATTTTTTCGATAATGGAGAGTGGGAGATCCTCAATGCCACTGGTGCCAGAGGAAACCGGAAGGACGGCTTGTATTCATACCCCTTCCTTACATATTCTTTTATTCTGAAGAGGCTTCCTCTGTTCTACACGCTCTTCCTCATCATCCCTTGTTTGGGTTTGTCCTTCCTGACGGTCTTGGTGTTTTACCTTCCCTCAGATGAAGGAGAGAAGCTGTCACTTTCTACCTCGGTCCTTGTGTCCCTCACTGTGTTCCTCCTCGTCATAGAGGAGATCATCCCCTCCTCTTCTAAGGTGATACCGCTGATCGGAGAATACCTGCTCTTCATCATGATCTTCGTCACGCTTTCGATCATCGTCACTGTCTTCGTCATCAACGTCCACCACCGCTCTTCGGCCACCTACCACCCGATGTCGCCGTGGGTTCGTGATCTCTTCCTCCAGAAACTGCCAAAGTTGCTGTGCATGCGTGGACACATCGACCGCTACCACTACCCAGAGCTGGCTCCTGAAAGCCCTGAGGTGAAGCCTCGCTCTGGAGGTCGGAGAGGAGGGCAAAGGGCCGGAGCCCACGGTCAGGTGACTTCTGAGGGGAAGGAAGAAGAAGCCTGCGCGTCCATGATGGAGAAGGCCATCTATTCAGTGCGGTACATCAGCAGACACATCCGCAAGGAGCACTTCATTCGTGAGGTGTGTGTATAATGTTCATTAATCACAATTAAACAATCATCTTGATAGTTCTTAGGCATTCATGTTTCCATGAGTGGTATTTTTTTCTTTTCCCAGGTGGTACAAGACTGGAAGTTTGTGGCCCAGGTGTTGGACAGGATCTTCCTGTGGGCCTTCCTCTCCGTCTCAGTGCTGGGCACCGTCCTCATCTTCACTCCAGCGCTGTATATGTTCTTCAAGATTCCTCCTCCAACTGCAAGTGAGAATCCACCTTTACACTAGTGGCAGTAACACACTGCTGATCTACCTTCAAGATTATGTTACACTGTTACTTTGACTGTTTAAGTTGTCACCATGTGTAGAATGTAATTGAGTTTTATCTCATGTTTTGTTTATATTTAAATGAGTTTGATGAAGGTTGCAGCCAAATTGCTGTAGTGGTTTTAAGGGCAATAAAACTACTAGTATCATAGTTTACACATGCTGGTCATGTGGACAAGGTATTTAAAATGAAATTAAAAAAAAAACTTGGGGAATAAACACTTCATTTATTAATAAAGGTTGATTTATTAACAGGACTTAATTTTACATTTTTGCTTTATATTTACACTTGACGTTGCCTATGTTTATTATTTGGTCACAAGAATAAGATTAAGCACAGAATACCTTTCACTTTAACTGTGTTTTAGTTTTATGTTACAAGAAAAAGCAATAACTTGAACTGAATTACACAATTAATAATCTTTAAAATAAAGTTGTCTTGACAACACTGTTATTTGCTATACTGTTGATCCCTTTTTTGTATGAATTGAAAGTTGTCCGTTGTAGCATCAAGATAAAATGTGGAACAATCCTGTCACAAGCGGCTGAGAAAGTTTGAGTTTATTTGTACTTAGAACAAATGAACTGTGCAGTACACAGTATGTTAGAAATATCCGCAGATGACAGCACCACCTAGTGGTAAACTGAAATAAAGTTCTTATCTCCTTCTTTGTAAACAATCTTGACAGCCTCTCTCCCCAGAACTTTGGATATGAAATGCAAGGGAAAAAAAAGGATTATATCAGTTGCTTGTATTAAACTGAACAAACATCAGGTTACTCATGTCCATGACAAAATGTCTTTAATGGCTTTAGCTTTATTCATAGCATTACTAAGGTACTTTACATTATCACAAACTGTATTATTTATTCTTGAGGATGAAGGGAAGACAGGGTTAGAGTGGAGGCAAGGGTTGGAGGGTTGATGGATGATGAAGTTAGGATCACAAGGTAGGGTTCAGGGGTGGAGGAGGTAAATTCAAAAGATGGAGGACGATAGGGTTGTGGTCGTGTCAATGATAAACTGAGAAGACCATGAGCAAATAATGTGGGTTTTAAGGTACATTTACATAAATCAACATTAAAAATTGACCAAATGCAACTAATTTAAGTAGCACAGACAGCCAGGGTTGAAGCTGGTTGTGTGTGTGTTGCTGCGGTAATGAGTGTGAAGAAAACATTTAGGTGTTGATAGAAGTAACAATAATTTATGATAACTTGAAGGGTGCACCAGGCTTAACTGAACAAATACTCCTTGAAATACTTATTTTCATATTCATATTTATTGAATTTCTAATTTCACCAACACAAAATATATCCCTCTGTGGTTCATGTCTGGAAAAAAGTAAGATAAATAGCCTGGCATTAAATTTTAACCTAAAGGTGAATCTAGCAACTGCAAACTGTTATAATAAATATTAAATATATATTTTATATAAATATAAATATTTTAATCCATCTGGTTTAAATATAAACATTTAAAACCTCTGGACATTAACGTTCTCATTTAGTTGTAAACAACCAAAATATAACCAAATGGGAGCGGAATATACATTTGGAGGCAATACGCCCTGAGCTCCATTAGGGGGCGATGGTGGTTCGTGCTGCTACAGTTGTACAGGTAGTGAAGGTGCCGTGACGTCACGTGTGACGGCTAGCCGCGCGGTGAAGAGACCGGAAGTGCTGGATGCGTCGTTGCCTGGGTGATGATGGCGCCTGAAAAAAAAGTTTAAAAACTTTGCCATGTCGCGGTCTACATGTAGAAATGGTGGACACGGACATGGACACGGACACGGACATGGCAGGTGCAGACGGGTGTTGGCGAGAAGGAAGCCGGGGCTCATGGCGTCCTCCACCACCTCAAACACTTGAGTCTGAGGGAGAGGAGACGTCGAGATGTCGTTTTTCAACGGGGTATGTAAGCTAGTTATAAGTAATATAATAGTTTGTGTGACTGGTTCCTCGCAGTCAAGAATGAAATTGTTTGAAACTGGTCGTTATCAGTTGTCAGGTAAGCTAACCTGAAGTTCCACAAGATGGCGTCCTCTGTTAAGCAATGTTCTTGTATTATTCTACAAGGCTACAGAAAGCAGTTATTCTGTTATATATAAGTGATTAAATATGTATCCAAACATGCTTATGGGGAGCATATTCTATTTCTGCCAATACACCATTCTACACTTCCAAATAATGAAATATGATGGAATATTTCCACTCTCGTTCAAACACAAACGTCCACACATAAGCTAAACCAATAATATGTGTCAATGCATGAAGACACACTGACATAATTAATGATATACACATATGTCTGTATGTAGCCATTAATATGCATTTATACTATTTGATTACACGCCATCACCCACAGAACACACACACCTCTGTTTCTCTCTGTGTTCCATTTACTCTCTCTCACATCCTTGTCTCCACCTGCTGACCTTATACACAAAGTAAACTCCTTAGTGCGTGAGAGAGGTTTGACCTTTCTGTGACATAAAAAACCCGTTCAGCCTGCACATGACAAAGACAAATAGCAGAGGAGGGGCGTCTTCAGGACTAAGACGGACTTCATCATGTGGGAAGATATTGTTTTTTTTAATTTAAGACATACATGGGAATAAAACATCTAAACCACAGTGCAGAAAATCCCTTTTCCAAATATTTCCAAGTATAATGGGCCAAGAAACTGTCACATGCATGAGCTTTGGTACCTGTGCGCTTCCTGTCACAGCAAAAGCTATTTTGTGGCACATCAAAAAGTTAGTGACTCAGATGAAACCTAAAACTCATCTGACCCAATTCTATCACACACACACACACACACACACACACACACACACACACACACACACACACACACACACACACACACACACACACACACACACACACACACACACTCATTTTGAAGCAGTGTCAAAAGGGAACATCTGTCATCAGCATCAGCTCAGTCTATTGTTTGTTTCACACACACATCCCTCCACATATGAGAGGAACAACACAGCTGTTGTCTCTGTTTTTATGAGATCATGTGTCTGTGATATGAGATATGTGTAACTTATCCAATAAATACATCTCCTCTAAACTCTGAAGGTTAATTAAAATTGTGTTTGATGGGGTGTCAAACCTTTTTTTTAAGTATAGTTGAGAAGTGTCTTTGCTTTGTGTGATCATTGACATTAGGTCTCTGTTTGAGTTCATCTCTGTTTCTGTCTGTTATTTTTGGATTAAAGAGCCAAGAGTCGGCAGTCGTGCCACTGCTTTTAGTGACTTTCTTCTTTTTAAGGTGAGCGGTGGGATTCTTGTGGATTGAGTTTGTTCCTTCTTCTCTCTCTCTCTTGTGTACAAGAGTGTTTGCAACCCCCCTGTGCTCAAGAAACCAAACGTAATAACCTCCGAAAATAGGCAACTCCTGGGGAGAAAATAATACATGAAGTATAGGTGCGATGGAGATTCACAGACTCTCCATCGTAAACACACACAAAGTTGTGGGATGTGCACATTCTGATCCTGTAGAAGTTATAAGGAAAACAAACAAAGCTCATGAATGTCATTTAGATAAAAAAAAGATATATCGCATTTACAATAACCCTGTACTATCTCTGTACTAGTATTATTAGGCCTGGCAAGCAACATGATGGTTTTACTCATAATACTGATGTTTGATTCTAGTATTTTGCATGTTTTCAGGTGTTTTTGTTTAAATTACAACTGATATGATTGTACTTTTAGTGATTTCTACACAATCCACACTTCTTTGTCAAACCACAGTAAAGAAACGTGTGTCAGAGAGGGACTCCAAGCGAAAGTGGTGCAAGTACAAGGCACATTTAGACAAATGTTCATCCAGTACCTCATTGTCTGGATTTAATTATGACCTACAGTCAGGAACAAAAATAAGACGGATAAAACAAAATGCAGGTTAGTGAACCTCCGTGACTGTGAGAAGTGGGGGATTTGACATGACTGTCACACACGGCAGTCATGCGACGCGAGATAAATGTGAGTTTGATGTGTGACATGTCAAATTCCCATGTGATGTGTCTGCTTTTGGGGGAGTGGAACAGTTGTGTGGTGATTTGTCTGAGTGGAACAGGTGATGTGCACCTGCACCGTCCAGCCCTGGGCCTGTAGATCAATCACTGAGTGACATGATGAGCGATGGGTCGTTCAGGTGTTTGTTTGGAGCATAAAACTCAAGCTCTTCTAACGTGTATTGATGTTTTTGGCCACTTGGGGGCAGCTCAACAAGCTTTATAGAGACAACGCTGACATATTATAAGTTTATATAATCGATATGGTGAATGATTTAGAAAACTATTACACATCCAGCAAACAGGGAGCAACAGTAGTTAATGTCTGTACATTTACAGCTGTTTCTTGTATACTGTATTTTACTTCACTTAGTAACTTCTTTTCCTGTATAATGTATTTAACTGTAGAAATCACACTTTTAAACACCACAACTATATTAGTTTAATTGTGGAACAATCTTCCTCAGGCACCGTCACTGTCCATTTTTGAAATGTATCTTAAACCCCATTTTTTACTATTTGGCTTTTGACTCAGTATATGAAATATTGATTTTACCCTTTTTTATTGCACACCTTGTTTTTCTTTGTGTATTTTTTATAGTATTTTATTGTTTGTTTTTAGGTCGTATGATTCTATATTTTATTTATCTTTGACGTAAAGCACTTTGTTTCAGCTGCTGTTGTTTCAATATGGTCTTACATTGTGAATTATCACAGTTAAAGGCTGTGAATTCCTGGAGATTTTACAGTGTAGTTTTGTCTTTCAGCTGTTTAACAGTGAGCGTTTGAATACTTTTAATTATTTCACACTTAAACCTCCAGCCGATGTCTTCTGCTTCACATCTGCACACTCTCCTGACTCGGGTTAAGTGTCTGTGAAGTGTCAGTGATTTCTGGCAGTTCCATCTCGGACGCGCGCTCCCGCGCAGCATCTCTGCACGTTGTTCGCAAAGCTGCGTGGACGCGCCAATCTGAAATCCACATTCACATTCAGCTCTGGATGATTTTTTTTTTTAATCCCTCGGTGTCTCTGCGCCCCCTTTTCCAGCCTCATGCTCTCACCGCCGAGCTGCAGCACTTCACCTGACTATCACTGAGGAAGAGCCCGCAGCCTGAGCGGTGCCAGGATGCGGTGCCACAAGTTTTGGGGACCGTGTTCGGTTGGTTTTACCATTTGGGCGGCCATTCTCTTCAAAGGTGAGGAAAAGTCCCCTTTTCTGCTTTATTAAGTTTTCTTCAGCAGATTTGAATTGACATGGGGAAATAGAAAAAAAAATCGTTGTATGTTTTTATCTATAACTACTGAATGGATTAATGAGTTTGTGCGCTATTTAGGCAACTTTGCTCTTTTGGCATTTGAACCAGATTTCATTATGCTAATGACTATGCTTTAAACACCATAAATTACCTTTTTATTGTTGTGTGACAAAGATGTATCTTTCAATATTTAATTATAAGCCATTAAGCCTACAATTAAATAATAATAGGCCTAATAATAATATGTTCTTTATATACACTGACCTAGCAGTCCTGTCCCCTCTAAAAAAGTTATGTAATTCACTTAGAGTTATAGAAAGGTCCTTGAGGACCTTTTCTGGCTTAAACACTGACCTTGTCGGGACCAGTAGTCCTCATTGAGACTAAACCTGGACCTAAAGAAGCAGCTCCTTATTTCCTAGGAACAAAATTAAGGAATTGTTGTTCGGTTAAGGTCCGGGTTAGGGATTAACTGGTTTTGGTTAATGTTAGGTGTATGACTTTGTTTACGCTGTCCAAAATGAATGGAATTCAGTGCTTGGTCCTAAGAAGAGTAGCTGCACAAACCTATGTGTGTGTGTGTTTGTATTTGTTGTGTGGATTGGGCAGTGAGATGTGCATGCATAATCTCCCCTAAACCCCATCTCATCATCAACATCACCATCAGCTTCAACATCTAACATCTGGGTCACTCACCAGTTTGTGACGCAGCTGCTTTGCTCAACGTTTCCCCCATGTGTCCTCACAGAATGTGTCCGGCACCATGATTACATTTCTTCTCCCCCGACCTCGATTGTGGTTGCCAAATTTTTCCAAAAATTGGAAAATGAAGAAGCTGCAATTACACGGTGTTGATGCACGTCCCCATACATAACTATTCCTGTCTGATTGTTTTTTTATAAACATTTACTCTATTTGGTTAATTTGCCGTGTGTCAGCAACAGGGATTGAAAGTGGACATGTGCCTGCTTTTGAGCAGAGGATAATTATCACAATACAAGAAGAGACAAAAAGAACACTTAATGTTACTTATGAACTCGAAATTGATATTTTGTCAGTATTTATGTGTTTCAGACTCAATGCAAATGATAAAACAGGATACAAAGTTTATTTCTATGTCTTTTATTGAATCGCATTTTAAGACACAGCTGGTAAAATAAGTGTCAAATCTGGAAAAATTCAAATGGAATTGAAGAAAAACAGAAAAAAACAGATTTCACAGGGCTCTACATAGTAATTTTATGTCTTAATAAAATAATTGTCTTAGATATTATTGTACCTTTAAGTTGTTAAGATGCTGTAATTACATGCTGAGTTCAATCTGGACAGATTTTTTTTCACAGACTCTTCCTATCCCTACCTTTCCTTGTATATATTCTTATACATAAGTAATACTTAATACTTTGATCACGTTACATCGGTGTAAATAGTGCTGGTCATTCACCGACGACACTAAAAATGGTCAAATGGTCAGCTAAGATTAACAGATACTCTCAACGAGCATAAGTGTATGTACAGTGGTGCATAGCACTTCTGGATTAGGATTAAACATCCGGTGGTTTTTAGAGCTCAAAATCCTCAAGCACAGATAATAAATCTCCACTACGCGAGTCCTTCCATAGAAAAACCCATTAACACACGACACCATATGCTCTGATCCATACTCATACGAGTCACATACTTTCAGCATCACAAATAAAAAATGATAATGAGCATGTGTTAACAGAGAAATTCCAGTGCACTACGTTTTCAGAATTAGTTCATCTGTGTGGTCTCCTTTACTGTTCCTCAGGTGTCGATGATCCTTCCTCCACTCCGTCTCCTTGAAACCTTTCCCCCTCATCATAACAGCCTTTGTATATTACCTCCTGTTTGGTGACATGCTGATGTCTTTTTGTCCAGTGCCAGGTTTTAGAGGTCAAAATGTAAACATTTACATAAAACTTTCATGTTGCCAGCTGGAATTTTCTTGATAACAAAGCAACACAGGATCGATGTAGCAAATGAAAGCTGTTATTTTCTATAAAACATTTGAATGTTAGTAAATAGGACAAGATGGTACAGTATATATTGTGACATGAGACATCTTCTTTGATTTTGGTTGTCATCATATCGTGCCTCTGGTGACTTTTCCTGGTTTCTAAAGGCATTCTCGAAGGCATTGATAATCATCATATTTATTATATTGAATACATTTGAGGAATACACTTAATATTATTAATTAAATATTATAAAAAATGTAATTGTTATCAATAAATATCCTCAATTTAACATAAATAAAACAAAGAATAAACCAGGTATTATCTGAAATGAAAGGTAATAACTGTATTTTAATAAACAGTAGATATTTTTATTTTATTGTATTTCCAGTGTATTATCGCTCTCCTTTGAGAAGCACAAGCACCTCAAAATAAAAGTTTTCATGAGCCCAGAGAAACACCCTGTGTGCATCCCGATATATCGCATCGTTATACTGGGATATAGTTCGTTTGAACTTAACAGAAATATAGATTTGATGTATATCATGAAACATATCGATATTGAATGATATAAGAAAGTATATATCGTGATGAGATCTTTCCCCATATCGCTCAGCCCTATGCGTCTTTATTGTTTAAACTCTTTCTGAGGTTTTTAAGCATCTGTGAGAATAAGTGATGAATCCTCTAAGCTGCAGGACGGAAACAGACATTTTAATGGGAACTCGCCCACATGAGTCACATTAACTCTTTAACACAGGCCTGATGATGCTGGTGGTTAAGGCAGCATCTGTCATGGCCGATTATGTAGCAAAAGTATTGAAATGTTGTTAATGTGATGGTTTCCCCCATTGGGTGCACTCTGTTTTGGCAAAACATTGGCAATGGGGGAAACAACCTAGATTTGCACAAGTCTCTAAATGCTGATGCTCACACTGGCTGCTGGGGAAAGTTTAACTTTTCTCAACTTTTGTCACATGCAACGTCAAACAGTTCAGCGATCCTTAAAGGCGCTCCATTCAAAGTGAATGAGATGTGTTTCCACTCACTCTACCATGTACATGTGAGTCGGCCATCTTAGGTGTGTCATGGACATGTTTCTTTCTATTCTTTATTATAAAAAAAACAACAACATTTAATTGAGGGAGTCACAGCTCTTCCATAAGACTTAGTGTGTATTTAATGACGACTTGCTGTCTGCAATATGCTGTTACATCAAAGCTAAGATGGAATCCATAACAGTTTTGGGTTGATGTGGTTGATATTAGGAATAATATTATTAAAATGTGTTTTCTGTTGAGGATGCTGTGAGGAGCAAGGTAGCCAACCCCCATTGCTGCCCACTGCTCCTGCGTTTGTGTTAAAAAAGGATGGGAGGTAAAAAAAAAATCACTATCGAACTATATTCAAGGTGTAACTTAAAAGTGTAATGAAATAATGATAATAATAATAATAATAATAATAATAATAATAATAATAATGGTAATAATAATGATAGTGCAGTTTATTGTAAGAGCCGCTCAAACACTCAAGGACACTTTTTACAGTGACAAACAATAAAAAAACAGACAACAGGATGACACATTAAACAGAAAATGCAATAGTGAAATTACAGAGGGGAAGAGAGTCAGCGTTCACACAGGAAGTCATTTATCTCAAGACAGATGGAGGCAACTGCAACACTGCAGTAGTAAAGCGAGACAGCTGCAAACAGGTTGGAGCATGACTAAAAATACGCCCCTGGAAAGTTTCAGAAGGGAAATCTACTGCCCAAAAAACACAAAATTGTCTTTCTGTGTCCCCCAAAGAAACACACTTGCACATTTACATTAGAAAGGCAGTAAATGTGTATTTTTTTGTTGTTGTGGTGAAGACTCTCTCAACAGGGAGCTGTGGTCTGTCAGCGCTTTCTTTGTGCACAACTATTTCCCCTCCAGGTTCTTAACTCCCTCTGTTCCACAGCATTCTGGGATCAGATCCATGCTATTATCCACACTGGATAATAACTTCTTGTATCAGTTGTTTAGCATGTTTACCACAGTGTGAAATAAGATTAAGTAATGAGGGGTTGGTTTTGCTATAGTTTTTCCTCTCTTTTTTTTATGTTTTTCTTCTTAATATCGGCTTATTATGAGGTCTTTTGGAAACAAGCCTCAAAACAAAGCTTGTACTTTCTTGTTCAAGTCGTAACACAGCTCTGTAATGTCCTCACTGTTTATTCATCAGGATTCACGTTACAACCTCAGGGACCCCTGCTTCACCAGAGGCCCTCAAATCCTATTTTGAGTCAATGTAGCTGATTATATCACTTTCACAGCTGCTGATTAAGTTTCACTTCAGCAGCAGAAAAAAATCCACAACATAAATAAAATAAACAGCAACCATCAAACCACCGAGCGTGCCTGTCACCACACACAATTCATGAAGTATGTCATTGCTCCTTCAACACAAAGAAACAATTTTGGATTAAAAGTATCCTGATCTGTTACAGAAGTTGAACCCAACAATGCATTCCCGTTCGGTCAAGTTTGAGACCCCTGGTCCAAATGTGATTAGAGGTAAAAAGACTGAAAGGCTGTGGAATGTGCTTCTGATTTTTCCTTATATATTCAGCATTTAAAATTGTGGTGAATACTGGCATCCATCCATCCATACATTGCTCTTAGACCCCAAATTATTAAAAAAAAAAAAAAAAAAAAAATGTAAATGTATGATTATTATGAACATCAAGATTATTATTCTTCATCTTTGCAAAAGCAAAAATACTGAGCATAATTACTCATTTGCAGAAGTTTCAGTGATCATCTCTTCTGCTGACCTCGTTTCCTCAGAGCAAACTTTTATGATCAAATAGAAACAAATGTTAGCAGGCCTGCTTTTTTGTTGTTGTTATTTATAAAAGAAAAAAAAAAAAAAAAGGAGAGACAACATGGATAATCTTAAGACTGTGTTTGCTGTTATTTAAAGAAAACCAGGTCAGTGGTAAGACACAACAGACTGAGAAATATAGCAGTCTCGTTTGTATGGAGCTCTCATGTGTTGGAAACCTGGTGGTTGTTCACCTTGGGCAAACTTATTTTGAGTAATTAATTTTAATGGCTCCCCTTCCAAAACACCCACTCTGTTATTTGAATACATCTTTAACTTTAGATCAGAGGCTGGAACCCAGTCGGAGATGAGTTAAAGGAAAGGTGACACATTCTTGGACAAGTTCTCTTACTCCCGGAAAGCATTCAGCATAATGCATAAAAATACACAGACCAAATTTGCATTTTACTTTGTGTGTCACATTTTTCATCTCCTCTCACTCCTCTTTCAAAGTCATCTGTGAATGTTGTGCATTGTGCTGCTGAGCTGAAATAAAACGTCCTCTCGGGTGTTGATGCCCTCGGGGTCACTGAGTTGCCCAGGAGCAACCTCACTGTGGTTATTAATCTAGAACTAATTCAATATGCAGACGTTCTGGAGCTCAGGGGCAATCTGGGGTTCACACACACACACACACATGCACGCACGCACACACACACACACTGCATACAGCAAGCAGATTCTGAAGTGAAATCATCATATTTAGTATTTTAATCCACACGGGCATACCATTTTTACAGTCAGCAAAAAATGCTTTCTAAATACAGCTTCTGCCAAATCCACCACTATAACCGCACTCACTGGCCTCTTTATTAGGTACAACTTCAACTTCTTGTTAACAGCACTGTCTCATCACCTAATCATATGGCAGTAACTCAGTGCATTTAGACATGTCGACAAGGTCAAGACAACCTGCTGAAGGTCAACGTGAGCATCATAATAGAAAAGAAATTGAAATTGAAGTGTTTTAAAAGTGACTCAAAACCATTTAGAGAATGGTCTGAAAAAGACAAAATATCCAGTCAGTGACAGTTAACAGAGCTAAAATGCTTTGGCAACAGCAACTCAAATAATAACGCGTTATATTCAAAGCATGCAGCAGACCCTCTTCATTGCATGTCCTGTTTAACTAATGAAGTGGTAAATGTACGTGTTCAATTCCTGGATTTGACATGTTTCTGACTGAAATGAATCCTACTTATACAAATTAATTGTGTTCAAAGGTGATTTTGAATTATTTCAGTGATATATTGTTTCAACTTTTAACACGCATGCCTCTTTGATGACATTCATTCAAGAAATTCAGTAGCATTTTCACTCGTTTCCTCCTTTAACCTTCTTTACATATGATAACAAAACGTTTTAAGTGGTATAACCATAAAGGTGTGATATTTATGAATAATAGACATGTTCTATGTCATTGCATTTCGCTAATCAATCGGTTGAGTAATGACACCAATCGGTGAACTTCTCTGAGACCTGATCAGGGAGCGAGCTGATGACCACTGACATTTACTGTAATGACCCACATGCTGTATCAGAGACAAATTTAGTTGCTTGTCATTAATTAGTCTGTCTGTGTTTAGCAAGCACACACGTACACACACATACATGCATTCATATAACAATATAAACAGTAACTTCTAAAGGTCAAAGGTCAATTGTGTCATTTAAAGTCACTTAACTGGTTGCCCTTTAAAATACTGCTCATTTTACAGCAGCCTTTATCGGTAAAGGAATTTCGACGTAAATGTTTTTTGTCTTATTGACATTGGACCTCTCATCTCTGAGGAACACACATGGGTTTTCCTCTATTTAAATGAAAAGAGGAGGTTTGTGAGTTAAACATCTTCCAGCTCATTCGCTCTCTCTTCCTCAAAAGTTAGTCTGGAGCCCGATCGACTCAACTCAGCTTCAGCTCAGCTTCAGCTCACTGATGAAATGTTTTGTTTCTCATTGTAGCCAGTATCCAATATCCCTCTGAAAAAGCAACCTTCATTGTGTGACCCTGAGATACAGCACCTGTTCTGCAGTGAGATCAGTCAATTCAAGGACAGTGACAGTGTTACCTGTGTGTGTGTGTGTGTGTGTGTGTGTGTGTGTGTGTGTGTGTGTGTGTGTGTGTGTGTGTGTGTGTGTGTGTGTGTGTGTGTGTGTGTGTGTGTGTGTGTGTGTGTGTGTGTGTGTGTGTGTGTGTGTGTGTGTGTGTGTGTGTGTGTGTGTGTGTGTGTGTGTGTGTGTGTGTGTGTGTGTGTGAGAGAGAGAGAGAGTGAGAGAGAGTGAGAGACTTGTGTACCTGTGTCTCTCTGGGGTGTAAGTGGAAGGTTAGGGAGAGGTGATCAATAATGGTGATGAGGCAACAAACACATCATCATCATCATAGTTACCCTGAACCTTAAAGCTTCATCAGCTCACAGTCACAGCTATCCGTGTGTACATTACACTTGACCATGAATATTCTGAAGTCAGCACATATAAGACCTTACTCTTTGTGGTAGCTGTCCACAGCAATGTCAAGTTTGCATATTTTAGTGTTGGAGTCTGGGACATCTTGGCACAAACTGTGCAGAGTGTGTTAAGGATAAGGAAGGGTAAAAGGTAAGCAAATGCAATTAAAGCTATTTTCACGCCTCGGTAGACAAGGATGTGTTCCAAGGTGTCATATGCAGGAATGGGATTGTTGAAAACTTTGGTGACCTTTTTTAAAAACTGAATTCAGATGTTTCTGCGCTGATTTATGGTTTTAAAATGCAAATAAAAATACTGCACACCTTGTGTCTATAGATCAAAGCGTGACCTTCAGGAACTGTCTGCTGTGACTGCAGGTGTGCATTTTCATCTCTGAAATATGTGGAAGCTGCTGGTGGATGATTTATCAGTTCTATCAGCACCTTGAGTTAAGAATGTTTTGTCAGCCAAAGCAGGACCCAAGGTCAGGAATAAAAACATATGTTCAAATGATTGTGCTTCATTTAAAATGTTCATTAATGGGGTTGGGAATTGCAGGATACTTCACGATACGATATGCGATACGTGGTCCGTGATAACCAATAATATTGCGATACAATGATTCTGTGATATATTAAAAAAAAAAAAAACGTCAGTGTAAAGTTAAATCCCGCTATAAACTGCCTCTTCTTCAGCCAGGTAACTTCCACCCAAGTCAAACCTCATTCACTTGAGTAGCGCCTCCGTGAGGAGACATGTAGTGGTGACGTCCAGCAAGTAAACCTGCCAGGGATTGTTTACTTTAGAGCGCCTTCATTTGTTTATTAAAATACTGTTATCGTATTACACAAAGAATATTAATGACGATATATCACCGAAGTGATATTTTGACCCACTCCTATTCATCACTGAAACCTGTCTTTTCTCCTGCCTTTTTTGTTCCTCCAGGATCCCTGCAGGGTGAACACCAGAGGAAGCTGTACAAAGAGCTGCTGGCAAACTACAACAGACTGGAGAGACCTGTGGTCAACGACTCAGCTGCCATCTTGGTTGAGCTGGGCCTCACGCTGCTGCAGATTATAGACGTGGTGAGAGAAACTGAATTTCTTTTTCATACTCTTTATGTGTTATGCGAGTGTTGTGTTTAGAGTTGTTTTGGCTATACATTGGTCACAGGACAATATCCTGTTGTGTGCTTTGTGTTGTTTTTCCAATATAAATCATTGTGTGGTGTGCAGTAATGGAAAAGGGGAATTTGCCACGCAATTGTATAATTTTGCATTGGTGATATTTAGATATTGATTGCAGAAATTAATAAACAGTCAGAGTATTCTCAGAGAAAACAGACAACTAATGTGTGCAAAAGGAATAACAGCCCTATATGATATTTAAATCAAAGCAAATAAATACATTTTACAGCACCAAATCCCAGGACATCACCTCAAAGCACTTTACATAGTAAGGCCATATCTGTACAATATCATAAAGGGAATGAGAACACAGTGAGCAAGCATTGGAGAGAAAACAACTCTTTTTTTTCTTCTTCTAATGAATCTACATGTGTCTGTGTGTTATTGTATTTGTCACCTGTTTAGGACCAAACACTGACCTTGTCAGGACCAGAAGGTTAGGTTATGGTTAGAATTAGGTATTATGGTCATGGATACGGTTATGGATAATGCTTTGTTTTGGCTAAATGAAATGAACGTGAGAGCAGGTTGTGTGAACATTTGTCCATTAGCCACAGAGACAGAGGACTCTTGTTAAATACTCACTCCACAGGGAGTTTCACACCGGCCAGATGTCTTGTCACGTTTGTCAGAACCAACACATTTGTGGGGTGATGTTAGAGTTGTCTAGTGAGAAATAAAGGCATGACATGTTTTCTCAGACTGCCTTGTGCTTCGAACAGAGTTGACTGACACTAACTCAGTTTACACACCGTGTGTGTGTGTGTGTGTTTGTGGCCATAAGACCATATGCCGATTAGTCGTATCAAACAATAGAAAATAAATCAATATAATACAGACCGCTTCAAGTAAAACACCTAAACACCGCAGGCACTCTGACCTTGAGAGATGTTAATACTTTGAGGTTATAAATATTATTAAGAATTATCGTTTGACCTCTCTGAGGATTCAGACATTTCCAAACAGCTATGACTCGTGCTCCATCATCTGGGTCATCTGCTTCTAGACCAGACGTTGTAGAGGAGTTTGTCATTCATTTTCCACTCTAAAAGCAACAAAAAAACATTGATAAAGTAAATAATTAACAGTAATACAGATGCAGTAGATTAAGAGAGGAGGAATCTTTCTTTTAGCCTCCCTCTCTCCTCTTCCTGCTCATGGATATGTTCCTGTTTTGACTTTTCAATGCTGAAACAAAAGCTTTATATACACTTTTGAAGCTCATTATTTGATGACGGCTTATGTGGGCTTAAATCTTTAATGTGCTTTACTTCAGTCGTTGCGATTTAAAAAAAAAATATATTTATTTTTCAAAATTAATCTATTTTATGCACATTTTTGATTAGCATTCATTATTTTAACAACCTGTTAAAAATGCATTGGCCTGGTCAGGTTTATTTTTGAAATACAAACTCTGTTTCTCTTCTGTTCTCTGTTTCTGTCCTCAGGACGAGAAGAACCAAGTGCTGATAACGAATGCATGGCTGCAGCTGGTGAGTTGGGCTTAAGGCGACACGTTGTTATTATTAATTTAACGTGGTTTAATCATATTTAAACTTTTATTACACTGCCATCTTCTGAAGGATGTTCCTCAAATTGCTTGTGTCAATACACTATGCAAATCTGGATTTAATTTTCCTGGATTATTAATTTGTACTTTCTCACAGGCCTTTTTAAGAGTTAAACTAGTATTTCTGTATTTATGATTTAATATTATTGTATCCACTTATCGTGAGCAAGAAGCTCATCCTTTCAAATACAGTAACTCAAGTAAGCGTGTGTTCGTATGTCAGGACCAGTAGTTCTCATGGAGGACAAAACCTGGTCCTAATGAGGCAGAATCAAATGTCTGAAGAACTGTTTAAGTGGTCTGTCTTAAGGGCTAAGATGTGAATTGTGATCATGTTAAGGTTAGGGATACCGATTTGTTCAGTTAATGGAAGTCAATGAAGTCTCATTCAAGTCTCATTCAAGAAGAATGTCAACATGCAAAGAAACCAGGTAGAAATTTATAGGTGCCATATGTAAGAATGTGGCCGAAAACGGTTACTACATTCAAATTCAAAATACCGAGGTCTTTTAGGTTTCGATTTCTGGCGTAACTGGCAACCCGTGGTTGCTCGGCAGCTGAGACTCTACTGACTTCAATGATTGGTATACGGAGGTAGGTGGCGCCACATGCCAAAACATATTTTATGCAAATATGTTGTCTGTACTGTTGTTGTTGGTGAGTTCAGTTTGTTATATGAACATTATTCCTGAGTCTCTGTGACACATTAGGAGGATTTTATAGCCAGTTGCTTTAGATTTATTACATAATGCACCTTTAAATAAACTCTGAATTACTATCTTTATTCTCTAGCTTGTTATTTAATGGCATTGCCATTTTAATTCATTTTTTTTGTCAAGGATTCAAACAAAAGCTGGCACTTGCAGCTTTGTATACGAGAATGGAGAAGATGTGTGCATGAATAAAACCCAGCAATATACGCTGAAAGTCAAGACTAGCTGATAACATCTGCTGTTTGATTTTTTTTTTTTAAACTGAAAGAATCATTTAAGCTAGGTTTATACTCGCCGCAGTGTGCCAAAAATTATGTCATATCCTGTGTCGCATTGGGTGCGTGAGCTCCAAAAGGTGTCGCGGCTCTAGTGCGCACACCTCTGAAGTTTCAATGGAAGACTGCGGCACATCACACGCGCGAGTATACACAAGGCTTTACATACAATGATGCATTTCTCCACTGAATGAGCCATTCAAACACATTTTTTTATGATCTCAAAGTGAAAATTCCTCCTGTTGTCTCAGTACTGGACAGACGTCTATCTGAGCTGGAATCCAGAAAACTACCCTGGTGTCCAGAACCTGCGTTTCCCGTCAGACCAGATCTGGACCCCTGACATCCTCCTTTACAACAGGTGAGAACTCCTTGCTGATACTCATTGTGTACCTACTGAAGGGTTAAAGGTTGCAACACCTTTCTTTACTTTTTAATTTATGTGCTGGATTTATTTTCTGTTGCTAAATATGAAAAAGATAACCTGATGTTTCAATGATGATGTTTTTTAAATCCCAGTGATACACTGTCAAACTAGAAAAGCACTCAGAGAGCGCAGACCTCCGCCAAGGCAGCTCAGCCCCCCACAGATCACGCCCAATTTGATCACTTGTTCCTGGTACCATTGCGGACATTTCCTGAAAATTTCATCCAATTCCATCTATGACTTTTCGAGTTATGTTACTAACTAACAAACTCCGGCGAAAAAATATACCTCTTTGGCAGAGGTAAATAACAAAAGTAAACATGACAGTTGAAAGTCTCTGATTGTGTGTCAGGACAGAACTCACATAACAACAGCACTTCTAATCAATAATTATTCAGTCAGCACATGAAAGGATGAGACTTTATTTGTTAGAGTTGTCCAGTATGAGCATCATTCTCAGCCACAGACTGTAAACAAAGATGGCCGACACGTCTCCAATTCCTCACGCTGTACAAACATGAAAATAAAAGATCTGACATATCTGAAATATAAATGAATAAACTAAATCAGTGCGATAAAAACAACCTAAAATGACAGAAACCACGTTTTTTTATTTGACTTTATCTATTTTATTTCACACAGAGAAGTTTCGGCAGCAACAGAAAGAAAGAAAAAAAAAACCTAGGATTTACTTGAACCCCTGTTTTACACTTTACGACGTCCAACCTCTTTACTGTGTGAGCAGAGTAGACAACAGAGAGACAGACTACGTCACTGACATCATTTAACATGTGACGGAGAATAAAGAACTGAGAAAAAGCAGGAAGTTCTGAGGCTCATTAGATCATAAAAAACCTGTCATTTTAGACACAAGTATGTTTCTCACAGATCCACTTCTTTTTCAAAGAGTAAACCCCCCCTCTAAAACTTCCACGTTGATTCAAGAATAGTTTGTAATGGCTTCTGGGATGTTCCAACTCTTCTCTGGACTGGAACCTGTAGACAATAAATCATAGTATTAACCTGAGCTGGAACTCAGGATTAAATATTAAATTAAACTTGAATCTCACTTTAAATATTTCAGACATTTTCTCCGAGACTTCAGCAAACACATTATTTTTAAAGGTCTGTTCCAAATTTTTTCAAACTTTTGGACATCATCACACTCTGCTAATGAAGTTTCTGTTTATGTAAAAATCACAAATGTTTGTACATCTGCCCCATTGTGTCAGTTTCAAACTTTGACTTTGAGGAAAGTGAATTTAAACAAAAACCTTGTCTCACCGTTGTGTTATTGTTGATTCATCCATCACCCATTGATATTCACGTCCTCTCCATTGACTTTCCACATTAATCCAGATCTCCTCGTTCTTACTGAACTCTGTAACAAATTTCTAACAGTCGACAAGAGACAGGGATCATCATGGTCAGAGTTTAGCGAGTAACAGATCAGTGACAGTTTCGTTAACAGACACTCACCTGCTCCGCTCCATTGTTCATGATCACCACATCAGCGTCTTTATCTAGACAGTAAAGACGGCTCTCCTCCCAGTCTTTCTCTTCAGAGGATTTCGAGTAACAACTGCATCCATATCGGGTCCATCCATCAGGACACGGCATCACTTCATGCCAAACATGTTTGTAAAGACAGACACTTACAGTCACCGATAACATCTGTCAATGTCATGAAACAGACAATTTAAGAAAGACATCATGTCAATGGATTCAAAAATAAACATTTCTCTCTTAGTTTTTTTCCTTCAGCTTCTTCACCTCATCCTGTTAACTGCTCTGTATCTCAGTGATGTTCACTGACAAATATCAAGACATGGAAAACAGTAACACACTGTAATATTTATACCTAACAGTCAATTGGACATGTGATCCAGTGAAACATGTTATTGTGTCTTTTCAAACCTGTAGTCTTTGACAGTTTTTATTGGAGTTGTTTGTAGTTGTTGTTCAGGTTGTTGCAGTCGTTTTTCAGGTTGTTGTGGTTTTTGTTCAGGTTGTTGTAGTTGTTGTTCAGGTTGTTGTAGTTGTTGTTCAGGTTGTTGTAGTTGTTGTTCAGGTTGTTGTAGTTGTTGTTCAGGTTGTTGTGTCTGTTGTTCAGGTTGCAGTAGCTGTTGTTCAGGTTGTTGTAGCTGTTGTTCAGGTTGTTGTGTCTGTTGTACAGGGTGTTGTGTCTGTTCTGCAGCTGCTCATTTTCCAAAGTGACTAAAATATCTGGTAAGAAACAAATAATAAGACACCAAACTAAATGAAATCCTTTTTCATACATCATTTCCTGTGTCACTTCTCAAGACCAAACAATACTTATAAATCAAGAAACAGATCACGAGTTCAACAATGTAAGGAAACTGTCTGCAACGGGACATAATTTAACTTAAAGAGCGTTGAATGTGGTAAAGGAGACTTTATTGGAAAAAGAAATGCTCACGGCGTGTTGCGATCCCTGCTAATATCAACAGATACAGCACTGCCAGGGTCACAGCAGACACTCTGGAACAGCTTCTTCTCACAGCTGGATGCTTCTCCTCACTCTGTGGTTCTACAAAGAAGAAATCACATTATTCTGACTTTTTAAACTATGGTGGCAGCACAAAGAATTACCAAAAATATAGACATATACTTTATTGTCCTCATTGCTAATGTTGTATTGAGCTCAACAAGGCTATCTCCATTAGCATACATCAGCCGAGATACGAGGTACAAACATAAAAGAAGGAAAACATCATAAAACCAATGGAATAAAGTCAACAGTCTCACAGAGGAGAAATGAATACGTAAATAAAAAGAGGAATGAATCTGAATGCAAACTTTCTGTGAGTTTTCCTGCTTATTTAAGCTATCGTTAAGAGCTATCGTTAAGAGCTGTCATTGAGATTGGAACAAACGAGTTGTTAAAAGGTTAAATTTACAGGATCAAACTCTCATCAAAGCTCCTATACATAGTGCAAAAAGGGGTCACAAAGAACTCTCTGGTCATGTTTGAGTACACACTGATCAATGATATACTGAAATACTGTGACGACCTTGGTATAATAATGTATAAATGGAGTTGAATATGACTGTACGCCGACGACAATGTGATATTACTCTTAAACCACCAAATTGTTAACAATTAATGCTCAACTCTACATTTTTTCCGTCTTGTGTAACTTACCAGCTGTTTGTAAGTCAACATAAGTCTGCTTCTCTCCGCCTTCAAACATCTCCACCTCACTTTGCCCTTGGACATATTTGACAGACATCCTGATGAACCAAAGAGCCGTAGAACGGCCTGAACTTCAGTTTGACCAGTTGTCACTGCTTGTCTGTTTTTTTCGGTCTTAGTTACTGTCCAGACATTTACTAAACTGCTCACTACAGCTTCATAAACGCGCGTCTGGGATGGGCAACCAGAACAAGTACGGCGGGAACAACTCAAGTGTCTAAAAAGTTTTATTTCTCACACTACTTCGTATTTTGTAAAGGGACAAAGCTTACTGGTTCTGATGATCAGTTAAATGAAATTAAATAAAGGTTAACAAACTTTTAACTGATAGTGCTATGATGTTATCAAAGCAGCTTTGATGTCAGACTGATGACAAACTGCAGTTTGCTGCTGGAAAGTTCTAGAGTCACTGCAGCTTCTTAAAGGAATTAACTGCCGAACAAAAGACAGTTTCTTCAAATTCATTTGATGACGAGCTTCAGTTTTCTGTTTTGGCTCAATTATGTGTTTGAAATATAATTTATTAATGTGGACTGTGCAGATTTAGAAAACCTTTTAAATGCACTGAAAAATATTATTTATATAAAATTATATATTTTATATTATATAAAATACATTTATTTCATGTCTATATATATATGGGTCAATGACATGACGTGCATATTTTTGTGTCCAAGTCCATTATATAAAAAACCAAAATGTAATCTTTTCATGACATCTATCACTTTATTCTATAAAACCTATTAATTTTCATACATTTTTCAGTAAATTCAAATAATTATATTATTTTATGTTTTGGCTTCTCAAACCCCTAAGATATCAGGTGATGCAGCTGTCCGAGCAAGGGAGCAGACTAAGAAAACTATTAAAAATGTTATTTTAATAATGATAAACTCAAAATAAAATACTTGGGCATAATTTTATGTTTGAAGTCTTTTGAATAATGTTTTTTCCCTAATATCAATAGTTTTAAAGCTGCTAAAATAACTGCAAAACTTTTGTCCAGCAATTTACATTTCCTAGATATCAGGGTGGTGCAACCATAAACATTGGACTTTATTTTGAAGTCCAGAGACAATAGCTGTTAACTGAATGTTGCATCAGCCAGAGGAACCCCAGAGACCATTGGGACTAAGCAAAAAGGTTTGTAGATCTCTGTCAAATACTGATAAAAAATAACTACTTTCAACTATATGTAGGTTGGTACACTTTCCATGTCAGTGTGGTACAACCAATGTAAAACGATCAAGGCCGCTGTGCCCCCATGTAATCGGCAAGCACTCCCTTGTCGATGTGCTGATTGAAACTCAAGTCACACCATCAAATATGTCATTATTACGGTTACATTGTTCTTGTCAATAAAGAAGTTATATTTAGGGATGCACTGATAATTCGGCGGCCGAAACACAGCGAGTTCACTGTGGAACAGCACATATTAAATGCTGGAACGTCTCTTTGCGCTAAAGCGAAACTTGGCTGCATACGGAGCAGATTATGAACTCCCTGCGACAATGACTTCACACCAGAGAACATGAGCAGTTTACTAAACAGATCAGCTCATCTGATGCATCTGTTATTCCATTAATTGCAGCGCTAAAGTGTCTTCTACACAAAGATTGAGAACATGGAGTGAAAACAATGAAAAGTGAGCTCTGCTCTTAAGAGTCTGTCACCACGTTTTATCAACATCTACCCAGATCCCCTGCACACTATCGCGACTGTACTCGATCCTCATCATAAAGATGTAATGTTATGTGAATTGTTTCTGATGGGTTAGGGTTAGGTTTAACTGATGTCTAAAACATGTTACTATTTGAAATGAAAATGCATTTTTTTTTCAGCATATTTCATGTCATAACTAATGTGATCAGGTGGTGCAACCAATATTTGTCAAGTGGTGCAACCAATTTAAACCAATAAATGATACGTCAAAGTGACCAAATGGTTTATAAATGTAATGTGTTTAGTTATTATACTGAATATATGAATTTGTGTATTTGTGTGATTATTTTCCTGTCTTTAAATGTAAAACTGGATGTTAATTGATGCTGAAAACCTGACCTTCAGAGACCAAAAATTATTGTAAAAAAAACCACAATGATAAAAAAAATTATGTTTATCTAGTGTAGACACCTTAAGGTATAGTTGCCAAATAATTCATTATTCTATCCTAAAATAAATATTAGGAATGTATATATATTTTTATAAATAGTTGGTTGTGCCACCTCACATTTTTTTTGTTGTGAAGTTAAAGATACTGTTAAAAAATTAGTTAAAACAGTTAGAATAGTTATTCAATATATGAGAAATGTTCAAACACATTGACTCAAAAATATGCATTACATCTACACCTTTTTAGAAGCTTTATTTGTCATTGACCCATATATATATACACATATCTATATAATATATAATGAAAATGCAATGAAATTAAATATAATGAAATGTGAGGAGTGAACCCTTCAGTCTTAATTCAGATATAATATCCTTCAGAGGCTTATTCTGTCAACTGGTGGTCCCATTTTGAAGGGTCCTTTAGACTTTTTTGGCCAGGCAATGTTTCTTATTGGGAATAAATCTGCCTCCTGTGAAAAGTCCATCACTGACTTTGCTCTGCCTATTTACGCCACTGTATTTTAACGCTTGCAATAATGGCGTTACTTTGAGAACTCAACATTTTCATTTTCAGGCTGGTAAAGAACACTTCTGTGGATTCTGTGGAAGATTGCACTCTGTGCTCTCTCAGCAAGTTTGAAATTGATAAAATCAGTAAGATCAATTCCCCAAGTTATACTCGGGTGACTGTGTATTAACCAGACTTCCTGAAATGTAATACACTGGCTGGAAAAAGCTGGCAAACTCTTTGGGGATCTGATTTGGTCTTGGTACTCAACAATGCAGCTGGAGAGAACTATTGGTGTCAGAATGCTGCAGGTTTTTTTATATAGTGTTGAAATTAAAAGTGCATTTTTAGTAACTCATTGAGCAGCCATTAATGTCATTGTTTTTTGCGATTAAGGTCAGACAGATGATCGGCTCTGTAATTGAGGGGAAGGAAGCTGTGTGGGACATAAAGGTTTGATAGATTTGACCTAGTGTAAGGTTGAGACAGAGTTATGCAGTTGTATATTCACTGATGTTTCCCCAATACACACACAAACACAAACAGATATTTCACATCCAAAGGTTTGGGAGTATTAACCTTTTTAAACCATTTTAAAAGCTCAGCTTTTAGACCAGGATTACCAACCCTAATCTCAGTGATTTTACCCTTATCTTTTCCCATTTCTGCCTTTTACCCCTCTGTGTCCACTCCACCCCCCCTCTCCCTCCATCATCTATTTTCTCATCTCATTCACTCTGTCTCCCTCTGCCTCTCTTTCATAACTCACTGTCTCACTGTCTTTCTATTCAATCATCTCTTTCTCTTCATATTTTATAGTTCCCAGTGCACAGTGACTCCTCTTTATAAATCATCCCGTCCACCTGTCTCTGTCTGTCAAGCTGTCAGCATTTTACTGTCTCCTCCTTCTACCTCTTTATGACACGCTGAGTTCTCAGCTGGTGCTGCGTGTTGCTCTGCCACCTGCTCAAAATCTGTTCATGAATGAAAACATGAAAATACTAATTGATTTCACTCATTTGCTTTACCAAAAACAAAGATGTTACTGATCTGAAAGTATGCATTTTCTGTACCACAATTTGTGGCAATAGATGAATCTCCTGGTTACATTAAAGGATATGTCACGTAATCACCAACGTCTTTGAGAGGTGATGAACATGTTCATGGGTTTTCTCCAGGTTCTCCAGTTTCCTCCCACAGTTTACAGACATGCAGATTTGGGGATTAGGCAAATTGATTGTGAGTGTGAGAGTGGATGGTTTTTTTGTCTCTATGTGGCCCTGTGATGGTCTGCTGAACTGTCCAGTGTTTTGCCTTATGTCAGCTGGGATTGGCACCAGTGCTCCCCGCAACCCTCATGTGGAGAAGATGAGTGAGTGAGTGTGTCATCACCATCCCCTTAACAGGGGTTAATCTCTGTTGCCGTCACACAATAACGCTTCAGATACCAGAACATGGACAAAACAGGGTAAACTCATGAAACAGTCTTCTCTCTTCTCTGAATATAAATTTGAGGGGAGGAAAATACACTCACAGTAACCTGTTGCAGACAACTGCACGTTTTTATGTGAGTTAATAATGAAAACAGTATTGATGTTGCTGTTTTTCCATGCATTCACTGTTGTTTACAGTGGTGATTACAGAGGGCGAACAATAATGTGAAGCTGGAAGGGAAAAGTCTCTTTACAGCTCAACCAGAACATTTACATGCCCCCTGAGGAGAAATGTATAGCTCTGAGTAATAATATGGATCACTGCTGGAAACAGACGTATACATCTGCAGGCTCCCCTCTTACTAATATACAGTAAATACTGTAAATCTGTGCACACAGTACACATTAATTCACTTATCAAAACACGCACACACACAGAATCTCACAATTACTCCCCAGTAATGTCACAACACATGCCATTACTCAGTCGTTTATCAGTGCACAGCCAATAACACGCTAGTCTTACTGTGTAGAATATAGAGGATGGTATTCACACTGCTGCATGCTGCTCACCATAAATCCATTCATTCATACTTGTTGTTTTAATACAAAGTTAATGACGTTTAGAATTGCTGTGGTCGTGTGCTGTCTCAATATGGATGGTATTCAAAGAAGAAAATCATCTACTGTCTCTCTGTGATTCATTCAGTCATCCTGCTCATATTATTTTTCTCAGTGTGAAGTCTCCTCATATTGCTCTCATATTGCTTTTTTCATATTCTCGCTCAGAGTGCTCATAGTGTCTCACACTCATGTTTCACGCATGCTTAATCAATACTACGAGTCACAGATTTTCCATCCAAGCCATATTCATGCATGGAGAAAAGAGTTTGTTCTTCACTGTGTTTGTGACAGATTTGTGTTGTGACTGACAGCTGACATCATCTCATTCAGATCAAGGAGCAATAATTTGGCTACTTTGTGTCAATCTTAAATTAGTTTACTTCTTTTAGGGCCACAACTAACGATTATTTTCATAATCGATTAATCTGTTCACTATTTTCTTGATTAATCAAGTAATCATTTGGCCCATAAAATGTCAGAAAACGTTGATCAGTTAATCATGTTGTTTTGTTCACCAACCAAAATGATTCAGCTTTGACTCGCTGTAACTTACACGTCATGCACACACACAAACTTTTTTTTATATCTTAATGAGGGCACATTATATACATAATGCATTTCCTAGCCCCTTAGCATAACCATTACCGTAACAGTTATTCACAACCCCAACCTTAGAACCAGCTCTTAACCCTGAAAAAACCCTTTAATGTTGTGGGAGTCCAGACAAAATGTCCTCACATGGTCAAAATGTCCTGAAAAAGATAGGTTTGTTTATGTTTTTGGACATTGTTGTGCATGTGTGGAGCAATGTCACATGGTGGACAGTCGGTCCGTTTCCCTGTTTCATCTTTGTGAGGATCAAAATACGTATAGGAAGCGAGGACATTTTGGGAAAGTTGGGACATTTTGGTTGGTCCAAAGGATGGTTAGGATCTTTAATTAAGTGCATACGTGGCATATATGTTCTCTTCAGCACATACATACAGTCACTTGTACTTGTGCTGTGAGTAAGATTGCAGGAAAGTGCATACCTTGAGATTAACAAATGCCAAAGTTTGAATAGTTCATAGTATTGCTCCATCTTGGCCATCTCTCACTTTCCGCTCTGTCCACAGCTGAAAGCCGCGCGCACACACAGTACAGATTTAAATGAGATTTTTGTTTCACTTAATCCCCCTATAGATGCAGACAGCATTATTTTGTTATGACTGAATGAGGCTCCAGGATGTTTCAGACACAGTGATGTTATCGGCCTCTCACGAGAGGGCATTGTGTGTGTGTGTGTGTGTGTGTGTGTGTGTGTGTGTGTGTGTGTGTGTGTGTGTGTGTGTGTGTGTGTGTGTGTGTGTGTGTGTGTGTGTGTGTGTGTGTGTGTGTGTGTGTGTGTGTGTGTGTGTGTGTGTGTGTGTGTGTGTGTGTGTGTGTGTGTGTGTGTGTGTGTGTGTGTGTGTGTGTGTGTGTGTGAAACTGTATGCAAGTATGTATTATTAAACCCAAAACAGAAAACTGAAACCATGTCTTCACAGAGGTGCCCCACATTTCACTCACTTGGTCATTTATTGAGTTTTCTTCCTTATTTACAACAGCATTGCTACAGGATCAGCAATAAAGAGAAGTTGAGGGATATATTTTTTGTAACAGATAGGTGGAAAAACAAAACAAAATCACTGTCATAAGTTTCTCTGCATGTTCTTTACTGTAAGGTCCAATGGTTAAATTGCTCCTCCAGTGCTCTATACAGATTCTACTTTGTTCAATTAGTTCATAGGCTTTTGGCTCTGTTTGAGAGTCTGGCAAGTAAAACCAAACCCATCTCAAAATTAAATATTCAAAACTTCACCTTCAAATACATCTGGTGATTTCCCTTGTTGTTAATTTGATTGATTTTTCTTTAGATTTGGAATGGTGTCACAAAACTGGTCACGACCACATAATGGTGTAGGTTTTATTGAAGCTGAGCCACCACCAACTCTGACAGCTTAAGAACAAGTTGATGGTTTTAAGCCCTACATGTTTGACGGATCTGTTTTGCGGTGAAGGATGGGAAATCAAGGGCCTGCCTTTACCTGGTTGTATAATTAATTTTACGTTGCCTTTTCAGGGTTGAGAAAATGGGCTAAGGATATTACATGATGTTTGTACAGGAAATGACAGTGGGAGATGGAACAGAAGGGGCATCATCTCTCTCAGCCTTTTGTCTGGATATATACGCCTTGGCTCCGCCTGCTCCTGCACTGCCACTGTGTACGCACAAAAGCTCCCTCAGTCAGGTCTGATAGTATTGCTTGTCAGCGTCCATTTTCCAATGGAGAATGCAACAAACAAGGAAATTGTTAAATGGTTTATGTTCACAAAGACCAAAAAGAGTGACAGCAGTTACATAAATAACAAAAAAAAAAAAAGTGCATTACACTACAGCTTTAAACGTGCATCCACTTGTCTTGTTGTGATGAGTCTTTGTGAGGTAAAATTTAAAATTGTCAACTTATGGTCCCTGAACACATTGTAAAAACAGTTAAAAAGGGGGAAAAAAGAGAACTTAAGCTCAATATTTTGGTGCATTCCTTAGTGCGGATGAGCGATTCGACGCCACCTTCCACACCAACGTGCTGGTGAATGCATCAGGTCACTGCCAGTACATCCCACCAGGCATCTTGAAGAGCACCTGCTACATTGACGTACGTTGGTTCCCCTTCGACGTTCAGAAGTGTGACTTGAAGTTCGGCTCCTGGACGCACAATGGCTGGCTGCTGGACCTACAGATGCTGAATGTGGACACATCCACTTACATTCCCAATGGAGAGTGGGACCTTGTGGGTAAGATTGCTTCTGTTTGTGTTTCTCACTGCAGCATTGCCTTCTCAAGAATACGGTGTGGTTGTATCACTTGGCTCCTTAAATTAATATAATTTGAAAGTGTAACTCACAAATACACTGTACAGAATTATCCCGTTCAATCTTCCTTGAATCTCATTATGTTAGGATCAGGCTTTGCCAACTTGTATCAAACATTGAGTCCCATGAGCCTCTGTAAAACGATTTACGTTGTGGGAAATTATTTGTACGGTTGTAGTTGGATGCACTGGACGGAAAAGCTCGAAGAACTCCAAAGCTGAGTGTTTCCAGCTGGGACAGACTAACAGCAGATCCCAGTGCCTTGGGGTGATGATGATGGTTAGGTGGAAAAGGGTGTTGGACAACACCAGATGGTATGCAGTGGGACTGATTGAGACTGTGGCGTAGTGTGTGTGTGTAGCCACGACATATGTGAGCGCAACACTACACAATATCACACTCTACAAGTTTAACAACCACAAGTTTTTAAAATAATTTTCCCCCATGTTGCTGGCTCATGGAACATCCTATTAATAAATCCAGACATGACTCACTACTTATCTCTCTGATAATTTTGGGTTTGGATGAGTAGTGGTCAAATCCCCAACCTTGTTCCACTAACCTCATCCCAACCACCTGTCTCTGCCACCACTATTTTGAGACATAATTAGGAATCCTACAGATGCATTTAGAAACATTTTTATGTGTCTTTCAATTTAATCTACAACCGCTCATCCAATCGACTTGATCTCAGCTGGTGTATTGCTGAAACAACAGCATATGATTCCGCCATTGATTTTTAAACTGCAGACTTCACTTGGTACATCTTGAAGCTATAACTGATGAGAATAAGGCCACACTTCAGCTTGAGTGCACTAGCCTTAAAGGTGCGTTACGTAAAAAATCTAAAGCAACATACTGAACTCACCAACAACAACAGTACAGCCAAAATATTCGCATTAAAAAAAAATATTTTGCAGACCGCAAATCATGTTTATGTTTTGAAATCATGTTTTTGCATGTGGCGCCACCTACCGCCATCTACCAATCACTGCAGTCAGTAGAGTCTCAGCTGCCACGGGCTGCCAGTTACGTCTGAGCTACAATGGCGGAGAAAACCAAACCTAAAAGACCTCGGTATTTTGAATTTTAGTAACCGTTTTTGGCCACATTCTCACATATGGCACCTTTAACTAGTAATACAAAAGTTAAAATTCAGTAAAATATGTTTAGGGTAGAGGAAAAGGGATTTTGGTATTGTGAATTCCATGATCTTGTACCTTTCTAAATGTATGAATAATGTCTCAAAAAGCCAAAATATTCATGCTCTCTCTCTTTTATCTCAGGTGTGCCAGCGAAGCGTAACGAGCTATATTACGAATGCTGTAAGGAGCCCTACCCTGACGTGACGTTTACAGTCACCATGCGCCGCAGGACTCTGTATTATGGACTCAACCTGCTTATCCCTTGTGTGCTTATCTCTGGCTTGGCTCTGTTGGTTTTTCTGTTACCTGCAGACTCTGGGGAAAAGATTTCTCTGGGTAAGAGTGTCTCAGAAAGTGAACACATATCCTTCGTTCAGCTAGACGAGCGATACTCACGCAAAAAAAATGAACAAGGAACCAAAACACTACAATTGTAGGTATTCAAGCTCATACAAGCAAGGTCACAACTAGAACACTAAAGTTGCATCTGTATGAATCATATACACGAGTAGGAAGTCACACATGTCCAATCACCATGAAATAATTGAATTTCAAATAGGCTGTCCAGTGTCCACCACTACTTCCATGTAGGAGTTGTGTTAGTGACAGGGACTTTTGATGAATAGCCATGTGTGGACGAGCAGCCGCCAGTTACAGTGTCAGTGTTTGAATAATTTCTTGAACGTACCTTGGACACATCAGATGAGGCAGGAGCTGACAAATGGCCGTAGTGACATGGACATAACTGACTACATACATAAGTAATTTCAGGAAAAACTTCACACACCAGTGACCCTGATCTCATCGTGATGCATATACTCATGTTCTGTCTGTCTCTGTGTGTGTCTCTTCCTGTCTCTGCCTCAAGGCATCACTGTGCTGCTTTCGCTGACTGTCTTCATGCTGCTCGTAGCAGAGATCATGCCCGCCACATCAGACTCTGTTCCTCTAATCGGTGGGTTACATTTATGTTTGTGGAAGTATTACTGCATCTTCATCTCTCCACACTGACATGTAACTTTACAGAAAGATCTTGACTGTACAGCAGAGCACTTACCGCTCTTACAGTAAACACCGGTAATATATAAACAGGGCATTCATTATTGAGAGGATCAAAATTGCTTCACCTCTCTAAATGGTGTTTTCTCTGTGGTTTTCCCAAGCAATAATGAAAACTCATCTTTGGTTCTTGAGGGTGACTATCCATCATCAATCTTAGCACTGCTGGGTGGTGGATGGAGTAAATTGAGAGGCCCAGTCTAAAACTGTCAGCACTGTTAATAGGCTGTGAAATGTCTGGTTTTCCAGTAGGGAGGAAAGAAAGGATGATTGAAGAAGACATAATGGATGAAGACACCAAGATGGGGGAAGGGACAAATATCCTTTGGGGTTAAAGCTCTCAGATTTAGCTTTCACACTGGCATAGCTCCGGTTCTGGTTCTGGAAACCAAAGTTTAAACCGCCTCTGAAAATGAACAGGTTCGGATACTTAAAAGGTTAGTCCCCAGTGAGAACCAAGAAATACTTTCCAGTTTTAGGTTAAAACCTTGTGAACATTGGCTGTTTCACTGAAAGCACCAAGATTCTGAACAGAGTTAAAACCCAAACAGAAACTGTGCTGGTGTTTGCCAGTGTGAAAGCGCTATGAGGGAAACACTTTTGACGGCCCTGTGACGGCTGTGAAAGGAGGGTTCAAACTCCTTATTCACCATGTCACAAAAAAGTTATGATCTTGAGATTATTATCCCAGATAGCGTTGTCTAATCTCTCCCTCAGTCTTTGCCATATTCATCGAACCACTTGCTGCTGCAGTCTGACAAAATAAAAACATTAAAGGTATCCAAACAACCAACTCGGACCACACAATCAGCCTTTATGCTGATGATGCATTACTTTTCCTCTCAAACACGCAAACTTCTATTCCTGAGACAGTTGCTCTAATTTATCAATTCCTGTGGTCATATTGGGGTGGGCATTCTGGGTGGGGCACCCCTGGGCATTGCTGGTAGTGGATCACGACCCGCTCTTGCACATTCTCTTTGGGTGCTACGTGGACCATGATCCGTTCTCTTGCCAGTTTCTGCTGTGGGCTCCTTGGTGCCCCATGTGTGTGGCGGGTCCCTTTGTTGGAGGCGGTGCTAATAGCAAATAAAAGTACAGATTTACAGGAGTATGTTAGATTCCCTTCTGGGCAGAGCAAATCTGTCTCAACACCATAAGGTGTCCAGGCAACCAATTTGTCTGCCTAAATTTCTCATTTATAGATTAATCAGGTTTTTATTCCCTATGACCTAAACACAAGGCCAACTGGGACACTTTTAGGAGCCTTGTTAAAATGACTCGTGTCACTTTACAACACTGTGGCTGAAAGTGGACGTGACTTATTGCAGCTGCTTTAACTTGACTGTAAATATGTACAGCATATGTATAGCCATAGTTCTTTTTTCATGAGTTTCAGTTAATGTCGTTATCCTAACCATTTCAAGATCATTTGGCTCTGTTCATTTGAATCAATTTTAATTAATTTTTATTTAGGTCGGTGAAAATGAAAAGCAATGCCATTTGTGACTGATGTTTGGAATTATACATCATATTTTTTCTGTTAATGTTACCATAAACTCATTAGTGACTGACCACAAAGCAGTGAGGACACATGGAATGTCCTTCCAACTCTCATAAATTCTGACACTATTTTTAGTGTCTTGGCTCTTAGTGCTTTCATCTTTTTTGTTTTATTACCCTCTGTTCCACCTCGTCTTCTGAAACCATCTTCTCTTGATTGAGCCCCCTCCCTCTTTTTTTCTTCCTTCATAAAGCCCCGACCTCATGAGGTGATGTGAAGTTTGACTTTGCTGCCACTGCAGTAACTGTCTGTAGTTGTGTCGAGCCGTTAACTTTTCCTCTTTCACAGTTATTGGGTGCATGTGTATACATGCTTGATGAGTGCTCAGTGCTCTCTACTGTTCTTTCATGTGGATTAAATATCCCTCTGAGCCAGCAATAATATTTCTCTCTCTATTGCTGTTTTTCAGTTTTGTAACATTTCTGCACAAATGTTATTTCCTCTGTCTGAGTTAACATGCTTTATTTATAGTTTGACCATGGAATACCCTTTTTGGATGTCATTAAATTTCACAGTTTTACATCATCAAGTGTGTTTATCAGCGGTTACAATGGGGTAGTTCAAAGAGGCGGCAAAAAAGCATGTTGATGATTTTTGTTGCAGCCCAGTACTTTGCCAGCACCATGATGATCGTGGGAATGTCTGTGGTGGTCACTGTTGTAGTCCTGCAGTTTCACCACCATGACCCTCATGGAGGGAAGATGCCTAAATGGGTAAGTTTTAAGTAAATTTGTATGATTTTTATTTTTAAATGGTCTTTGTTCATGTGTGACGATACTGTTTTTGTCTTTCCAGGTCCGGGTGGTTCTGTTGAACTGGTGTGCCTGGTTTCTCCGTATGAAACAACCCGGAGAGGAACGCAAGCGACCCGGTCACAAGTACCGTCACTCCTCCCAACACCACTCTAGCACCAGCTCCATAGAGATGGGTGCAGTACCAAGCCTGTCTGTACCCCTCGCACAGGCATCCTGCCCCACAGGCACATCCAACGGTTCTATGAGCCTCTACTTTGGTAATTACCACCCTGTAGAGAACCCACACTGCCCACCATCTAGCGACTCAGGTGTAGCGTTAGGTGGACGTGCATATGGCTCCCCCAGCGATGAGGCTGAGCCACCTGGAGGAGGCACTGGAGGCCTGGTTATGGGAGTTGGAATGCCCCCACCAGAGATCCAGCGCATCCTGCAAGAGGTGTCGTACATAGCCCAGCGCTTTCGGGACCAGGACGAGGCTGAGGCCATTTGCAGTGAGTGGAAGTTTGCTGCGGCAGTCGTGGACCGGCTGTGCCTGGTGGCTTTCTCTCTCTTCTCCATCATTTGCACTTTCACTATTCTCATGTCAGCCCCCAATTTCATAGAGGCCGTTTCCAAGGACTTTACATAGCTGGATGCAGCAGCACAGCATGAGAGAGGAAATGAGAAAGGAGGAAATGTATTGGGGATAATGAGTGAAAGTGTTGAGGGAAATGATAGGATTTTAGGCTGTGTGGTCTTTACAGACAGAAACCGAGTACAGAGCCATGCAATTCTGCCAAGCTGATACATTTTGTATAGTCAACAACCAATCAGGAAAAAAAAAAATAATAACCATGACACGTCATTATGTCTGATTATCATATTATAAACAAAGAAACAAACATAGTCCCACTGGTTTTTAAGCCTACGACTATTTGTTTGTATTTAGAAGTGGAAAAGAAGAGACGAAAGAGGCAAAAGTGTAGGAATCAGTGCATACATTTTCTTTCCTTTTTTTTAATCGTTGTCCTGAAAACAGTGTAAATATCATCAAATCCTGTTTTTAATGCATATTGAGACCACACTCCAGGTGACTTCTTTTCAGTTGTCCAGCTGTCATCATGTATCTACACACACACTTTCTGGACTTTTCCTGACATATCATCCCTGTGCTGATGTTAGGTTAGTTACTAAACGAGATCTTTCACTGTGAGTGTTACCGTTTTTTGTTTTTACGTCCATCGGCATAGCATTGGACACACTTGTGTAGAAGTCATTTTCTTCATTCATCAGCATATAACTTCTCATTTAGGATCACTTTTCAGTTCATCTTGCTTTTAGTTGTTTCAGGCAAAGTGACCACTTTGGGAAAATGTGATAATAACATTTCCAGTATATTATATCAAAAACAATTGTGTTGTCTCATATGGTGTTGAACACTTACACAAGGTGTCAGTCTAATGCTGTGTTTTAAACTATACTGTTCACCTTTGTGGTCTGATACTACACTAATGTGTCTGTAGAATACAGGTTAGATAGGTTTGGTCTTTTTGAGGACTGAGGCTGAGAGACAGCAAGACATGAACTCAATCATCACTGCAGGATATACTGTAGACTTAGTAAAGGCCCAAGCATCAATAGGTTTTGCCTGTGTGCTGTAGAGGGAGCCAAGTGAGTGATTCGTACAACAATGTTGTTTATGTGTGAAGGTCCACCTCCAAGCCAATGTTTTGTTGTAGCTGCAATCTTTGGTCTCTTTGTCTCTGTCTCTGTTGTTCAATTTTTGGCTCTAGATCAATAAAGGTGTATTTATTCTCTGTATAACTGACTCTGGTTGTGTGGGTTGTTGCTTGTCACTACATTTCATGTAGTATAATTAAAACTTCACAGATAGCAGTCATATCTATCGTGGATTATCGGTGGTGAATGGTGCATTATACCAAACAAAATCCAATTTAAAGTAATTTAAAGGGGACATATTATGCAAAATCAACTTTTTAATCATTGTAATGCTTATATTTTGGACTCTGGAGGTCCTATCAGTTGGCAAAGTGTGAAAAAAGATGACTCATGTTTTTGTGGTCCTCCTCAGTCTAAGTACAGGAGAGATTCGGGAAGCCCCGCTTTGTCCGCAAAACACGCGAGAGTGCTGGCGATGGCATGAGTATCCGAAAACCGGAAGTCTGCGAAAAGTTCTATTCTTGGATCCACAGTGCAGCACAGAGTTCTACACAAACTTCCATCCTCAGATGATTTATCTGTCCAGTGGATACATGTTATATATGATGGCAATGTGCCTGCTAGAGCAAAGTGATCACTTTTCCAAATGCTAACTGCTGTTAGCTCTCAGTAGCCTCTGTGGCTGATGTCATGTCCTGTCCCTTAAGTTTTATTTTTTCTAAGGTGGACCTAAAGAGATACTACTAAACAGAGCATTCTGAACAGGGAACAGGAACAGTTTTGGCAGGGTGATTGAACTGCTGTGGCGCTTCATCCTTATGGTATTTTAACCAAAGCATGTCACAGACATGTTCATTAGGACACCAGGGAACTAGGTTAACTTTGAGAAATAGCATATAATATGTCCCCTTCCCTTTAATATGGTATATGCTCAGTCGCTTTGATCCTGTTAAACCAAAGTTCAATCAGAGTCCACGCAGCTTTGGTGTGTGCTGCCATCTCGGAACAGATCGGCCAGATGTCTCTGCTGCAAAATTGAAATGCTGCGTTAATGAGGATAGTACAGAGGCAAATGGAATGAACTGTTTAAAGGGTCATGACTCAGTTTGACAAGAGTCAAAGTGTGGCATATAAGGATGAGCACAACAACAACAAAAAAGGTTTTGTAATTAGGAAGATTTGTGTGACACTACAGCATCTGGTGTTTTTGTCTCATCATAACTTTGAAATATTCTCTCTTCCTACATTGTAATGGCCCATTAAAATGCTAACGACGTACGTAGATTTAAAAAAAATGAAAATTCAGCATCAACTAACAGTTTTCACATCGTTCAAATGATGTAACATAATCCTTTTATTTTACTTAGTCTCTGGTTGTCTTAGACTATTGAAAATAGTCTAGAGAAATATCCTCAGTTTCAGATAGGAAAGTAAATAAAATATATACACTGCGTGAAAGGAAACCAAAGAGAAAGTTGAGATAAAGTGGGTCACAGACAGAAAATAAAGAGACGCGTTTCCTTCTTGGGGAAATCTGCTCCGATTTCTTTTTTGTCTGACCAACAAAGGCTTCCTCTCAACTTCCATTTGTGTGAAATATTTGTGGATGATCATTTTGGAGATAAACCGTGAAAAGATCAACAAACTGTCCATAAACTTGTTTGAACTCTCAGTCCCAAAGTCACAGTATTTTACAGTCATATCGTTTGTGGGACATCATGGAGGCATGGCAAAAAGCCAGCAAGCAAGGTTCTACTTTAAATAAGTGGAATATATTCTGCTTGGAAACGATTAAATATACATTATTTCTTCACAGGCTAGTATTGATATATCTGCTATTAATAATAATATGCAACTCATCCTGATTATACCAGAAGTGCAGTATCACTTGAGGCTGTGCAGCCACAGGGACACGGTGTACAACACATATATATTTTTTAATCTATTTGATTAATAGAAATAAAACAAATCAGAAGTAGATTGCAGTCAATAAATTACACCAACACGGTCACTTTCATGATTTAAAAATTGCATACTGAGATAAACATTACAAGGCTCCAAGCAAGTGTATAATTATTCTTGAATTGGCCACATTTTATTAATGTGTGTTTCTAAAATGAAAATGTATTTTTTTTTTTTTTTTTTTTACTTTTTTTTTAATAACATCAGTGATACGGTTAGTTTTCACACTGATGTACACTGCTTATTATGAATAAATGGTGTCATGCATGTGTTTAACAGGGACATTTAAGTGCTGAGTCATGCCACCTACACTGTCAGCATTCCAATAATTTCAATAAAGCAGCACATGTTTTTAGAGAAATACATTCATAGATGAATGATAAGTCAAAATCAGACATCGGCTACTAATTATAGCTTCACTGTTTATAGAATACAACTGCTCCATTAAACTGCGACGCCTCATTGAATTCCATTAAGAAGTGGAACTAAAAGGCTGTGTTAAGTCTCCTGTGAGTATTATGGCCCATAAGTGCTGTTTATATGATTAGTCCACACTGTATGGTGTAATGTCTTTGGCAGCTCAAAATAAATCACGGGATAAGCAGGAAACAGTGTACATGGTTAACGTGATCTCTTTGAATAAAAGAAAACATGAGTGAGAGCCATGAGACTAAAGGGAAGCGATCAGTCAGACATAAGTGAGGATAAAGTGAGAATCACTGAAGTAAGACTTATGGGTGAGGTCAGAAAGGGTATGTGTGTGTGTTTTAAATAAGCTGTGTGTAGACCAACTGTCAAACAAACCTACGCTTGTGAGGACATTTTGGCTGGTCCACACAACTTTAACCCGGCTTTTTGAGGATTAAGACCTGGGTTTAGAGTTAAGGTTAGGGTTAGAATTAGGGTACGGTTACAGTTAAGGGTTAGGGTAGGGGGCTCGGGAATGTTTGATGTCTATGAGTGTCCACACAAAGAAACCAGCATGTGTGTGTGATTGCTATATATATGACTGTTTGCTTCCTAAATGGTGACTCCACTGGCTCTTCAATCTTCCACATATATACACGATGAACGCTGTAAAACACCAGCTCAGTGCAACAGAGAAAATTGAAGAAAACAAAAGAAATAATTGGGAGCTCTACATTTAATCAAGTCATTTCATTTTGGGGCTCAAATCAGACTCACTTGAGTATAGCTATGTGATTAAAAAAAACTGAGTGTTCTCAGACAAACAAATGTATGTGTTTTCAAATGTATACTATATATTCCTTTTATTTCAGTAAATCTACAGTTTATTTATTTATTTTTTAGATCTAAATCTCTGCTGCTTGAAATATTCAACCAGACCTCCACTGTCTGTTAAAGGCTCCTGGGAATAGCAACGTGTAAACAAGTGCTGCTGCTGCTGTTGTTGTTGTTGTTGTTGTTGTTGTCGGAGGTGTTGGTGCGTTTGTTATTTTTGTTGTTGTTCAATGCGACACTACAGATACAGAGCCCAAGTGGCAACATGGCAGGTGCAAGTGCAAGACGCTGGGTGGTTTGGGTGCCACACGCACACGCACACACACACACACGCACACACACGCACGCACGCACACACGCACACACAGTGGGGGCCTGAGTGGGAGCAGACTGCGTGTTCACAGTGTCAAACGATCAGGCTGCTGAGCTCAGTGTGGAGCTGATGTACACTTCATGGGGAAGTTATGGACCAAAACACAGATGTGAGAAAACTAATTAAAATCGAATCTACGCTGCTTAGTAATGAAGCGGCAACAGATAATGTAATGTAATTAGATCACTTTGAATTACAAACTATAAATCAGCCAATGGGGGGAAAGAGAGACGTGACAAAAAGGCAGGATAATAATGAAATCCATGGGAAAGTGGGTTTGAGTTGAAGCTCAGTTTTATTACTATATAATATGAAGCTTATGCTGTGTGTGTGTGTGTGTGTGTGTGGCAGGTGGCGGCGTGTCAGCTTCACAACAGATCTCTTGCTTCCTCTTCATGTTTTCTCCTTCCTGTCTGTATCAATATACCACAATCCCCTGGGGGGGTCGGAGATGAGAAACAGCTTTGCTGGATGCTCCTGTGGCACCATGTGATCACAGCTCCCCCTCTTTGCCCTGCACGTTGCCACCTATCTCGTCAAAATCGCTCCGCTTCGCACAATTTGACTTGTTTTTGCTGTCTTCATTTCTCTTTTTTTTCCCTGACTGTTTTCTACTTTCCATTTTAGTAATCTATTAAGGTATTATTTAATTAACTCTGCCCTGACACTGTTATGACTGTAATAAGCTCTGATTCATGTCAGGGAGGTGGAGAGAAATCGCGGCGGGACAGCCTGAATACTAATGCGACACATCATCAAAAATGACAGTGTGGTCTCACGTGTCAGACGTCCTGTTATCATACACTCTCACTTTTCTGAGGTTTTCCTCCGCCCTCTGAGCCAAAACATGAATTTTACATGTGATGTGTCCAAATCTCCTCTGAACTCAATGAGTCAAATAATATTCACATTAGTGAAATGCACACACAGAAAAATTAGCCCCACATTAGTCTGCCAAGTTCCAAGGACAGCTGCAGAGGAGGCAAACGTCAGAAATAATTATTACAGCCTAGATTAATGCATCTGTGAAAAAACGGAGAGAGAGAGAGAGAGAGAGAAAACCACAACAAAGATTGAAGTGTTTAAGCTGGGAATAATGCCAAAACCAAACACATCACAGCAATTGGAAACACAAAAAAAAGTCATCTAATAATAAAGCCATTAGTGCCAGTATGCTGTAAAGGCTCAGATGAGATGCTGCGGGTCACATTTTAATGTCCGCCCGTGTCCTCGAATCACACATGCGACCGTACAAACAACAACAAAGAGCAGCAGATATGAGATAATGCATGAACCTGTAATCCGCAAACATTGAGTCGTCTGAATGAACGTGCATTTGGCTTATCGGTCTGGAACACTGTGATTTAAAACACTTCTCAGGTGGTTGACTGAGAAGGTCATAGGAGAACCTCAGTCGTGTGCAAACAATTGCACTCATTATGCAGACATTATATGGACATTATGTGTAGATATAACATCCCATGCAGCAGTTTTAGTTTTCTTCTCGTCCTTAGTTAACCTTAATTTTTTTTTGGCAGATATCATACTTTATTATTATATTATTTTTCTTACTGGCACATTTGTTGCGTTTAGAGCCTCAGTATAATACTGTATAATAACAGGCTTAGACATTTCTAAGTATCTGTAGGTGAATATTTGTATTTGATGATCACATTGGCCTTTACATTATTGCCTGTATAAGCATTCATATTCACCAAAAACCCAACGAACCATATTTTATTCCTGCTCTCTGTGTCACAGCTGTGTGAGCTGAGTGCATGTTCAATCCCTGATGCTGTGTCTAGAGGGATTAGACAAATAGATGCTGTGCTACATGTGAAATTCCATCACATGAAATTAATGCAAGTGACTCCGGATACAAATGCTCGGAGAACATCCTTCATCGACACATGCAGAGGCTTTGTACGTGTGCACATGTGTTAAAACAACAGAGTACACCAAAGTAAACAGTACTGATGTTCAGAGAGCACAGGCCTCAACCAAGGCTTACACACTAAACTTAAAGTATTCTGTTACAGTAAGCATGGAAGAAAACAACCTGATCTGTTAAGTCTGAACTTGTTAAATGGAGCTTCCCATATTGAATTTAATCTGGATCCGGACTGGATGAAAGTCTGATCCTTTTTTCCCTATTTTAAGATAAGGATTTCTTGAAAATCTGATATTTTTTGTGATGTCATCAGTGGGTAGATTCTTACCAAAATTGATTTTGGACAGGACAATGAAACGTAACCCCTTAACAAAGCTAAAACTTATTTGTTCTCGAGTCTAGGGGAAGAAAACTTTCAATATTCAATAGTCAGACGAGTGCTTTTATTCCTGGGATTTCTCACTGGAATCTCTTCAGACTGTCAATCTTTCATTGATCTCAAGCTCTGTTCACAGACTGATGTGAAAAGATGACACGTTTTCTCAGGTATACTTCAATATATATGAGGAATAAAATAGAATATAAAATAAGTCAAGTTTGACTTGTATCACAGCACAGGGACACTGATCTTAAAGTAAGCTGCTTGCAAGAAAATGTAACTTCGGGGGAGAATTATGACATTTTTGACAGAAATTTACATTCATCGTACATTATCTAGATCAGCTCCTTTTTACCCCACAGCACTCTGTAACAGCTGAAAGATAATCTGTAGCCTCATATTTTGACTTGACCATAGCTGGGGTCTATTGGAAATATGCAGAATACACAATACAGTGAAAATTTAAGACATTCCAATGATGCCATCTGGTGGTTTAACACAGTCATATAGCTAACACTTAAGAATCTAAGTAAGAAAATGAAGTGTCAAACCAAGAAAAATATAATCTATTTATCCGTTTTTTTTTTAAATACAAACAAGTGAATGCTGCTCATAAAACACACTGAACACAATGTGTCACATGGTAACAAAGAGTTCTTTCAAGTGATTTTATGAACAAGGAAATAAACTGGAAACTATTCATGGTATTTGGAGCGCACAGGGTAGTAAAAATGTTTTGCATACACTGATTTAGTCATGGAAGACACCACACATTTCAAATGAGTAAAAGCTGAGACAAACTTAGAGATGTCCTCTTGTATACCAGGTTGGAATAAAAGGCCATGTAACCTTTCCCCCACTTAGTAATAATGTCCTTTCAGCACTCAATAACTTTATTAATAAGAATCATGATAAACTTGTCTGAAACACCTCTTTTCACTTCTTCGCGTCTCCCCCTGCGTTGTCCTTGCTTTTGTCCCGTGGCATACGGCCCATATTGTAAAATTCTGCGTTTGGCCTCATGTCGGTGAGGTGAGCGAGCCGGTTGGACATGGCAAAGAAAGCAGCGATCGCAGCGATGTCCCAGGCGTCCTCGCGGTCAAAGCCCACCTCCTCCAGCGCCTCGAAGTGCTGTTCTGTGATGGTGTCGCTGCGACACACAGCCATCGCAAAGTCCAGCATGGCGCGCTCCCGAGGACCCAGCTCTGCGTTCTCATAGTTAACAACGACCTGAGTGAAAGGTGGGGAGAGGGATGATGAGCGGATGAGTTGTTTTGTTTTAAAATGAGGAGTGTCAAAATGACATGCTTTTAAAAAGGAACAAAGAAACATGATACAGTCAGTCAAAGACGAATGGTACCTGATCGGACAGAGTGGGTTTCTTAGAGTAGATGCGATGCAGTGCACTGTGGGATACCACGCAGTATAGACACCTGTTGTGGATGCTGGTTGCAACTACGATCAGCTCTCGGTCTGCTTTGGATAATCTGCCTGAAATGCATTAAAATGAGGGGGGAAATTAACACAAATTTGGCACACAAAAGAACATATGCTGCTTGAACTGTAAACGTAAATCTATCATGTGTTTATTGGTATATATCAATTACTATATGCCAACTAAGTTGATCATTGACCCATCGTTTGTATGCTGTTATTTTAACCTCCTGTTTCCTGTTTCTATGATGTTAATCTGATCATGTTGCAGATGTCATCATTTTGAAGTTTAGGAAACACCGTTGAACATTTTCTGGACTAAGTTACTAATTGATGAATAGGGAATATAAGGGAAACATTTGCCTTCTCTTCCCGATATTGTGCGTCACATAACATGCACAGTCTGCTGCTGACTGATCTGGGGCTGCAACAAACTAAACATTTCAGAAATTATTGAAAAATGTTGATCAGTGTTTTTCATACCTGGAAATAATGATGTTCTCAAATGTCTTGTTATGTGCACAAACCAAAATCTCTCTCTCTCACACGCACACGCACACGAACACACACACACACCTTCATACCTGTCTCCTTGTTCATTAGTTCGTTGTAGTAAGCAAAAAAAGGTCTGAACTCAGCTGGTCTGTGAGCGAGCACTTTGAACACGTTTGGCAAAAAGCCTCCCTGTAAACAAAAAGATAATATTTTAGTTGATAAAACAGCAACAAAAAACAATATCTTTTTTAAAAAATGTATGTTTACCTTTGTCTCGACTTCCCCCATAAGCTCAACGATATCATAAGGCAGGTCTTTCTTGTTAGGGATTGGAAAGCGACTGATATTTTCTGAAGAAGCGTCGCTGCACAAGCGTCTGTTCCCCGGCGCTAACGCCGCCACCTTCCCCCATGACCGGGGACTGGCCTGAGCCTGACCGTGGAGCAGGAGGCGCTGTGTGGACACGGGAATACGAGACAACCTGGAGATGAGGTTCGTCGCCATGTCTGTCAGGAGAGAAAGTTAGCTGTCTGTCTGTCTATCCGGTTTGTTTATGTCACGTATTCGCCCCGTGTCCCACAGAACTGGAAAGTACGGAGCCTGGGAAGGGTCAGCACGCAATACCAACAGCCGCACATACACAGTAACCTACAAAACAAGCTATACGGTGCGCCAGCTGACGTTGCAACGGAGTGTGTCTGAAAGTTGGACGGATTGGTGAACTTTTTTAATCAAAAGTGTAATTAAAAAAACACATTTGGTTGTTGCTTCTTCGGTATCGCCGCCCTGTCAAAGTAACCAATCGTAGAGCAAGTATTGAGTCACGCCCACTGTCTGTTACCACTGTCATGCACTGCCCCTCCTCGCCGCTGTGGGTCAGACTCGGGCTCTGTGATGTCTCGTTTTCTGGGAGGTTAGCTGACAACAAGCCTCATAAACGCATTATTAGTCCCGCGTTTAAGATAATTAGCAATAGATTAACTTTATGTTTAACGGAGATTTTTTTTCTGGGCAAATATGGCATTTATAATTCCCCGGGAGACATAATCCTGGACAATAAGTGTTTTATCAGGAGACGACCCGGTGACCCGGAAGTGACTTTGATGCTTCGCTTCTCATTCATTGGGTGCAGTGTGAAAGATTTGGGATAAATTATCAAAACAAGAGAACCATTTGAGGGTTTTCGAACTCTACAACCGTCATGTTTTACCATGTAAGTATGTGTTATTCACACTGTATGGACGGGCTAGTAGCAGATGATAGACATTGTGTTTATAAAAGTTTAGCCCTCGCGTGATAGCTACTTGGTTAGCATTGCTAATGCAGCTTCAAAAAACTCCTTATTTTGTCTTGCCGACATGAAGCTTTATCAGATCGCTGTAGCAACATCCATAGCATCACGTTGGTAAACACACTAAAATACCAGCAATTTTGTGTGTTTACAGATTTCTTTGGAGCATGAAATCTTGCTACACCCGAGGTATTTTGGTCCGAATCTACTCAACACAGTGAAACAGAAGCTTTTCACAGAAGTGGAGGGTACATGTACTGGCAAGTGAGTGTTTCCAATATAAGCTATATGTCTGTTCGTCGCATGTCTTAAGTTGCTTGTACAATTAAATTGTACACTAATTTTGTTGACGTGCATATGTTGAAATATATGTGTATGTGATGAACCCCAACCCAGATCACACGCAAATGTTCATACCATCTGAAAGTGAACAGTTCCCTACTAGTTTTGATTTTTATCGGATCTCTGGGGCTATTTGACAACTTTTGACCATAACAGTGTATGATAAAAGATTGTGAAATTTAATTTGTACTTAGAGCCACTCTAATAATTTTTTAACTGATGCAAGATTGCATTTAAAACTGACAATTTTGACAAATTTTGAATAAAAATGTAATCCTAATGGCAACACAGGAAAGCTTAAATATATACACATTGCTAATTCATTGCTCTCTTTCAGGTACGGCTTTGTCATTGCGGTCACCACCATTGACAACATCGGGGCAGGTATAATCCAGCCAGGCAGAGGGTTTGTTCTGTACCCCGTAAAGTACAAGGCCATTGTGTTCCGCCCATTCAAGGGGGAAGTGGTGGATGCTGTGGTTACTCAGGTTAACAAGGTGAGAAACAGTGCAGTGCAGGTTTACCAGCTATTGTGTAGAATGTCTAAGCTTGAACTTCATCCTTATATTGCAAAGGCATTACAGTGTGTTTCCCACTGGTCTTTCCCCAATCATCACGACCACCCCTCCCCTCCATGATGTTCTCATTAATTTGATGCTGCATTGCTTAGATAGTAGATAATGTCTTGTATATCTAGGAATGAATGTTTCATGTTTCTTACAGGTTGGATTGTTCACAGAGATTGGTCCCATGTCTTGCTTCATCTCTAGACATGTGAGTCAGTGTAGCATCTATCTACCTGGTTTTGTTTGGTACATATTTTGATTTACATCTTTTAATTTTGTATCTAATGAGAACCTTTCTATTTGCAGTCCATCCCCTCAGAAATGGAGTTTGACCCCAATTCTAATCCCCCTTGTTACAAGACAGTTGATGAGGTAAGAATATTCAGGGTCATTTTTTGTTATTAGACAACAGTAGCATGTAACATAATTCTCTTGATTAGGTATCTAACAAGTTTCACAATTAAATGACTAAATGTAAAATGTACATTTAGATATAACTACATCTTAGACATTGTTTTTCTGGAAAAGGAACAGTGGTACTGTATTACATTAATTATGTTTGAAACAAGACATTTTACTGTTACATAATTATTCATTTATATTTATGTTTTATTGTTTTCCTTAAGGACATTGTAATCCAACAAGACGATGAGATTCGGCTAAAGATTGTGGGAACAAGAGTGGACAAGAATGACATTGTAAGTGTATTCTTTCTTTTTGAAATGAATAAGACCAAATGGTTCACCTTGCTGCAGGAAAAGATATCAGTCTGTATGTCGGATGTTACGCAATGGTTTTTGAAATGATCCGCTTTGTTTTACAGTTTGCTATTGGATCTCTCATGGATGATTATCTGGGTGAGTATGACGTCAGAGAACATATAACTTACTGCATTGTGCAACTTGTAAAATGCATTGGATTATGTCCAATTATTTAAGCAAGTCAGAAAACATTATTCATAGTTTGACAAAACAGGATGTGAATTGTTTCCCCTTTTAATGGGTTGTTGTTTGAAACCCAAGAAATGTAGGCATCATGAGGCCTGTTCTGTGAAGTAGGTTCAACACACCAAGGATATACAGTATCTTCATTATGTGGCTTCAAGCATCTTAACGTTTGTGCTGATAATGGTCTTAAAATGTTTGTTATTAATTTGAGTGTTCATCTTGAAGTCATTTAATCTGTCTCTGTATGATATTAGTATACCAAAGCACAATTAAATTGACTTAACCGAAGCCAACAGAAAAGAAAAAAACAATTAAAAATAGTGATCTCCTGTGACGACCTGGCCCTCTGCAGTAAAGAAAGTTGCTAATATTAAAAAGTCAAGGAAAGCCAAAGGCGTTTCCCAGTCTCTGAACATTCTTGCTGTCCTGAGAGACACTATGATCCACCCACTGAGTTCCAATCGATGTTTCATTTCAATAGTGATACCATTTTGTTGTGCAATAAAGTTGACATAACATTACCTTGCCAATGGCAAATTCTGCTTCATAGTACAGGTCTCTGATCATATAGTCTTTGTTTTGTGATCGATCTTTAAATCTTCCCTCAACTTGTTTTTCCCCAGGTCTTGTGAGCTGAGTTGAACAGAGGCTGCACTTCACATGGAACATTTTATGTAGAAGTGTATTTCTTTGTTTGTAAATTAATATTTTTCTACAACGTTTGATATGATTTGGTGACCGGTGGTGAAGCCGATAGCTACTGTTTTATTATTATTATGCTTTATTACTATAAAATGTGTAGGTTTTTAGAGTTGCAAGATTCAGAGAAAAAAAATGGTAACCTTTAATACAGAAATAAGTCATCTACTCATTGTCCAAACTCTGTATTTTTATTTTGTTTCTGTGCAAAATAAAACGTTTTATTTGTTCTTATATTTTGGATCCTTGTGTCTTTGATGTATAGTGTACAATATGATCTTCGTTTGGAAAATTAGATGATGCACTGATGTTGCTGTAAGACATGTTACTGTAGTTATTATTTATAGAAAGAAAGAAAATCAATTGTGCTGAAATGTGGCAAAGCAAGACACCACCGTGCAAATCATGCCACTGAATTGCAATTCTTAATCAAGATTCTGTAATTGCACTATTTTAGATATTGGGAAAAGTGTATGGAGGGAGTTTTATTAAAGATTCATGATGCAGGCATTAAAAGAAAAACGTTTTACTGCATTAAGGTTTTTTAATTATTATTATTAAAGCCACTTGATTCACAAACATTGTTTTAAGCTAAATGTGGCAAAATTATTATGTTATTTTCAGCATGAGTCACTTTACAAACGGAACCCCATATGTTTTCTTTTATTTAACTAACTGACCTGGGGCTTTCGTGGTTTTCTTGATATTTTCTTAAGAAATAATGACTTTGATCTTTGGACTTTAAACCGTGTGGAAGGACTGTGAGAACTGTGATAAAGGACTTTGAACTGCGGTTTGGGGGCAGCATCGCGCCTCTCACTGTACAGCCTGCCGGAAATTCTAAATAGAAGAAGACGCGGGTTTCTTTTTCCACGCGCACGTCTTTTGGCCGTAAATACGTCAGAGGAGCGCGCCCACGTTCTTTCTTTCTCTCGTACTGAAGATGGCGGCAGGGGTGAGTAAAATGGAGAGGGGCCTTATGATTGAGCTTTTCCTATACTTTCGTGACACAATCCGCTTTAAATCAGCGCCATCTACGCTCCTAATGAATTCCCTTATGTCACAACAGTGTCGTATATGTGTTGTTAAGCTTGTAGGCAGTTAATTTGCGAACTTTTCATTCAATGTTCTTTCTATATAGCTCTTGCTAACCTGACGTCGCAATGAAACTGAATGACACTCCTTCCTGGGCCAGGCTTGTGCCACGTTTCCCTTTTCATTCCGTCTAAACTATTGCTTCATATGTCCCGTGTTTACGCTTAACCTGGACATTAATGTGCAGTTTTGTTAAAGCCAGAGTTGCCCTATACACGGTGTTGTAATGTTAAGGGTTAGTTGGAAGGAAAGCTATGGTTTTGTTAGCAGCGAGTTGACTGGTTAGCATTTAAAGCAAGTTAAATCACCACGTGAATAAGCAGCATTCCAGAGCTTTCCTGCTTCTCTATAATTTTTGCTGAGTCAGTTTCTCTCAGTTAGACACGTTTTAAGGGGTCAGCTTTCAGTTTGTGGAGTACATCATTAATTTATTACAGGAACATTTAAAGGGCTCAAGTTAGCATCGATGAGTGGCTTTGTCTCCATTTTACCTTGTACTACGTAGTCCATGGGGTTAACACGTGAATAAAAGGCGTTCGTAATTGCTTAATACATTTCAAGTTTATCATGACATTGTCTCTAGTTCAACTTATAATGGTGCTACCTTTACTTGCAGAATTGGACATGTACACATACAGTTAGTGTTACTCTTTTATGTTTTATTAACTCCTGTGTTATCTGTGCTGGTTTCAGACTCTCTACACGTACCCGGAGAACTGGCGGGCCTTCAAGGCCCAGATTGCAGCCCAGTACAGTGGTGCTGCCCTCAAAGTTGCCAGCACTTCCCCTGCCTTCACCTTTGGGCAGACGAACCGTACTCCTGCCTTCCTCAACAACTTCCCTTTGGGCAAGGTTAGTGCAGCTGATTTAGTAAATTTGGATTGTCCTAGTGAAAGTGCTTCAATCTTTTGGCAAAGTTGGCTGTTTGGACTAAACTGTTGCTGCAATATCTATAACTGATGCTTTTGTTATGTAATGTAAATGTAAAACTAGTTTGGCTGCACCATTGAAGCAAGAAAATCTGCTCATGTGAAGTTCATGAACAATTTCTTGATTTTTCTTTGTAGGTACCAGCTTACCAGGGAGATGATGGCTTCTGTCTGTTTGAGAGTAATGCCATTGCTCACTACTGTAAGTCTCGCATGTATAATCATCAAATGATAAGTCTTGCACACTCATGGTTAGGATGTTAATGATTCAGGCAGTTCTTGAAATACAGTAAATGCTAATTGTTTGGATTAGGCATCTTCTCCCTGTTCACGTAAAGCAGAACTTTGCATGATTGGTCCCCGTCTTTCTCTGCTTCTTTTTGTCCAGCTATGCCATGAATGTCTAAAATAACGCCATCGCTGCCCTGATCTTAAAGCTGCTATTTGGCTAGGGTGTGTGCAGTGCCTTGAAGCAATTTGTGTTTCTCGCGAGACCTTCTGAATCTGAGGACTTGGCGGCTCTAATCTTGCAAGGCTGGTTTTCTGCTAAACGACGGTAGGGGGAGTGGAGACGGGCCCCAATTTCCCACAAGACATTTAACCTCAACAATGACTTTGAACCTTTTAAAGTAAAAATCCTGCACAGTTCTGCTTTAAATATCTGTAATTTACCCATTTGCTGATCAGATATTTTTTTTGTTGTTGAAATTTTAATACCAAAACATTGGTGGTGAAATGCAGATCTCATCTAAAGACAAACTTGTCCCTGTATATGCTTTTTTCTTTATTGATTTCTATAAAGAAACATGTTTTCTTTGAACCATAGTGAGCAATGATGCCCTGCGTGGGGCCACTCCTCAGGCCGCAGCCCAGGTGCTGCAGTGGGTCAGCTTCGCTGACTCAGAGATCATCCCGCCAGCCAGCACATGGGTTTTCCCCACTCTGGGAATCATGCAGTTCAACAAACAGGTACTTAAATAATTTTCTGACCAAGCTTAAGACCTAATGATTATTTGGTAGCTGTAGTTGAAAGTGGAGCGCTGACTATAGATTTCGTGTATTATGTAATCCTGCATAGTCATCTCGTTTTCTTTTTCTTTAATCTGTATCTGTCCAGGCCACAGAACAGGCCAAGGAGGATGTGAAGCGTGCCCTTACCGTGCTGAACCAACACCTGAACACCCGTACCTTCCTTGTGGGGGAGCGAGCCAGCCTTGCCGACGTCACTGTGGCTTGCGCAATGCTCTGGCTCTACAAACAGGTTTGACATACGCACCACAGATAAATGACCATACACTCGCCTGCCTGTTATTTTGGTTCTGTGTCATATTTTTTGAGCCATGATAATTAGGCGTCACTTCATTTCACCCTGTAGGTCCTTGAGCCTTCTTTCCGTCAACCATACCCCAATGTGAACCGCTGGTTTGTCACCTGTGTAAACCAGCCCCAGTTCAAGGCTGTTCTCGGAGAGGTTAAGCTGTGTGAAAAGATGGCCCAGTTTGATGGTAAGTTACTAACAGTTGATGTGTTTACCTGACGTTTAAAAAACAAACACACTGTTAGTTTAGTTAGTCTTCATCCGGGCTTGTATGTAATGCATGTAAACATGCAAGTCTGACTCATCTTACTAATTTGGATTTCAAGTTGAGTTGGCACACCTGGATAAAACACTGGTTGTTGACTTGAGCTGGCCTTGATGCTCTACCCGTACACGGCTCCAATTTTGTGCTCTCATTTTATAGAAAAGTTAATGGATGGTAGCAAGACTGGCATTTGACATGCTAACTAGCCACATACTAAGCTGGAAGCCACTTAATTAGGATGGGCTGAAAGGGGACACTTGGCCTTCATAATGTAGGCAGACAGGGTCTACTGGGTCAGGGGCAGTAGTCGATTGAAAGGTGTTCGCTGTATTGGAACAAGAAGAGATTAGAACCTGTGACTGTCACTTGAAGGGTGTAAAACAGTTTTTCCCTCTAAAAATAGTAATAACAAAATTGGGATTTGAGCCGGTGGAAATGATGCACTTTGTAAATAAAGACCAATATAAAGCTGCCGATAAGGACTGAGGTCCACCTAGGTTATTAATGACAGTTGAGATGATGTGATTTGGCACTATACAAATAAAATTGAATTATTGTGATTGCTCATTGAACATGCAGATGTGCGCTGCTACTAACGTTTGCACCTTGCATCAAAGCACTGACCAATAATGCCTCTGTACCTGTTCGTAGGTTGCGCGCCATCTACTCCTTGCGCACAAAGCATGACGCACTGTTGCACACAGCTGAGGAGAAAATTAATTCTGCCTGCTTAAGACGCTAAACACCTTCTGGATGTTTTAATGGCCGACAGATTTGACCTGACGGACATGGATGGATGTGAAAGACTTGCGGAGAGAGTAGGGGTGGGTGATATGACAATATTAGACCGTGAAGGATGAAAACATATTGACGATCTGTCAAAGCAAAAAAATTGTAGTATCTGTCATTGCCGTTCTATGCTCTTTCATGGACACATCTTTTTTTCCCCTCACCCAAATCACACTATTTGCTAGTCTGCTTCATGTGCGATCGACCAATCACAGTGAACTATTGGCAGTGTTATAGATTTCTGTTTGATTGTAGCAGGAAGCCATGAGGGGAAAGGAAGTGATCCCCTGTCAATGGGCAAGGCAGTGTCCAAATATGGCACCAAGTCTTAATCTGACAGGGGTAGAAAAATAGATCCCATATTCATCCCAGTCATCTCTGAATCAGTGAGTAAAAGGCTGGTTCATGCTATGGGCACAATAAAGATGTCTGTTGATACTGAGCCACAAATAACTTGGTGATCTGAAGTGTTGCAGGGTGCATGTTTAACCTTTAGTTTGGTCCCAATTGTAGTAAAAATCTGTTGGGAGTGAGCACTGAAATTAATGTGCATGTAATTTAAAGCATAATATTCACAATTTAAAGGGTTAATTGCATAACATATAAATACATTTCAATTCTAGCTGTCCATATTCTCTACTCACAAGGTAGCTCTGTCTCAAAAAGGTTATTGACCCCTGATCTAGAGTATTATGCAAGTATTATGTCAAATTGCTTGTAATATTTCACTCTTCATTTCCAAAATCATTGCCAGAGAGTAGTCCCACAGAGTGCAAAACCAAAAACAGACGATTGGAACATTGACTTGAACACTAAATGGCAAACATTGTTTTTCATTGTTCTGTTTGTTCAGCCAAGAAGTTTGCTGAGATGCAGCCCAAGAAAGAGGCCCCTCCTAAGAAAGAAAAGGCACCAAAAGAGGCAGCCAAGCCCCAGGAGAAAAAAGAAAAGAAAAAGGAGGAGAAGAAGCCTGCCCCTGAAGAGGAGATGGACGTCTGTGAGGCTGCCTTGGCCGCTGAGCCCAAAACCAAGGACCCTTTTGCACACCTCCCAAAGAGGTAAACATCTGCAGTCTGACCTTGTTTGTATTGTTTTCTTGATATGCAAATATAATTTGTCGTCCAGAAATGTCACGCAAGCAAGGTAGTGATTTCAAGATAATGGACAAATACTCTACTTGATTCTATAGTGCGTTTGAAGTGTGACCATTCATAGGAAATGATGCATGGTCTGCGCAAAATTTAGTTTTGTGAGTTTAATGAGCCTGTACTCCAGGATACTTCTGTGTGGGCAAAGCAGGTTGTCCCCTGTCTTTGGGCAAGGCAGTGTCCAGATATGGCACTAAGTCTTAATCTGACGGGGGTAGAGAAAGAGATTCCATATTCATCCCAGTCATCTCTGAATCAGTGAGTAAAAGGCTGGTTCATGCTATGGGCACATATTAATTTAGGACAGGCATGTTTAATGACTTAGTTTGGTCACAAGTGTAAACATTAATATTTCTGATAGATGGCCTTCTGTTCCTAGCTGTGTTTTTGTCTCAAACTTTTTTCTTGCCCGCATCACCCTGTACATAAAACAAACGTGCAAATGACCTGACCCCCCCCCCCCCCCCCCCTTCTCTTTTCAGCGCATTTGTCATGGATGAGTTCAAGAGGAAGTATTCTAATGAGGAAACCCTGACTGTTGCCCTTCCCCACTTCTGGGAGAACTTTGACAAAGAGGGGTACTCCATCTGGTATTGCCAGTACAAATTTCCAGAGGAGCTGACACAAGCCTTTAAGAGCTGCAACCTTATCACAGGTAGGACTCTGCCAAAGGCACTTGTATGAACACATATGGGTCTGTGCACATCTATTGTGTGGAGAAATTGTTTGGTTCATTTGAGTTTCCTCCATTGAGACGGTTATTCATTTTTCTGTGACCTTCAAGACCCTTTGTCTTATGTGGCACTAAAAGGAAAATGTGCCGATGACTAGTAATGTATCATATTTTGTCTTAAACATTTTTACCTGTTTGAACAGTGAAAAGAAGACGCACTTTGAGAGTAGGGCAGTGTTTGGAATTGTGACTTTAACTTGAATAAGGAACCTGCGGTTGCCCATGTTGTACACGGTTATCAAAGTGTTGTTTTGAAATAATAGTTTGTATGTAGGGCTTGTGTAATTTTACATCCATATAATCCCTTATCGGCCAGGTTATTATGATACCAAAAGTACAAAATAAAGCCTTGCTCAAGGTTAAAGCTAATTTATTAAAACTATTTCAAAACATTGGCTGATATCAACTTCAGTCAAGTTCTTAAGAGTTGAGAGAAACCAGTGAGGCATTTATGCAGTCCTAATGAAGAATACATAATGGTCTGTATTTAAATGCAGACCTTTGTGGTTATAAATAAAGCTGCTCTCAAATTACGGCCATCCACCTGTTGAGGGCAGTGTCCCCTGTCACTGGGCAAGGCAGTGTCCAATCATGGCACAGAGTCTTAATCTGACGGGGGAAGAAAAAGAGATCCCATGTTCATCCCAGTCATCTCTGAATCAGTGAGTAAAAGGCTGGTTCATGCTATGGGCACAATAAAGATGTCTGTTGATACTGAGGACTGAAGTCTTACAATATGCTGTGGACACATGCCACAATACTGTGTTGTGGACTAACGGTTTCTGTTAATTCTCATAAATGCCCACAGGTATGTACCAGCGCCTGGACAGACTCAGAAAAAATGCCTTCGCCAGCGTTATCTTGTTTGGCTCCGACAACGACGGCAGCATCTCTGGCATCTGGATCTTCAGAGGCCAGGAACTGGTCTTCCCCGTAAGTTTTTAGATAGGACACTGGTGTCCCTGGTTTAATGACTTCATAACACCCCTTGGGTGTTACCTACCCATCTTTGACAAGCCTGATGTTTGACAAAAAATAGGCCCAGCAAACGTCTGTTCCCTGAGATTTGTTGAGGGTTTTTTTTTTTTATCCGATGATTCCCTGTCTGGGCAAGGCAGTGTCCAAACATGGCACTAAGTCTTAATCTGACGGGGGTAGAGAAAGAGATCCCATATTCATCCCAGTCATCTCTGAATCAGTGAGTAAAAGGCTGGTTCATGCTATGGGCACATATTTCCAGAAACATCATTTATATTGTACAGCTTGAACTAAAATTAGTCTGCAATGCTTTTGTAAATAGTCAGTAAGAAAATGATCCTTATTAACCCTTTTATGCTCTTTATTGCTGTGGAATATTCTGGTGTGACTCGTCTATCATTAGTAGAGGTGGTGATGAATGATTTGCTGCAGGGTAATCGCTCGTATTCAAATGTCTTTTTGTTCCTCCCTTAGCTGTCTGATGACTGGCAGATCGACTATGAATCATACGACTGGCGCAAGCTGGATCCAGACAGCGAGGAGTGCAAGACCATGGTGAAGGAGTACTTTGCCTGGGAGGGAGACTTTAAGCACGTGGGTAAAGCATTCAACCAGGGCAAGGTCTTCAAGTGAGAGGACACTGGCATTCTAAAACAAAAGCACTTTTGCGACTCTGCTCTCCTCGAATTAAACCAGTGGACTTTCAGCCAACACGTGCTTACTCAACTACAAGAAAGACAGTGTTTGAAGACGAGTGAATTTTGTCTCGGTGGCCCCAACTGTTTTTGTTTGTCCTGCGAAAATAAAGCATTTTCAGTAATGCCATCAGTGGCATGTGTCTATGACTTCAGTCTACATGTATCTTTGTGTTAAACAGTGCATTTCGTGGTGACCCGCTGCCTTAATTCATTAATAACTAGAAAAGCACCTGGAGAGTGCAGCTCAGTAAAAATTAAATCACTTGTTCCTGGTCCCATTGGGGACCTATCCTGAAAATTTCATCCAAATCAGTCCTTGACTTTTCGAGTCACGTTGCTAACAAACAAACTCTGGCAACAACATGCCTCCTTGGTGGAGGTCAATAAATCACCATGAAAGGACCAAGTAGTGGAAAACATCGACAGCTATATCAGAAATGCTTTACCTACTAAGACAAGTTTATCTGACAAAATGAAGGTTGTTACCCTGTTGCAGCTGCGAATGTATTCAAATTGGTGACATCACTATGGCGCAACAACACATTCTGACTACACCCAACAGTAGTACAGGGTGTGGTTAAAGCTCCTATCTAAAATTTTGAAAGTAAAGGAGTCCATGTAGCAATTGATATTTGGCCTCCAGATTTACATATACTGGGTTTGATCACATGAATCCATATACCATTAATTTACAAAGCTAAAATGGAAACTCAGGGTGTTGTGAAAGTTGCAGTGTCGTTTAATTCCTGTAGAGGGCAGTGAAGACTGGACGCTGGAAAGCGGTTGGGCCTGTTGAAGGGAACACCCAGCAGGGAAAGAAAATGAGTAGGCAGCGCTCTGTGGTTTTTCTCAAACTAAAACAAGGTCATCTGCTTTAAACTATAGGTTGTTGTTTTGATGTTGCCTGTGCCTCCCCTAAGGAGAGGAAGCCTGGAATGAATCTTACATTCAAAATGTCATGTCCAGGCCGTGTGTCCTCAGTTTTAAACTTGGAGCATATCATTTTAAAGTTTAAAGACTCTTGCTGTTGTCACGGATTGTAAATAAACCGTTATTTATTGATGTCTCTGAAATCCACATCAATGAAGAGTGAAAAGCCTTGTGTGCGCACTTGCGCACGTATTTCCTTTTCTTAAGAATGCATATGAAATAAGTTGCTTTAAAAAAAAAAAATATATATATATATACACGTGTACTGTGCATGTCTTAACCAGCTTTGTTTTCAGCCCTCATCACTCATGCGGCAAGGATCAGTGCCGCAGGCGCACCCATGGTATATTGCCGTGGGAATAATGCACAACGCCTTATATGGACATCCTGCGGGTGAGTGTTTATAGGTCACATTCAGGCTTTACAAATTGCATTTCTTTGTCTTATGTGTGAAGTTAAGTTAATTTTATATCAAGTAGCAGTAATTGTGCAGAAGTCACAGAATGTATTTTATTTGTTCATAAAATGAGCTTTGTGAATTTAGAACAGTGACGTATTTCCAAATTTCATGAATTCAATCCATTGTTGTAAAGAAAACTGCATGCCTTTTGCTCGGGTGTGTTTTTTAGTTGGTTGAAATCAAAAACAATTAGGAGCCTAAATGCTCTGTGTTCTAAGTGATAATACATTTTGTAAACATTTTGTTTGGAATAATGTGACTGTGTATAAATATATATTTTAGCAAGCTTTAGCAACATGTGTATGTGATGGTCAAGGATGATTTGTTTTACAGCAGGACTAAATTATGACAAACGGGTTTTACCAGTAACAGTAGGGTACATCCCACTTGAAGGCGCCATATGTAAGAATGTGGCCAAAAACGGTAACTACACTCAAAATGAAGATACCAAGGTTTTTTTAGGTTTTGTTTTCTCCGCCATTGTAGCTCAGACTGGCAAGCCGTGGTTGCTCGGCAGCTGAGACTCTACTGACTGCAATGATTGGTAGATGGCGGTAGGTGGCGCCACATGCCAAACCATGATTTCATAACAAACATGATTTGCAGTCTGCAAAATGTTTTTTTTAATGAGAATATTTTGGCTGTACTGTTGTTGTTGGCGAGTTCAGTTTGTTATATGAATATTATTCCTGAGTCTCTGTGACATATTAGGATTATAGAGGATTTTAACGGCCAATTGCTTTAGATTTATAACATAATGCACCTTTAAGACTTTAACCTTTTGCTGCTGCACATTTCTTGTATTTTCTGGACACGATCCAACAAGTAATTGAGTAATAATTATACGAAGAGGCTCAATCCCGTTCGGTTCTCAGCCTTAATTGTGGAATAGATCTAAGGCCCTTGGATAAAGACCTAAATTTACAGCCTGACTCATGGCCTGAGATAAGATCGGAGATAAAAAGTTTTTTTTAAACACAAGTTACTGAAAATATGCTAAAACAGGTGTAATATACTCTCTCTCTTTTATTTTTGTGAGGAATCCTGCGGCTACATTTTGGACCGTCTGTAATTTATCTATTCTCTGTTGTGGAAGACGTGAATACAGAGCATAACAGTAGTCCGGGCAGATGTAGAGAAAAGGATAAATTACTGTTCGAAGTTGTTTTCTGGTAAGCACTTTGGATGAAGTCTTCTAATTTGGAGGAAACATGAGTGTACCACAGAAGTGACATCAGATGTGAGAAGGTATCAACAATGACCCCTGGATTTCTGCAGCTATTGTTAATATTAAATGATTCCAAACAGAGTGCAATGTGAATATGTGTCACTTAAAGGGACACTGTGTAGTATTTATGGGTTTATATAACCCAAAATCCACTTTTTTATACATATTATGTGCTCCTGCATTGTCTAGTCACTGTATAATATTCTTTGTTTCATTTTCGTAGTGTTTCAAAAAGTCATGTAAAATAACATGGTCGCGAGCCGCGGTTGCATAGCCACTGTTAGCAGCGAGACGCCATGTTTCTACCGGAGCCTGTAAGGACAAACGCGAGAGAACAAATCAAGCGTCGCTTTACTTGTAGCGGAAGTCCCGCCTCCTCTCTCTCCGCTTCGTCTGCTACGGCCGCGGTAGCTCGCCCTCTCCCTCACCTCACGAACCTCATCTGCTGACACGGAGAAAGACGACGAGGACGACATTTGACCGGCTGCGGACACCGTAGCGCTCAGGGAAGGGAGGGGGTGAGCAGAGGAGCAGGTCTTTGTTGTAAATTTCAGCCTCTCCTCTAGATATCACTATAAACTACTTACTTCACCTTTAAAGAAGAAAAACGTGTTTTCTTTGCATTCAGCTTTTATTTATTCCATGATCAGGGATAGACCATTTCCTGTGCATGCATAATTTCACTTCTCATGTCATACTGCCTTAAACTGAAGCTTAAAAACACTATTCCTTTTTTTTAAATCATGATCGTTTTCACCCTGAAGACAAAACTGCTTTCTACTTATACTGAGCACACCCAGCTATATGAAAGTATTTGTATCCGTTTACATACCTGCAGCCAGGCTTCTACTTTCACTTCTACCAAAACAGATTTCTTTGTGCGGTGCTTTTGTGTTCATTCAGCACCAAAGTAGGCCACCAAGTCCAGCCCATAATAATATTTACATGATATTCACATTGCACACATTTTAGTGATAATCAATATTTTCTTCATCAAGAATATAATCAACTATGTTTTTTTTATTTTTTTAGAAAACCCTGGGTGGATCACCTTCCGTCTCTTACTCACACAGTCGCACACACACACACACGAGAGATGCACAAGACGGAACTCACATCCCAGAGTGAGTCAGTTGTGTCATTTTTTCCAGCTTACTCAGCGTGATTCACGGTCGTTCTGGCACCACCATCTTTCACCATAGTTTTTTTGAATCACGGAGGCCATTTTAGTTTGTTCTGTGGTCTCATGGAAATCAGAAAATGGAAATGTTCTCAAGTCCTTGAACACATGACTCACCCATCCTGTGCATCATGGTGGAAGAGGACTGTAACTTGAGCAAATAACTTCACTCGCAGGCAGCATCGCAGCACTTAGAACGCGCCGCTGATGCTAACCCTTTGCTTGCTGATGGAGTTGTCTTAAAAGCCCCCCTTTTTTTTTTTTTACAATCTCTTAGTTACACATAAAATGAATTTGAGCAGGTCAAACACATTTTAAGGCTCTTTCCACCACAAACAAAGCAACTTCCAGTCCAGGCTTTGTTTTGATGTTTTTGTTGCATTTAGTAAACGCAGAGTTAAACAGCTAAAGTGAAATACGCCACAAGAACAATGTGCAGTCTCATGCCAACGGCAACATTTTCTCTTCCACCCCTTGCCAACCATCTTCTCCCCCGGTCTGTGTTTGTCCCTCAGCCACACACTCGCTACTCTTTCCTTCCTCCCTTTAACTACTGTGGACTTTTTTTCTTTTCTTTCTTTTTTTTTTTTTTTAGGTCCGTACATGAAGGGTTGATCTTTCTTAAAAGCAGTTGCAGCAGTGAGGAGTGCTGGCGAGGGAGGAACACAAGAGAGAGGCCCCATTGTTTCACTACACTAGGTCCCTGTGTAGCTGTCAGCCCCCTGCAGGAGCTCTGGGCATGGTATGCATGTGCTGAGCATATGTTGGTGCAAAACACACACATCTGGAAAAGACAGAGGCATTCGACGGAGGGGCTTGGAACTGTGGGAGTCCCGAGGTTAGAGTCCTACACGCTTTTCTTTAAAGAATCTCTGCGCATCCAAAGTTCCTGTTCTATAGGTTTAGCACTCCAAAAAGAGACAGGTATAATTACACGGCGAGACTGTGCAGACATTTTTTTTTTCTCATTTGGGTCATAACTGTGGCTCCAACATCCAGATTCCCCCCTCAGGCAGCTTCAGCCAATACAAGAGTGTGTCATTGTTGTAGGATGTCTCTAGGTGGGACTGACACAGGACGCAGCCACCACACTTAGCCCCACCCTCAAACGTTTTATGGACTTTTCCCCAGACTCTAGTCTGGGGTTGGGCTACAAGTCATACAAAAATACATTAAACTCAACTGGCAAAAGGAATGAGGGGCAGGAAAACGTGTCCTGAGTCAGCACTTGAGGGTTACTTCACCTCACGCGTGCTTCTCTTTGCATTCGAGGCACGGGTTCTACAGGACATGTAGGAATGCAAGCAAGTGCAAATGCGTACATGTACATCACGTCAACTGTACCAGAAATGCACAGATCCTGATGTTCTCTATCAGGAATTTAAAGCAGAATTTGGGGAGAGATGTTTTTGTGTCTGGTTTCAGCTGCACATTTTTCTGTGGCACTAAAACAGCAAAGTAATTTAGGCCTGGAATGGAATGGAATGGAGGGGAGGGGAGGGGAGGGGGTCAAAGGTGGGTCTGTTGAGGGGAAATAGCTGAGGGGAGGCAAGCAAAGGCAAGATGATATACTGACCGAACAAGAATGGCTAAGAATGCCTGCAAATAACACCGTTGAATAAACGAGTCAATGTTTAGAGAAGTGATTATTACGACGACGCGTTTTCTCAGCGAGTTTCTGTTGCCCTGCAACAGGAGGTTGAGGGAGGGAGAGAGAGAGAGAGAGAGCAGCGGAAAGTTTGTGACACGAGGAAAGAGAGGAGAGGAATGGCGAAGGGAAAACAGCCCCTGCGATTTTGGATATGTAACCCCAGAGATGCGTCTGGCTCGAATTACCAGAATCTGGAGGTGGAGCGTGAGGAGTGTTGTTGTCAAACTACAGCAGAGCTGGAGTAGGCGCAAAACCATGACTTGATTAGTGCAGAAACATTGATGACGGCTCGTGATAAATAAAACTTATGTAATAGAACAAAAATCAAAACAAACAAATTCCTAATGCAGACTTTTATCATCCTTACTGTTGATGGACATCTTGGTAAACCGCATAACATACATTTAAAAGTGACTCACAGAAGTAATGTCAGCTACTTTGTACCGAACCTCCAATTTTACAAACAGCACCTATCCATTATCCCTTCATGAAACATGACCACCTTTCGTTAATAGGTAAATTGCGAGTTCATGAGCTAAAATCTGTGGTTTATAGTAATTTGCGACGCTCGCTGGAGCGAGAGACAGTCTGGTACCTGGATGAGCCCGTCGGTGAGGACACACAACCTCACGTTGGGAAAGAATTGATCGTTGAAGCGTGCATTGACTTGTTTGAGGTTTACATTTCACTCAATGAAAGGAGTTGGAGCTTTGGAACATTTGCAGCTATGACTGGAATGTGCAGCTCAGGAGTGTACACATCTTGTGTTGAGGCATAACAGATGAAGGGGGGGATGAGGAGGAACTCTTGCAAAATACACCTTGGGAAAGAAAAAGAAGAAGACGACTCCAAACAGATCAATAACTCAAAAAAGTGAGTGATTTTCTGCCACTCTAAACGATCTGATAGGACACAGTGGGCTAATCGGGCTAATCATCAGACAAACAGTGCTATTTGTGTGAACATGTCAAACCTGTGGGGTTGCTTCACTCTCTGTGAACAGAACAGAAAAAAAGAAAACACCCAAAAAGTTTTCAGTAACTTTTTGTTTTATTCTACCTGAGTCATGAAATTATAGAGGCAAGAACAAACACGTGAAAGGTGTTCCCACCACCGCCGCTCTGCTTACACAACTAGTGTAAAAGATCTATTAGGCTGCATTAGGAAACACAGGCGGCAGATCATCATCATCATCATCTCTCTGTGTCTCTCTTAAAAAAACAACAACACATAAACAAATACAAACAAAAGTAAAGTTCCTTACAATGTCACAGACCGCTTTGTTGCATGTGCTATTTATCCATACACACACAGCGCATTGCTATGGAAACATCCCTGCAAGTACCTGCCCCTTGCTTATTATGTTGCTATAGCAGCCATCCCAGAATAGTCTCTTTTTTTTTTTTCTGCTTCCCTCTCCTGTCCCTCCCTCGTGTTTGTGACTCACAACTTGCAGTGGAAACCACAGTTCAGTCTGTCTCTTATTCCCCTTTTTTTCCCTGGCATTCTTTTCTTACCAAAGGCACACACTCGCTTTTCTGAATCATCACTGTGTGTGTGTATGTGTGTGTGTGAGGGAGTGTGTGTGTGTGTGTGTGTGTGTGTGTGTGTGTGTGAGGGAGTGCAGACTGTGGGGGAATTCCAACAAGATAACCAATGATGAGTTACTATGGTGATGGTAAATATGAGGCAGGGTGACCTGTGTGTTGTGAGATAGAGTATCTGGAGCACTGTACACTGTCATTACACTGAGGGTGATTTCGTTGTAGCTGTAATCTCTCCATGGAGACGCTCGGCTCTCTGAGGTAACTTTAAATGTCCACTTTGTTTTGAGAACCCTCCAGCCTGTTTACCCACAGGGCTCCAGGGGCAGCATAGCACAAAATCACATGTATGGTATGGTATGGTATGGAGATACGTTACATCCGGAGAGAGAGAGAAAAAATAATATATATATGAGGTAATTGAGTGGAGGGTTTTACAGGAACATTATGTCCACTTTTGTACTTGGATTTATTAATTGCCTCAGGTCTCAGAAAATGAAAAGGGAGCAGGAAACGTCTAGAATAGATTCAAACAAAGGCGATGATGAGTTTATCCAAATGTGTCCCAACAGCTGTAATCAACGTGTCAACATCCAGAAACTTACCTTGTGGAGCTTTAAAGCGGACCTAGACCGGAAGTTCCAATTAACGCTGTTTATTAGTGTGTATCTGCGTCATTACCTTGTTCAAGAAGCCCTGAAGGTTCAAAACAAACAGTTCAGCCACTGCTGAGAACTCTCTGTTTTATTGGAAACATCGGGCTCAGCGAGATCTCTGAAAAAACCCGGTCCGGTTACGTAAACAATGGTTCTCCTGAACAGCAGATCGTCCTGCTCCGGGCACTAGTCCGGGCACATCCGGTTGCGTACATTGAACCGCAGAAAAGAAGAATAACGTCCGTTGTGGAGGTGTTGCACGAGCGACAGTGTCTTCTGACTCTGGGTCTGACTCCGGGTCAAAGTCATAAAAGGGACTGTGGCGGGGAGTCGTGAAGAAGCTATTTTTAAACACTGTTAAAACAATGTTCTGATAATGAGTAGCAGTGCATCCACCGTTCCAGAGGGGGGAGCTGCGCTTCTGAGAGCGGGTGTGCTGAATATGTCACTTCCGGGTACTGGCCAATCACAAGACAGTTGGGAAACCGGGGTGAGAGAGTTGAGTCTGAAATATCGCGGCTGGGCAACGGCGTCAGAAAAGAGGATTTCTATCGGCTCGTTTACAGCAACTAGGAGGTTTTTGACCATAAAAACAAGTTAATGTATGTAAGTAGACCTCCATAACTAACATATGTGCAACAGGACCACTCTATGTGAGCTTTAAGCGAAACTTAACCGTTTCACTGTTGCTGCTCTTGTCGCGTCATTTTCACTGACATTTTAACTGCTCATCACAGCAGACATACACAGTTCACGATTCACATGTTTATTTCCATTTAGAGTTAAGAAAACAAGACAAAATTTAAGAGAGGGGTAAATATTGAATTCCTAACATGAATAAGTAAAAGGGGACACATAGATGGTGTAGTGGTTAGCACTCGCTTGCCTTTGCAGCAAGAAGACCCCCAGTTAGAAGAACATGCAAACTCCATGCAGAAAGGCCCTTGCATCTGCATGGAGTTTGCATGTTCTCTCTCCGTGTGTGCGTGGGTTTTCTCAGGGTTCTCCACTTTCCTCCCACAGTCCAAAGACATGCACGTTTGGGGATTAGGTAAATTGGCCGTAGGTGTGAGAGTGTGAGAGTGGATGGATGGCTGTTTTTTGTCTCTATGTGGGTGTTCCCCACGCCTTTCCCCCCTACGTCAGCTCCTGAGCGGCTGAAGATGAGTGAGGGAGTGATTACATATTGTAATACATATTGTTAAAGTATGTAATCTGTACCGTCAGATTATATAAAACTGATCTCACATATCTTAAATATACCTTAAAGTACTTAAAAGATAAGATTTTCAGCAACAAGGAATACGGTGGGAAGGTGCGTATTTTTTTAAATTCTCAACCAGACCTCGTTAGACATAAAATTAATGTATTTAATTAAAATAAATGTAATTTATTAAAAGCATTTGTAACTACAAGGAGAATTTGTTATATTACATCAATTAATAGCAACAATTTTTTAAAATGTTTCTTCATAATTACAATAATTGTTAACAAGTGCAGTATTTCTGCGTTGAGTAATATGTCGTACTAATGTGTTTGTACTGTGTAGATGATTTGTAAATAGCCCACAGGGAAAAAAAAAACTTGAAATGATATATTGCCAAACAGTAACTATTCCTGTTTCTTTTCTTGCTGAAAGAGTAGATGCTGCAGTCTTCAGTTTATTATTATTATAATTATTATTATTAACCACAAGATCCACTTTATGTCTTGTTCATATGTTTTCCTCGAATCATTCAAACAAACTGTGACAATAGAAAATGCCCAAAACAAAACAAATTGTATTTTTATATTTTTATATAGGTCTCTATGAGTCATGTTCATGTCGATCAATCTTCAAGAACAGCGCGTTTTTATTGGTTTGCGCTGAGGCTCCTCGACACTGACAATATTTATTCAACTGGGTCTTTGGCGAGTTAAACGATTGTCACAATATCGACAGTGTGGCATTGTATAAAACAATCCGATGAAGTGGGAATACAAAGAAGTCTTCTATCGACACACAGTCTGGTTTGTGTAGTGAAGAGCTTGCTTTTAACAATGATCTTTACACAATGCACAACTGCACTGAGCTGGACTGTTGATGTTTACCAACATTCTAAAGTGATTATCAATTGCTCTTACAAGTATTTTGTGTGTTATGTCTGTCAGTGATAGCACACAATCATTAAAGACACTGATTACTCCGATCTCAGCTGACATAGAGACAAACAAACATTCTTTGTTTTTCATACCTCAAACTCCCCAAACACACACACACACAAAGAAAAAAACAAAAACAAGAATGAAAAGGAGGAGAAAGAGGAATAATCTTATATCATCTGCCTCCATTTAACAAGACAGTAGCAGAACAAAACCTAAACATATGTCGTCGTGTTTTCCTCAGCATGTGGGCTTTTATTATCTTTTTGCTGCTTATATTCTTTGGCATCTCTGTCAGGATTGTTCCTTAAACAGATGACTTTTACAAAGACACATCATTTAGTTCTAAGTTCTGTGCCTCTGATTCATTTCTGAATATTGGCAAGCAAAGCTATTCTTATGAGCTTTATACATGTTTCATAATAAGAGATAATGTTGTGAATGATAACTGAAATATAATCTACTTATTGATAACAACTGTAATTGGATGATTAATGGGTTTGAGGTTTTGCAAGTACTTACCCATATGTTTATACAATAGGCCATATATGGCACAGTCATTGAGTTATAATGCGCTGTCATCTCATTGAATCCTTCACTTTCTTTCACCTTAAGTCCGTTAAGTGTCTCCAATTACTCTATTTCCCATCCAGTATGACGTTAGACTGGTAAAGCAGTTCTTAATATACCTTATAATTAAATTTAATTTTAAGTTTACACTTACTTTGCCGTCCTGACTTGTCGCAAACGTACGCACACGACTAAAAAAGAGCAGCAACGCAAACAGAGTTGAGTTGATTTCTTCAAGTGTGTTTACAGAAAAATTCCTCTATTGTATCCCATGTTCTCTCAAAAGCTCTTGATGACTAACACAAGAAGGCCCTTTTGCCAAGCACACTGCTGGCATTGTTCGAATTGCGGAAGGGCTTTTGGTTTGTGACATTTTAGATGCGAGATACAAGAACTGTTTCTTTTTTGACCTCGTACGCGAGTATTTGCAAAAACTCTGCTCTCAAATGTGTGCAAGTAATCCTTTGTGTCAGTTTAAACCGTGTTACTCAATCAAACCGTGCGGCTCACACCCCTGTGGCACTCATGACAGTTGCTCAAGCGCGTTTGATCGTTTGAACGCATGACCATGAGATCCAGGTGGGAAGTCGCTTCTCTTTAATCATATCACAAGTTCGCTCTTTGCTCAGACCAGTGCCATGTGACTTCCCTCATCCTGCAGGAGAGACATTAATCATAAGCGCACACATTTACCCGTCCGTCCCCTTCTAATCCTCCAAATTTTTGTCTTCTCTCCACTCTGAGGTTCCTTGTTTTCATTGTAGTCATGGGCCGTGACTCATCGCACGTCTGAGCCAAACTATTTGTTTTGGTTCACACTAGCTGACACACCTATAGGACCAGGAAACACACCCATTCCCACATATCCTTGTATTCATCAACAGTGACCTGCCACAAAACAGTGAAGGACAGAGGGATTGACTTTAGAAATCCATGTAAAGGATGTGCAGAATATTAGGGACGTTGAGTTCTATGTCATTTGTGCAATCCACAATCTCTTTGACTTTGTTTTGATCTCATGCTTGGTGTTGATGTATTACGGGTGAACTAAGGCAGCTGTGCACACTGCAACTGTCAACACACACAAAACTGCCACTTGTTTTGTGTGTGTTGTTTTGTTCTGCAGTGTGTGAAGCTCTCGCAGCAGTAAAAGATCACGCGTTCGAATTCGGCTTTAAGTTTAAGAAAAAGAAAGCAAAAGTGCAAATACACGGCCATTGCTAAGCAGGCTGGTGTTTACTGTGAGGTTGTCAAACACTCCAAACCTGCAGAAAAGTTGTTGAGTAACACACACACACAGTTGGGTCAGGAGTTTTACTGTTTACATGCGCACACTTCATAGGTGTTGTCTGTCTGGAGGCAGCGATTGCTCTGAGCTCAAACTGTTCTTCAAAGGCAATAACAGCCACACCTCAATGGCAAGAAGTCAAACAAAGCAAGGAACTGAACAAACAGGTGCAGTAGCAGGTCAATTTTCTGTCTCCGCCAAATGCTGCGGTGCATTTCTGTAGTTTCGTTTTTCTTCGTTTCTCATTGTTTTTCTGTGTTGTTTACAAAGCGTCAACAATATAAAAAGGAATCCGCCGTCATGCGCGGCGGCTTTAATGACCTTTACAACATTTCCTCTTGACACATTTACAGTCCTGAGTAAATCCATACACTGCATGCAGAGTTCCTTAGGATTCCTGCTTATCTTACACATAGCTGGGATGACTCCTTCACTTTTATCCTGAGTGAGTACACAATCACACGCACGCGTGCACACACACACACACACACACACCAACAGTGGGACGTCGCCCTGTGGGAGAACTATATCTGAGCTCTCTTTCATGGCGCTGCGATGTCAAAATATGGGTGTACGAGGGCCTCTCCCTCTCACGCTCGCGCGCGCATGCCACTCCCTGTACGCTCCCCACAAAGCCACGCTGTAACTTCCTCTGTTTCTTTCTAGGCGACACCACATTGTTTTCCCCGGCTCACCGCACAGAGCGTGTGGGCGTGACCCGCGAACAAGAAGGTGGTCGAAAGAAGGGTGCTTCAAGGTCGCTGAACTTAGGCAGAGGTGAGCGCGGCAGAATCAAACACGCCCACCAGTGCATGTCACATACATACGTACATACGTGCACATACCACATGGCATCCCAGTCGCAGTGCACATGGTATGCACACAGAAATAAGTGCGTCCCACAAAGATAGCCTATAACAGCTGCAAGGGGGGGGGGGAGGTGGAAAGTTAATAAAGTGGGATTACAGAGACTGAATAATCTAGGTAACTGAATTAGTTAAGTATGAACAGTTCATCCAGTCACATATGGTTGAGAAACTAATGCCTGAATGTTTAACATTTTTTTAAATGTGTTAAAGTCATACATACGTCAGACGTCATGTTAAACACGCAAAAGGAGGTGATTTGTTTTATATCAAGACAGACTTTTCACGTTTCCCCAAGAAAAGTTTCAGAAGCGAATTCTACTGCTCAAAAATTCCATCGTGCACTCTTAGAAATAAGGGTTCCAAAAGGGTCCTTCTACAAGGGCTGAGGTTCTACCTGGAACCATTTGCTTCTGAAAAACCCTTTCCCTGGGGTTTTTCAAGGGTTCTTGGTAACACTAATGGTTCCAGTAAGAACCATTTTGATCCAGAGAACCCTTTAAAACCCCTTTCCTGAATAAAGGGTTTTAAAATAGTTCTTGATGAAACCCTCCAAAAGGGTTCTCCTATGAGACAAGCTGAAGAACCTTATATGGTTCTACTTAGCACTTTTATTTCTAAGTGTGGAGCAGTTTGACCGTATAAACACTTCGTCTTCTACCTGCCCCTGCGCCCTTGTTTTAAACGAAGGAGGCAGCATACAAATAATGACATAATTTCGGTTTATGAGGAGAAACATCGGCAAAAACAAAAATTACCAAAAAGTTACGCACTGCAGCTTTAAAGTAATAGGCAGGCTTAGAGCTGGGTGATACGGCCACAGACATTACCACAATAATAAAAAAAAAACGATTTAAATCAGTCAATATGGATAATTATCACAATAAATGTACACTAATTTCACTAACCTGTGTTTGCACAGTGCATAACATTGTATTCATATCAATTGAATTCTTGTTATATTGAACTACATCATTTTGTGACGTATATTGATGTTGAATTATTCTCCAGCCCTTGGTGGGTGAAATGGTTGACATGGTTAATTATAAATAAATAGAAAAAAATAAATAATAATAAGTAATAATGGATTCATAGTTAAAATATGTATCTTCTGCTTGCAAATACAGTCTTTATATAAAGCAGCCTGAGCATTAAAGGGGGCAAAATCACTTAAAAAAAAATAAAAAAAAATGCCTGCAAAAAGTTCTATTCTTGGCTCCACAGTGCAGCACAGAGTTCTACACAAACCGATTCCTACACAGCCTCAGAGGATTTATCTGTCCAGTGGATACTGTTATATGTGCCTGCCAGAGCGTGTAATCAGTTTTCCAAATGCTAACTGCTGTTAGCCCCCAGTAGCCTCTGTGGCTGATGTAATTTTCTCTTCCTTAAGTTTCGTTTTACTTTTTTTTTTTTTTTTTTTTTAAGGTGGACCTAAAGAGATACTACTAAACAGAATGAAAGCAGGGAACAAGGTTAACTTGGAGAAATATGGTATAATATGACTCCTCTAATATATTTGTATATAAACAACCAAATTGAATGTACACATTTCGGAATATGACAGCTGGATGAGGATGAAGAGGAGACGTGCGTGATGATCAGACGCCAGACATTTTTGTCCCATTTTGTGCTGGCACAATACTCTCCATAATCCAGCATGAGGCACCACCCATTATGACTCAGTGTGAACGATTCATTCACCCTGGTTACTTTGACTGGTCCTGCATTAGAGCTTGTGAATACAAAACCTGTATCTCTATTTAAAGGCTAAAATGTGCACCGGGGCAATAGTAGAGAGAAACGTGGGAAAGTGAAACAATAATGGCCTGAAAAAAAGTTTCAGTCAACCGTACGATTACAAAATAATGCATGCAGGGCAAGATATTATATTATTTCTACAAACAATTACCTCTAATTCTAATTCTAATCTTCAGATGTCATAAAAAAAGGGAGTATGTAAAGCATACTTTAAAATATTACAGTTTTACATCCATGGTTCATTGTTAAAAGAAAACAAAACAAGCAAATGACAAAAAAAAACAACAGACACAGACAGAAAGTCCTGTCTCATAAACAGACATTTTAGCCTCTGTATGTTAAGTAAAGGACTCTCTCCTGAGTCATCTTGTTAATGATCACTTTGTGTCAGTTTGTGTGGAGTAATTTAATGCCGTAATAACACGTTTATATCGTTGTCTATCATATGATTCCCATTTTGTGGTTGGTCACCCTGTGTGCTTCATTCTTATCCTGAAATGTTTGAAGATGATCAATCTTATTTAAATAGACCGTGGAATGACGTAAGCACGAGAGGAGAAGATTGTGCCGTGCGGCGTGTCATGTGCCTTAAATTTGATTAAAACAGTCAAAAATATTGTATTACGATAAAGTTATTTTAATAAGTGCAGTCTTAAAAACACTGGCTGATTGTGATAAAAGCCGCATTGAAAGCCCTATTGTTTATTTCTTATTTAAATTGAATATAAGGGTTTTACAATGAGTTTGCTTTTTTGTTTTTTTTTAGGAAGCATTAGTTGCTTTTCCTGATGCAAGTCGTCTGAGCTCTAGATGTGAAGCGGTGGGTGGTCCCACGGCTGCTGAGGACCACTCCCTCACACTGGTTCCCTCCCCTGCATTCCCCTCCTTCTGCAAACCAGGAGCCCTACCCAGCTCCCCGTCCAACCACTCTGCTCAGCCCAGAGGATCAGCCACACAGAGGAAAAAAAAACAACAAAAAAAGCCAAGTTAAAATCAACTCACATCAGAGGAGGAAGGGAGGGAGAGAGAGCGGGCTGAAAACGCCCTGGAAAGTTGGTTGATCGAGAAAGAAGCGACAGAATCCTAACAGACTGCAAAGCTGTGGGTGGACGAGGTGCTCTTCTTGGGCTGAGTAGAAAGGGAGAGAACACGTTTTCCAGGATGCTCAGGGCAGTGTGAGGCTTCTTGGGCGCAGGGACTGCGCACAGGTAAAGATGCACTTTTTTTCCCCCCTCTTCTCTCAAAATGAATTGAATTTTGCTTTTAAAACTGTGCTGCTGAACTTTTTGCTATTGTGGAAATTCACTCACAAGAAGTTGACCAAAGTTTAAACTAAGTTGCAAAAGTTGTTGAGTTATTCCAGTTTGGGCACATGTGGCAACACTGTGAATGAGTGTCAAGGATTACAGTGACTTTGTCCTATTTTATGACTGCTTTATCTCCTGTGGTGTCCTGTTGTGTTTTCCAATGAATACGTTTTGCCGGCCCGGTTGAACTTTATGTCATATTACTTTGGAAGTTGTTTTGCTGGAGCTGTAATTCAGCCGTAAAGTTGTGCGGGTGACATCATAGTGTTTAAAAGCAGCTTTAAAGTAGTGCAGCGCACAAGCAGTGGGTGTGTACCTTCAGCCCACTGCATGATTGCAGACTTGACTGGAGTTGCGCACTTCACTTTTCCTTTAACTGCACACACAAAGGCTGTTAATCAAGGTGTGAGGTCACTGTTTTTGAGCAAAATGATGAGATTTTAGTGCCTTGGAGAGATATTTAAATTAGAAAAGGTCACTTTTATTCACCCTTTATTTGTGATGTAATTGTGCAAGATGAGTCCAGTTTTTTGGGATTACATAGTTTAAAAAAAACAAAAAACATTAGAATAACCCTCACACACTAGATAGCACTTGAATAAAAGAAGAACTGACGTGAGAGTTGCGAAGTTGTGTGCGTTGACATTGTCGAGCAGATGCTTCTCTTATCTAACACTTTTTTTTTTTTTTTTTGGGTGTTGGAGTTTAAAAATGTAAATGTACTTCCCTATGAGACCTCGCAGCTACGAGCTTGGGTGTGGATTCTTCTCCTTCACCTCACTCCACCCCCTCCTTTTTTTTTTTCTCCCTCTCCCTTCTTGCTCTGCTGTCTCCTCAGAGAGGCACACCCTTCAGAGCAAACGCAAAAAAAAAAAAGAAGCCCTTACACGGTTATACAGCGCATGCCTCCAAGCACTTACCAAGGTGTTCCAACTTTTGTCCTTTATTTTTTTTGGGGATAATTATCAGTAAAATGTCATTAGGTTATGAAAATCTCACACGCTTGACGTTTCAGTTGCATTCTTTGGCGGAATGTTGGTGAACTTCTCTGAGAGTTTTTTGATCAGCTTTTGAACAATCTGCACTTTCTCTGCAGCTAATGTTACACAAGCGACTGCTGCTTTGTTCTGACACATGCCCTATTGTTTAAGCTGTCTTTTTTTTTTTTAAATTACGCACACACAGATCTCTCCCTTTTTTTTTTTTTACATTTTTCAACCTCTCGGGTGGAGTGTGCAGGGGAGTAGAGCGGGGAGAGAGGAGGAGAAGGACGGAGGAAGATCAGGAAAAGGAGCCAGGCAGTGAGCTAGTATGGGGGGAAGGGAGGACGGGGGCAAGGAGGGGAGTAATGGAATGTAGTGGTTTGGAAAGACGACCTAATTGAAACCAGGCTTGAGGCGTAGAGGGGGACTGAAGATTTTCACACATTTGTAGAAAGAAAGAGATACATTTTCTAAATTCTAAAAGTGGCGACGCGTTTATATACAACGCATAAACGGGCGTCTTCCCAGTTATCGAATCGTCGCAGTCTGGTTTGAGTTCGACGTGAGATATATTTGCTCAAGTTCAGGTATGAGCCGATAGAAATCCACACCACACAAAGTCCTTTGTTGAATCTCACTCGTAAGTCAAATTGCACTGTGTGCAGTTGCCTATACGCCACCGAAGCTCCATCCAGCCACACCCAACAGTCATTCGGGTGGTGTGTTACCTGTTTGTTGCCGCGCTCGACAACAGGTTTGCGACAGTACACACTCGGCGACAGTGTTTTATGCCTCACAGCTGCCAATGTCAGGCATTCCTCAAATTGCCCTTCGCGAGGTGATTGTGACACAAGGTGTTTGGAGAGCCAAATGGTGACACATGGCTGAAAAAAAAATCCTCCAGCACTAGGTTGTCATTTAAGTTACAATATGTGTCGTGTTTTACTTGGTGACAGAATGACAAGAAATGTTTCACCAAAGGGGAATTTGTTTTTAAGTGTTGAGAACTTCTTTTTACGATGCTGTTTACAGGGCCTCATCTTGGCCTGAGGCTAATACGGTTTATTTACATACACTGCGTGTCTTTTTTTCTGCAGCATAGTGGCTACATTACTACAAGCTGTCACCGCAGTGAAGCTCTATTGATGAAGTTTTGCTTAATTATTGTGGCCGAGATGCCGCTGCGAGCGCCTTGTGATTTTATCCGCCACCCACGTAACAAACCGCTGGTCTGACTGTTTGGAGCCGCAGTTCGACCGTGTCACAATGTTTAGCACAGCCCTCCGCCCGAGTCGCTCACTTTCTTCCCCCCCCGATGAGTGGCAGCTCGGCCGAGAGGAGCACGCATGCCAGTTTGAAACGGAAAGAAACTGCTCTCTCACACACTTCCTCTGCTTATTTCCTGATGGGTTTTTTGAGTGAGTGGTTGGAAGTAGGGACACTTTGGAGAGGTAAAAAGCGGTGGGTGTCGTCAATAAACCGGAAGAAAGTGATTGCAATGACGCTTTAGGTAAAAAAAAAGAAAGAAAAGAAAAGGGATTTGGAAACAAAGCTAGACTATTGGATATCCTTAAGTCCCACCCTTGAGATTTGTTAAATTGTGAATTTGTTGACATGAAACCGCTCCAGAAGTTTAATTTTCCTCCAGCTGCAGATAAACATTTAGCTGCAGTGTGCGATTTAGAGTCTTTCTAGGCAGTCCTCCCAGCAGCCACTCCCTTCTCATCCATCCAGTGCTGCTTTGGAATGTTTCAGCATGTCTTCCCTGTGCTCTGCGGAGTGCCTATCATGAGCATCGACCGCCTTGTTGTTGAGAAATTGCGATTTGAGAGTCTCACATAATACCCCTGCCAGTCACACCCATGCACACGCAGACAGTCAAGCTTGGTGGGACTTTTGGAACAAACATTGAATTTTTCTTTTTAAAAAGAGGGTGTGAATCATTTTTCCTGATACACCAATAACTATCATCAATGCTCAGCCAAATATCTAATCTACGACATAATCCAGAAAACAACGAGTCTTATGTAACTGTTGCTGCACTGCAAAGCCAATCATCCTCTCACTGTGTGACTCGCACACCAACCCCCAAAGACCTTGCACGAGGAGTGACATGCAGCATCTGTTACAACATCTCACTTTGGACTAAGGCACCCAAAATGTCAAGGCAGCACGGCATGGAATGTAAATTTAGAGATGCAGCTTTGTTTTGGCTTCCTTTATCTTGCACAAGACGTTCAAGGTTGGCACTTGAGACAGTCCAACGCTTTTGTGGTCTAAACAGCGCTATACTTTTGTAATTGCTAAATGGGACTGTGTTTTTTTTTTACAGCTGTAGACTATTGTCCATCTATACTTTGTGTTGCTATGGTTTCCATGTAGCATTTGCCTCCTGCACCATAAATTGACTAGGAGTTCTAGTTTTGTGGCAGTGGCGCGAGACTGAAGCAAATCCTGACCAAATTGTTCATATAAACTGAAATGAAGTTTGACTCTAGACTATATAAGGTTTTCTATGAATGTCTGCAGACCTCAAAATTTGATGATGTGGATTATGTGCCAGTTGCTCTCTCTCTTTGTTGTGTAACTCAACATGCCATATATGTCCAGGCTATGATTTTTCTTCATCTTATTCTTTTTTTTTTTTTTTTTTTTAAATCATTTTGTTGTTTACTTAATATTTCTGACTCATTTCTCATTCCAGACCTTCAGCATTGATCAAAGCGAATGTTTCGCCACAGCAAAGGTTACGATGCAACTTGAGTTTGTAAAAAGACGAGTTAAAAACTCACATATATGCATATGGAAAAAAATTCTAATTGAAATCCTTCCTGACTGGATGCCCAGGGATAAAACTAAAGAACAATGAGTAATTATGAGAGCAATGTCTGGCTCTGACCACCTTTATCCTGCTGTCCATTTGTGAGCCTGATAATTAACATACAATTCACTGGAAGATAATCAAGATAATCGAGATAAAGTTGAGTTGTGCTTGGGATGTAACATAATCCCTGGTTTTATTTGTGAGGAGAGTGTTTTCGGGGGTTTTCATTAGTTTTTTCCATTTGGCGCTTGACTCCTGCCAAAGTCACAATGGTTTAATCAGCACCAGGCCAACTCGGCGTCAGTGGGCAGGCTTCGGTCTTCTGCAGGAATTGTGGTTTGGTTTAGGGCTATGTGGACTACGGAGAGCAGAAAAGAACAATTTATTTTGACGTGCATTCCTTTTTATATGCGTCACACATGTATGACCTATCTGCCTTTTTGAGGAAAGTGTGGCCCAGCGCTGGGGCCTGTTGCTTTTTTTTTTTTGTTATCGGTTGTACTTGCTGCGTCAAACTACAATATTAGAGTGGAATGGACAGTCTATTTTGTTTTGACAGCAAGACTGATTTGGCCATGACTCCTTTCTCTCTTTTCCCTCTGTGCATTGAGGCCTTTTCATTTGTTCATAATCAAATCTTTTCACTCGCAAGCACCCGTGTGGCTAATTTACTTATGATTGAGCTTTAATTATTGTCACACAGCTCCTGCTTTATGTTCAACACATTAATTGGATTTGGCAATTCACAAGATTGATTGACTGCAGCCAATTGGATCAGTTTCCAGTGTGCTATGACCTACTTAAACTTAGACTTTTGTGCTTTATGTGCAAAGAGGAGTTAATGACTGGGGGTGGAGTCCAGGGTTGGAAATGGATAGTGAGGTGAGGAGCGGTGTTTCCCAAAGTTTTTATTTGGGGACCCACTTTTTTAAAGAGGTGACAAGAACACATTTGTGCAAACTATAATCCATCCATCCATTATCTACCACTTTATCCTACACCGGAGGGTCGCGGGGGGGGGGGGTGCTGTGCCTATCTTAGCTGACATAGGGCGATAGGCGGGGAACACCCTGAACAGTTCGCCAGTGCAAACTATAATGTTTATGATCATTTTGAGTGGTTAAACCGGTCATTTCCAATGGATGATTGATAAATGTATCCCCAGCCCAATTCCGAGGAAATTAATAATTGAATCACAACACCATTTCATGCATGTTATTGAAACATATGCACACAGATTGTGAGTAAAAGGCACAAACAAACCTCTGACCCAGTCTTTTGGCATGACTGGTGTAGACTATTGTTTGTCGCATCAATCAAATACGTAGCTAGGTGGAGCCGGCTAAAATAAGTATGATAACAAAGGTGATATGGATGAAAACCCAGTCTTGTGCCCTATCTCATCATTCATTTGAGCTTTTCACGGCACCATTATGTATGATTATCTGACCGAATGTGGTGTTGTTTATTTGAGCAGAACCTGGAAGTGGGAGGTGGGCACCCATGCAGGGTGCAGAGTGGGAGGCACAGAATAAAGCTAGTGTCAGAGTCAGAGAGAAAGAGGACATTTCTTTGGAGTTAGTCACTGTGGGGAGAGGCTGGGCTCTCTTCCAGCTGGCCTGACGGCTCTATCAAGGAATGTATGTGACTGGAGGCCTGGGTGGGGCTGTGCACTGAGCTTCCCTGTAAGAACAGCACAGAAGCAAAGGGATTTGAGTTGCCTTGTGGACTGTGACATGGTATTCCTACTCTTCAGGATAGCATGTGTTTTTATTTCCCTTCCTCACTGGTGGTGACCATAGTTCACTCTGTTGTGCATATGTGCATATGTATGTGTGTTTATGTAATCTCACTCATTGAGTGCAGTGTGGCAACCTATTCCTCATCTTGTATGTCTACTAAAACTGTAAAAAGTATTCAACTTCCATGACATTAGTTTTTATTACTTGACAGTACATTACTGATATAGGTCACTTCTTACTCACGTCTTCACCAAATGACATGTTGACCAACATGGCTGACTGATGAATGAGTCTCTGTAACCAGAGTATGTGCTGGAGAGTGTACACAGCTGCTTAGGGATAACACACACATAATGACACCTACATACTGGCTGGCATTTATCACAGCAATGTCCCGTCGTTTCAGTGCAGGGGCAGTTCAAAAAGACAGTCAACAAGCCTAAACTCACCAGCATTTTACAAGCAATGTTGCAGTTTTGAAAAGGTTGTGTTTGCTCACTTTCCCTCTGCTGAGTTTAGTGTTTGTTATAGTTATTTAAGGCCTGACTGTTAAGAAATGTTTCAGTGCCTCACAACACAGTTATTTGGCATACATTTTACCGCAGTAATGAGCGCTTTAGTTTATTGATCATAGAGGGGCTTGAGAGGGGGAGGATAATAATGGGGTGGGAGAGCCTGTCTGAGAAGAATTCTTCTGAGGGACATGTTCCCACTGGTAGATACCTGTCTGTACACATCAAGTGTGGTTGTGTTGGTGCTTTGTTAGATGCAATGACAAAGGCTTCGCTTCACAATATGTTGAGACTGAGACTGACCGACAAGAACTAGAAGAACGGTATTAGCAACCATATTATACAGGATCTTGGTTAAACAGTGTGTTACTCTGCATGTCTAACTCGTCTTTCTGCAGCTACACCAAATAAGCATGTGACTTTATTTACCTAATGAGAATTACTTAGTAGGGTAAATACCACTGCCTCTTGGTGGTTAGTTATTCAAGCTTCTTTAATAACTAACCATCACAGCTCAACCAACAGGATTTGATTGACTGTGGAATGTCCATTAAAGGTGCATTATGTAATAAATCTAAAGCAACTGGCCATAAAATCCTCCTAATATGTCACAGAGACACAGGAATCATATACATAACAAACTGAACTCACCAACAACAACAGTAAAGCCAAAATATTTGCATCATTTTTTTTTTTTGCAGACTGCAAATCATGTTTACGTTTTGAAATCATGAATTGGCATGTGACGCCACCTACCGCCGTCTACCAATCATTGCAGTCAGTAGAGTCTCAGCTGCGGAGCAACCACGGGTTGCCAGTTACGTCACAAAAACGAAACCTAAAAGACCTTTGGTATTTTGAATTTGAATGTAGTAACCGTTTTTGGCCACATTCTTACATATGGCACCTTTAAACATTTGATGTAAAATGATTATATCGTGATTGTAAATGTATATGCACATGCATACATGTGATGGCACAATGCTTAATACAGCAGTGGCTTGTATTTTAGAAATCATCTGTTTATTTTCAATTATGTATATTTTGTTCTTTGTATTGCCTGTGCTTCATTTAGAGTACATTTAAAAAACTTTATTAAGTTAACCCATTTTTTTGTGTTGTATTTGTCAGCAGAAGTCAAGACAAGACAAACCACATCATCAGACTGAAGCCCTTGGCATTGCTTGAGCAATCCAAGGTAAGTTTCTGTAAAACAAAACACACCATATCAGTGTTTTTTATTTGTCACTGCACATCACATCACTCCACTCCAAGGCTATGTCGTTACTCTCATCTTTGAACAGCAATGCTACTATACGGCCAGCCGCCAATCATCTGTTGGAATGTTTGTTGCAAAGCCTACTTTGAACCTGGAAGGTCATGCCAGTGTCATTCAGCTGTGAAAGGCCTGCCTTGTGGAAACCTGACACTTTGCTTCTTCTGCCCTCCTGCATGCTGCCTCTTGCATCCCTCTTTCATTCTCTTGTGACCACCTGTTCTGCATGAACCCGTCTCGGCTTCTTATCAAACATTACCAAAAGCCTGCCAAGCTCACAGTGGTAACTGTTTGTCATCACATAATATGGAAGGTTTATTACTTTACATTGGAAACTGGTCTACAAAGGCTTTTGTCTGGCTTTCCCTACATGTCCCATAGCTCAACACTCATAATAGAGCACAATACATGATGGCCAGAAACTTCCTCTGTCTCCTGTCACCCTGATATTCTTCCTGCCCTCGTGGTCACTTTGTCCTTTAAATATGGCAACATAGTAAATTTAAAGACAAGTGACATCACTCACATACAAAAGAAACAGAGAATTGAAAAGGGAAATAAGGACAACTGGTAAATTGTGTTGTTGCTTGATAGCTTTTACTGTAAGACTGTCTGCCTGTCTTGTGATCCCAAGAACAGAGGATTGCTTTATTTACAACACAGCCCATGTCTGATTATGTGATCTTGGTGCATGATATCTGGATTCATAATAGTTGATGCAATGTGATAGTATATTCGTAGCTTGTTGCATAGTGCAATGCATAGTGTTTTTCTGTAAACATATAAGAAGACTATTCAGCGAAAGCCCACATTTTTTTACTTGGCCGTCTTACTTCTACAACCATTATTCCAATTTTCTCACTCTCTCTTCTTTTTCCTCCCATATTGCCACATGCTTTGACTCCTCCCTGCAGCTTTCTGCCAGCAATATGCCAAAGCTGTGAGAACAAGGATGGCCTAAATAGATTGCTGTATCACGGAGAGCCTCTGAGTAAGAGGAAAATGGGTGGGAAGAAAAGGAGTTTTAAATAAAAAAAGGTGATCATTAAAAATTCACAAATTGATTGGCAGCGAAGTTTCTGCTCACTTACGTGCACTTGGCATAAGTAATGTTTTTCTTTTCTCATTATCTGGGTGATGAGAGGAGGTGGGTCTGTAGAAGAGCTTCGTTTTAACCCATGCTTTTGGTTCAGTCTAAATATTCTCAGGGTGGGATCAGAGGGGACTTGTTAAATGTCAGCTTGCATGGAATTTGATCAACTTTTGATTTGGTCAGCTGTAAACTGCCTAATTTGTCCCCACTTGTAAGCCTACTTGAATGTCTAGGTTGTGTAATATTTGTACTACAATCCACAAATGATCTGTAGCATCTCACTTTTTGGCACTCCTCTGTTGGAGTACCTAGCATAGTTGTCCTAAAGGGACCTAAAGGGTGGAGCTAGACACTGCAGTCGATGGGGAATCATCTGTTGTGGGTGGCAACAGGAAAAGGAAATATACATTTCTTTTACAGATAATGTCACAATGCAGCAGTGTGTTTACTTAATTAAATGTATTGACGGGCTCCACTGTGTCACGCTGGTCTGACGTCACAGTATTTACATAACAGATAGAACTATTGCAGCTTACACACCCCTTTTGGAAATGCAAGCCAGATTAGTGTACACTTTTCCAAACCACTTTGGTTTGATTCCTTTTGCCTTTGTGTATCTACAAATTATCTTTGAGAAAGAAGCTTTAATTACTTACAGACTTTTATAAATATGATTTGAGAAAATGGGTCACAGGGCAAAATGTCCTGGTTTGTTTTCCAGTTCAACCAAGGGCCCTTTCTGTGTGGAGTTTGCATGTTTTACCTGGATGCGTGAGGGTTTTCTTAGGGTTCTCCACAGTCCAAAAACATGCAAAGGTTAATTGGACACTCTAAATTGTAGGCTGACCCGGCGATAAACTGTCGATCTTTCCAGGGTGTTCCACGCCTTTCGCCCTATGTCAGCTCCAGTTCACTGTGACCCTCGTGGTGGAAGAAGTGGTAGAAAATTAGTGAATGATTTAAGAAAATAGGCAAAGGCCAAACAAATGCAATGTGAATATGTAAATTGTTGTTCAGGTAGAGACACGTGGCCTATACATCGTGTGGGTTGTGGAGAGCTAGGAGTATTGAAACAATGGATTGTCAGTTCTGAATATGAGAATATGAGAGGTCTTTATAGTGACTACCAAAATCCACATAACACGACTGCACCTTGAAGCTGATCAAATTGGCTGATAGAAAAAATACAGCTATCACGAATACATAATTATGGCTAACCTTGACTGAAATGTGTTGTGTGTATGAGCATATCCAAATGTGTGTTGTATTAGAGTTGTATTTGTGTATGAGACAGCATGGGGCATTGTGTTGCTGTACACTTTGTCTTATTATGTGCGTCTGAATGCTGTGTTTTCCTACATCAGGGCAGCTATAATGATTGTTCTCTGTATTGATACTGGAGCTGGGGTGTAGGCACAGGGTTGGGCTCCTTTCCTAAGGGTGTGGTCTGAGCCCAACACAATTTCAAAACCATAGAGCTCTAAGAATGAAGGGAGAAGAATGGTTTGGTTTAGAAAAAATAGAGGATGTGTTGTCTCACAGGGTTGTATCGCCACCTGATGTTCACAAATGGGTCTTACAACCTAGACCTATTTTAGCTGGAACATGCAAGCACGCGCGCACACACACGCACGCACGCACGCACGCACGCACGCACGCACGCACACACACACACACACACACACATTTATATGATGTTTTTTTCTTTATATTAGTATTCTGTGAACATACAATTGTACAGTCCTGTGTGTTAGGATTCTGTCTAATCTCTGTTTTCTTCATGTAGGAAAACCAAGGTTTTTTCCATCACAACTGAAGCCAAATAGAGGAAAGCAAAAAAGGTATTTTATGAAGTCATAAAACAAGTCCCTTGTATTTCACACATTAGGCACAAGTTCTGATTTGTTCTATTTGAATTGCTTTGTTATAGATGGCTGAAGAGGAAGAAACCAGGGAAGTTCTGTTCCCAGACTGGGAGGGTCCCGACCAAACTGGCTTGACAATTGAACAGACAGGAGGAGAAATCTTTGTTAAGGAGGTCAAAGGAGAATCACCTGCGGCTCGGTCTGGAAAAGTATATGAAGGTAATGCATTTTGACTAGTCAATGTATTTGAAAAAGTATTATTTATTTTAAATTAATCGATTTGTAAAATGTTTCTGAACAGACCTTTTTATTTTTGTCACCACTTAATTCACAGGTGATCAAATTGTTGGTGCCACCATTTACTTTGACAACATGAGCTCAGAAGAAACAGCGGAGTTACTGAAGACACTGAACCGCCATAAGGTTGGACTGAAACTACAAAACAAAGGAGACAAATCCCCCCTCTGCTCGCCTTTGGGCACACCATGTCGCTCACCAATGGGCACACTGACATGGGAAGGGAAGACCCGATTTGGAGGTTCCAGTCCAGACATCATCCTTGTTAGTTTTTTATTATTATTGTAGTTACAGTATATAATATCAGACTTGTTTGTATTGGATCTCTGAAACAAAATCCTGAAAGCAATAACTTTTCAATGCTGTATGTCTTGTTCTTTTGTCCACAGGGTGGTGATGAAGAGGACTATAAGAGAATATACACAAAAAAGATCAAACCAAGGCTGAAGTCCGAAGACCTTGCAGAGGGAGTAGATGTTCGTACAGAGCGCCACAGCAGCACAAGCAGCGATGGCAGCACTATTACTACAATCACCCGGCGCATCACTACCTACACAGTAGATATGCCAAGTGACATAAGTGAGCAACTTGAACTTTCAAGCCCAGAGTTTAAGGGGCAAAAGCTTGAATCTGGAGATGGCTCTCCTGGATTCAGAATCACACATGGCAGTAAAGAGGGAGCAGAGGGGGGAGTTTTTGAGTCAAGCAATGTCTCCAAAGAGACACGTTGGGGCAGTGGGGTTGTTAAGACAACAATAACAACCTCAGGAGAGACAGAAAAAGATAGAAGTACAGGTCTTAGATATAAAGGACCAAGCACTGGAAAAACAAGTGGTAGCCAGGTAGATTTTGAAATGTCAAGAGCTAGTGGAGAGAAAGGAGATGGAAGAAATCAGGTGTCAGAAACAAACATGACAATAACAAACAGTGGGACTACTAAAGTAACAATAGGTAGCTTGGGAGGTGCAGATTTTGATGTAGACCTCCCCAAAGCTCACACTGATGTGAATATAAAAGGGCCAAAGATGCCAGGTTTAGACATCAAACTAAGAGGTCCTAAAGTGGAGGGAGATGTGGATGTCTCACTCCCAAAGATTGAAGGAGATATACAAGCTCCTGAGGTGGACATTGAAGGACCAGATGTTGACACTGAGGGCAGAAAAGTAGGATTTAAAATGCCTAAATTCAGAGGTACATTGTTTGACATCACAGGTTCAAACATAGAAAGCCCAGATGTTGATGTTAGCCTTTCTAAAGCCAACATTGATGTGAAAGCACCTAACATTGGCATCAAGGCTCCAGAGATTGACAGTGGAGGCTATGATGGAAAAATCGAAGGATCCGCTTTTAAGGTGCCAACCATAAAAGGACCAAAGATGCCAGATATAAAAATAAAAGGTTCTAAAGTGGCAGGATTTGTGGATGTCTCACCCTCAAAGATTGAAGGAGACATACAAGCTCCTGAGGTGGATATCCAAGGACCAGATGTTGAAACTGGGGCCAGTAAAGGAGGAGTTAAAATGCCTACATTTAAAATTAAGTCATTTGGCAACCAGGATCCAAACATAGTCAGCCCAGATGTTGATGTTAATCTACACAAAGCCAACATTGGTGTGAAAGCACCTGAAGTTGACATCAAATATCCAGAGTCTGAAGGACCAGATGCAAAACTGAAAGGGCTCAAATTCAACATACCAACAATTTCAGGACCCAAGGTGTCAACCTCAGATGTAGATGTCCATCTAAAAAGTTCAAAACTGAAAGGTGAAGTTGACATGTCAGTTCCAAAAATAGGGGGAGTAATAAAAACATCTGAAGTTAACATCACAGGTTCTAAGGTTAATATTGACAGGCCAAAGGGTGTATTTGACATTAAAGGCCCTGATACAAATATCAGAGGGCTCAAACTAAAAGGTCCAAAAGTGGAGGGAGATGTGGCTGTCTCTCATCCAAAGATTGAAGGAGATATACAAGCTCCTCAGGTGGACATTGCAGGACCAGATGTTGACATTGAGGGCAGCAAAGGAGGATTTAAAATGCCTGCATTTAAAATCCCTTCATTTTCCAATATAGATCCAAAAGTAGAAAGCCCAGATGTTGATGTTAATCTTCCCAAAGCCAATGTTGACATGAAAGGGCATGAAGTTGACATAAAATATCCAGAGTTCCACATTGAAGGACCAGATGCAAAATTAAGAGGGCCCAACTTGAAGATGCCAAACATAAAAGAAACAACAATGCCTGGTGTCGACATCACACTAAAAGGTCTCAAAATGGAGGGAGATATGGATGTCTCACTCCCCAAGATGAAAGGAGATATACAAGCTCCTGAGGTTGACATTGCAGGACTAGTTGGACCAGATGCAAAATTGAAAGGCCCCAAATTCACTATGTCAAGCATTTCAGGACCCATGGTGTCAATGCCAGATGCAGATGTCCATCTAAAAAGTAAAGAATTGAAAGGTCAAGTTGAAATGTCAATTCCAAAGATAGATGGAGAAATACGAACACCTGAAGTTGACATCAAAAGTCCCAAGGTTGATATTCAAGGACCAAAGGCTGGCTTTGACATGCCTAAAATCGGAATGCCAACTTTTAATCTCAAAGGTTCTAAAATGGAGGGTACATATACTGATGTGAACATCCCCAAGGCAAAGATTGATGTGAAAGGAAGTGATGTTGATATTAAAGTTCCAGAAATAGACATTGAAGTCCCTGATGCAAATGTCAAAGGGCCCAAATTGAATATGCCAACCATAAAAGGAGTAACAATGCCAGATTTAGACATCAAACTAAAAGGTCCGAAAGTGGAGGCAGATGCGGCAGTCTCTCTCCCAAAGATTGAAGGAGATATACAAGCTCCTGGGGTGGACATTTCAGTACCAGATGTTGACATTGATGGCAGCAAAGGAGGATTTAAAATGCCTACATTTAAAATTCCATCATTTTCCATCAAAGGTCCGAAAATAGAAAGCCAAGATGTTGCTATTAATCTTCCGGAAGCCAATGTTGATGTGAAAGGTCCTGAAGTTGACATCAAATCTCCAGAGATTGATATTGAAGGACCAGATGCTAAACTGAAAGGGACCAAATTCAACATGCCAACAATTTCAGGACCCAAAGTGTCAACCTCAGATGTAGGTGTCCATCTAAAAAGTCCAAAATTGAAAGGTGAAGTTGACATGACAGTTTCAAAGAAAGATCGAGAGATACACACACCTGAATTTGACGTCAAAGGTCCTAAGGTTGATATTGAAGGACCAAAGACTGGATTTGACATGCCTAAAATCAGAATGCCAACTCTTAATCTCAAAGGTCCTAAAGTAGAGGGTCCAGATATTGATTTGAACATCCCCAAGGCTAGCATTGATGTGGAAGGAAGTGATGTTGATATCAAAGTGCCAGAGTTTGAAACTGAAGTCCGCGATACAAATATCAGAGGGCCCAAATTGAAGATGCCAACCATAAAAGGAGTAACAACACCAGATTTAGACATCAAACTAAAAGGTCCTAAAGTGGGAGGAAATGTGGACGCCTCTCTACCAAAGATTAAAGGAGATATACAAGTTCCTCAGGTGGACATTGCAGGACCAGACATTGACACTGAGGGCAGCAAAGGAGGAGTTAAAATGCCTACATTTAAAATTCCATCATTTTCCATTAAAGGTCCAAACACAGAAAGCCCAGATCTCGATGTTCATCTTCCCAAAGCCAATGTTAGCGTGAAAGCTCCTGAAGTTGACATAAAATCTCCAGAGTTCAACATTGAAGGTCCAGATGCAAAATTAAGAGGGCCCAATTTCAAGATGCCAACCACAAAAGAACCAACAATGCCAGATGTGGACATCAAACTAAAAGGTCCTAAAGTGGAGGGAGATATTGATTTCTCACTCCCAAAGATGAAAGGAAATATACAAGTTCCTGATGTGGACATTGCAGGAACAGATGTTGATATTGAGGGCGGCAAAGGAGGATTTAAATTGCCTAAATTAAAAGTCCCAATGTTTGGCATCAATGGTCAAAACATAGAAAGCCCAAATGTCGTTGTTAATCTACCCAAATCCAACATTGATGTGAAAGCACCTGACATTGACATTAAGGCGCCAGCTATTGATATTGGCGGCCCTGATGCAGAAATCAAAGGGCACAAATTCACCATGCCAAAAATTTCGGGACCTGGGTTGTCAGTGCCAGATATAGATACCCACCTGAAAAGTCCAAAACTGAAAGGTAATGTTGACATATCAGCTCCAAAGATAGAAGGAGAAATAAAAATACCTGAAGTAGATATCAAAGGTCCTAATCTTGATTTTGATTCAGCTGGAGAAACAACAGCTCCAAAACTGCCAACATTATCTGGTCCAAAAATGTCTTCACCAGATGTTGACATCACCTTGAAGGGGTCAGGTGTGAAAGGCAATTTAAAAGGGGATATTGAGTTGCCAAAATCTGAATTCACACCAGATATCACAGTTGACGTACCTGAAATAAGCACAAAGAAAACAAAATTTAAAATGCCAAAGTTTGGATTTAAGGGTCCAAAGGTAAAGGCCCCACAGACTGATGCAAGCCTCAAGGGGAAGTCTGGAAACTCTGAAGGCACTGATGTTGACCTGGGATTAAGTGGTCCAAAAATCAAAGGTTCAAAATTCAAGATGCCTAAATTTGGATCCAAAGGACAAAAGGCTGAAATGCCAGACGTTGATCTTAATGTTGACACTGAAGGTTCAGATGCAAACCTCCAAGGACCAGATATCAAACTTCCATCACTTTCAGGACCCAACATTCCAGACTTGGATATTAGCCTGAAAAGGCCCAAAGTAGAGGGAAATGTTGACGTCTCAGTTCCAAAGATTGAGGGTGATATAAAAGCTCCCAAAATTGACATTGAAGGACCAAATGTTGACTTTGATGCTGAAACAGGAGGATTTAAAATTCCTAAATTCAAAATTCCATCCTTTGGATTGAAAGGCCCACATGTTGAAGGGCCAGAAGTTGATGTTAGTCTCCCAGAGGCTGATATTGATGTCAGAGCTCCAGAAATTGATATCAAAGGACCAGAGGTTGATCTGGAAGGTCCCAGCGGTAAATTCAAAATGCCAACCATCACAAGACCTCACATCTCTATGCCTGATGTGGATTTCAATTTGAAAGGTCCAAACCTGAAAGGCGGCGTGGATGTGTCAGTTCCAAACATTAAAGGAGACATAGGAAAACCTGACATTAATATCAAAGGCCCAGGGATCGACATTGAAGGACCAAAGGCTGGATTTGACATGCCTAAAATCAAAATGCCAAAACTTAACCTGAAAGGTCCTAAAATGGAGGGCCCAGATATTGATTTGAACCTCCCCAAAGCTGACATTGATGTGAACTTACCAAGTGTTGACATCAAAGCTCCAGAGATTGAGATCGAAGTCCCTGATGCAAACCTCCATGGACCAAACATCAAAATTCCATCAATTTCAGGACCCAATCTCCCAGACTGGGATCTCAAACTGAAAGGGCCCAAAGTAAAGGGAGATGTTGATGTCTCAGTTCCAAAGATTGAGGGTGATATAAAGGGACCCAAAATTGATATTGAAGGACCAGATGTTGACATTGATGGTAAAACAGGAGGATTTAAAATGCCTAAATTCAAAATACCATCCTTTGGATTTAAAGGGCCACATGTTGAAGGGCAAGACGTTGATGTTAGTCTCCCAGAGGCTAATATTGATATCAGAGCTCCAGATATTGATATCAAAGGACCAGAGGTTGACCTGGAAGGTCCCAGTGGTAAGATCAAGAGTCCTAAGTTCAAAATGCCAACCATCACAGGAAGTCAAATTTCTATGCCTGATGTGGATTTCGATTTGAAAGGTCCAAACCTGAAAGGCGGTGTGGATGTGTCAGTTCCAAAGATTAAAGGAGGCATAGGAAAGCCTGACATTGATATCAAAGGTCCAGAGATTGACATTGAAGGACCAAAGGCTGGATTTGACATGCCGAAAATCAAAATGCCAAAGTTTAACCTGAAAGGTTCTAAAATGGAGGGCCCAGATATTGATTTGAACCTCCCCAAAGCTGACATTGATGTCAAAGCTCCAGAGATTGACATCGAAGGCCCTGATGCAAACCTCCATGGACCAAACATCAAATTTCCATCAATTTCAGCACCCAAGCTCCCAGACTGGGATCTCAAACTGAAAGGGCCCAAAGTAAAGGGAGATTTTGATGTCTCAGTTCCAAAGATTGAGGGTGATATAAAGGGACCAAACATTGACATTGAAGGACCAGATGTTGACATTGATGGTAAAACAGGAGGATTTAAAATGCCTAAATTCAAAATGCCATCCTTTGGGTTAAAAGGCCCACATGTTGAAGGGCCAGAAGTTGATTTTAGTCTCCCAGAGGCTAATATTGATATCAGAGCTCCAGATATTGATATCAAAGGACCAGAGGTTGACCTGGAAGGTCCCAGTGGTAAGATCAAGAGTCCTAAGATCAAAATGCCAACCATCACAGGACCTAACATAGCTATGCCTGATATGGATTTCAATTTGAAAGGTCCAAACCTGAAAGGCGGTGTGGATGTGTCAGTTCCAAAGATTAAAGGAGGCATAGGAAAACCTGACATTGATATCAAAGGTCCAGAGATTGACATTGAAGGACCAAAGGCTGGATTTGACATGCCTAAAATCAAAATGCCAAAGTTTAACCTGAAAGGTTCTAAAATGGAGGGCCCAGATATTGATTTTAACCTCCCCAAAGCTGACATTGATGTGAATGTACCAAGTGTTGACATCAAAGCTCCAGAGATTGACATCGAAGGCCCTGATGCAAACCTCCATGGACCAAAGATCAAATTTCCATCAATTTCAGGACCCAAGCTCCCAGACTGGGATCTCAAACTGAAAGGGCCCAAAGTAAAGGGAGATGTTGATGTCTCAGTTCCAAAGATTGAGGGTGATATAAAGGGACCCAAAATTGACATTGAAGGACCAGATGTTGACATTGATGGTAAAACAGGAGGATTTAAAATGCCTAAATTCAAAATACCATCCTTTGGATTAAAAGCCCCACATGTTGAAGGGCCAGACGTTGATGTTAGTCTCCCAGAGGCTGATATTGATATCAGAGCTCCAGATATTGATATCAAAGGACCAGAGGTTGACCTGGAAGGTCCCAGTGGTAAGATCAAGGGACCAAAATTCAAAATGCCAACCATCACAGGACCTAACATTTCTATGCCTGATGTGGATTTCAATTTGAAAGGTCCAAACCTGAAAGGCGGTGTGGATGTGTCAGTTCCAAAGATTAAAGGAGACATAGGAAAACCTGACATTGATATCAAAGGTCCAGAGATTGATATTGAAGGACCAAAGGCTGGATTTGACATGCCTAAAATCAAAATGCCAAAGTTTAACCTGAAAGGTTCTAAAATGGAGGGCCCAGATATTGATTTGAACCTCCCCAAAGCTGACATTGATGTCAAAGCTCCAGAGATTGACATCGAAGGCCCTGATGCAAACCTCCATGGACCAAAGATCAAATTACCATCAATTTCAGTACCCAAGCTCCCAGACTGGGATCTCAAACTGAAAGGGCCCAAAGTAAAGGGAGATGTTGATGTCTCAGTTCCAAAGATTGAGGGTGATATAAAGGGACCCAAAATTGACATTGAAGGACCAGATGTTGACATTGATGGTAAAACAGGAGGATTTAAAATGCCTAAATTCAAAATACCATCCTTTGGATTTAAAGGCCCACATGTTGAAGGGCCAGACGTTGATGTTAGTCTCCCAGAGGCTGATATTGATATCAAAGCTCCAGATATTGATATCAAAGGACCAGAATTTGACCTGGAAGCTCCCAGTGGTAAGATCAAGAGTCCTAAATTCAAAATGCCAACCATCACAGGACCTCACATTTCTATGCCTAATGTGGATTTCAATTTGAAAGGTCCAAACCTGAAAGGCGGTGTGGATGTGTCAGTTCCAAAGATTAAAGGAGACATTGGAAAGCCTGACATTGATATCAAAGGTCCAGAGATTGACATTGAAGGACCAAAGGCTGGATTTGACATGCCTAAAATCAAAATGCCAAAGTTTAACCTCAAAGGTCAGAAAATGGAGGTCCCAGATATTGATTTGAACCTCCCCAAAGCTGACATTGATGTCAAAGCTCCAGAGATTGACATCGAAGGCCCTGATGCAAACCTCCATGGACCAAACATCAAATTTCCATCAATTTCAGCACCCAAGCTCCCAGACTGGGATCTCAAACTGAAAGGGCCCAAAGTAAAGGGAGATGTTGATGTCTCAGTTCCAAAGATTGAGGGTGATATAAAGGGACCCAAAATTGACATTGAAGGACCAGATGTTGACATTGATGGTAAAACAGGAGGATTTAAAATTCCTAAATTCAAAATGCCATCCTTTGGATTTAAAGGCCCACATGTTGAAGGGCCAGACGTTGATGTTAGTCTCCCAGAGGCTGATATTGATATCAAAGCTCCAGATATTGATATCAAAGGACCAGAATTTGACCTGGAAGGTCCCAGTGGTAAGATCAAGAGTCCTAAATTCAAAATGCCAACCATCACAGGACCTCACATTTCTATGCCTGATGTGGATTTCAATTTGAAAGGTCCAAACCTGAAAGGCGGTGTGGATGTGTCAGTTCCAAAGATTAAAGGAGACATTGGAAAGCCTGACATTGATATCAAAGGTCCAGAGATTGACATTGAAGGACCAAAGGCTGGATTTGACATGCCTAAAATCAAAATGCCAAAGTTTAACCTGAAAGGTCAGAAAATGGAGGTCCCAGATATTGATTTGAACCTCCCCAAAGCTGACATTGATGTCAAAGCTCCAGAGATTGACATCGAAGGCCCTGATGCAAACCTCCATGGACCAAACATCAAATTTCCATCAATTTCAGCACCCAAGCTCCCAGACTGGGATCTCAAACTGAAAGGGCCCAAAGTAAAGGGAGATGTTGATGTCTCAGTTCCAAAGATTGAGGGTGATATAAAGGGACCCAAAATTGACATTGAAGGACCAGATGTTGACATTGATGGTAAAACAGGAGGATTTAAAATTCCTAAATTCAAAATGCCATCCTTTGGATTTAAAGGCCCACATGTTGAAGGGCCAGACGTTGATGTTAGTCTCCCAGAGGCTGATATTGATATCAAAGCTCCAGATATTGATATCAAAGGACCAGAATTTGACCTGGAAGCTCCCAGTGGTAAGATCAAGAGTCCTAAATTCAAAATGCCAACCATCACAGGACCTAACATTTCTATGCCTGATGTGGATTTCAATTTGAAAGGTCCAAACCTGAAAGGCGGTGTGGATGTGTCAGTTCCAAAGATTAAAGGAGGCATAGGAAAACCTGACATTGATATCAAAGGTCCAGAGATTGACATTGAAGGACCAAAGGCTGGATTTGACATGCCTAAAATCAAAATGCCAAAGTTTAACCTGAAAGGTCAGAAATTGGAGGGCCCAGATATTGATTTGAACCTCCCCAAAGCTGACATTGATATGAACTTACCAAGTGTTGACATCAAAGCACCAGAGATTGACATCGAAGGCCCTGATGCAAACCTCCATGGACCAAAGATCACATTTCCATCAATTTCAGGACCCAAGCTCCCAGACTGGGATCTTAAACTGAAAGGGCCGAAAGTAAAGGGAGATGTTGATGTCTCAGTTCCAAAGATTGAGGGTGATATAAAGGGACCCAAAATTGACATTGAAGGACCAGATGTTGACATTGATGGTAAAACAGGAGGATTTAAAATGCCTAAATTCAAAATACCATCCTTTGGATTTAAAGGCCCACATGTTGAAGGGCCAGACGTTGATGTTAGTCTCCCAGAGGCTGATATTGATATCAAAGCTCCAGATATTGATATCAAAGGACCAGAATTTGACCTGGAAGCTCCCAGTGGTAAGATCAAGAGTCCTAAATTCAAAATGCCAACCATCACAGGACCTCACATTACTATGCCTGATGTGGATTTCAATTTGAAAGGTCCAAACCTGAAAGGCGGTGTGGATGTGTCAGTTCCAAAGATTAAAGGAGGCATAGGAAAACCTGACATTGATATCAAAGGTCCAGAGATTGACATTGAAGGACCAAAGGCTGGATTTGACATGCCTAAAATCAAAATGCCAAAGTTTAACCTGAAAGGTCAGAAATTGGAGGGCCCAGATATTGATTTGAACCTCCCCAAAGCTGACATTGATGTCAAAGCTCCAGAGATTGACATTGAGTGCCCAGATGCTAACCTCCATGGACCAAAGATCAAATTTCCATCACTTTCAGCACCCAAGCTCCCAGAGTGGGACCTTAAACTGAAAGGGCCCAAAGTTAAGGGTGATGTTGATATCTCAGTTCCAAAGATTGAGGGTGATATAAAGGGACCCAAAATAGACATTGAAGGACCAGATGTTGACATTGATGGTAAAACAGGAGGATTTAAAATGCCTAAATTCAAAATGCCATCATTTGGATTTAAAGGCCCACATGTTGAAGGCCCAGACGTTGATGTTAGTCTCCCAGAGGCTGATATTGATATCAAAGCTCCAGATATTGATATCAAAGGACCAGAATTTGACCTGGAAGCTCCTAGTGGTAAGATCAAGAGTCCTAAATTCAAAATGCCAACCATCACAGGACCTCACATTTCTATGCCTGATGTGGATTTCAATTTGAAAGGTCCAAACCTGAAAGGCGGTGTGGATGTGTCAGTTCCAAAGATTAAAGGAGGCATAGGAAAACCTGACATTGATATCAAAGGTCCAGAGATTGACATTGAAGCACCAAAGGCTGGATTTGACATGCCTAAAATCAAAATGCCAAAGTTTAACCTGAAAGGTCAGAAAATGGAGGGCCCAGATATTGATTTGAACCTCCCCAAAGCTGACATTGATCTGAACTTACCAAGTGTTGACATCAAAGCACCAGAGATTGACATCGAAGGCCCTGATGCAAACCTCCGTGGACCAAACATCAAATTTCCATCACTTTCAGCACCCAAGCTCCCAGAGTGGGACCTTAAACTGAAAGGGCCCAAAGTTAAGGGTGATGTTGATGTCTCAGTTCCAAAGATTGAGGGTGATATAAAGGGACCCAAAATAGACATTGAAGGACCAGATGTTGACATTGATGGTAAAACAGGAGGATTTAAAATGCCTAAATTCAAAATGCCATCCTTTGGATTTAAAGGCCCACATGTTGAGGGCCAAGACGTTGATGTTAGTCTCCCAGAGGCTGATATTGATATCAAAGCTCCAGATATTGATATCAAAGGACCAGAATTTGACCTGGAAGCTCCTAGTGGTAAGATCAAGAGTCCTAAATTCAAAATGCCAACCATCACAGGACCTCACATTTCTATGCCTGATGTGGATTTCAATTTGAAAGGTCCAAACCTGAAAGGCGGTGTGGATGTGTCAGTTCCAAAGATTAAAGGAGGCATAGGAAAACCTGACATTGATATCAAAGGTCCAGAGATTGACATTGAAGGACCAAAGGCTGGATTTGACATGCCTAAAATCAAAATGCCAAAGTTTAACCTGAAAGGTCAGAAAATGGAGGGCCCAGATATTGATTTGAACCTCCCCAAAGCTGACATTGATCTGAACTTACCAAGTGTTGACATCAAAGCACCAGAGATTGACATCGAAGGCCCTGATGCAAACCTCCGTGGACCAAAGATCAAATTTCCATCAATTTCAGGACCCAATCTCCCAGACTGGGATCTTAAACTGAAAGGGCCGAAAGTAAAGGGAGATGTTGATGTCTCAGTTCCAAAGATTGAGGGTGATATAAAGGGACCCAAAATTGACATTGAAGGACCAGATGTTGACCTTGATGGTAAAACAGGAGGATTTAAAATGCCTAAATTCAAAATGCCATCATTTGGATTCAAAGGCCCACATGTTGAAGGGCCAGACGTTGATGTTAGTCTCCCAGAAGCTGATATTGATATCAAAGCTCCAGATATTGATATCAAAGGACCAGAATTTGACCTGGAAGCTCCTAGTGGTAAGATCAAGAGTCCTAAATTCAAAATGCCAACCATCACAGGACCTCACATTTCTATGCCTGATGTGGATTTCAAATTGAAAGGTCCAAACCTGAAAGGCGGTGTGGATGTGTCAGTTCCAAAGATTAAAGGAGGCATAGGAAAACCTGACATTGATATCAAAGGTCCAGAGATTGACATTGAAGGACCAAAGGCTGGATTTGACATGCCTAAAATCAAAATGCCAAAGTTTAACCTGAAAGGTCAGAAAATGGAGGGCCCAGATATTGATTTGAACCTCCCCAAAGCTGACATTGATCTGAACTTACCAAGTGTTGACATCAAAGCACCAGAGATTGACATCGAAGGCCCTGATGCAAATCTCCGTGGACCAAACATCAAATTTCCATCAATTTCAGGACCCAATCTCCCAGACTGGGATCTTAAACTGAAAGGGCCGAAAGTAAAGGGAGATGTTGATGTCTCAGTTCCAAAGATTGAGGGTGATATAAAGGGACCCAAAATTGACATTGAAGGACCAGATGTTGACCTTGATGGTAAAACAGGAGGATTTAAAATGCCTAAATTCAAAATGCCATCCTTTGGATTTAAAGGCCCACATGTTGAAGGCCCAGACGTTGATGTTAGTCTCCCAGAGGCTGATATTGATATCAAAGCTCCAGATATTGATATCAAAGGACCAGAATTTGACCTGGAAGGTCCCAGTGGTAAGATCAAGAGTCCTAAATTCAAAATGCCAACCATCACAGGACCTAACATTTCTATGCCTGATGTGGATTTCAAATTGAAAGGTCCAAACCTGAAAGGCGGTGTGGATGTGTCAGTTCCAAAGATTAAAGGAGGCATAGGAAAACCTGACATTGATATCAAAGGTCCAGAGATTGACATTGAAGGACCAAAGACTGGATTTGACATGCCTAAAATCAAAATGCCAAAGTTTAACCTGAAAGGTCAGAAAATGGAGGGCCCAGATATTGATTTGAACCTCCCCAAAGCTGACATTGATATGAACTTACCAAGTGTTGACATCAAAGCACCAGAGATTGACATCGAAGGCCCTGATGCAAACCTCCATGGACCAAAGATCACATTTCCATCAATTTCAGGACCCAAGCTCCCAGACTGGGATCTTAAACTGAAACGGCCGAAAGTAAAGGGAGATATTGATGTCTCAGTTCCAAAGATTGAGGGTGATATAAAGGGACCCAAAATTGACATTGAAGGACCAGATGTTGACATTGATGGTAAAACAGGAGGATTTAAAATGCCTAAATTCAAAATGCCATCCTTTGGATTTAAAGGCCCACATGTTGAAGGGCCAGACATTGATGTTAGTCTCCCAGAGGCTGATATTGATATCAAAGCTCCAGATATTGATATCAAAGGACCAGAATTTGACCTGGAAGCTCCCAGTGGTAAGATCAAGAGTCCTAAATTCAAAATGCCAACCATCACAGGACCTCACATTTCTATGCCTGATGTGGATTTCAATTTGAAAGGTCCAAACCTGAAAGGCGGTGTGGATGTGTCAGTTCCAAAGATTAAAGGAGACATTGGAAAGCCTGACATTGATATCAAAGGTCCAGAGATTGACATTGAAGGACCAAAGGCTGGATTTGACATGCCTAAAATCAAAATGCCAAAGTTTAACCTGAAAGGTCATAAAATGGAGGGCCCAGATATTGATTTGAACCTCCCCAAAGCTGACATTGATGTCAAAGCTCCAGAGATTGACATTGAGTGCCCAGATGCTAACCTCCATGGACCAAAGATCAAATTTCCATCACTTTCAGCACCCAAGCTCCCAGAGTGGGACCTTAAACTGAAAGGGCCCAAAGTTAAGGGTGATGTTGATGTCTCAGTTCCAAAGATTGAGGGTGATATAAAGGGACCCAAAATAGACATTGAAGGACCAGATGTTGACATTGATGGTAAAACAGGAGGATTTAAAATGCCTAAATTCAAAATGCCATCCTTTGGATTTAAAGGCCCACATGTTGAAGGCCCAGACGTTGATGTTAGTCTCCCAGAGGCTGATATTGATATCAAAGCTCCAGATATTGATATCAAAGGACCAGAATTTGACCTGGAAGCTCCCAGTGGTAAGATCAAGAGTCCTAAATTCAAAATGCCAACCATCACAGGACCTCACATTTCTATGCCTGATGTGGATTTCAATTTGAAAGGTCCAAACCTGAAAGGCGGTGTGGATGTGTCAGTTCCAAAGATTAAAGGAGGCATAGGAAAACCTGACATTGATATCAAAGGTCCAGAGATTGACATTGAAGGACCAAAGGCTGGATTTGACATGCCTAAAATCAAAATGCCAAAGTTTAACCTGAAAGGTCAGAAAATGGAGGGCCCAGATATTGATTTGAACCTCCCCAAAGCTGACATTGATCTGAACTTACCAAGTGTTGACATCAAAGCACCAGCGATTGACATCGAAGGCCCTGATGCAAACCTCCGTGGACCAAACATCAAATTTCCATCAATTTCCGGACCCAATCTCCCAGACTGGGATTTTAAACTGAAAGGGCCGAAAGTAAAGGGAGATGTTGATGTCTCAGTTCCAAAGATTGAGGGTGATATAAAGGGACCCAAAATTGACATTGAAGGACCAGATGTTGACCTTGATGGTAAAACAGGAGGATTTAAAATGCCTAAATTCAAAATGCCATCCTTTGGATTCAAAGGCCCACATGTTGAAGGGTCAGACGTTGATGTTAGTCTCCCAGAAGCTGATATTGATATCAAAGGACCAGAATTTGACCTGGAAGGTCCCAGTGGTAAGATCAAGAGTCCTAAATTCAAAATGCCAACCATCACAGGACCTAACATTTCTATGCCTGATGTGGATTTCAAATTGAAAGGTCCAAACCTGAAAGGCGGTGTGGATGTGTCAGTTCCAAAGATTAAAGGAGGCATAGGAAAACCTGACATTGATATCAAAGGTCCAGAGATTGACATTGAAGGACCAAAGGCTGGATTTGACATGCCTAAAATCAAAATGCCAAAGTTTAACCTGAAAGGTCAGAAAATGGAGGGCCCAGATATTGATTTGAACCTCCCCAAAGCTGACATTGACATGAACTTACCAAGTGTTGACATCAAAGCACCAGAGATTGACATCGAAGGCCCTGATGCAAACCTCCATGGACCAAACATCAAATTTCCATCAATTTCAGCACCAAAGCTCCCAGACTGGGATCTCAAACTGAAAGGGCCCAAAGTAAAGGGAGATTTTGATGTCTCAGTTCCAAAGATTGAGGGTGATATAAAGGGACCCAAAATTGACATTGAAGGACCAGATGTTGACATTGATGGTAAAACAGGAGGATTTAAAATGCCTAAATTCAAAATGCCATCCTTTGGATTTAAAGGCCCACATGTTGAAGGGCCAGACGTTGATGTTAGTCTCCCAGAGGCTGATATTGATATCAAAGCTCCAGATATTGATATCAAAGGACCAGAATTTGATCTGGAAGGTCCCAGTGGTAAGATCAAGAGTCCTAAATTCAAAATGCCAACCATCACAGGACCTCACATTTCTATGCCTGATGTGGATTTCAATTTGAAAGGTCCAAACCTTAAAGGCGGTGTGGATGTGTCAGTTCCAAAGATTAAAGGAGACTTTGGAAAGCCTGACATTGATATCAAAGGTCCAGAGATTGACATTGAAGGACCAAAGGCTGGATTTGACATGCCTAAAATCAAAATGCCAAAGTTTAACATGAAAGGTCCTAAAATGGAGGGCCCAGATATTGATTTGAACCTCCCCAAAGCTGACATTGATATGAACTTACCAAGTGTTGACATCAAAGCTCCAGAGATTGACATCGAAGGCCCTAATGCAAACCTCCATGGACCAAACATCAAATTTCCATCAATTTCAGCACCAAAGCTCCCAGACTGGGATCTCAAACTGAAAGGGCCCAAAGTAAAGGGAGATTTTGATGTCTCAGTTCCAAAGATTGAGGGTGATATAAAGGGACCCAAAATTGACATTGAAGGACCAGATGTTGACATTGATGGTAAAACAGGAGGATTTAAAATGCCTAAATTCAAAATGCCATCCTTTGGATTTAAAGGCCCACATGTTGAAGGGCCAGACGTTGATGTTAGTCTCCCAGAGGCTGATATTGATATCAAAGCTCCAGATATTGATATCAAAGGACCAGGATTTGACCTGGAAGGTCCCAGTGGTAAGATCAAGAGTCCTAAATTCAAAATGCCAACCATCACAGGACCTCACATTTCTATGCCTGATGTGGATTTCAATTTGAAAGGTCCAAACCTGAAAGGCGGTGTGGATGTGTCAGTTCCAAAGATTAAAGGAGACATTGGAAAGCCTGACATTGATATCAAAGGTCCAGAGATTGACATTGAAGGACCAAAGGCTGGATTTGACATGCCTAAAATCAAAATGCCAAAGTTTAACATGAAAGGTCCTAAAATGGAGGGCCCAGATATTGATTTGAACCTCCCCAAAGCTGACATTGATATGAACTTACCAAGTGTTGACATCAAAGCTCCAGAGATTGACATCGAAGGCCCTGATGCAAACCTCCATGGACCAAACATCAAATTTCCATCAATTACAGGACCCAAGCTCCCAGACTGGGACCTTAAACTGAAAAGGCCCAAAGTAAAGGGAGATGTTGATGTCTCAGTTCCAAAGATTGAGGGTGATATAAAGGGACCCAAAATTGACTTCGAAGGACCAGATCTTGACATTGATGGTAAAACAGGAGGATTTAAAATGCCTAAATTCAAAATGCCATCCTTTGGATTCAAAGGCCCACATGTTGAAGGGCCAGACATTGATGTTAGCCTCCCAGAGGCTGATATTGATATCAAAGCTCCAGATATTGATATCAAAGGACCAGAATTTGACCTGGAAGGTCCCAGTGGTAAGATCAAGAGTCCTAAATTCAAAATGCCAACCATCACAGGACCTCACATTTCTATGCCTGATGTGGATTTCAATTTGAAAGGTCCAAACCTTAAAGGCGGTGTGGATGTGTCAGTTCCAAAGATTAAAGGAGACATTGGAAAGCCTGACATTGATATCAAAGGTCCAGAGATTGACATTGAAGGACCAAAGGCTGGATTTGACATGCCTAAAATCAAAATGCCAAAGTTTAACATGAAAGGTCCTAAAATGGAGGGCCCAGATATTGATTTGAACCTCCCCAAAGCTGACATTGATATGAACTTACCAAGTGTTGACATCAAAGCTCCAGAGATTGACATCGAAGGCCCTGATGCAAACCTCCATGGACCAAACATCAAATTTCCATCAATTTCAGCACCAAAGCTCCCAGACTGGGATCTCAAACTGAAAGGGCCCAAAGTAAAGGGAGATTTTGATGTCTCAGTTCCAAAGATTGAGGGTGATATAAAGGGACCCAAAATTGACATTGAAGGACCAGATGTTGACATTGATGGTAAAACAGGAGGATTTAAAATGCCTAAATTCAAAATGCCATCCTTTGGATTTAAAGGCCCACATGTTGAAGGGCCAGACGTTGATGTTAGTCTCCCAGAGGCTGATATTGATATCAAAGCTCCAGATATTGATATCAAAGGACCAGGATTTGACCTGGAAGGTCCCAGTGGTAAGATCAAGAGTCCTAAATTCAAAATGCCAACCATCACAGGACCTCACATTTCTATGCCTGATGTGGATTTCAATTTGAAAGGTCCAAACCTGAAAGGCGGTGTGGATGTGTCGGTTCCAAAGATTAAAGGAGACATTGGAAAGCCTGACATTGATATCAAAGGTCCAGAGATTGACATTGAAGGACCAAAGGCTGGATTTGACATGCCTAAAATCAAAATGCCAAAGTTTAACATGAAAGGTCCTAAAATGGAGGGCCCAGATATTGATTTGAACCTCCCCAAAGCTGACATTGATATGAACTTACCAAGTGTTGACATCAAAGCTCCAGAGATTGACATCGAAGGCCCTGATGCAAACCTCCATGGACCAAACATCAAATTTCCATCAATTACAGGACCCAAGCTCCCAGACTGGGACCTTAAACTGAAAAGGCCCAAAGTAAAGGGAGATGTTGATGTCTCAGTTCCAAAGATTGAGGGTGATATAAAGGGACCCAAAATTGACTTCGAAGGACCAGATCTTGACATTGATGGTAAAACAGGAGGATTTAAAATGCCTAAATTCAAAATGCCATCCTTTGGATTCAAAGGCCCACATGTTGAAGGGCCAGACATTGATGTTAGCCTCCCAGAGGCTGATATTGATATCAAAGCTCCAGATATTGATATCAAAGGACCAGAATTTGACCTGGAAGCTCCCAGTGGTAAGATCAAGAGTCCTAAATTCAAAATGCCAACCATCACAGGACCTAACATTTCTATGCCTGATGTGGATTTCAAATTGAAAGGTCCAAACCTGAAAGGCGGTGTGGATGTGTCAGTTCCAAAGATTAAAGGAGGCATAGGAAAACCTGACATTGATATCAAAGGTCCAGAGATTGACATTGAAGGACCAAAGGCTGGATTTGACATGCCTAAAATCAAAATGCCAAAGTTTAACCTGAAAGGTCCAACAATGGAGGGCCCAGATATTGATTTGAACCTCCCCAAAGCTGGCATTGATGTGAATATACCAAATGTTGACATCAAAGCTCCAGAGATTGACATCGAAGGCCCTGATGCAAACCTCCATGGCCCAAACATCAAATTTCCATCAATTACAGGACCCAAGCTCCCAGACTGGGATCTCAAACTGAAAGGGCCCAAAGTAAAGGGTGATGTTGATGTCTCAGTTCCAAAGATTGAAGGTGCTATAAAAGGACCCAAAATTGACATTGAAAGACCCGATATTGATCTGGAAGTTAAAAAAGGAGGATTTAAAATGCCTAAATTCAAAATGCCATCCTTTGGATTTAAAGGCCCACATGTTGAAGGGCCAGAAGTTGATGTTCGTCACCCAGAGGCTGATATTGATATCAGAGCTCCAGATATTGACATTAAAGGTCCAGTGGTTGACATGGAAAGTCCCAGTGGTAAGATCAAGGGTCCTAAGTTCAAAATGCCAAACATCACAGGACCTAACATTTCATTGCCTGATGTGGATTTCAAGTTGAAAGGTCCAAACCTGAAAGGCGGTGTGGATGTGTCAGTTCCAAAGATTAAAGGAGGCATAGGAAAACCTGACATTGATATCAAAGGTCCAGGGATCGATATTGAAGGACCAAAGGCTGGATTTGACATGCCTAAAATCAAAATGCCAAAATTTAACATGAAAGGTACTAAAATGGAGGGCCCAGATATTGATTTGAATCTCCCCAAAGCTGACATTGATGTGAACGTACCAAGTGTTGACATCAAAGCTCCAAAGATTGAGGGTGATATAAAAGGACCCAAAATTCATATTGATGGACCAGATGTTGATATTGATGGTAAAACAGGAGGATTTAAAATGCCTAAATTCAAAATTCCATCCTTTGGATTTAAAAGCCCACATGTTGAAGGGCCAGACATTGATGTTAATCTCCCAGAGGCTGATATTGATATTGGAGTTCCAAATATTGATATCAAAGGACCAGGGGTTGACCTAGAAGGTCCCAGTGGTAAGATCAAGAGTCCTAAATTCAAAATGCCAACCATCAAAGGACCTGACATTTCTATGCCTGATGTGGATTTCAATTTGAAAGGTCCAAACCTGAAAGGTGATGTGGATGTGTCAGTTCCAAAGATTAAAGGAGGCATAGGAAAACCTGACATCAATATCAAAGGTCCAGGGATTGATATTGAAGGACCAAAGGCTGGATTTGACATGCCCAAAATCAAAATGCCAACGTTTAACCTGAAAGGTCCAAAAATAGAGGGCCCAGATATTGATTTGAACCTCCCCAAAGCTGACATTGATATGAACTTACCAAGTGTTGACATCAAAGCTCCAGAGATTGACATCGAAGGCCCTGATGCAAACCTCCATGGACCAAACATCAAATTTCCATCAATTTCAGTACCCAAGCTTCCAGACTGGGATCTCAAACTGAAAGGGCCCAGAGCAAAGGGAGATGTTGATGTCTCAGTTCCAAAGATTGAGGGTGATATAAAGGGACCCAAAATCGACATTGAAGGACCAGATGTTGACATTGATGGTAAAACAGGAGGATTTAAAATGCCTAAATTCAAAATGCCATCCTTTGGACTTAAAGGCCCACATGTTGAAGGGCCAGAAGTTGATGTTAGTCTCCCAGAGGCCAATATTGATTTCAGATCTCCAGATATCGATATCAAAGGACCAGAGGCTGACCTGCACAGTCCCAGTGGTAAGATCAAGGGACCAAAATTCAAAATGCCAACCATTACAGGACCTACCATTTCTATGCCTGATGTGGATTTCAATTTGAAAGGTCCAAACCTGAAAGGCAGTGTGGATGTGTCAGTTCCCAACATTAAAGGAGGCATAGGAAAACCTGACATTGATATCAAAGGTCCAGGGATTGATATTGAAGGACCAAAGGCTGGATTTGACATGCCTAAAATGAAAATGCCAAAGTTTAACCTGAAAGGTTCTAAAATGGAGGGCCCAGATATTGATTTGAACCTCCCCAAAGCTGACATTGATGTGAACTTACCAAGTGTTGACATTAAGGCTCCAGAGATTGACATTGAATGCCCTGATGCAAACCTCCATGGACCAAACATCAAATTTCCATCAATTACAGGACCCAAGCTCCCAGACTGGGATCTCAAACTGAAAGGGCCCAAAGTAAAGGGAGATTTTGATGTCTCAGTTCCAAAGATTGAGGGTGATATAAAGGGACCCAAAATTGACTTTGAAAGACCAGATGTTGACATTGATGGTAAAACAGGAGGATTTAAAATGCCTAAATTCAAAATACCATCCTTTGGATTGAAAGGCCCTCATGTTGAAGGGCCAGAAGTTGATGTTAGTCTCCCAGAGGCTGATATTGATTTCAGAGCTCCAGATATTGATATCAAAGGACCAGAGGTTGACCTGCACAGTCCCAGTGGTAAGATCAAGAGTCCAAAATTCAAAATGCCAACCATCACAGGACCTCAAGTTTCTATGCCTGATGTGGATTTCAATTTGAAAGGTCCAAACCTGAAAGGCGGTGTGGATGTGTCGGTTCCAAAGATTAAAGGAGACATAGGAAAACCTGACATTAACATCAAAGGTCCAGGGATTAATATTGAAGGACCAAATGCTGGATTTGACATGCCTAAAATCAAAATGCCAACGTTTAACCTGAAAGGACCCAAAATGGAGGGCCCAGATATTGATTTGAACCTCCCCAAAGCTGACATTGATGTGAATGTACCAAGTGTTGACATCGAAGCTCCAGAGATTGACATCGAAGGCCCTGATGCAAACCTCCATGGACCAAACATCAAATTTCCATCAATTTCAGGAGCCAAGCTCCCAGACTGGGATCTAAAATTGAAAGGGCCCAAAGTAAAGGGAGATGTTGATATCTCAGTTCCAAAGATTGAGGGTGATGTAATAGGACCCAAAATTGACATTGAAGGACCAGATTTTGACATTGACGGTAAAACTGGATTTAAAATGCCTAAATTCAAAATGCCATCCTTTGGATTTAAAGGCCCTCATGTTGAAGGGCCAGACGTTGATGTTAGTCTCCCAGAGGCTGATATTGATATCAGAGCTCCAGCTGTTGATATCAAAGGACCAGAGGTTGACCTGGAAGGTGGCAAGATCAAGGGACCAAAATTCACAATGCCAACCATCACAGGACCTAATCTATCTATGCCTGATGTGGATTTCAGTTTGAAAAGTCCACACCTGAAAGGTGGTGTGGATGTATCAGTTCCAAAGATTAAAGGTGAAATCAGAAAACCTGGCATTGATATCAAAGGTCCAGGGATTGATATTGAAGGACCAAAGGTTGGATTTGAAATGCCCAAAGTCAAAATGCCAAACCTTAAAGGTCCCACAATGGAGGGCCCAGATTTTCATGTGAACCTCCCTAAAGCTGACATTGGTATAAAAGTACCTGGTATTGACATCAAATCAAAAACAGATTTCAAAGCACCTGATATTGATGTTAATCTCAAAGAGCCCAAGATAAAAGGTGAGCTTGATGCTTCAGTGCCATCAATCACTATGGAAGGTGGGAAGACAGGCATTACATTTCCAAAATTCAAAGGTCCTAAGTTTGGAGTCAAATCACCAGAAATAGAGAGTCCTGATTCCATGGTTAAGTCATCCAAATTTAATGTAGGAGCAAAAGGTTCCAGAACACTCCCAGTTGCTGAAGCAAGCCTGGATGCTCCTGATATTGACATCAGTGTAAAGGGCAAAAAGGGGAAATTCAAACTTCCTAAAGTGAAAACAAAGGCAAAGAAAACTGATCTTGACATAGAAATGCCAGGAGTCAACTTGGATGTAGACACACCCAGTAGTCATGTCAAAGGAACAAAGGTAAAGAAGCCTCTTTTTGGTAAGCTTCATTTTCCTGATGTTGAATTAGATATCAAATCATCAAAATTGAAAGGTGAACATGACATTGATTTGCCATCTGGTAGCCTGAATACATCAGGCTACCAGATGGATAGTCCAAATGTTAGTTTTGGAGGGTCAATGCCAAATGTGAAAGGTGGTGCAGGTATTGATGCAAGTGTCTCAGGTAGCAGCGCATTTGGTAGACTTCAGTACCCAGAGGGTTCGGTAACATTTCCCAAAATCAAAGTACCCAAGTTTGGTTTTGTTTTCCCTCAATTAGAAGGCCAAGAGTGTGGAGGAAATGTTGAAACAGAACTTTTAGCCAGTGGAGGCATAAACCTACAGTCTCCATCTGTCAGTTGCCAAGCCAGTTCACAACATATTGAGGATCCCAGTTCAGAACTTAAGCATGGTGAAAGCAAAGTAAAGGTAAAGATGCCAAAATTGTTTGGTAAATCAAAAGCAAAGGGTAGTAGTTCAAGTGACATCCGTGGGCCAGAGGTAGAATTCAGTAGTAGTGGAAAAGGCAAAAAAGTCTCCAAGGACGTAAATGTATACACTGGGGAGGTGATGGCTGGAAAATTGGCAGTAGAAGGTGATCCAAGATTTGATGTATCAACTAAAGGCAAGTCAGCTTCACTAGATCTGTTCAAGAAATCCAGACATCGGTCTTCTTCTCTGAGTGACGAAGAGGGGCTTGCAGTCAGTTCTCCTTCAGTTCACTTGGCAGAGGGTGGTGACATTTCATTAGACCTTGGAGGAAGCAAGGTCAAAGGAAAGAAAAGCAAGTTGAAGTTTGGAACGTTTGGAGGTTTTGGTTCAAAGTCAAAGGGCTCATATGAAGTGACACTTGGTGAGGACAGTGAAGCAGGAGCAGAGGGAAGTGCAAGTCTCTCGCTACCCTCTAAGAAGTCAAGATTGTCTTCATCATCCAGCAGTGACAGTGGTTCAAAAGGTGCTGTCAAGTTCCCAAGAATTGAACTGTCTGTCTCACCAAAAAAGTGATTATGAGGCAAAAAATAACTTCTTAATTGTATGTACACTTAAACACATTTCCCTGATATGGTAAACCCTTAAATATTAACAAGACTTACAAAGTCATCTTAATGCATTTAACCATGAGTGCATGAGGCTGTTTTAAATCCCTTGAAACTGTAAATAAGATTAATTTGTATTGTAATAATAAATATTGCTTTTGTACATAGTCCAAATCTATTGAATTATGCCATCTCACAAATTATTCACCAATACAAGGCTTGTCATTATGTCCTTTTTCATTTTATTAAATCCTTGTTAAAGAATGGGTGTGGCATATTTTTATCCAGGGGCCTATTGCACAGAACAGATAGTTATGACAGTTATTTTGAAGGAAAATCTTGTTTATACACAAAACATTAAACAAGTACCACTGGTATGTATGAAATGATGCAATTTTCAAGCTTTGATATTTTATAATCAGTGCAGAAGTATATATATACACAATGAGGGATGGTGTTGTATATACCATAATTACAAAATAATCACTGTTTAGAATCTATCAACTTTCAAAAACACTGCCTGTACTTTACTATTCATTGTTAAGAAAATGTAATCAGCCTTACATTGCTGTTTACCAAAATATGAATTTGCTTATTTTGCTTGAAACATGTTTTGCTTTCCAATAGTTTAATTTTCAGTCCTGTTTTACAATCCTCTGTATTTTATTTCCTTTGTCACTCTGTAAAAACGTGTTATGGTTATGTTAATGTCACACAAACTGTCACATTTTAATGTTTTGTTTTTTTCCAAACCAAATCTGCATTTATAGAGAGTTGCATAGTTTTGATCAGATGTGATGTAGATGGAACACTATTTGGGTCTATTCCTTTGTGTGCATTCTGCCAAATAAACAAAAATAAAAGATTTATAGAATTTATATTTCTTAAACTTGCTTGTTCATTTATTTTATTATAATATATGATATGGTATGATGGGGTGATATCTATCAGGTTCATCTATGTATATCTATGTTTATCCAGTGATGTCACGATTACTTGATTTCACAATTAATCACGGTATTAAACGCTACGGTATAGTAATCGTAACATTTCCTGCATACCGTCAGAAAAGATTATGCCAGAAGCCCGGAAACATATAGGTAGTTCATAGCAACTGTATGAAATGAAAGCAAAGTAACACAACAACCGTGTGTTACCGCTTGTTGTTGTTTTTGTTCCGTGCGAGAATAGAGCCGTTTCTGTTTGTTAAAGTGTGGCAGAGGAGGAGTTATTCCCACCAACAAAGCAGCCATGTGGGAGATTTTTGGCTTAAAAAATTAACCAAGGTGTCATTTTGGATGACGGCGCGACAGCCTGCAAATCATGCCACAAAAGGGAAGGAGGAAAGGAAGGAGGAAAAGAGGAAATACGAGTAAAATGTGTCACCATATGCAAGACAACCACCCGGGTTCTGTACGCCAGAGTAACGGTAAACGCACAGTAACTTGGTTAAATTAAGCTAATGTTCAACTTACATAACATTGAATTGGTAGGAAATTAAATGTTAATTCACCTAAAGCTATACTTAACTTTCTTGCATTTTTACACTTTTCTATTGTAATCTTAAATTGCTCCTAATAAGCGTATGGCACTCTAAAACGTAAGATAAACCCACCAGGTTTTGAAACTCATTTTTATTTAATTCCCTGACAGAGCAGTGTTGCCAACATGGCGACTTTGTCGCTACATCTGACAACTTGTTGTGGTGTTTGGAGACTCTCACGCAAGAGTGTATGGCTGCAGACCGGAGCCCCTCGTTGAGAGCCCTCCCGATTTGAGCTAAGAATCCACGCCCCCCAAGGAAAATAATTTTCAAAATAAAAGCTCGCGTCGGGAACCGCTCGTCTGTTGCCATAAACATAAAATGACACTGGTAAATTGTATAAAATGTATTGTTCAACATGAGATGTATGCTCCACACTTTAACCTGCCTGGATATGCCTCAGTAAAGGCCAAAGTGTGGCTGCAGTCTGGAGCCTCTCTTCTCGTGCCAACGAGCTGCAGCTTATTTCATAATTTCAAAATAAAAGCTTGCGTCCGGTATTGTTAATAATTGAGTTTTAACCAAAGGGTAAAAGTAATCATGCTAATACTTATTAGTATATACGTATACTAATACTTATAAAAATACCAGACGAAAAAATGGAATGGAAAAAATATACAGAACATAAAATTAATAGTAAAAAGTGCGAAAAAAATGTATTGTTCAACATCTATATATCAGATAACCACATCATTGGAAGTAACATAAGAGTCGTGGGAAGTCATTCTTACACAGAATACAGAATACCATACTATATTTTTGTGCGTAAAATATCATTAACAAAATCACATACTATTAGAGTTGGATTAAATTGTTTTATTTATTTTGTGTTTTTATACTACCAGCCATTTTGAACGGCAGCCAATGAGTTAATTCCGGCAGAACTGGCTGCAGAATCCAGGGTGGGGATCTTCGGAGTAGATCCCCCGCAACTGTGCACCTCGTCACCTGCGGTGGGCTGTTCCTCTTAAATACACTGGTGTGTAGCTTAAGGAAAATCATACAAACAAACCATCAAGTTATGCGACCATTAAACTAACTTTAGCTGATATTCACTGACAAACGCTGATGCCGTTTCAAATGGCTAAGGAATCGCATGTTTCCTCAAATAAACAAATATATATGTAACTATATAGTCCAGAAATCTGCAAACTATATGGACATAAAAAACGTTACTTTAAGAGTTAACATGTTTTGAAATGAACTGCAGAAAACAAGCTCACAAACTTACCTGTGACTCCGTCATCACGAAAGATTAATTTAACTTCTTCTTCCTTTTCTTTTGGTTGTCACTATTGCTTAGGTTAGTGGAATACCGCCACCTAACGGTAAATCTCCCTGAGATCTAATTCGCAAATTGTATTTTGGACTGCGTGTGCTTGCTGTACACTCTGGGTTGTACACGCCCAGGCCTGAGACGGGAGGGCTCGCAACTGGAGGCTCCGGGCTGCAGCCATGCCTGTGTTTCACCAATTCTGACCATTTTTGGCAGACATAGTATAGTATGACGTTGTAGTCAAATTTCGGACGATGTATGAAAGATTTTTTAAATTTCAGACCAAAAAACGTTTTTCAAAAAATGTCAAAAATTTTGGTCTTCATACTATACTATGTAGTACGTCATACTATATATGATGTACTACATAGTATAGTATAGTCCAAAATGTGACAATTTTTTGAAAAAAAAAATTTTGGTCTGAAATTATTTTTTCCCAAAAATTTGGCAAATTTGGACGACATAGTATAGTGTGACGTAGTCAAATTTCTGACCTTGTATGACAGTTTTTTTCAAATTTTAGACCAAAAAATGTTTTTTAAAAAATTGTCAAAATTTTGGACTCCATACTATACTATGTAGTAGGTCTTACTATACTTTGTCGTCCAAAATTTGATACTTTTTTGAAGAAAAAAAAATTGCTCCAAAATTTGACAAAAACGACATACTATATTATGTAGTCCAAAATATGATTTTTTTTTTGAAAAACTTTTTTTTGGTCCAAAACTTGACAAAAACGTCATACTTTACTATGTAGTACGTTATACTATACAATGTCATCCAAAATGTGACACTTTTTTGAAAAAAAAGATTTGGTCCAAAACTTGACAAAAACGTCATACTATACTATGTTGTCCAAAATCGGACAATTTTTTGAAAAATATTTTTTTTGTCCAAAACTTGACAAAAACGTCATACTTTACTATGTAGTACGTTTTACTATACTATGTCGTCCAAAATTGTTTAGTATAGTGGAGTGAGACAAGAAGCAGGAGGCAGAGAGATGGAGAATGACACAGGGGAGACCACTTGGTGCTGGACTCAAACCAGTGACTGCAGAGAGGACTGCAAACTCAGGATATGGGGCTGGTCAGGTGCTCTACCAACTGAGCTACACTGTCCCTTTTTTGTATGACATTTTTTTGGTTCAAAACTTTACAATACGTATACTATGTAGTACGTCTTACTATACTATGTCGTCCAAAATTTGAAAATTTTTTGAAGAAAAAAATTTGCTCCAAAATTTGACAAAAACCACATACTATATTATGTCGTCCAAAATGTGACACTTTTTTGAAAAAAAGATGTGGTCCAAAATTTGACAAAAACAACATACTATACTATGTTGTCCAAAATCGGACAATTTTTTGAAAAATATTTTTTTTGTCCAAAACTTGACAAAAACGTCATACTTTACTATGTAGTACGTTTTACTATACTATGTCGTCCAAAATTGTTTAGTATAGTGGAGTGAGACAAGAAGCAGGAGGCAGAGACATGGAGAATGACACAGGAGAGACCACTTGGTGTGGGACTTGAACCAGTGACTGCAGAGAGGACTGCAACCTCAGGATATGGAGCTGGTCAGGTGCTCTACCAACTGAGCTACACTGTCCCTTTTTAGTATGACATTTTTTTGGTGCAAAACTTTACAAAACGTATACTATGTAGTACGTCATACTATACTATGTCTACAAAATTTGACAATTTTTGGAAGAAAAAAACTTTGCTCCAAAATTTGACAAAAACGACATACTATATTATGTGGTCCAAAATCTGACAGTTTTTTTCAAAAACATTTTTTTGGTCCAAAACTTGACAAAAACGTCATACTATACTATGTAGTACGTCTTGCTATACTATGTCGTCCAAAATTTGACACTTTTTTGGGAAAAAAAATTTGCTCCAAAATTTGACAAAAACAACATACTATACTATGTAGTAAGTCATACTATACTATGTCTACAAAATTTGACAATTTTTTGAAGAAAAAAAATTGCTCCAAAATTTGACAAAAACGACATACTATACTATGTCGTCCAAAATCTGACAGTTATTTTCAAAAACATTCTTTTGGTCCAAAACTTGACAAAAACGTCATACTATACTATGTAGTAAGTCTTACTATACTATGTGGTCCAAAATTTGACAATTTTTTAGAAAAACATTTTTTTGGTCCAAAACTTGACAAAAACGTCATACTTTACTATGTAGTACGTCTTACTATACTATGTTGTCCAAAATTTGAAAATTTTTGGAAGAAAAAAATTTGCTCCAAAATTTGAACAAAAAGACGTACTATATTATGTGGTCCAAAATCTGACAGTTTTTTCAAAAACATTTTTTTGGTCCAAAACTTGACAAAAACGTCATACTATACTATGTAGTACGTCTTGCTATACTATGTCGTCCAAAATTTGACAATTTTTTGGGGAAAAAAATTTGCTCCAAAATTTGACAAAAACGACATACTATACTATGTAGTAAGTCATACTATACTATGTCTACAAAATGTGACAATTTTTTGAAAAAATAAAATTTGGTCCAAAATTTGACAGAAGCGACATACTATACTTTGTCGTCCAAAATCG